>NC_091435.1:74773771-75373771 GCF_964237555.1 Oryctolagus cuniculus | reverse complement strand
ACAGAACACTGGTGAAAGAAATTGAAGAGGACACAAAGAAATGGAAGGGCATCCCATGTTTATGGAGTGGAAGAATTAATATTGTTAAAATGCCCATATACCCAAAGAATTTCTTATCAAAATGCCAATGGCATTCTTCATGGAAATAGAATGATGGTAGGGTGCAAAGAATTACTGTGTTCTTATAATTGTATTTATGAAATACATGGTTTGTATGTAACTTAATAAATAATATAAATAAATAAAGGATTTCTGGGAAAAAATGTAAATAAAACAAGCCAAAAAATAAATAAACTTTGTGTGAAACAATAAAAGACCTTGAATATCCAAATCATTCTTGAGCAAAAATAACAAAGCTAGAAGCCTTATAATACCTGATCTCAAAACATACTACAGGACAAGTGTTTGACACAGTGATAAGATGCTATGTGGGGTATCTATATTCCATATTAGAGTACCTGGGCTTTATTCCTGGCTCTACGTCTGATTCCATTAGCTTCTTAGTAATGCTCACTATCAGAGTCAGTGAGTGATGGCTTAAGTAGTTGGTTTCCTGGCACCCCTGTGACAGACCTGGATTGAGTAACCAGTTCCTGGATTTGGCCCCAGGCCAGTCCCAACTTTTGTGAGCATTTTGGGAGCCAACCAGAAGATGGGAGATAATCTGTCTGTGTCTCTGTTCCCTACTATTTTTGTTTTTGAAACAAACTAAAGATATATAATATGAAGCTACACTAACTGAAGTGGCATGGTACTGTCATAAACACAGACACACAGACCTGTGGAATAGAGATCCCAGAAAAAAAATTCACATATTTGTAGCCAGTTGCCTTTTGACAGAGGCAGCATGAACATATATTGAAGAAAGGAAAATCTCTTCAATAAATGGTGCTGGGAAAATTGGAAATTTTATGCAGAGGATATAAACTAGACTGCCTCTCACCATTAAACAAAAATCAACTCAGATCAAAGATTTAAATGTAAGACACAAAATCACTAGAAAAAAAAGGGAAAATGCTTCAGGACATTGATCTAGACAAAGATTTCTAGGATATTATCCCAAAAGCATAGGCAACAAAAGCAAAAATTGACAAATGAGATTATATCAAACTAAAACGCTTCTGTGCATCATGGAAACAATCAACAGAATGAAGAGACAACTTATGGAATGGAAGAAATATTCACCAGCTGTTCATCCAACAAGGAATTAATATGCAGAATATTAAGGAACTCAAGCAACTCAACATACCACCCCCAAAAAATCTAATCAAAATTTAAAAATGGACAGATGGCCAGCAAATATACGAAAAAGTGCTTAGTATCACTAACAATCAGGGAAATGCAAATAAAAACCAAAATGGGACATCATCACCACTCTTAGAATGTCCTTGTCAAACAGATACAGAGTATGAGGCCAACATTTTGGTGTAGCCAGTTAAGTTGCTGCTTGTGACATCAGCCTCCCATATCACTGGTTCAAGTCCCAACTATTGTGTTTACAATGCAGTTTCTTGCTGATGTACCTGGAAAGGCAGCAGAAGATAGTCCAAATCCATGTGGGAGACCAGGGTGGAGTTCCTGGTTTATGGCTTTAGCCTTGCCTGGACCTGGCTGTTGTGGTCATTTGGAGAGTGATCTAGTACATGGAAGATCTCTCTCCCTCTTTCTTTCTTTGTTTCTCTCTCATTCATTCTCTCTGTGTGTGTCTCCCTCCCTATGTGTTACTCTGCCTTTCAAATTAAACATACTTTTTTTGAAAATATTAAAAAAATGAAAAAAATGTTGCTGAGCATGTGGATAAAGGAGGATTATACACTCACTACTGGGAATGTAAATTAGTAGTGCTACTATGGAAAACAATATGGAGATTATTTTTTAAAGATTTATTTTTATTTGAAGGCAGAGTTAGGGAGAGAGGAGAGACATGTGGGGAGCAACTGGGAGCAACTCGGACTAGACTAAGTTACTGGAATTAAGACTTATTCTATGCATCTGCTCTCCCACAATATGGCGCTGGGAGAGGAGGAAACAGCTTCTACACAGCTGCCTCCAGTTCAACCAATAAACAGGAGGACCTGCTCCTGATTGGAGGAGAGCAGCGTACTCGGCATGTGGGTAGCAGAGTTGGGATTGGTAGAAGAGGACTATAAAGGAGGAGAGAGACAACATGCACCAGGAACATCTAAGAGGAACACCTGTGCAGCCCCCGAGAGAGCCGGCCGGTGGTGTGCCGCTCCCCCGCGGAAGTGGGGAAAGTGGCAGGGGGAACCGCCCTTCCACGGAGGTGGAAGGGACGGTAGCCAACCCGGGAAGAACCAGCAGCAAACCCGGGAAGGGCCGAGCAGACAAAAGAACAGCGCAGGGTCCTGTGTCATTCCTCCACGAAGAGGGGGAGCGACAGAGACAGAAAGAGAGAGAGAGAGAAAGTCTGAGCCTCCTGTTGACTCTCCATGTGACTGCAATGACTGGGGCTGGGCCATATTCTTCTGCTTTCCCAGATGTATCAACAGGGAACTGGATCAGAAATAGAGCAGCTGGGACTTGAACTGGTGCCCATATGGGATGCCAGGACTGCAAGTGGTGGCTGAACCCACTACACCACAGTGTTGGCCCTGGGGATTTCTTCAAAAAAGTAGAAATAGAACAACCATGTGATCCTGCAATCCTGCTACCGGCTCTTCCATGTCCATTGATCCCAACGTTGTTCACACTAGGCAAGATATATGGAGTCAGCCAAGGGGCAATATTAGATAAGTGGATAAGAAAAGTTCAGCCATGAATAAAAATGATATCCTGTCATTTGCAGCAAATGGATGGAATAGAGGACATCATGTTAAGTGAAACAAGCCAGACACAGAAAGACATGCTGCATGTTCTCCCTCGTATTGGGTCCTAAAAATGAAACTCAATCTGAACATATAATTGTGATTACTAGAGGCTGCAGGGGATGGAGTTGATAGAGGGGGTTTGGATAAATAAAGAGGGGGAGTTGGTGTGGAGTATATGAAAACTCCTTGTACTACTTCACAATTTTTGTTTTGTGAGTTAAAAAACTATTCTGAAAACTCAATTAAAAAAAGTTAATTAAAAAAATGAAGTATGCCCTGAATAGACATTTTTCAAATGAAGATAGAGGGCCAACAAATATATTTTAAAATGTTCAACATCACTGATAATCAGGGAAATGCAGATCAAAACCACAATGAGATACCTTCTTGTCCTAGTTAGAATGACTGTTGTAAAAAAGTCAAAAAGTAGCAAATGCTGGCAAGGATGCAGAGAAAGCGGAACTGTGATGTACAGTTAAAGTTGGAAAGATGGATGAATGTAGCCATTATGGAAAACAGTGCAAAGTTTCCTCAATTTCCTAGAAACAGAACCGCCGCATGATCCAGCAGTGCCACTAGTGGGTACATGCTCAAGGAAAATGAAATCAGCATGTTGAGGAACCATCTGTGCTTTCCTGTTAATGGCAGCACTACTCATAATAGCCAAAATATAGAATAAGCATGGGCCCCTGTCAACAGATGAATGGATAAAGAAAATGTACTATAAGCACATAGAATATTACCTAGCCATAAAAGAAGAATGAAATGGTGCCATTTGCAGCATCGGGGGTGGAACTATAAGACATTATATTAAGTGAAATGTTAAGCATAGAAAGATAAACTATTGCATAATTTCATTTATATGTGGAAGCATAAAAGTGGATCTCATAGAAGTAGAGAATCCAGTAGTGATTGCCAGAGACTGCGAAGAGAAGAGAGGATGGTAGATGGGTACAGGGATGCAGTTAGATAGGGAGGGTAGCTTTTAGTGCTCTGTAGTATAATAGCATAACAGTGGTTGACCAACAATTGACTGACTATTTCACAATAGCTAGTAGAGAGGATTTTGAATGTTCCTAACCAAAGAAATGTTAAATGTCTGCATGATACATCCGTCTTAACCTGATCTGTTCATTATACAATGTATACATTTGTTGAAATGTTATGCCATGCCATAAATATGTTCAATTACCATATATCCATTAAAAGTAAACAATATATTTAAATATTTTTGCATGTGCAGGTCAAATTTTTTCAGCACATTTTTGGAAAAGACCACGACTACTACCCGCCATTGTAGGACCCAAGGCTTGAAAGTATAAAAGTCTGAAGCTCTGCTGTACTTTCCAACATGTTGTAAATGTCTGAGTTATTGTGAACAACTATTTTAAGTATTTTTGTCATCCAGGTGTAATTATCTGAAAATATTTGCAATTACATTTATGGGGCTGTGTCTTTTAACAAAATGTTATTGGTATTATACTTAAATGTTTTGTCTTCTTGGCTTAAAGATGCTAATGTCATGTGCTAATCTTTTTAATCAAGGTCTTTCTGTTCTGTTGTAACTGACCTAAATAATGAGAATTATACGCATCCTGGGGAAGGTTTCATGTGTTTTCGTTGCTATTATTGAGCCTTGATGATTTAGGAGAACTGGGTCTTAAAGGAGTTGGCATTATCTGCCAATTTTTGATGATTGAGTGATTACTGTGATTCTGATTAGCTCTGGCTCGCAGCTTTGGTTAAACTTCTCAGGTTAAATGTACAACATCAGCCTATTTTTATTTTGACCAAAGATTTTGAACCTCTGACAATGCTTTAGATTAAGAGTTATAAACTGAGTCTTATGACTTCAGGGCTTCCAGTTGGATCCCTGGAACTCTCATAGAATGAGATGCTCAACTTGGTGAGGTAATAGTTGTTTGAGTTAAATTATGTAAAGTGCAATGTAAAATGATGGCAAACTCATGTTGTGTGCTTATATAAAGGTCCAGGTTTTTTTTTTTAAGATTTATTTATTTAATTCAAAAACAGTGTTAGAGGTAGAGGCAGAGAGAGAGAGAAATAAGTCTTCCATCCGCTGGTTCACTTCCCAAATGGCCACAATGACTGGAGTTGAACTGACCTGAAGCCAAGGAGCCAGGAGCTTCTTTCAGGTCTCCTACCTGGGTGCAGGGGCCCAAGGACTTGAGTCATCTTCTACTGCTTTCCCAGATCATAGCAAAGAGCTGGATGAGAAGAATAGCAGCTGGACACAAACTGACACCCATATGGAATGCTGGCACCACAGACGGAGGCTTAGCCTACTAAGCCACAGTGCTGGCCCCAAAACCCTAGGTCTTATAACTCCCCTCGTATTGCCTTCCTGGAAGTGCAAGCCAAATTTATGGCCAACCCATGTTAAGCATGAAGGATAATATGCCATACACCGTATGTCCTGACCTCAAAGTTCCGTCTTCCATTATTTCTTATTTATTATAGCATTATTCTTCTATTTTGGCAAGTCTTTAAATTTAACCAATAAATATATATTACTGATAGTAATAAATATATGTAAAATATATATAGTAATTAATATAGGTCTTGTTTTACTATCCATATCTTTTAAATAATTTTTAAATATATATTACTGATAGTAATAAATATATGTAAAATATATATATAGTAATTAATATAGGTCTTGTTTTACTATCCATATCTTTTAAATAATTTTTAAAGATTTATTTATTTCTTTGAAAGGCAGAGAGAGAAAGGGATATCTTCCATCCACTGGTTTATCCCTAAATGGCCATAACAAGATAATTTTTTGGGTCTCCCACATGGGTTTAGGGCCCCAAGGACTTCTGCCATCTTCTGCTGCCTTCCCAGGTACCTTAACAGGGAGCTGGATCAGAAGTGAACAGCTGGGCATGAACCTGTGCCCAAATGGGAGGCCGGCACTGCAGGCTGCTGTTTAGCCCACTGCACCATGGCAGTGGTCACCAATGTATATCTTTTAATTGGAGAATATAGTCCATTTACATTCAAGGTCACTAGTGATAAGTAATGACTCAGTCCTGCCATTTTCCCATAAATATTCCTATTGTTTGTTTTGAATCTCCTTTGTTTTCAAAGATTTATATATTTATTAAAAAGGTAGAGTTACTAAGAGGCAGAGGCAGAGAGAGAGAGAGAGGTCTTCCATCTGCTTGTTCATTCCCAAGTGACCACAATGTCAGAAGCAGACTGATCTGAAGCCAGGAGCCTGGAACTTCTTCTGGGTCTCCTACATAGGTGCAGGGACCCAAGGATTTTGGCCATCTTTCACTGCTTTCTTAGGCCAAAGCAGAGAGCCGGATTGGAAGTGGAGCAGCTGGGACTTGAACCAGTGCCTATATAGGATGCTGGCAGTGCAGGCAGGAGCTTTACCCCCTATACCACAGCACTGGCCTCAGGGTCCAAGATTTTATGTTCTGGGGTTAGTCACTGCAGACAGGACACAGTGTCAGGGTTGATCCCGTCATCCGTTGCATTTTTTTTGTAACCAGAGCTTACTGGTCCTGTGCATTGTACTGGTGAGGGTGATGGGGACATATGCTCTCTCTCTCATTCCCAGCATCTGACCAGGGCCCGCTTGGTACTGAGACAGGGAGCTGGCTGTTCTTCCCCATTGCACTTCATCCCTGCTTGCAGGCTAGCTGATCTCTTCCAGGCTCCAGGGTGTCCAGACACTAAGGGTCAAACCCTGTATCTACAGGCAGGGTGATGGCAACCATCAGGGGCCTGTTACCCAGAGCAGGACAGCCACATTTCAGGTGCTGAGTTACCCAGCAGGTAGGCATTAGGTGCAGGAGTGCATGTCATTCCAGCCGCAGGGCCACAGCTGGCTGTTAGAAGGAAAAAATAAGAAAGGGAACTTTTGTTTCACTCAAGCCAGGAGGCTTGCAGATTAGATTCTTAAGCTTTAAAGGGGGGCACACAGGCTCAGTCAGGCTACCTTTGAATAGGCAGGATTGCCATGTCAAAATAGGCATCAAGGGGAAGTGCAGCCAGCAGGCAAAAGGAAATAACATAAAGGGGGTTCAGTCCTGCTGGGGCGATGGACTCCCAGCTCTGGGGCCCCTCCTCCGCGTGGGGCACTTTTGTGGCTTATCACAAATAAACTCACTTCAGCTGTTGCATTCTCAAAATAAGTGAATTAATTAATTTCAGGAGAGTTTTATTATTTTATTAATATGTATATTGTACAAATCTTACTCATTGTGTTAAAGCTATCCTTTAGCAGTTCAGGTTTTTGGTGATGTTATAAGTACTATGGTGACATTTTCAATTTCTAAATATGTGTTGCTGCTCTACATAAAATATAACTGGTGTTTGTATATTTATTTCTACAACCTCTCTAAAATCATTTATTAGGATACTTTGTTTTTTTGTAAATTCATAAGAATGCTTAACGTAGATGGTTATATTATCTGCAAATAAATACTTGTGCAATTTTACTTAATCTTTTCCATTTGTGTGCCTTTTCTTCTTGCTGTGCTTTCTATGTTGAATAGAAGTGACAGCAACAAACATTCTTGCCTTGTGTCTAAGCATAGGAGGAAGGTCTTTTACCATTAAGTATGATTTTAGCTGTCTTCTTTGTGGTAGATGCTTATTACCACTTTATGAAAGTTCCCTATTCTTTCTTGCTTGAAGAAGCTTTTTAAATGAATTGGTAATTTTTATCAATTTGCAATTTGTCTATTGAAAAGATTTTTTTTTCTTTTTTAATATGTCAATGTAGTAAATCATGTTGATTTTAAGTATTCAGCAAACTTTGCATTACTGGGAGAAACCTAATCTGGTCCTGAAAATTTATCCCTTCTATATATTGTTGGATTCAGTTTGTTAATACTTTGATAAGGACTTTTGTGTCTGCTCAGGAGGGATGTTAGTCTATGAATTGTCTTCACTGGCTTTGGTATTGGTATAATATTAACATTATAAAATTAGTTTAGGAATGATGCCCAAAGTGCTATAAGATCCTTTTGTTGCTTTGAGGACTATATTCCCAGAGGGAAGTGTTCTGGCATTTGGGCTGATCCTGCAACATGAGCTCCACAGACATCAGAGAATGCTCTGTTTTGAAATCTCAGTAGGATTGTTTGGGCCAGTCTCTATTTCTGAACTTCCAGTGTTCTAGCTCCAGTGAGCTTGCAAAGATTTCATGTCATCTGAGTATAGCAGTAGGTAGATTTAAGTGTCTTATCTGTTATTTAGACTGTGTAGTATGGATAATCGCTTGTAGGAATTTTAAGGATTCTCTGCAGCTTCTTTGTCCCTGCTGTACTTTTTGGTCTGAGATAATATGAATTTCATTCAGCTTTACAACTTGAGAAATAAAAGTCTATAGAAAGAGTCTACACAACTGCAACTTAGGATTTCAACTCCTCAGAGGAAATACAGCCATTTACTTTATGTAGTTTTTATTTAATTGCTAGGAGTCATTCAGAATTCATGAGTTGACTTAATTTTGGGGAGCTGAAAGTACTAAGAAAAGATTCAGTTCTGCAAAAATGCTGCCAATTCAACTCTTCAATTATGTATTACATGTAAATATTGAAAATCATAAGGTATTTAAGTGAATTTTTAATATAACAGTTATCATTAAAGTTAAAATTCTTGCCTAAAATTTCAAGCATGTAAATACACTCTAAAAGGTAACAGGGTTTTTAGTTTATGGATTTTTTTTCGTAGGATGGAAAAAAAGTTAAGCATTTAAAATGTGACAACAATTCATTTCACTTTTACTGTAAGAATTTTTAAACCATGTTTAGCTTAATCAGTATGTTAAAGAGGAGACCTGAGAAAGAATCGTAAAGCAACTTCATTTTGAGTTTCACATCCCTTGAAGTTTATTCAAAGGCCAGTTCTTCTTTCCCTACATGAACACTAAATCAGATTATACAGCTTTTCTGATCACTCTGAATTTTAAAACTAAACCAGGAAAATCTCAATTTATGTATAGAAGTACATGTGTGGTTCTCAGAATACTAGTGATGCATGCTCCAGGAATCCAGAGGGGAGCCTCCAGCTCCTTCCTGCTGAGATCCCCTCTGGAAGCCATCTGGGCAGAAATTAACATGAACCTACACAAGCTCTTATGTGTGTTTGTAGCTGATCCATTGGGAATACTCAGAAGTCTTTTGTCCTAATATATTTAAGGAATTTAGACCTTTTGGAGGGGAAGATGGGAGGTTGAAATGGATTGGATCTTCCAACATAAGTAATGTAAGAATTCTCTCCATAGTGCCTCTTTATAGGTTATTACTCCTGACTGACTTCCTGTGTGGTCCTTAAAATTATTATGCATCCAGTTTTCAGCCAACTTCCTTTAAATTAATTAATCTTTGAGATAGGGAGACAAAAGGACAGAGCGAATACAGAAAAGAGATCATTGATCTGCTTGTTAACTCTCCAAATGCCTGCAACAACCACACTGAAGCCAGGAGTCCTGAACTCAATCTTGGTCTCCCACAAACCTGAGCCATTATATACTGCTTTCCAGGTTGTACAGTAGCAGGAAACTGGATCAGAATTGAAGCTGGGATTTGAACCAGACACTCTGATATGGGACATGAGCATACCTAGTGGCATCATAATGGCTATGTCAAATGCCCACCCCTATTAATCTGTATTAAAACTCTTTGGTATCTAATACTTGATATCATAGAGTCTTGGATAACTTAAAGAAAACTACCCCTTGGAGAAGTAGCTAAAGAGACTAACACTCTTTTTGTGTTGAACGTTTCTATCTATATCAGGCAGAGTATAATAGATATATTTACAAATTAATTTGAGTTTTTGTTGGTCAGTATAAGGCCTGTTGGTAAAGAAAGAGAAATGCTAGATTACTTTCAGAGTATCTCCAATTAGACTCACAGCTGATTTCTCATCAGAAACCATATATTCTAGGAGAGAATGGAGAGACATAGTCTAAGTCTTAAAGCACTTGTCATCCCAGAATACTGCACCCTGCAAAGCTCTTGTTTACGAATGAAGGTGAAATAAAGATTTTCCATAACAAACAAAAATTGAAAGAATTTTCACCATTCATCCAGCCTTACAAAAGATACTTAAGGATGTGCTACATACAGAAGCACAGCAAGATAGTCTATGAATGAATGTGAAGGCAGAAAATCTCCCAATAAAAGTACAAAGGAAATCCAAAGCAAACAGTAGAAATACTTACCAATATTAACTTTATATATAAATGGCCTAAATTCTCCAATTAAAAGATACAGACTGGATGAATGGATTAAAAAACAATGCCCATCTATTTGCTGCCTACAAGAAACACACCTCACCAATAAAGATATAGGAGACTGAAAGTGAAAGGATGGAAAAAGATATTCTATGTTGACAGAAGACAAAAAAAAAAGGTATTGCCATCCTAATAGTAGGAAAAAATAGACCTTAAACCAAAAACTATTAAAGGAGACAAAGAAGGGTACTATATAATGATAGAGGAGTCAATTAAACCGAAAGATGTGACTGTAATAAAAATATATGCACCCAAAGCCAGTGTGCCTGACTATATAAAACAAATGTTAATGGATCTAAAAGGAGGCAGAGACTCCAAAACAATAGGAATGGGGAACTTCAGCACTCCACTTTCATCAACGGATAGATCAACCAGACAGAAAATCAACAAAGAAACAATAGAGCTAATCTACATTATGGACCAAATGGACCCAACTAATATCTACAGAACCTTTCATCCCACAGTTTCAGAATACACATTCTTCTCATCAGTACATGGAACTTTCTCTAGAATAGACCATATGCTATGCCATAAAGCAAGTCTCAGCAAATTCAAAAAACTGTAGTCATGCCAAGTATCTTTCCTGACCACAGTGGAATGAAGTTGGAAGTTAACAACTAAAAAAACCTCTAAAAAATATGCAAACACATAGACACTGAACAATGTGCTCCTAAATGAACATTGGGTCATAGAAGAAATCAAAAAGAAGATCAAAAAAATTTCTGGACAATTGAAGATGACAGTACAGCATATCAAAAATTGTGGGTTACAGCAAAGACTGTGATATAAGGGAAATTTGTAGCAATTGATGCCTACATCAATAAATTGAAAAGGCATCAAATAAATGAGATATCAGTGCATCTTAAGGACCTAGAAAAACAGCAAACCAAACCCCAAATTAGTAGTAGGAGAGGAATAATTAAAATGAGAGAAGAAATAAGCAAAATTGAAACAAAAAAGAAAATACAAATGTCAGTGAAATGAAGTGCTGTTTTTTGAAAAAATAACATTGATAAACTATTGGCCCAACTAACCAAAAAAAGTAGAAGACTCACAAAAATAAAATAAGAGAAGAAAAAGGAGATGTAACAAAGGATACTACAGAAATGAAAAGAATCATCAAATTATTACAAAGAGCTACATGGCAACCAGTTAGATAATCCAGAAGAAATGGATTCATGGACATATACAATCTACTAAAGATGAGTCATGAAGACATAGAAAACTGAAACAGGCACATAACCAAGATGAAGATTAATCAGTAATTAAGACCCTCCCAGCAAAGAAAAGCCCTGGACCAGGTAGATTCACTGGTAAATTCTACCAGATATTTAAAGAAGAACTAATTCCATTTCTTCTCAAGCTATTCAAAACATTTGAAAGGGAGGGAATCCTTCCAAACTCCTTCTATGAGGCCAACATCACCTTAATTCCAAAACCACAGAAAGATACAACACAAAAAGAGTATTCTAGATCAATATCCCTGATGTACATAGATACAGATATTCTCAACAAAGTACTAGCTAAATGAATCCAACAACGTATCAGAAAGATCATTCACCTGGACCAGCTTGGATTTATCACTGCTATGCAAGGACTGTTCAGTATACACAAATCAATAAATGTGAGAAATCACATGAACAAAATGAAGAATAAAAACCACATGATTGTGTCAATAGACGCAGAGCAAATATTTGATAAAACAACATACTTTTGTTATATATTAATGTTAGCCATCGCAAAAGACACCGCACACTGGAGTAAGGGGGAGGGTTTATTGGGGAACACCCAACAGACCGCAGTGAAGGGGCGGTGAAGGGAAAGAGAGAAAGAGAGTATAAGAGAGAAACAGAAAGGAGAGGAGCTAGCAAGGAGAGAAGAGAGCAGAGAGGAGCTGAGAGAGAGAGCCAAGAGACCAGAGGAGGAGGCTAGAGAGAGGAACCAAGAGAGCACAGGAGAGAAGAACCAAGAGAGCACGTGTTCAGGAACAGGCCCTTTTAAAATTTTGCCCGAGGGTGGGCAGGGAAGCAGGAGTAACGAATCCCATTAGGATGGGGGTGGAGCTTGGCCAGAGGTTGGGCCCTGTGGCCACATGGCTACAAACTGCACCAGTTTGCTAACAACTTTCATGATATAAACCCTAATCAATTGGGTATAAGAGAAACATTCCTCAACATGGTCAAGGCAAATTATGACAAACTTACAGCCAGCATCTTATTATATGGGGAAAAGTTGGAAGCATTTTCACTAAAATCTGGAACCAGACATTGATGCCCACTCTCACCATTGTTACTCAACATAGTCCTGGAAGTTTTAGCAGAGGAATTAGGCAAGAAAAAGAAATCAAAGGGATACAAATTGGAAAAGAGGAAGTCAGTTCATCCCTACTTGCAAATGACATGATTCTATATATAGGGAAACTGGAAGACTCCTCTAAGATACTGTTGGAACTCATATGAGAGTGTGGTAAAGTGGCAGAATATAAAATTAACACACAAAAATCAATAGCTATTGTATACACAATGCCATAGCTGAGAAATAGCTTTGAAGATGATTAACATTCACAAAAGCTACAAAAAATTAAATGCCTTGGAATAAATTCAACCAAGGATGTCAAATATCTCTATGATGAAAATTACAAAACATTAAAGAAAAAGAAGATGATATAAGAAAGGAAAAATATTCCCTGTTCATGGATTGGAAGAATTAATATTATTTAAATGTCCTTACTAACAAAAGCAATATACAGATTCAGTAGAATCCCAATCAAAATAGGTAGGACATTTTTCTCAGATCTATACAAAATGATACTAACATTCATATGGAAACACAAAAAAACCCACATAGCTAAAGCAATCTTAAATAACAAAAACAAAACTGGAGGCATCACAATACCAGATTTCAAGACATAGTACAGGGCATTTATAATCAAAGCAGCCTGGTACTGGTGCAAAAATAAACATGTAGACCGATGGAACAGAATAGAAACTCCAGAAATCAATCTACACATTTAAAGCCAACTAATCTTTGACAACGGAGCTAAAATCAATCCCTGGAGAAAGTACAGTCTTTTCTACAAAAGGTGCTGGGGAAATTGGATCTGTGTGTGCAGTAGTATGAAATATGACCCATTTCTTACACATTATACAAAAATCCACTCAAAATTGATCAGACACTGGCATAGGCAAAGACATCTTGGAAAAGACCCCAGTAGTACAAACAATCAAAACCAAAATAGATAATTGGGATTACATCATGTTAAGAAGCTTCTGCATTGCAAAAGAAACACTCAGCAAAGTGAAGAAGCAGCCAAAAGAATGGGAGAAAATATTTGCAAAATATGCAACTGATAGAAGATCAATATCCTGAATCCATAAGGAGATCATGAAACTCAACAACCACTAAACAAACAATCCAGTTAAGAAGTAGGCAGGCCGGCACCGCGGCTCACTATGCTAATCCTCCACCTTGCGGCGCCGGCACACCGGGTTCTAGTCCTGGTCGGGGCGCCGGATTCTGTCCTGGTTGCCCCTCTTCCAGGCCAGCTCTCTGCTGTGGCCCGGGAGTGCAGTGGAGGATGGCCCGAGTACTTGGGCCCTGCACCCCATGGGAGACCAGGATAAGTACCTGGCTCCTGCCATCGGATAAGCATGGTGCGCCGGCCACGGCGGCCATTGGAGGGTGAACCAACGGCAATGGAAGACCTTTCTCTCTGTCTCTCTCTCTCACTGTCCACTCTGCCTGTCAAAAAAAAAAAAAAAAAGTGGGCAAAGGACTTGAACAGGCATTTTTCAAAAGAGGAAATTTAAATGGCCAACAGACACATGAAAACCTTCTCAGGATTACTAGCCATCAGGGAAATGCAAATCAAAACTACAATATGGTGTCACTTATCCCCTTTAGAATGGTCCTGATACAGATAGGGACAAACAACAAATGCTGATGAGGATGTGGGGGAAAAGGTACCCTAATCCAATGTTTGTGGAATGTAAACCAGTGCAGCCATTGTGTAAGACAATATGGAGATTCCTCAGAAAGCTGAAAAATAGATATACCCTATGACCTTGCAATTCCACTCTTGGGAATTTACCCAAAGGAAATAAAATCAGCATAAGAAAGAGTTATATGTACCCCCATGTTTATTGAATCTCAATTCACAATAGCTAAGATATGGAATCATCCTATATGTCCATCAACTGATGACTGGATAAATAAATTGTGGTAGATAGATAGTATGGAATACTACTGAGACATAAAAAAAGAATGAAATCCAATATTTTGCAACAAAATGGATGCAACTGGGAACCATTATACTTAATAGAATAAGTGCATCCCAAAAAGACAAATACCATATGTTTTCCTTGTTCCTGGTAACTAATAAGAGTACCAAAAATGTAAGGAGTAGGAGTGAAATTGACATTTTGAGATTAGATGACTATTTACAGCCTTTGTCTACCATTGAAGAACAATGATTTTTTTTCTTCTATTTGTTGAACTCTAGTGTACGGTTAATCTTATGAGTATAAAGTAAACTGAAAGTAGATCATTGTAAACATTAAGAGAGGGAATAGGAGGAAGGAGAAGGAAATGTGAGAGTATGGATAGGAAGGAGGGTAGGGTAAAAAATATGATGTTTCTAAATCTGTATTTATGAATTATATGAATTTGTTTAAGTAAAAAAATCTTAAAAGTCAAAACTGTCCTTATCACTTTGTTTTCTGGCGTGGTCATGGAAGAATTTAGAAAACAGAAAACAGACTTTATTGGAATTAAGAAGAGATCCTAATCTTAAGAACTTAGGCAAGCCTATCTCTTTGGACTCTAGTATGGGTGTTTTCATGTGAAATCAGAGGAATTGGATTAGTTCACTTTAATGTGTTCATGAATTGATGGAGCTCCTATTGACCTGACAGTATACTGGTGAAGATTTGTTAAGTAATACCACTAATGAAAGTGTGATTACAACCTTGAATAGTGTTCTCATACTGGGTTGTGAGACCCTGAGCACAGACTGTGAGGAAGGCTTTCTGCAAGGAAATAACAACTTGAGATAATATGAAAGATGAATGGTTTCTCAAGTAGGGAGTCGGGGACCAAGCAGACCAGACAGGGGAAAAGGACAGAGCAAGCTCTGGACTCAAGAAATGAAGAGAAGTTTAGTTGGTATATTGCATAAGATTGGATCCTGGGTTGGGCTTGGGAGATAAGAGAATAGAAAAAGATGAGAAATATTCCTCAATTCTGGATTGTCAGCTTGGTTCTCTTTGAACAATTCACTGCCCCAGGGAACAATGGAAAGGAGCCAGACACACAGGAGATGCAGGTAGGTACAGAAGGGAAGAACTTGATCTTCTACAAGTGGGTTAGAGGTGCTTCCCAGATGGTCATTTGGAGTTGTCTAGGGTATTAAGAGAGGTTGAGTTAGAAATAAATTTGGAAACTGTTAGCAGGCATATGATATTTGAATTCATAATAGAAAATGAGATTCTGTAGAGACAGAATTTTAGAATAATAAGACAAGGCAGCCCTTTGAGGAATACCAGCATTATTTAGTAGCCAAGTGGTGAAGGGTAGGACAGCAAAAGAGATTGGGAGGATGTATCCAGAGAGATGGGAAGAATCCAGAAGCGAACTACACCACTGAAGCAAAGGCGGAAGTGTGTGAAGGAGGGGAGAGTTGTCTGTTCTGTTATGGTGCCGAATCCACACGTATTACAAGAGTCCTGTAGTCACAAGGGAGTTTCTAAGGAGCTTTGAGAGAACTGCTTTTAAGAAGTGATAGGGGAGGGACTGGGTTGAAGACTGAATAGGAAGAGAACCTACCGAGAGAGGGAGTATGAAGTTCTTTCAAAATGTCAGATGGAAATCCTTTGAGAGGATTGCGGCATGTGGGGAGGTGGGAATTTTAAGATGAAATATTTGAGGATGTTTTACTTCAGTCAGGAACTCTACAGTGCAGAGAGAAGGGTTGAAGCTACAAAAGGGGACAGTCGATGATGATCAGGTCACCAGCGGGTCCAAGAGCCTGCAATTCAAAATCACGTAAGCAGCTAGCTCCAGATAAATTCCTTTGATCTCTAAGGGACAGTGCAGACTGAAACTGATTTGCTGGTTTACAAGCAGAAAGTAGAGGGAGTTTCCATCTGTGCTTATGTAAAGTTTAATTCTAGCTTTACATTTTGTGATTATATAATATAGTATGATAATAACAGCAAACTTTCTAGAGTGATTTCTATGCAGTAGTTACATTTAGTAGTTAAGTGTATGTTCTCTATAGACAAATTGCCTAGGTTTGAATCCAGAGATTAGCCCTTCCTAGCTATGTGACTGTAATCTTGAGCTGGTTTTTAATTCCTGTCGGTGGATACCTCATAGGATTGAGTGAGTATATACATAGTGTTTAGTGTTTGTTTGATATGGTCAGTGAGCCCTAAATGTTAATGGTAGTCACCATCTTCAGCATCGGGCGCTCGCTCCCCATAGCCTTTGCTAATGTACTGAAGGGATCTAGCCCTGTTTCACTGATAAAGCAACAGACTCAGAGCTTAAATGAAATGTTTGAAGCCATGTGGCTAAACAGATGAGAGAGCCAGTTTTTAATCCGTGTCTGCCCAGCTTCAAACCCATACCTTTACAAATTCTGAAAGCAACTCATCTGGAATATTTCTTCTACAGTTATCTCAAAACTTGAGATGTCAGAATTTATCTTATGTACAAATGTGAAGTAAATGAGGTTGACTTTTCATAGCTTCTGCTGACCCTGGGGCCTGCTCTTTGCAGCAGACTTGTCCTGCCTCGCTACCTCCCACCCTTTCCTGCATACCTGCTCATCTTATGCTTAACAGTTTCCCAAGCCTACACCTTTCTCTTTCATTCTTAGTTTGTGTTTGTCATTTTTTCCTGTTCTTAAAGATTTATCTAGTAATTTATCTTTTGTTTGAAAGGCAGAAGGGCATGGTATGTGTGTGTGTGAGAGAGAGAGAGAGAGAGGGAGAGGGAGAGAGAGAGAGAGGAGGAGAATCTCAAGATCTTTCATCTGCTGATTCACTTTCTAAATGCCTGCAACAGATGTGGCTAGGCCTCGTTAAAATCATGAACTCAGGGCCAGTGCTGTGGCCTAGTAGGCTAAGTTTCTGCTTGCAGCAAAAGCATCACATATGGACACTGGTTCATGTCCTTGCTGCTCCTCTTATGATCCAGCTCTCTGCTTAGGCCTGAGAAAGCAGTGGAAGATGGCCCAAATGCTTGGTTCCCTGCACCAGCTTTGGATCTGCCCAGCTCCAGCCGTTGTGGCCATTTGGGGAGTGAACCAATCGGTAGAAGACACACTCTGTCTCTCTCTCTCTCTCTCTCTCTCACACACACACACACACACACACACACACTGCCTCTCAAATAAATAAATAAAATCTTAAAAAAATCAAGGCCTCCATGTAAGTCTCCACTTGGATGGCAGGGACTCAAGTACTTGAGCCATCACCTGTTGCCTCTCAGGATGTGTATCAGCAAGAATCTAAATTGTAAGCTGAAAAGGGACTTGAACCCGGCACTCCGATATGGGCAGTGGGTGTTCCGTGTAGCGTCTTAACCTCTATACCAAATACCTACTGCCTTTTTTTTTCCTGAACATTTGCTTTAGAGGTTGTGTGAGTTCAACCTGAAATTGTTTTTATAGTGAATGGAGGCATAGTCTCCTCACATCTTCCCTGGAATATTGTCTAAAGAATGCAGTGATGTAAATTCTGTGACCAACTTTCCTATAAAACATCTCTATGGTATGTATCTTCAATTTGTCCAATTGTGACAAATGTACATCCTCCCTTATCTCACTTCTGGTCTGGTTTCTTTTTTGTCTGCTCTATGATCAAATATTCTTCCTTTTCTGTCTCTAATGCCTGGGATTCTTTCAGCTTCCTTTTTTTAAAGCTTAGAAACTTTCCTCAATGTTATTTAACTTGGAAACTTATATCACAGCTGGCTGTTTAATGAAACATTTTATTCTGCACACAGAACTCCTGAGAACATCATCAGACTATATGTAAAGAACATTGAGTTCCATAGTAGGAAGGTGTTATGTACGTTTACTTCAAAAATGAATTGTAATCATAATAGTATGTTATGCTACATTTTTTGCAAGAATTCAAATGCTGTAACTTCAAAATAGAATTGTTAGAGGTACTGCTGTGGATTTAATGTATTTTTTGTGATTTAGAATAGCTTCTTGTAGAGTCTCCTTGACCTATTTTAACCTGCCTTTTTTCATGCTGTTGCATCATCCCAGTGGTGCAGGCAGTTTTTACAGAAGGGATAACAGTTGATTTTGACTCGACAGGAGTTGGCTCTGGTGAATCACTAGGTTTTTTTTTTTTTTTCTTTAACAGTGTTGTTGGGATATAGTTTATATTCCACAAAATGCACCCGTTTAAGCAGTGAAATTCAATTATTTCTGCTATTACAGTCTACAGACATCATAGGAATCTGCTTTTAGTATTCTTCATCATCCTAGGGAGTCCCATTGAACTTCATTGTATCAGTCCCCACTCCTTCCTCTTGAGCCCCAGGCATGTCCTAATCTGGTTCCTAAACCTATAAATTTGCCTTTTATAGAGATTTCATCTGTGTGAAACTATCTATTCTGTAGTGTGTTCTGTATCTGACTTCTTTCATTAAGAGAAACATATTTGAGAAGCATACATATGCTCTAAATTGTATCTTTTATTTCTGAATACTATTCCACTTTATGTACATACTGTTTTTATTTATCCATTAACCTTTTTATGGGTATTTGATTTATTTCTGATATGGGGCATGGTATGAATAGTGCTGCAAACATTTATAAATGGTTTTTATGTAGGTGCATTTTCATTTTACTTGGGTGGATTCCTAGGAAATGGAATCGCTGAGCTGAGTGGTATGCTTATGTTTAACTTTTTAAGAAATTGATACTATTTCCCAAAGTGCTCATACCATTTTATATTCCCACCAACAATGCACCTTGGTATTGTCTTGATTACACCCATTCCATTGGATATGTGGTGATATCTTACTGTAGTTTTAACATGTAGTTCCTTGCTGAGAATGATACTGAGTATATTTCCATGTGCTTATGAGTTTTTGTCAAAGTGTATATTCAAACCTTTTGCTCATTTTAAAATTACATTGTCTTTTTAAATTATTGACTCGTAAAAGTTCTTTTCATATTCTGGATAAGTTCTTCATCAAATATATACTATGCAATATTTTCTCCCAGTTTCTGTCTTGGTTTTAAAGTCATTTTTTAGTTTGTTTATTTAAAAGGGGAGGGGGAGAGGGAGAGAGAGATCCATCCATCTACTGATTCACTCCTCAAATACCCACAACAACCAAAAATGGACTAGACTGAAGCCAAGAGCCTGGCCTTCATCCTGGTCCTCCATGTGGGCGACAGGGACACAAGGACCTGTGCTATCACTTGCTGCTTCCCAGGGCGCCCGTTATCAGGAAGCTGGATCAGAAGTGGAGGAACTGAGACTGGAACACAGGCATTCTAATATGGATACAGGTGTCCCAAGAAGTGACTTCACCAGTTGTGGCACAGTGCCCAACCCTATTTTGTTTTGAAATTACAAAGTGTTTTTTTTTTTTTTTTTACTTAGATAAAGTGCATTGTGTTAATTTGTTTCTTTTATTATTCATAGTTCCGGTGGCATATATAAGTGCTTTTTGACTAATCCAAGGTTGTCGCTCCCCCTCTTCGTGGAGGAACGACACTAAGCCCTGCCTAGGCTTCATATCCGAGTCACGGCACCATTATGTCGCTCCCCCTCTTCGTGGAGGAGCAACACAGGACCCTGCGCTGTTCTTTCGTCTGCTCGGCCCTCCCCGGGTTTGCTGCTGGTTCTTCCCGGGTTGGCTACTATCCCTTCCACCTCCGTGGAAGGGCAGTTCCCCCTGGCCGCATTCCCCACTTCCGCAGGGGAGCGGCACACCGCCGGCCGGCTCTCTGGGGGCTGCACGGGTTCCCTTAGATGTTCCCCATAGATGTTCCCTCGTGCATGCCGTCTCTCTCCTCCTTTATAGTCCTCCTCCGCCAATCCCAACTCGGCTGAGTACGCTGCTCTCCAATCAGGAGCAAGTCCTACAGTTAATTGGTTGAACTGGAGGCAGCTGTGCGGAAGCTGTTTACTTCTCTCCCAGCGCCATATTGTGGGAGAGCAGATGCATAGAATAAGTCCTAATTCGAGTAACTTAGTCTAGTCCGGATTGCTCCCCACACAAGGTCACTAAGATTTTTCATCTATATGGGAATATTATCTTTCAGTTCTTTCATTTAGGTCTGTGGAAATTTTAAGTTTATTTTTATATATTCTGTGAGGAAGGAGTTTAAATTCTTTTTTTGGCATATTACTATCAAATTTTCCCGTGATCAGTTTTTGGTAAGACCATCTTTCCCCCTTTTATTGTCTTGTAGCTTTGTTGAAAAGCGTTTGAAAGCATTTCAATACTCTCTATTCCATGATTCAGAGTTAGTTTGTCAGTATCTTCAGAAAACCAGCAAGGATTGTGACTGGGTTGTTCTGAACCCAGAGATGAATTGGGGGAAAATCGACATCTTCACCAGACTGAATCTCCAATGGATGAGCATTGGATGGCTCTCCATTTATCCAGTCTTACTGACTCGTTTCATCAGTGTTCCATAGATTTTAGCATATGGATGATACACATATTTTATTAGATTTATGTATGGTCTCTTAATATTGCAGTGTGTTAATATAATGACACCTTAAAATTTAGTTTATTTCTCGTCTTTTTTCATCATTGCAAGTGATGCTCAAATGCTGTCAGCTGAATTCTATCATACTGTGTTTCAATCTAGCCAACTAGAGTAGTTTCTAATCTTTTTCAACTGTGACTTCCAAAAGCTAGAGCGATGAGCCATTTTTGTTGTTTTCACTCAGTTGACTCATCCGCAGGTGTTTATTAAGACTGTCCTGTCGGCCGGCGCCGCGGCTCACTAGGCTAATCCTCCGCCTAGTGGCGCCGGCACACCGGGTTCTAGTCCTGGTCGGGGCGCCGGATTCTGTCCCGGTTGCTCCTCTTCCAGGCCAGCTCTCTGCTGTGACCAGGGAGTGCAGTGGAGGATGGCCCAGGTGCTTGGGCCCTGCATCCCATGGGAGACCAGGAAAAGCACCTGGCTCCTGGCTCCTGCCATGGGATCAGCGCAGTGCGCCGGCCGCAGCACGCCGGCCGCGGCGGCCATTGGATGGTGAACCAACGGCAAAGGAAGACCTTTCTCTCTGTCTCTCTCTCTCACTGTCCACTCTGCCTGTCAAAAAAAAAAAAAAAAAAAAAAAAAAAAAAAAAAAAAAAAAAAAAAAAAGACTGTCCTGTCTGTCTGTCCACGTTATCAATGATACTGTGACCATATAGAACACACAGTCCTTCTGAAGGGGTTTGGACTGCCAGAAAGTGCGAGCGTGTAACCTCCCTGTTCCTCTTCTACAGGTGTCGCAGCATCCCTGGAGGTGTCAGAGAGCCCTGGGAGTGTCCAGGTGGCCCGGGGTCAGACCGCAGTCCTGCCTTGCACGTTCACTACCAGCGCTGCTCTCCTTAACCTCAATGTCATTTGGATGGTCATCCCTCTCTCCAATGCTAACCAACCTGAGCAGGTACTTCTGATCTGTTCTGTGCTACCTCTAAGATAGGAAGAGAGAGAGGAAAGCATCGTGAGTAAACATTTGATTTCTAGAATACAGTGACATTTGTAGTGTGCCTGTGTGGCTTTAAGTCCCACCATCTTTACTGTTAGTTAAATAGCAGCAAAGGCTATCTTCTTTATTTAGAAATGCATTTTTTTAAAAAATTAATAAATATTAAGGGGATCCTCCTGAAAATTTTATTTAGCAACTTGGAATTTTTTCAGAAACTTTGCTAACAGGAAAAATACCAAGACAGAAAAAGCAAAGTATGGGACTGGCACTAACACCACGAGTGTGCTTGTTAAAGTTAGTGATTGGGAAGGAATTAATATTAGGTAGCAGTACTTGATTTTATAAGTATTAAAAAGATAGGCATACTAGCTAATCTCAGAGACCCTTATGTAAATTGGAGTGTGTACACATAAGAATGTCAGTGCAAATGCAAGCTACTCCCAGTAAGCTGTATCAATTACAGGAAAGAGACCCATAGTTTTTAGTACCCACTGCAGAAAATAATGCTGAGAAAATTAGTGAATTGTAATAATGGCTACACTTTTATTTATAATGATATCTTATTTATTTTGTGAAGTTTTCCTGCTTCAATAAGCTTATTACAACCTAAAAATATTTAATAAGATCCATGGCTTGATAAGAAATCCAATAGAAGCTGCTTGTTTTCTGCTAAGTGTGCGGTTTTGTGGTTACACTGTGCCTTCAAGATCATTTTGTTCAACTTCATCAATTTAGGAGTCAATGTTGGAGTGAAAGAAGTGAAAAAAGAACTTTAGTTCATCAAAGATTTACAGGTTGACTAGAGTCCCTCATTCTTAGCCCAAAATGGTGTGGCTTTTTGCTGTACCTTTCAGAGTCCTCAGCTATCGTTAATTAACCAAAGTTAGCTAACAATAGGAATTGACATTAAAATAATGCAGCTCTTCTCTTTATATGTTTATGTATATTCCCACTGTAACTATAGTCTATCATTTTATAATATAGCAAACATGAGAATGGAGATGCTAATATTCTTAACACTTTATATTGAAATTTTGAACTGGTAACAATATTGATGGGTTGATAGTGAGGTAGCATAAGGACATTTTCTATGTTATGATGTATTAGGTAAAGAAGAAATGTTATTTTAATTTTAAATGCAAGAATGTGGAGCCTCAAGGTACCTATGGACAGGTGCTGTGGCAAAAAGTTGGTGGCAACTCTCATATTCGAAACAAAATCTCCCAGCAATTAATGCAGCATTGTCCAGTACAGTGTACCGTGCAGTTCCTGTTAAATGTTGAGGAGGGATTTTGTATTCACTGTGCTTTCTTTTGCAGGTCATTCTGTATCAGGGTGGACAAATGTTTGATGGTGCCCCCCGATTCCATGGTAGGGTGGGATTCACAGGCACCATGCCCACCACCAATGTCTCTATCTTCATTAATAACACTCAGCTGTCAGATACAGGCACCTACCAGTGTTTGGTCAACAACCTGCCAGACAGAGGAGGCAGGAACATTGGGGTCACTGGTCTCACAGTGTTAGGTGAGTGACAGAAATGTTCAGGTACCTGGGGCTCCACTCATGAAATCTACTCTGAAGCCTATTTAACTCCTGCCCTTCCTTCCTCTATGCCCTGTTTGCTTTGCTTTTTCTCCACCTGTCTTCCCTTAGCTCCGTTCCTTCTGCTTTTCCCTGCTTCCTAAACATGATCTGCCCATCCCTCCTTTCTTCATGTCAGGGAGTTGTTAAAAATTACTTCTTAAGTGGCTTTCTGAAACTGGGGGAAAGTGGTATAAAACACTATTAAAAGTAGCCTCTTGGGTCCCTTAAGCTTCTATAAGACAGAACTTACTCTTTAGAGTTACTTATTGTGGAAACGGAGCAGCACAGGTTTCAGCACAGGGAGGAATAATGCTGTTACTTCATGTCTTAGGCAGCACTGGGTAACATCAGGGCTTTGACCAGTACCTCTTTGGACTCTCAAAAGTATTCTTGTCTGAACAGTAAATGATGTTATCACCTTCATACTGAGGCCAAGTAGATCAAGGGTCTTTTCCCAGGTTACAGAGACACTGGACAGTAATGCAGTTTAGAATAAACGTTAGACCTCCTTACTCAAACCATTCTTTCTGTTATGCCATGCTATTATAAATGATCAGTTCTGAACGTGTTACTTCTCAGTTCCCTTGTCTTCAGTATCAAGCACTGCATTCCAAGGGGGGACTTGTGGCAGAGGGGGCTACATTCAGTTCATTTGAGGAGATGGAGGAGGGGAGTGGTGAAGGCTGCTGTCCTTGACCCTCCTACCGCTCAGCCTCCACCTCCACAGCCCTTGGCAAGCTGTTCCCCATCTTGTTTCCCATTTCCTTGTCAAGTCACTTGAGGATATAGACTTTGGGGAGTTCTTGCCACTTTTCCCTCTGTGAGTGGGAGGATGTTGTAACCCTCATGCCTTTTTGTCACAGTTTCAAACAGAGTAAGAAAAACAAGGACCAGTTTAGAAATTTCTATTTTCAAAGTCTTATTCATGGCAATGTATTGAAAATCGTATAGATTTTAAAAGACTCTGTCAGTACCAGTGGACTGAAATTTTACTCTGATGCTTGTTTCTATAAAGTAACTGACTTCCTAAGTTATCCAAGCTTATGCATTTCTTCATTTTTTAGAGGACGATAAAAGAAAGCTTTAATTTACTTTAGGAAGTTAATTCTACCTCCAACAAAGTGCTGTGTGACATTGCAGTGGTGAAGTCAGAGGCAGTAAATTAGAGATGGTCTCACCCCCTCAGGCAGTTAGGATCCTCTGAGGTTTTTTGTTGTTGTTGTTGTTTTACTCTTCCCATCTATACCCTTTCACTGTTCTCTCTTCCCCTACTGACTCTATCTCTTGAGCTTTTGTAGAAATATACATTCATTTTCTACTCATTCATTTTTGAAAAGGTGAACACATTTATGGAAAGTCAGTAGCATTACAAATGCATCATCAGTTGGACTTAAACTCTACATTTGACATTCTCCAATATGAGAGTTTAGGCTACAGACTTTGTTTTTAGTTTGATTTCCTTGTGTTTTAATATAAATCACCACCTTCTTACTTTAGTGTGCTTTTGATACTTTTTTGTTCCCTGTCTTTTATGTCCTTATCTTAATGATTATAAAGTGTCCATTCCTTACTATCAGCTTCTGCCTTCTTTGAATACTGTTCTCTCTTTCCCTACCATTAAGCAGAATGGGCATAAAGCAGGGCTGTCTGGGTTTCTTTTTATTTTTTGGTAAGTAACAAAAAGGTTGCTAAGGTGGTCTTGCCGGGAATATCCTGGAAGGTGAGTGCTGTTATACCTCGAAATCTCTGAAAGTGACCTCATTCAGCAGTGTTTTTAAAGACCCTTTAAGAATTCAGTGGTGGAAACGGAATGAAACTAAGACCATAAGACACTTTGGAAATGTAATAAATCCAAACGTGTAGCCCCTTCTACATATCTGGTCCCTGTTGCTTGATGTTGCCAGTCCTGCACCTGTTGCAAACCCTGTGAATTGGTGCATGATTGTCCTCTGCTTTCAGCCATGAGTCTGTCTCCTGGCACACGTTCTAAAGACAGTGTTATCCGCGGTTCCAGTGTAGTGAATATTGATGTCTCCTTCTTCATCCCTTGCCTCACAGTAAATGTGTCCTTTATTGCTTACTTTTCCTGTTATAGTTCCCCCTTCTGCCCCACACTGCCAAATCCAAGGATCCCAGGATATTGGCAGTGATGTCATCCTGCTCTGTAACTCAGAGGAAGGCATTCCTCGGCCAACTTACCTTTGGGAGAAGTTAGACAATACCCTCAAACTACCTCCAACAGCCACTCAGGGTATGTACAGTACTGCTTTATCCATTTTATTAGTTATCACAGAAAATTCTGAGATTCACAAAGTAATCAACTGTAGTAGATTTTGAAAAATAACATACCGTATTTGTAACTGCTGATAAAGCTTTGTGAATTCTTTTGTGCTTTTAGCTTTAAAGGAAATACAGCATTTTCTTTCTCTTCTTTATGTTGCCTTTATGAAAGACATCTAGCCCAGTGGTAACTACATATGAAAATTCCATTCTTTAGAGTGACAAGTTAAAATAGCTAAATGGTAGCTCCTCTGAGTTAGCTGTGAGACAATCACTGAGGTTTCTATCAGAGAATCTACTTCCTACTTGACATAAAACTTCTTGTTTTAGTGTGAAAAAACATCTGCCTAGTCACAGTCTAATTAGAAGAGGAAGATAGGAAAGAGCCCAGGAAAAGGGCTCAGTTCACAGGAGATCCAGAAATTGATCACCAGATTGGTAACTATGGAGGAGATTTGAGCGTCCTAGGTAGTTTCCTGCATGTAAGCTCAGTGTTTAAATTTTATTTGGAAGGAAATATCCTTTAAAAACTGAAGACATTTTAGAAAATAAATGGAAGAAATTACAGAATTACACATGCAATCTTCCGTGACAGGAAAATAAAATTTAATGATCTTGAATATTGCATCATATCTAAAATAGAAAATATATCCTACAGCATTCACTGCCTATTTGCAAATCTCTTTTTAAGATTTATTTATTTATTTATTTATTTATTTATTATTTATGAAATGGACACTATGGGAAATGGTGACTTGATCAGCATAGCCCTGACTGTTAATGAACAACTTAATACATTATCCCTCTTAGTAGTTTTTTTGTCTGTTCTACTTAATATGACTGGTTTAATTCTGTAATTAATACACAGTTATTCTTAAGTGTTGAAAATTAACTGAAATGTGATCCCTGTTAAACATAAGAGTGGGAATAAGAGAGGGAAGAGATGTATAATTTGGGACATGCTCAAGCTGACTTGCCCCAAATGGTAGAGTTAAAAACATACCAGGGGATTCCAATTCAATCCCATCAAGGTGGCATGTACCAATGCCATCTCACTATTCCAAGTGATCAATTTCAGTTCACAATTGATCATAATGAAAGGACTAAGAGTCAAAGGGAGCACATAAACAAGTCTAGTACCTGCTAACACTAACCGATGGAATAAATAAAGGGGAGAGTGATCCAACATGGGAAGTGAGATACTCAGCCGACTCATAGAATGGCAGATGTCCTAAATAGCACTCTGGCCTCAGAATCAGCCCTAAAGGCATGCGGATCTGGCTGAAAAGCCCATGAGAGTATTTCAGGCATGGAAAGCCAAGACACTCTGGCAAAAGATCTCTGCGAGTGAGATCCCAGTGGAAAGAACAGGTCTTCAAAGAAGGAGGTACCTTTCTCTGAAGGGAGGAGAGAACTTCCACTTTGACTATGACCTTGTCTAGACAAGATAAGAATCGGAGAACTCAGAGGGCTTCCATAGCCTTGGAAACTCATGACTGGAACATAGGGAGACTACTGATGCCATAGACAGGAGTGTCAATTGGTAAAGTCAACAACAGGAGTCACTGTGCACTTACTCCTCGTGTAGGATCTCTGTCCTTAATGTGCTGTGCATTGAGATTTAATGCTATAACGAGTACTCAAACAATATATTTCACTTTGTGTTTCTATGGGGGTGCAAACTGTTGAAATCTTTACTTAATGTATACTAAACTGATCCTCTGTAAAAAAAAAAAAAAATCAACTCCCAACTTGACTCTCACTGGGATTAAACATGACAATAGGTCTGATCTGATTTCATCATCATTTAAAAAAAATCATCTATTATTTTTCACTTTATGTTTCTGTGTGGGAGCAAACTGTTGAAATCCTTACTTAATGTATACTAAGCTGATCTTCTGTATATTAAGATAATCGAAAATGAATCTTGATGTGAATGGAGGGGAGAGGGAGTGGGAAAGGGGAGGGTAGTGGGTGGGAGGGACGGTATGTGGGGGAAGCCATTGTAATCCATAAATCGTACTTTGGAAATTTATATTCATTAAATAAAAGTTTAAAAAAAGATTTATTTATTTATTTATTTCAAAAGAATTACAGAGAGAAGGGGAGGGGAGTGAATGAGGTTTATTCAGTCCTCTGGTTCATTCCCCAGATGGCTGCAATGGCAATGGTTGGAGCAGGCTGAAGACAGGAGCTTCATCCAGGTCCGCCATGTGGGTAGCAGGGGCCCAAACACTTGGGCTGTTGTCCGCTGGTTTCCCATGTCATTAGCAGCAGGAAGCCAGATCAGAAGTGTATCAGCCAAGACGCAAACCAGTTCCCATATAGAATGCCAGCATCTCAGGTGGAGTCTTTACCCAATGTACCACAATGCTGGCCTCTACGTATCTTAATTTATATGTGAAAAGTTGAATTTCACTTCTGGGTATATTTCTACATGAAATTAAATCAACATATTAAAGAGATCATTGAATTCCCCTGTTTATTTTGCAACACTGTTCATATTAGCCAAGATATGGAATCCACCTCAGTGTCCATCAGTGGATGAGTAGATAAAACAAATAAAGAAAATCTATATACACCGGATATCATTCAGCTATAAAAATAGTGAAATTCTCTCTTTTGTGGCAACATGGATGGGAGGAAGTAGAGGTCATTTTTCAAAAGTGTAATATGCCAGACAAGGGAAGATAAATACTGCATGTTCTCACTCATAAATGAAAGCTAAAAGAATTGCTTTCAAAGAAAGAAAGAGTATAATAGTGATTACTAGATACTAGGAAGGACAGGGAGAAGAGAAGACAGAGGTTGGTAACAGGTGCCAAAATACAGTTGGATAGGAAGAATAGTAAGTTCTAGTGTTCTGCAACACTAGTGACCATAGTTTACAACTCACTTACATTTTATGAAGAACTAAATGAGAGGAGCTTTCAAGATCCAAACACAGAGAAATGTAAGGATATGGAAATTCTGATTATCCTGATTTTATCATTGCATACTTTGCACATGTGTTGAATTGTCCTGTCCACTGTGGATAAGTGCTAATTTATATTTATATAAATATATAATACACAGCTTTGGCAGTAATGGAGAGGCCCCAAACAACCTTCATTGTTCTTGGTAAGTTTGAATCATATTGATGGTGCATGTCTGTCATGGAAAAAAGATAGTCCTAAGTTGTATGAAGTTAGAAATACTGAAGAGCTAGCATTACAAGGCTTGAAAAAGCATACAAGATTCCTTTAAGAAACCCAACAGAAATGTTGATGTACCTTCCCATTCATTTTTTAATTAGCCTAGCCCCAAATTAATTATTTTTAAAAGCTCCTTTCAACATAATAACTTCGGGTTACTTTAATGATGACTTCTGGAATACTATTATTCCCTCCTGATTGTTCATTTCTACACATTTCAACCCCAATGTGGTCTAACTAGCTTTTTTTGTGGACTGACTTATAAATTTCACCATTTTAAGTGACATGCTTAAAATAACTCCTGTCTTGAAATACCAAAAACTATATTCAACTTGCAGATTTTCCAGCAACTGTTTCTGTGACTGTTCACCTTTCTGGCTCCACGTTACTTTTTTTGTAAAACAGGGAGATTAACAGTATCATATTCAAGGTCCTCTGTAGCAGCATTAAGATTCCATGGTTTATATGTAAAACATTTCTACAGAAGTTTGTATGGAGTTTGCAGTTACAAATAAACACTTGAATAGCAGCTGCTTGTAAGTTGAGAACCATCCATATTTGTTTCTGTGTAAGCGCATATCAGTCACATTTCTTGGTATCATCTTGGAACTTGAATATTCTTTGCTACTTTAATGAACTTGAATACCAATGATTAAAAACCAAATTGTCCAAATTCAAACTCTGCATTGATCATCAGAGTGTCTAGGACACCGTATCTATTGTAAAAATGTACATATTGAGTCTGATTTAATTTAAATTCACCTCTGATATTTATATTAATAAAATGAATCTCAAAGAAAAACGGTATTTTCTAAATCACTTAGATGAAGGTTTTAATTCAGGATGGATCCTTTCTGGAGACCTGATGTATAGCATGTTGACTATATTTAATAACACTATGTTGTGTGCTTGAGAATAGATATTAAAACATGTACACATAAGGATGGCTATCCAAGGATATATTAATTAGCTAGGTGTATATGTATATCCAAATATACCTAATTATATTGTATAGTATTCCATAAATATATACAAATTTTATTTGTCAATTATGCCTCAATTAATAGAAAACAAACTGAATTATGTGTAGGGTAGCTACTAAACAAAGAATTATCCAGCCCAAAATTGTGGCATAAAACACGCTCACATTTCTGGAATAAAGTCTATTTGATTGTGATTTTTAGATATAAAATACTCTTTTAAGATTACTAATTTTTAATAGAATTTTTGTATTAGTAATGAAAAGTGAATGATTCTTTTCTACCTTCTGTTGTCCTGGTTCATTTTTAAGTCAAAATACTAAACAGTCTCATAAAGTGAGTGTGAGACCTTAAGGATCATCTGATGATTTTGTAGAATTATCTGTGAAAGCTTTTCCTTACTCTGTTTTGTTGGTAGATTTTTCATTCAGTTTCTCTATTGGTAGAGGTCTGTTGAGATTTTCTGCAATGTCTTTGGTCCAAGTTCACACATAGTGAAATGAAGTTGCTAATTTTCTCAATATGAAAGCACATGAGTGTCTTTAAGAGCATAGGTTCTGGAGTCAGAGGAATAGTATTGAATCCTGGGTCCAGGAGTTGCTAGGTTTATGACCTTGTGTTTTAGTTTTCTCATTTTTTAAAAGATTTATTTATCTTTTTTGAAAGGCACAGTTACAGGGAGAGGGACAGAGACTGAGAGATCGTCCATCTGCTGGTTCACTCCCCAGATTACCACAATAGCTGGAGCTGGGCCGATCTTAAGCCAGGAGCCTCTTCCGGGTCTCCCGTGTGGGTGCAGGTGCCCAAACACTTGGGCCATTCTCTGCCCAGGCCATCACTGGGGAGCTGGATCAGAAGTGGCGAACTGGGACTTGAACTGGCATCCATGTAGGATGCTAGCAGCACAGAGGCTTAACCTACTATGCCATAGCGCCAGCCCCTTAGTTTTATTTGTAAAATAGCAGCTACCTCCTGGTTGGATAGAAATGAAACAAAAACACATATAAAATTTTAATAACACCATTGGGCATATAGAAACACTTATTAAACATTAGGTACTTCTAATTATTATGATGTTATGAATTTTTTAAACACTTTATGCTCCTGTTCACTTCTCATATTGCTTATGTGTGCCTTCCCTCTTTATTTATTTAGTTTTTTAAACTCTATCTTGCTAAACACAGCTTTTGATTTCATTCATTCTCTTTTACAAGGATACTTCAAAAAGTTCACGGGAAATGTGTATTAGAAAAACTACATGGATTTCAGAGTTTTTTGCACCAAAATAATCTTATCTTTTATTTCCATTTTCCCACAAATTGTTTGGAGTACCTTGTATAGTTGTAATAATCTCTGTTCTTTAATAGTTCACTCAACAGATATTTTTGAACACTTAGTATATGCCAGGATGCTCTAGGAACTGTGGATACCTTGTTGAAGAAAGCTGCTATCCTTCCATTTGTGGAGCATACGTTCTAGTGGGCAGAGATTGAATATTATGGATCTGTAATCCGTGTAGTTTGTTACAACTATGTGATAAGTTCCATAGGGAAAAGCATATCAGGATAGAATAGATTAGTTGGAGGATGAGGAGCTGCAATTTTTCATAAGATACTTAGAGTAGGCTTCATTGAAAGGATGATATTCTAGCAAAGATTTAAAGATAATGAAGGAATGAACCATGTGAGTATGAGGGTGGAGAGCATTTCGGGGCAAAGGGGTTGGACAACTGAAGGTCCTGGGCAGCAGTGTGCCTGGTGTGTTTCATGGATATCAGAGAGGTGTGTCTGGGTGAAGTATGCAAGGCACTGTCCAGTTGCAGGTACTAGGAGATATTAATCAATTGCATATGAAACTTGTTAGTTACATTGTTCAGCATTCTGTATCTTTGGCAATATTTTCTATGCTGTGTCTATTTTATGGGAAAGACATGTTTCAATACCACATGGTATGATTGTGTGTTTATCAATTTGTTCTTGCAATTACAATAATTTTTCTTTATCCATCTTGAACAAGTGCTTGTAGGTTTATTATATCTCTTTGATTCTCTATGCTTAATATACTTTTTGCATGATTTATAGAGAGCCATAGTAATTTTCTTTAGTTATTTCTTCTTGGTGTGTTTCTATTTTATACTTCACTAGCTTTTAGCCTCCCATTCCTTAAGTTTTAGATATTTGTCTTTTAAGCAGTGTGTATCTGGATTTAGTCTGGTTTTTGATCTATAATCTCACAAAGGACACAGAACCTGTGTCCTTTGTTTATTTGAATCCATTTACATTAATTATGATTAAAATTTAATTTCTAATATCTTACTTGATATTTTCTGTTTACCAAGCCTTTTCTTTCATCTTTTTGATATGATCTATTGATTATTTGAATATCCTTCCTAAACTTATTTAATTTTGAAGTTTTTTTCTCATAGTTATTCCTAAAATTCTTGATTACATAGTTGATTTATATAGCCTATAAAAATATCCACTCTCTTTTTCTAAATAATAACACACTCAGTGCTGGCACTGTGGCATAGTGGGCTAAGCCTCCGCCTGCAACACCAGCATCCTATTTGGGCCCTGGTTTGTGTCCTGGCTGCTCCTCTTCTGATCCAGCTCTCTACTATGCCTGGGGAAAGCAGTGGAAGATATCCCACGTCCTTGGGCCCCTGCACCCATGTGGAAGACCTGGAAGAAGCTCCTGGATCTTGGCTTCAGATTGTTTCAGTTATTAGGGGAGTGAACCAATGGATAGAAGAACTTTCTCTTTGTGTCTCCCTCTCTCTCTAGCTTTACCTCTCAAATAAATAAATAAATATCTTTTATAAAAAGAACATACAAAGCATTAATTCTCCTGTTTTCCATCATATGTGTGCACATTTCCCTTCACTTGTTTTCTCTGTTCTCTCCTGTTAGCCATTGTTGTTCCTTTTCATTCTAACCACCGTGAGTCGTAGCTTCCCTTTCAGATCTTAAAGTTCTGTATCTTTCTTTTATGTATTTTGGTTAATTTTCTTGGCTTTAGTATGTTCATTCCACATTATTTTTTAAAACTCTCCTTATTTCTCATTCCTGTTTTGCTGTTGTTATATTTATTACCAGTTTTATTTAGGATTATCCAGAAAGTCTGCAGTTTTCTTGATTTTTTTTCAGTCACACTCTTTTTTTTTTTCTATGTTAAATTTCCTTACTACTGAAGTATATACCCTCTATCAGGTATTAAATTGATGATCAATTAGTAGCTAATGTTCTCAAGTTTATCTCAAAATATCTTCATTTTCCCAATGCCATTTAATGTAATTTATCTCAGTATAGAAGTCTAGATTATCAGTTATTTGTCCTCAATAATTTGAAAAAAAATGTTACATAATCTTCTGGCTTTTGTTAATGCTACTGATAAACTACTATTTATTTATAGGCATTTGTTATTTCCTTTTATTTGTTTTTTAGATGCTTTTGTATTTCCTATTTTAGAGACCCTAAAATATAACTAGGTACAGGGTGAGCATTCCTAATCTGAAAATTTGAAATCCAAAATGCCCCAGTATTGAAAACTGAGTACTATTGGATTTTGGTTCAGTTTGGATTTTGAAATAGGCACTGGTAGTTCTGTGCAAATATTCCCAAATCCAAAAAACTCCAAAAATCCTAAGCATTTTGGATAAGGAATATTCAATCTGTTCTGGGTTCATTTTTGTTTGCCCTGATTTTGGCCTATGGTGTTTCTTAAATTAAGAGATTGTTATCTTTTATCAATCATGGAAAATTCTAGGTCATTGTGTCTTTGAATATATATCCTTTTCCCTGAGCTCTCTGTCTTTCCCTATAGCTCATAGTTTAGTCTTTAAGTTCCCTATCACTGTTTCTAAATTCTGTGCTCAAGTGGGTAGCTCTGCTTCTCTCTCTGTGGCATTCTGGTTATTTATTTTTTTATCTTTCAGATCATCACTTTTTTTCTTCTGCTCTGATTGCTGTTCATCCTGTCCATGGAGTTTTAAAATTTATGTGACTGTAATTTTTATTTTTGTAAGTTTCTCTTGACTTTTCATGTCATCACACACTTACTTACTGTGATGATTCTTTGTGTGCATAAGAATTCTTTTCTATTTCAGTTTCAAATGACACAAAATTATACATGCTTATGGAGAGTATAAGTTGATGTTTTATACAGGTATATATTATGTAATGATTAAATTATAGTAATTATATTGCTGTACACATTTATTATTTCTTTGTCATGAGACTATTAAAAATCTTCTCTTCTAGCTTTTTTGAACTATGCCATACATTATTAATTACTGTCACCCTGCTGTGCAATGAAGCACTGGAACTTGTTCCTCTTACTTGTAACTGTAATATTTTACTTACTCACTAACTTTTCCTCATTATCATCCCTTCCTTATGCAGCCTCTGTCATCCACGATTCTACTGTCTGCTTTTATGAGATTAACAGGTGAGGGAGATCAGGCAGTATTTGGCCTTCTGGGACTGACTTATTTCACTGGACATAATCACCTCCAGTTCATACAAACTGTCACAGATGACAAGATTTCACCCTTTTTAAAATGCTGGAAAGTATTATATTGCGTATATATGGCATGTTTTCTTTATCTGTTCATTACTTGATGGACACTTAGTTGACTCCATATCCCAGCTAATGTGAATAGTGCTCCAGGAAACACAGAAGCACAGGTGTCACCTTGAGAAACCAGTTTCACTTCCTTTGTGCTTGTTCCCAGCCGTTGTATTACTGGATCACAGGGTAGCTTTACTTTGAGTGTTTTAAAAGGATGTTAATGTTATGCCAGCAGTTTTGAAAACTTATGGAAAATATGCATACTTCTTCAAAAACATAAAGAAAAATTAACATGGAGAGAAAAAATTTTGAATAGCTCCATGCATATTTAAGAAATTTAGTTTCATTTTTAAAATGTTTCTCCACAGGTAACTAAATGTTTAAGTAGTTCACTGATGAATTCTACTAAACAGTTAAAACAGAAATAATGGCACAATAATCTCTTCTTTCATTAAACACAGAATTATCAAATGTTTTGCATCCACTTTTAAGAGTCCAACATAACCCTGATAGCAAAACCTAGGTATAGGGAAACATAGCATTATAGAACTATAGCCATGATTAATACAGATGAAAAAAACTTAATAGCAAATAAAACCCAGAAACATATGAAAATAAAATGTATTAGATTTTTCTTCTCCTTCTTGTTTATATCTGATCTGATATTGAGATTTGTGCTTTCATGTGTTTTCATATTGGTAGTTATCATTCTTTTACTTCTTTTTTTTTAAAAAAATGATTTATTTGGAAGGTAAAGTTAGAGAAGCAGAGGCAGAGGCAAAGAGAGATCTCTTCCATCCCCTGGATCACTTTCCAAATGGCCACAATGGCTAGGGTCAGGCAGATCTGAAGCCAGGAGCCAGGAGCTTCTTCTGGGTCTCCCATGTGGGTGCAGGGGCCCAAGGACTTGGGCCATCTTCCACTGCTTTCCCCAGCCAAGGCAGAGAGCTGAATTGGAAGTGGAGCAGCCAGGACATGATGTGGTGCCCATATATGATGCCAGCACTGCAGGTGGTGACTTAACCCACTAGCTAAAGCGCCGACCCCATCCTTTTACTTCTGATGTTTATGGGAATTTGGCTAGAAAATACTTGGCAAGGTCCAGTCCTGATCATGAAAGGCTATATTTAACAGGCAAGGAATTCAGATGTTATCTGTGAGATTCAATATTCAGTGACATGGGGGCCAGCGCTGTGGCATTTGGGTAAAGCTGCTGCCTGCAGTGCCGGTATTCCATATGGCCACCAGTTCATGTCCCAGCTGCTCCACTTCCAATCCAGCTTTCTGCTATAGCCTGGGAAAACAGTGGAAGATGGCTCAAATCCTTGGGCCCCTGGGCCCTCATGGAAGGCTTGGAAGAAGCTCCTAGCTCCTGGCTTTTGATCAGCGCAGCTCTGGCCATTGCAGCCAATTGAGGAGTGAACCAGCGGATGGAAGACCTACCTCTCTCCCTTTCTCTCTCTCTCTCTCCGTCCCACCCCCACCCTTTGCCTGTCCTTCTCTCTGTGTGTAACTCTTTCAAGTAAATAAATGAATCTTTAAAAATAAATAAATAAAAATTATTTAATTAAAAAAACAATATCCAGTGACATGTATGAAAGTGAGAGAAGACAGTCAGATGTACATTTTAGAAACAGCGTGAGCAATCAGTGTGAAAGATTGCCAGGTAAGTCACAGATCAGAAGCTTTGATAATAGCTATACCAAGGAATGAATAGGGCTTGAACCAAGTCCCTAGTGATGAGGATGGAGAAGGAACAGGTGGAAGGGTATGATTCAGGAGAGACTGAAGACAAATAACAACAAGATGCAAGGCTTGATTAGATGTTGGAACTCAATAAAGAGTTGGAATTACCTGATTTCTGTTGTGGACAACTGAATAAATGTTGCCATGTTAACTTAGAGAAGGAATTTGTAGATGTTTGCTTGAAGAAGGTTAGTGACCTCTAGGACCTGCAGGTGGGAATTGAAGTAATGATAGTGATAACACTTCTTCATGTGCCATATCACTTTAAAAATTAAAGTATAACAGTTAACATAGAGAAATATCAACACAAAGAATGCACTGAAGTAAAGTTAAAAGCAAGTAAAGTTAAAAGCAAGAGTTATATTTCTGGAAACCCAGACAGAGATGTGTTGGAGAGAAGTGATCAAAATCTAGTCAGTTGGTCTAACTTATAGCTGTTACCATAAATATGTGTTGTCTTGCTGCTATTAGTGAATCATTCTTGCTAATAAATATTAATATATTTTACATATTCTTGGTGATTTTTTCTTTTTTGTTTACTTTTTAATTTTTATTTTGTTAACTTTTCTTTAATAAATATAAATTTCCAAAGTACAACTTTTGGATTACAGTGGCTTTTCCTCCCCATAACTTCCCTCACACCCACAACCCTCCCATCTCCTGCTCCCTCTCCCATCCCATTCACATCAAGATTCATTTTCAATTATCTTTATATATAAAAGATTAATTTAGTATATATTAAGTAAAGATTTCAACAGTTTGCACCCACACAGAAACACAAAGTGTAAAGTACTGTTTGAGTACTAGTTATACCATTAATTCACATTGTACAACACATTAAGGACAGAGATCCTATATGGGGAGAAAGTGCACAGTGACTCCTGTTGTTGATTTAACAATTGACACTCTTGTTTATGGTGTCAGTAATCACCCTAGGCTCTTGTCATGAGTTAACAAGGCCATGGAAGCCTTTAGAGTTTGCCAACTCCGATCTTATTTAGACAAAGTTATAGTAAAAGTGGAAGTTCTCTAAAGGTACCTCCTTTTTTGATGGCCCATTCTTTCCACTGGGATCTCACTCACAGAGATCTTTCATTTAGGTCTTTTTTTACTTTTTTTTTTTTTTTTTTTTTTTTTTGCCAGAGTGTCTTGGCTTTCCATGCCTAAAATACTCTCATGGGCTCTTCAGCCAGTTCCGAATGCCTTAAGGGCTGATTCTGAGGCCAGAGTGCTGTTTAGGACATCTGCCATTCTACGAATCAGCTATGTATCCTGCTTCCCATGTTGGATCGTTCTCTCTTTTTTAATTCTATCAGTTAGTATTAGCAGACTTAGTCTTGTTTATGTGAGCCTTTTGACTTAATCCTATCATTATGATCAATTGTAAACTGAAACTGATCACTTTGACTAGTGACTTGGCATTGGTACATGCCCCCTTGATGGGATCAATACAAACATCTACAGCCAACTTATATTTGATCAAGGATCTAAAACCAATTCCTGGAGCAAGGACAGTCTATTCAATAAATGGTGCTGGGAAAACTGGGTTTCCACGTGCAGAAGCATGAAGCAAGACCCCTACCTTACACCTTACGCAAAAATCCACTCAACATGGATAAAAGATCTAAATCTATGACCCGACACCATCAAATTATTAGAGAACATAGGAGAAACCCTGTAAGATATAGGCACAGGCAAAGACTTCTTGGAAAAGACCCCAGAGGTACAGGCAGTCAAAGCCAAAAGTAGCAATTGGGATTACATCAAATTGAGAAGTTTCTGTACTTCAAAAGAAACAGTAAGGAAAGTGAAGAGGCAACCAACAGAATGGGAAGACCCTGCAGCACATTGGCATAGGCAAAGAGTTCTTAGAGAAGACCCCAGAGACACAAGCAATCAAAGCCAAAATTGACAAATGGAAATGCATCAAATTGAGAAGCTTCTACACTGCAAAAGAAACACTCAGCCAAATAAAGAGGCAACTTCAGAATGGGAGAAATTATTTGCAAACTATGCAACAGATAAAGGATTAATAACCAGAATCTACAAAGAGATCAAGAAACTCCACAACAACAAAACAAACAACCCACTGAAGAGATGGGCCAAGGACATCAATAGACATTTTTCAAAAAGAGGAAATCCAAATGACCAACAGGCACATGAAAAATGTTCAAGATCACTAGCAATCAGGGAAATGCAAATCAAAACCACAATGAGGTTTCACCTCATCCCAGTTAGAATGGCTCACATACAGAAATCTACCAACAACAGATGCTGGCGAGGATGTGGGGAAAAATGGACACTAACCCACTGTTGGTGGGAATGCAACCCAGTAAAGCCACTATGGAAGTCAGTTTGGAGATTCCTCGGAAACCTGAATATAACCCTATCATACAACCCAGCCATCCCACTCCTTGGAATTTACCCAAAGGAAATTAAATTGGCAAATAAAAGAGCTGTTTGCACCTTAATGTTTATTGCAGCTCAATTCACAATAGTTAAGACCTGGAATCAACCTAAATGCCCTTCAACAGTAAACTGGATAAAGAAATTATGGAATATGTACTCTATAGAATACTATACAGCAGTAAAAAACAGTGAAATCCAGTCATTTGCAACAAAATGGAGAAATCTGGAAAACATGATGCTGAGTGAAATAAGCCAGTCCCAAAGGGACAAATATCATATATTCTCCCTGATCGGTGACAACTAACGGAGCACCTAAAAGGAAACCTGTTGAAGTGAAATGGACACTGAGAAACAGTGACTTGATCAGCCCTTGTCCTGTTGATTTACAATGTAATACTTTATCCCTTTTAGTATTTTTTTTGTTCTACTTAATATTCTTGGTTGAACTTTGTAATTAACACACAATTATTCTTAGGTGTTTAAATTTAACTGAAAAGTGATCCCTGTTAAATATAAGAGTGGGAATAAGAGAGGGAGAAGATGTACAGTTTGGCACATGCTCAATCAGACGTGCCCCAAACGGTAGAGTTAGAAACATGCCAGGGGATTCCAACTTGGTGATTTTGATGTGTGATTCTAAGTAATGTTGTTAATACCAGGAGATCCAAATATTGTGTTATTTAAATATTTCTCACTAATGTTTGTTGGGGTTTTCCAGTGTTAGAACATTTGCCATAGGCTTCATTTTCTTGTTAACGCTTTGGAATATCTACACATGAAGTTTGAAATAGATTTAAATGTGAATTGACAAAGGCAGGGTATGTGTTAATGGAAAAACCAGACATGGAACAAGCAGATAAAGTATTTCATCACTGAGCAGAGGAAGTGAGCTCATCTAAAGCAGCATATATCCTAACATGCATCTGGAAGAAGCTTTTTCTCTTAGAGGGACATGCTCTCCCTTCCTCCTGCTCCATCTCCATCTTCAAGTCAAGACATCAGCACAAGAATCAATAAAAAACTTTCTGTATCTGGAAAATTTGTCTTGAAGCAAAGACAAGTCTGTATACTGTTGTAAACTTCTCTTTAAGAGTTATGGAGGATGAAGTTTAAATATTACATTTATTATCTTTAAGTTTTCTTATTTTTCCTTTTCTTAGATTTTACTTAAGGTGCACAATTTTGTGTATTTAATATGTACAGATTTAGGAATTTAATGATACTTCCCTCCCACCCACCCACGCTCCCACCCTTCTTCCCCCTCCATCTCCTATTCCCACTCTTAATTTTTTTAAAAGATTTCTTTCTTTATCTGAAAGAAAACAGAGAGGCCAGAGGCAGAGAGAAAGAGAGGTCTTCCATCTGCTGGTTCATTCCCCAAATGGCCACAGAAGCTGGAGCTGAGCTATCTGAAGCCAGGAGTCAGGAGCTTCTTACAGGTCTCCTAGCCGTGCAGGAGCCCGAGGACTTGGGCCATCCTCTGCTGCTTTCCCAAGCCATAGCAGAGAGCTGGATCCGAAGTGGAACAGCCAGGACTTGAATTGGCACCCACATGGGATTCTGGCACTGCAGGTGGCGACTTTATCTGCTACGCCACAGCACCGGTCTTCCACTCTTAATTTTTACAAAGATCTATTTTCAGTTTACTTCATACTCATAAGATTAATACTACACTAAGAGCCGGCGCTGTGGCTCACTAGGCTAATCCTCCGCCTTGCGACGCCGGCACACCGGGTTCTAGTCCCGGTCGGGGCGCCGGATTCTGTCCCGGTTGCCCCTCTTTCAGGCCAGCTCTCTGCTGTGGCCAGGGAGTGCAGTGGAGGATGGCCCAAGTGCTTGGGCCCTGCACCCCATGGGAGACCAGGAGAAGCACGTGGCTCCTGCCATTGGATCAGCGCGGTGCGCCGGCTGCAGCGTGCAGGCCGCAGCAGCCATTGGAGGGTGAACCAACGGCAAAAGGAAGACCTTTCTCTCTGTCTCTCTCTCTCACTGTCCACTCTGCCTGTCCAAAAATAAAAAATAAAAAAAAAAGAATACCCTAAAAAAATACTACACTAAGTAAAAAGTTCAACAGAGTATGAAAGAAAAAACACTTTGTGTTATTGTGTTAATGTTTCTTGTTTTCAACTTTTAAGTCATGAACTGTCTATTTCAAGTTGAGATCATTTTTATGTTATTAAAATACATAATTTTGTCACAGTATGTTTGCCCAAATGATGAGAAACCATGCATTTATTATTATGTCATTTTCAACAGAGTGCTTCTAAGACTTTAGTATAAGAAATGATACACTGTTTATTATGGGCATTTGTTATTTAAAGTATATAAATCAGATAAAATACAGAATAATTAATGATTTAGGAATTATTTCTGTCATCTCCAAATCATGAAGATTAATATCTTTTGGGAATATGGAGACTGTAGACATTTTTGACTCATTATTTTCATTATTCAGGAAAAAAAAATGTAAACTTCTCAAGAAATGCCAGGAAGGAATTCCCTCCTGGAAACATTTTTGGCACTGTACTGAGCTCATTACATGCACTATCTCATTTAGTCCTCACCGAGACCTGTGATGTGCAGGCTGTTTGGTAGCTGCAGATTACAGGTGAGGAAACCAAAACAAAGAGGGAGAACAGGTCGCATCCACAGGACCACGTAACTAGCAGCAAGGACAGCAGATTGAAACCCAGGCTGCGTGACTCCACAGCACATGCTCTCAGGGGACCCCAAGCACTGGGCTGACGCAGGTGGGGTTTTGGAGTTAAGGAGAATGGATGAAGTAGAATATACACTCGGATCTGTTCCTGTCTAACAGGGACATGCGAGGGCAAGTGCAGTTGGTGTGGTATAAAGTGTTGGCTGTGAGCTGAAACTGACTGGGTTTTGCAGTCCTTCGAGCTCTCCAAATTTTGTAGTTCCACACAACAGAGCTTCCCTGGTTCTTTAAAAGAATGAAGATCAAAAGAACATTTATTTGCTAACTTCATTTCAGCAAATTACTTCTGTGCCAGAACAGGCCAAGCAAACTGACAGATTGAGGAATGAGCCCTACCAGTGTGCTTTGTGGCTGCAAACAGCCTGGTGTTTGCTGAAGATTGCTCCCATCTCTGCTTTGCCTTGTTTGTTTCTGGTTAATCCTCTGTTATCAATGCATCTGTCTTGTTCCCTGATTGCATTCTGAGTTAGCTCTGCTATGGTATGGCAACTTCATTTGTTAAGACTTTCTTACTGCAACTGCTAACGGTGTCTGAGTCTACAGGGACAAAGCAAAGAGCAGCAACCTCACCTATATTTATTTTTTAAATACCTTGCTAAAACAATAATCTTTAAGAGTTTCCCTCTTTTTTACATGCCAGCATGGTGCTTAGAGCAGCTATTTAAAATTTCCCAAATTGTCTCTAAGGAAATATCAACAAAAGTACTGATTTGATGTGAGCTGATCAAATTCCTAGAATTTCAGGGGTTGGGGGAAAGAAATCAAAGAAACAGCAGCAGCACAGTGTGTGGAAGTGTGGGGTTAGTTGCTTTACTTGCATGATAAAAGTTTGGCATGTGTTGAAGAGGGAGTTAGGCAGATGGCTTAGTTTATAATACTAACAGCAGTGGAATGTTAACATGGTTAGGAAATAGCTTTTAGATGCACCCTTTAGAATAAGCGTTGTTTTAAATGCCTTGCTGAAAAACAAGTGTATGTTTGGTGATTATGAGCTTTGAGCTTGGAAAGACCTGACTTTCTAGATTGCTACTACTTGTGTGCTATGTGATCTTGGATGAATTATGTAGATTCTCTGAGATTTCTCATCTTTAATAAGTAAGGAATGCAGGGCCTGTGCAGCAGGTTAAGCAGCTGCTTGCAACACCTGCATGGCATATGAATGCCAGTTCAAGCCTGGCTTCTCTGCATCCCATCCAGCTAGCTGTTAATACACCTGGCAAAGTTCTTGGCCCCTGCCACCCATTTGGGAGACCTACATGGAGTTCTGGGCTCCTGGCTTTTTCCTGGCGTGGCCCTGGCTGTTGTGGCTGTTTGGGGAGTGAGCCAGCAGATGGAAGATCTCTCTCTCTCTCTCTCTCTCTCTCTCTCTCTGCTACTCTGCCTGTCAAATATAAATGAATCTTTAAGAAAATAAGGAATGTAGAACTTAAGCTTTTTATAAAATGAAATGAGTGATATATATAAAGATCTTAATACAGTATATGTGGTACATAGTAAACACTAAAGAGAAGGTGGTCCATTTATTTATGGATGGATCACCTTTATTTCTTGAGCACCTTTCTGTGTGGTGGTTAATTTCTGTGCTTCATGATGTGATGATACAACAAATGCATTCCCTTACCTTAATGAGACAAGTAGGGATACAATTAGAGTAAATGAGAATAAGTGTCAGCCACAGAGCATGCAGGGTGCTAGTGGAGCACATGGTGGCGACAGCTAATGAGAGCCTGGCAGATCTGATAGTTCGTGGGCAAAGAGAAAGCAGCTGCCCCCAGACTTGCCCAAGCATCTGAGTGAATTCACTGACCTGCTTCCACTGAACACATATTGAGAACCGTGACTTTTTTTTTTAAGAAAAGAAATAATACACAAGTGCTAAACTTGTAATCACAAAGTTTATTGAGTTTTGTGTGTATAATACAATCCAAGTGTCCATAATTATCAAGCACAATACTCTGAATAAGCTATCCATATAATATAGTTTAACCCTTTAAATGTGTTCTCTAAAAAATACAAAAGCAAAAAATAAAATCTGTCCTTATTGAATTTATTGAAATTAATTCAAATTAATTGAAGTATCTTATTAATGCTATGATACTACATTTGAAGGCAGAGAGATAACCCTGGGGATTCTTGACGCTTGCATCTCTTTCCCTGAATTCTTTCAGAATACACTGGGCCCATTGTCTTCTCCTCCCCCGTAGTTGATTTGATTTCCCAGGGTCTCATAATGTGTCCCTCCTCTGTGTGCCCCTCGCCACACTGTATTTTCTGTCCCTGGCTGGCACTTATCTCATTTGTTATAATTGCTTGCCTCCTTGTCTCATTAAGATAGGAGACTTCATTGACCTCGTGTTACCATTCTCAGAAAGTACCTACCACAAAAGAAGGCACCTGATGAATATTTATGTAGCAAACGAATGAACTGATAGAGACACACATGCTGTGGTCAAGTATGCTTTTGCTGGACCCTCCTCTCTGCTTTTTTGAACTAGAGGAAAAGATTGCCAGTAGAAACCACTTAACTAAACTTGAGTTCCATGTAAAAACAAGTCAACCCAGGGTGCATATAGCCTCAAGTGTTGCCCTATGCGTATTTGGACTTTATACTAGATTTGCTTTTAATGTTTTTGCTTATGCCATTAGGAGGCTTTTCCCCTTCTAAATTTGCAGCCATCTTGAATGGTTGAGATGACTTGGATGTATTATCCTTCCTGTCTGAGGGGGTAGTGAAACCTAGAACTCAGAGCTAAGGCAGTCCTCCATCCAGCTCCAGTTTCTAATGTCCATCTGCATAATCTTATTATCCATCTAAAGCTTCAGTCTGCTTATCTATTCAATGGGATTAATAGTAAAAATACCCCTTAGGGTTGTTGTAAAGATTGAGATAATACATATAACAGCTTACCCAATGCTTGGCATGTAGTAATAACTATTAACTTTAATTTTTATTGTTAGTGTAAGTCATCTGCATGTACAGGAATAAAATAAACTATGCTAATGTTGACAGTCAGATGTGTACTGTCAAAACATTTCTTCATAATACCAATGTTACGGCCTTGGAAATGCAGTGCTCAGACTTACTGATGTTGGAATCCTAATTGATGGATAGCCTTGCCTGCTTCCTGTCTGGATCCACTTCTTCACACCAAGGCCAAGCTTCTCCTGAGCAGTTCCTGGCCAGTGTTGGAGCCCAGTAAGGCAGCTAATGCATGCCTGTTCCTGCAAAGCCTGAGATTCCTTTAATAGGTGCCTTCAGCTCCCAGACTCCCACCTGCCCATGGGAACTTCCATGAAACTGCAAAGTCTGACTGTTCCTGCACAGTCTTCTTTTCTCCTCTCTTCACTGCACGATCTTAGACCTACATCCAAATCTGAGGTTCTCCCCACTCTGGCCTGCTCCTCTCTTTTTCCTTTCCTGGCATTTCCTGCAGTTAGTGTGCTCCTTGGAGATTATGAGCTGACAGAAACCATTGTAACCATTGCTGGAAGGGACTCTCAGTCTATACTGTAAAGCACAAAGCTGTGTTGTCTCCATTAAGTGAATATTGATCATCAAATCTCTAAAATAACATTGGCCACCCTTTCCTCATAGAAAAGTACTAAAATTTAGGTCTTAGCATGCCAGTATGCAGATTAAGTTTTAAGGTTGCCGTTATTTAGGACAGTCCCTTACAGTTCCAAGTCTTTAAACTGATACAGTGATTTGAGTCCTTAACATTCTTGAACACCAAATCCCCCCCTCTTCAGTAAACACAACGAAACCAAACATTGATAGCTCTCTGGAATTTAACTACCACCAAATCCTCCTTTGATTATTATTTTCATGACAGACCAGGTCCAGGGGACAGTCACCATCCGGAACATCAGTGCTGTGTCTTCAGGTTTGTACCAGTGTGTAGCTTCTAATGCCATTGGAACAAGCACCTGTCTTTTGGATCTCCAAGTTATTTCACGTAAGTATGTGAAATTCTGAAGTTAACTCCAAGGCTGAATCTCTAAGATCTTTGCTAAGCCAGGAAGTGAAAGATTGTGCTTACATGTTTTGAGGTTTTCTGAAGAGTAGATGGAAATTTTTCTGGTTTTAATCATTTTAAAATATTTTATAAACATCTTAATATACTTTTTACTCTCATAAATATCATGATTATGAAAAAGTACCTTCCTCTTCCAAATAACGAGACTCAAACCAGTTTTTGTATCATTGTGCTATAAATGTCAAACATATGTAATGATCTTATGGCCAAAGTGAGACTTTCTTGTGTTTTTCACTAATCCCTTATTATTAATCCCTCAGTTGTTGGGTGTCTAAGCTATTAGCAGGCATTGTAGAAAAATTTCTGTTTAGTTCATCATTTCTGGGTTATTTGAATTGTAGTTGCAAAACAGAGTGTTGTGGCTGTGATAAAGTAATGAGGTAGCCAGCTGATGGCTGGGTTTCATTTGTGGCAGATCAGCCAGGGTAGATTTGTACACTCTGTTTTCTGCTCTCCTCTGGTTGTTACTCTGATCTTAAAGATGTGAACTGCTTAATAATTTGTTCATTCCAGAGGTGTTGAGAACCTACTATGTGTTAGTCCTAGCCAGTGTGGAATATAGAAGGTTAATTGAGTTTTAATTTTGTATGTATGTAGTACTTTGGGCATGTTTAAAAAATTTAAGCATATTATTTAGTAAACCTGTGTGCTTCTAAGTTGTGCAGGTTTATGCTATTTCACTCCTTTTGTGTGTGTCTCCTTTTTTAAAAAAACACCTTAAATATATTTTGCAGCCCAACCCAGGAGCATTGGACTAATAGCAGGAGCCATTGGCACTGGTGCAGTTATTGTCATTTTTTGCATTGGACTAATTTTAGGGGCATTCTTTTACTGGAGAAGAAAAAATAAAGAGGAGGAAGAAGAAATTCCTAATGAAATAAGGTTTGTCCTGCATGGCCAATATATATTTCTCTTTATTTATGAAGTTAACATTTCTTTATTGCTCTTATAACTCTGATGGTCAAGGTAATTAAAGTGGCCAAACAGTACTGTGTCTGGTATATGCTTTTCTTCATGGTCCTGCCTGGCTTTATTAACTGGGTTATTAACAAGAGGACACAACCAGCAAGAGAGAAATGAATTCCCCTGCTCCTCCATGTATCTCCAGAGTCAGTGGGGTGAATTCTGGGTTGCCAGAATAAAGAAGTTAGTTTAAAACACGTGTTAACATGGGCATTTATAACAGAGGAGAGTGTACAGCACTGGCTCTGTCTCAAATTTGGTCTGCTCATCTTTGTTGAAAATGCTATTACGGCCAGCACCGAGGCTCAATAGGCTAATCCTCCGCCTGCGGCGCCAGCACACCAGGTTCTAGTCCCGGTTAGGGCACCGGATTCCATCATGGTTGCTCCTCTTCCAGTCCAGCTTTCTTCTGTGGCCCTGGAGGGCAGTGGAGGATGGCCCAAGTGCTTGGCCCCGCACCTGCATGGAAGACCAGGAGAAGCACCTGGCTCTTGGCTTCGGATCAGCGCAGCGCGCCGGCCACAACGGCCATTAGGGGGTGAACCAAGGGAAAAAGGAAGACCTTTCTCTCTGTCTCTCTCTCTCACTGTCCACTCTGCCTGTCAAAAAAAATTTTTTTTTTAAATTAAAAAAAAAGAAAATGCTGTTACTCCTCCAGTCGTCTTTGTTTGACATACCCAGCCTCCAGGATCTGCCCCTCACCTGCTTGCTGCATGCTGCTTGCCACGTACTCTCTCACCACTGCTCTGCTCACTCTGTGTTCCTGTCTGTTCTGCATTCTCTCGTGCCTCAGGACCTTTGCTGATGCCTCGGTACTCTTCCTGGACCAAAGGTCTTCCCCTCTCATCTGTTCATTCACCGAGTCCCCGGATCTAATTCAACACGAGTCCAGACATCACCTCCACACATAAGTTGCATTTAGCTCCTTGCCTGACCTTTCCAGCTTGCCAAATGTTCTTGTATTGATTGGCGGCCCCATTTGAGTGTAGGCTTCTTAGGTGTAGAACCTGTGTCTTTTTGCCTGAAACATCAGGTCAGTTGTACTCAAAAATGTTAAATAAACCCATTAGCTTCTTAAATCAGTGACTTCTGTGGGACTCTTGTATTCTTTAGTGTGGATTGAGCTGTGTGTAGGTATAGTGTTTCCCAGCGTAAGATCACTGGGGAAAAGCTCTCATCGGCATACCACATGATTTCTCTCTGCACACCCAGAGCTTGATTTCCTAGCTATTTTATGGCAACTGACCCAGTGGATTTCTTTATGGACTATTTTCCTATTTGCAGTAAAAATCAAGCTTATACTTATTATTTATAAAAATATCAACATTTATATGTTTATGAGTAAATATTTGTGCTATAAGGAAGAAGGCATTCTTTAAGAGATTTGCTGTTTCTTTTTCTACTCTTTGTTTGTTTGAGATTTTTCTTTCCTTTTCTACTCTTGATATGAGGGGGGAAGATTTTCTTGACCATTGTCTCAAAGGGAATGGGTGCCCAACTGAGACCATCTGGCATCGCTGTGTTTGCTTTTGTGAGAGCAAATGTGATAGTCTCCTGAGGCTGGTGCCTCCCACATAGTCATCTTAGCATGCCTTGGTAGAAGGTAGGCTAAACCTCGGGCACATGCTAATGACTATTTGGTTTTCTTCCTTCCAGAGAAGATGATCTTCCACCTAAGTGTTCGTCTTCTGCCAAAGCATTTCATGCCGAGATGTCGTCCTCGGAGAACAACACGTTGACCTCTTCCAATACCTACAGCAGCCGCTACTGGGGCAACAACCCCAAAGTTCACAGGAACACGGAGTCCTTCAACCACTTCGGTGACTTGCGCCAGTCTTTCTCCCTCCACTCAGGCAATGCCAACATCCCATCCATCTATACTAATGGGAACCATTTGGTTCCAGGTCAGCCTAAGACTTTGGTAGTGACAGCCAACAGAGGGTCATCCCCGCAGGTCATGTCCAGGAACAATGGCTCAGTCAACAGGAAGCCTCGGCCTCCACACACACACTCCTACACCGTCAGCAAAGCTACCCTGGAGCGAATTGGTGCAGTACCTGTCATGGTGCCTGCCCAGAGTCGAGCTGGATCCCTGGTATAGGACATGAGGGGAATGTTGGGTTTCGACAAGAATACATGGAGTTTCCCCTACTTGGGGGAGGGGGTGGTTAGGACGGGCAGGTGCTGGGAGAGCAGCTCTCCTCATCATATTAGTGAAAAGCACCAAGAAGAAGGTGGTGGTGTTACCTGGCTACAATGATGTGTAAAATGGATTGGAAGGCGCCATCATGAAAACGTGTTTCCCCACCACAGATACGTTGTGACTCTGTTCAGTAAGCTACATCTCAAAGATGTGCCATGCTAAGGAAAAAGACGTAAGAGCAGAACAGCACTTAAAATGCAAACTGCAGTCCAGCTGGACTTGGTTTGTAATTCATGCCTAACTTAATATTTTTGAGGAGACTAAAGTGCCAGATGGAATTTAAATGAGATTATTTGACAGGTTAAAGATAGGTGTCTTTAGAGGAGTAACAAGCAGAACACGAGTATCGTGTGTTCTGCTTCTCCCTGTGCGCTCTTTGAGTAGAGGGCTTGATGACAGACATGGTTAATTTTGATCCCTAAAGGTCTGACTCTTTTATCATAGAATCAAAACTACACAAACAACATTCAGTAAGAAATGGGAGGAAGCAAAGGAAATGTCTTTGGAAAGCCCCTGCATATTTATTTATTTATCTATCTCTACCAGAACCATGACTGTCATATTCGAAATATTGCTGTATTGACAGATTCTTGCTTGTCTGTTATTCTAGGATCTGTTACAGGTCCATGGCAATTACTGTTCATTTTCTCCTGGAAAAATGTTTTTTAAAGAAAACTATTGGTTGGTTGGGGTTTTTTTTGTTGTTGTTGTTGTTGTTGTTTTTAACAAAAATACTTGATAGACCTTGGGCCAGGAAAGAAAAAAAAAAAAAACAACTTTGTTTAGCACCTTCTTCAGTGATTGTATTTAGTGAGCCCAGGAGGCTGTGAGTTACAAGGTGCTAGATTGTGTGCACAGCACTGTCCCAGGGCTTTTGGCCTTTCTGGGCAGGCTCTCCATGCAAGGCAGCCCAGGGCTCCCTCGCAGTCACACTAGGTCATTCTTAATGAGGGCAGTACCTGATGCCTTTTGTACTGTGGTAGATAACTAGCTCCTAGTTGGATAAACAAGTTACTAGACTGCCAAAAGGAGTACAGACTTCTTTTGTTTGTTTGTTTTTCAAAATAATCCTTTTTGCAAAAAGAGATAGGATTGAGACAGAAGGGATATCCTCAGATGTATTCCTGGGAGGGTCTGCCCTGTATCTGTGAGAGCTCAGGGTTGCAGTTTTGGCCAAATCCGTTTTACAACACTGTAGAGACTCCTTGTGTGATGCATTACATAGCCTCGCTGACTTTGCAGTTCCCCAGAGGAGTTTACCCACTTCGGACTCTGTTTCGTGCCCTGGTAGATCTGGCTGTCCTTACATTGGTAACTATCTTGCCTTAATCACACTTTGAGCTACATACAAATAATTTCTTGCCAGATTCTCTTCCGAAATCATTTAGGATGCTGACCCTCTAATTCAGTAAGAGCATCTTGTCTCCACCTGCTGTGTCCCCTCACTCCTTCACCCACTGTGCTGATCGCCCTCCTTTCCTGCAAGCATCGTTCCCAGGAAGTGGCCTCCTGACTTTCGTCCAGTTGTTTGAAGGGAGCGGAGACCAACAGCTGCCACACAAACAATTTGTCCAAGAGAACCGTGCTCAGAACCTAACCATTGCAGCCATTTTAACACTGATAAAAAGCTGAAGTTACTTTAGCATTACTTATTTTTCCCATTTGATGGTTCTTGACTTTGTAAAAAAATTAAATAAATGAATGTCTATACTTTTATAAAGAGTGAAAATATATGACTTGGAAAAGATGATATTATCAGATGCTGTTTAGAAAACATTTGTCTTGCATTTCTTTATTTCTAATTATCTAAAATTCAATAAAAGTTTATTCATATAAAATAAGTTGTCATTATAATACTAATGAATATGTGATTTTTCTGTCTGGTATATCCTTTAAGTTATATGCATTTTTCCATTGTGTTAAATAAGATTCATAATCATTTGAATAAGCATATATGATATGCTAAAAGTTATTAGCCTTTTTCCTGTTATTGGAAATTTCAGGTTGATTCTAGTTCTCACCCATATGACTACAGACCTAATGACTCTTCACACATCAAGCTATTTTCATATTTCCTATTCTGAAAGCTTAGGAAGACAGGGTCCATGCCTGCTTTTTGCCATTGAGTCCCCATCACCTACCACAGTGTCTGGATGAGCATTAAGTGGATAAATCCTTGGTGATTTCTGAACTGTAATTGCCGTACCCTGAGCATGATTATAGCTCTTGTTGTAGTGCTGTGGGTTGGAGAATTTCCTTTGTTTGAATTTAAACATTTTATTTTGTTTAAAAAAAGTTGAGAAGCAGACAGAGAAAGAGAGTAAGCTCCCATCTGGCGACTTATTCCCCAGAAGCCCACGGTGACCAGGGCTGGGTTGGGGCCAGAGTCAGGAACTGAGACTGCAATCCGGGTCTCTCATGTGGGTGGCAGGAAACCAGCCACTTGAGCCATCACTGCTGCCTCTGAAGGAGGTCTGCACTGGCGGGCAGCTGAGTCAAGTGCTGGAGCCAGGAATGGCACCCAGGCGCTGCAGGGTGTGATGTCAGTGTCTCAGCCACTTGGCTAAATGCCCATACCTCTTTACTTTTAACTTTTTATTTTGAGGTAATTATACATTTATATGCAGTTATAAGAAAGAACCCAAATACCCTTCAGCTGATTTCTATGGTAACACCTTGTATAACTGTTGTACAGTATCACAAGCTGACATGGATACAGTTCCCCAACCTTATTCATGTTTCAGTACTTGTGCACGTACTTGTACACACACATTTAGTTAATACACAGTTTTATCATGTAGATTCACATGACTTCTCCACACTCAAGATGCAGGGTTCTTTGTGCAATTATTTGATGATCACAGAGACTTCCCTCCTCTTTAGGTCCCTAATCCCTGACAGCCACTAATCTTTTGAGGATTTTCTTCTTTTCACTTGGAGGAATTTCCTTAGATCCATTCAGATTGTTGCATGTGTCAATAATTCATTCCCTGGCCGGCGCTGTGGCTCACTAGGCTAATCCTCCACCTGCGGCGCTGGCACTCCGGGTTCTAGTCCCGGTTGGGGCGCCGGTTCTGTCCCGGTTGCTCCTCTTCTAGTCCAGCTCTCTGCTGTGGCCCTGGAGGGCAGTGGAGGATGGCCCAAGTGCTTGGGCCCTGCACCTGCATGGGAGACCAGGAGGAAGCACCTGGCTCCTGGCTTTGGATTGGCGTAGCGTGCTGACCGTAGCAGCCATTTGGTGGGTGAACCAATGGAAGGAAGACCTTTCTCTCTGTCTCTCTCTCTCTCTCACTGTCTTAACTCTGCCTGTCGAAAAAAAAAATTCATTCCTTTTTATTGCTGAGGAGCGTTCCATGGTATGGATGTACCACAGCTTTTTTTTTTTTTTTCCTAACTATTTCCTCATAGAAGAGTATGAATGATATTTGATTTGTTTCCAGTTGGGAGCTGTTATGAATAAACTTGCTTTAACCATGTGTTTGTAGGTTTTTGTCTGAACATGAGTTTTAATTTCTCAGGATTAATGTCTGGGAATAGAGTTGTTGGGTTCCATGTGGCAGTTACACATTTAGTTTTGAGAATGGCCATACAATTTTACATTTCTGCCAGCAAAGTTTGAGTGGCCCAGTTTCTTTGTATCCTCAGCTGTATTGAGTACTGTTAGTATTTTTCATTTTATCATTTTGAGAGTTGTATGGTGATATTTCACTGGGTCTTGAATTGGTACTTCCCGAATGACTAATGATGGCAGACATTTACATGTGCTTATTTGTAATCTCTGTAGCTTATTATGTCTTTTCATGTCTTTTGCCCATTTTCTGTATTGTGTGGGCTATTTAAAATTTGTTTTAAGAATTTTAAAATTTTTATGAATATTGTAATACCGACACATGTTTATGGAGTACAGCACAGTATTTTACCTCTATATAGTATAAACTGACCAAATAAGACATTAGAATTTCCTTTTTTCTATGTTTGAAGCATACCAGCTATTCTCTCCCAGTCCTTTTAATTATATAATATGCTATTATGAACTGTAGTCACGCCTCTGTGTTGTGAAGCCTTCTGTCTTTCTATATCCATCTTTCTGTCTACCTGAGTTTTGGTACCCATTATCTACTAATTTTTATGAAAAAAATGTTTTATCTTAAATAGGTGTTGTTTTGTCAGATGCTTTTTCTGCATCTGTTGATATATTCTTTTTCTTTAGCCTGTTAAGCTGGATTATGTTGATTTTCAAATGTTTAGCCAGCCTTACATTACCTACCGTAAACCCTGGCTGGCGTGGTATGTATTTCTCTTTTTTTTTTTTTTTTTTTTTTTTTTTGACAGGCAGAGTGGACAGTGAGAGAGAGAGACAGAGAGAAAGGTCTTCCTTTTGCCGTTGGTTCACCCTCCAATGGCCGCCACGGCCAGCGCGCTGCGGCCGGCGCACCGCGCTGATCCGATGGCAGGAGCCAGGAGCCAGGTGCTTTTCCTGGTCTCCCATGGGGTGCAGGGCCCAAGCACCTGGGCCATCCTCCACTGCACTCCCTGGCCACAGCAGAGCGCAGAGGGCTGGCCTGGAAGAGGGGCAACCGGGACAGAATCCGGCGCCCCGACCGGGACTAGAACCCGGTGTGCCGGCGCCGCTAGGCGGAGGATTAGCCTAGTGAGCCGCGGCGCCGGCCCTGTATTTCTCTTTTAAGATTTATTCTTTATTCATTTATTCAAGAGGAAGAGCTACAGAGAGTGACAGAGAGATCCTCATCTGGTGACTCACTCCCCAAATGGCCACAATGGTTAGGGCTGGGCTGGGCCAGGCAGGAGTCAGGAGTCCGGAGCCCAAGTCCTCGGCCATCCTCTGCTTCCTTCCCAGGTGTGTTAGCAGAGCCCTGGATAGGAAGCACAGCAGCGGGGACTCAAACTGGTGCCCACATGGGATGCCGGCACAGTAAGTGGTGGCTTAACTTGCTATGTCACAGTGCTGACCCCAGGGTATATTTTTTTTAAACTGCTGAATTTGATTTGCTATTTTTAAAGAAGATTTCTGTGCATTACTTCATAGAATTCACTAGTGAAATCATGTGGGCCTGGAGATTTCTTTTTTCAAAGTTTAAATTATTCAGTATCTGTAATGGTTATAGGACTTTTCAAGCTAGATACTCCATATTGATTGGATTTCAGTAGTTTGTAGTTTTCAAGGTATTAATCCGTATTTCCTAGGTTGTCAGTTCTATGAGCATGTGGCTATGTGTGATATTTCTTTATTCTAATTGGAGGAGAATCTGTAGTTCATAGACATTATTTTGTTCTTGATGTTGGTGATTCTTTATTTTTTTTATTTTTTGTCTTGCTAGAACTTTGTCAATTTTACTAATTTATCTCAGAGACCATTTCTTTTGTCATTGATTTTCTTTTTCTGTTTTCAGGTTCATTGATTTCTGCCTGGTTTCACCCTTGAAATGGCTTTGGGTTCATGCTTTTCTTATTTTCAGAGTTTGTTGAAGAGGGAACAAAGATTATTGATTGAAAACTCTTCCTCTCTCCTAACATAAGAATTTTAGGGTTATGATTTCTCTCTTTCACTACCACCTGCCTCCCGCATATTTTGACCTATTATAGTTTCATTTCATTCACTTCTCTGCATTTTTTAAATTTTATCTGTCACTTCTTTTGACCCATGGGCTATTTAGAAATGTATTACTTAATTTATAAATTATTGGAGGTTTTCTTAATTGTCTTCCTGTTAATTTTTAGGCAGACAATATTATAGTCAGAAAACATGCTCTGTATTTTAATATTTGCAAAGTTCTTAAGGTTTGTATTAATGTCCTAGGACAAGGTTTCTGTTGCGATGTTTTCCATGTGCTCTTTAATAATTTTTATTCTGGTTGTGGGCATTTGGCCCAGCTTAAGATGCAGGTTAAGATGTCCATTTCCCGTACCATAGTGCCTGGGTTTGATGCCTGCCTCCAGCTCCTGACTGCAGCGTTTAACCCATGCGGACCCGAGAGGCAGTGCTGATGGCACCTGTGATTGGGCTCCTGCCGCCCATGTGAGACACATGGTTTGAGTTCCCGGCTCCGAGCTTCAGGCTAAGCCTAAACCCAACCCCATTTGTCACAGATACTTGGGGAGCGGGCCAGCAGGTGGGACCCCTCTCTCTGTATCTTTCTCTGTCCCTCTGCCTCTCAAATATAAAAAAATACATATATGAAAACTGTTTATTCTGTTGTTGGGTTGAATGGTCTGTGTATGTCAATGAGCACTTATTGGGTGATCGTGCCGGGAAGTTTTACTCATTACTAATCTAGTAATTCCATTGTTCAAACTGAAGCGCTGAAGTGCCCAACTGTAATTGTAAATCTTTACATTTCTTGTTTCCCCAATATCAGTTTGCTTCTATGTTTTGAGGCTTTTTTGGTGCACATGTATTTAGAATTACTGTGCCTGCCTTGTGGGTTTATCAGTAGATAATATCCTTCTTTGTTTCTATAATTTGTATTTGTTCTGAAATCTATCTTACATTAATTTGTCCATTTATGCATTTTTAATGTTTGTGTGATACATGTTTTCTTTCTCTTTCAACATTCCTATGTTATGTCAAGTTGAATATCTGTAGACATCATATTGTTGGATGACATTTTTGTACCCGCAATGTCAACATCCATCTTTATCGGTATGTTTGGACCACTTAGATTTATAGTGATTATTGATATGTTAGGGTTTAATCTGTCATTTCATTTTTTGATTTCTGTATTTTCCTCAGTTTCCCTCCTCTTACCTTCTGTGGATTGCTTACACAAATTTTGGGGTTTCATCTTGATTTATTTGGAGTTTTTCCCAGTACATTTCTTTGTATAATTTTTAGTGTTTGTTCTATATATGAAAATTTGCATATGTTACATGTCACAGTTTATTTGTATCAACATTTTACTACTTTGCAAGTGTGTAAATTTGATCCTATACTTACATTAAATATATTTCCTGAGTAATTTTTATTTCGATAATCAAATATAGTTTATAAAACTCATGTAGAGAAGTCCATTTACACACCCATGCTTCTGTATTTTTGTTACTCCTTCCTGACTGTCTGAGGTTCCCTCTCCTTTCTATCTGAAGGATTCCCTTTAGCCAGTCTTTAATTATGGATGTTCTAGCAATGCATGCTGTTAGTTTTTCTTTGAGAATGCCTTTCTTTACCCTTTCATCTCACTGAATATTGTATTCCTGATTCACAACTCTCTTAGCACTTGAAAAAATTGAGGACATGTTCAGCCATTATCTCTTAAAATATTCTTTCAGCCCTTTCCTCTTTCTCACATCTTTTTGGAACTCTGATGATGGGTCTTTTGTCATTGTCCCTGTTCACTTTCTTCAGTCTTTTTTCTCTGTGCAGTGCAGATTGAGTAAATTCTATTGATCTGTCCTTTAACTGATTCTATCCTCTGTCATTTCTGCTCTGCTGTGGAACCCATCAAACAATATTGAATTCAGTTACTATTTTTTTTTCAGTTTTATAACTTCCTTTTCCAAACATTAATAAGTTTAATTATACTGAAATGTAATTTATATGTCATAAAGTTCATTCATAAGTGGTACACTTACAGTAGATTTTAGTATATTTATAGTGCTAAACAAACATCATCTCATTTTAGGATTATTTTAATTCCTCACTAAAGAAACCTGTGCCCACTAACAGTAACTCCTTATTTCATAATACCTTTAATCTCAGGCAACCACTAATCTGCTTTCTGTCTCCATACATTTGCTTGTTCTGGACATTTCATATAATTGTCGTCATAGAATGTGTTCATAATTCATATCGATACATTTTTACTATCACTTCTTTAAAAACCTTAGATGCTTCCAATAACTGATTCATATTGATGCTGGCATATATATCTATTACATATATATATATATATATATATATATGGCATGTATCTTTTCTCCCTGAAGTTGTGATCTGGTTTTTGGGATAATGAATGATTTTTTTGCATTTTCTCTTTGATGTTTTGAGCATTATCAGATCCTGGATCCCTTTTTAATGTAATTTTTGTTATTGTAGTGTGCATTCCCCCTTGTTGGTTATATGTTTGGTTTCTCATTAGGCTCTATTGTCAGCACTCTGTCAAAAGTAAAAAGCTAGCTCCTCTCTCAGCCCTATTTACATCTTAAAGTGGGGCACCAAACTGTAGCTTGTAGTTGCCTCCAAGTAAGGGTATAAGCTGGGCCCTGGTGACACTCAAGAGGAAGGAAGTTAAAGCCTTATTCACACCACTTGTTGCTAAAGAGTAGAAGCAGAAATTCAGTTCTGTGCTGCCTTACTGACACCAGTGGGGGGAAGGGAAGGGGGAGGAATGGCACCTTATTCAGGCCTGTGGATGGCAGAGGAGGGTGGAGGCCCATCGTCCCATTGACTAAAACTAGGAGAAGGGGAAAGCTGAGTGTCCCCTCTCGTGAGTAGAGGTTCCGAGCCCCACTGGGGGTATCCCAAGTTCCCTATGCGTCTACTCTTCCCACTCCTCAGGGTCTTCCCATATTTGCTGTGTTCTGTCCAATCTGTTGTTGTTTTAATAGGAGAGACTATCTTACACTGCAACTTATGATGGAGTTATTCTGTGTTGCATGGAACCAGTCATACTGGATCATCACTTTTTAAAATAGCCATTTGTCAGTTAAATCATACAGCGTTCTATTTGGGAGCTTCACGAATTCTTAATTGTGTATTAAAAACTTACTCCTTAGCATGACTCATTCAGTTTCTTCCATAAATGTTCCACTGTTCCTCTCGTCTCAACTTCCACTACTCCTCTATCTGCAAACTGGGCTTCAAGCCTGTTCACCTTCCTTTGAACTGACTGTTGAGTTTTTCCTGTTTCCCAGCTATAACTGCCACCTACCATTTTCACCCAGATCTTCTTGTACTGCAAGTCCAATGTAAATACTCTATGCTTCATAAATCCTTTCTTTTTGAGTCTAGTAAGAAGTGACAGCCCCCTTGCACAAGCTCTAGCCTTTACTACACACAAGGGAATTATCACAATTTATATTGTATTTCTGATTAGTGCACATGATTGATGTCCCCTGCTAGACTGAACTGAGGTACTCTACAGCCATCTTTGATCCCTAACTGTGTTGAGCACTGTTGCGGGTATAGTAGATAGAGATGGTGAATTTGTCACAATTGCTGTTCTCAGGATCATTTTACAGGGATGGTGCTGACCTGTAAGTAAATAACTGTAAGCTCCAGTTGATATTTATTCAAATCCAGGCAGGCTGGATTATTTCATCTACATCTTGGTTATGGTCCTAACACTTAGCATATTGCTTTATTCATAGAAAGTACCTGAAAAATGTGCTAAAATCATGAACCTGAAAATACATATGATTGTTAAAAGTAGCAGGAAAATACCAGATAATTCTCATAGCAAGGTTGCAATAGAATTGTTTACCCAGATGGCAAATGATTGCACCAATTCCTGGGTGGATTTGATGTTACTTTAGAGATTCAATATTCTTTGGAAAATAATAATATTGAAATAATATACTAAACTCAATGGTTTAGATGAATCTTATAGAATTAACAAATTTTATGTAAAAATATTAATTTATATTATTTTGAGCTTAGTACCCAGTACGTACTTTAAAAAATGTAGATCAAGTATGAATTCACTTAATCTTATCACAGTTCTACATGGAAGATATCTTTGCTCATGTGTTAGAAACCCAGAAACTTAGGCTAAGTCAGTTAAACTATTTGCCCAAATAAGTACTCTGTCAGTTATTTTTCTTAACAGACCCCCTGTCTCTGAGTATTGGGAAGAATAATCCAGAGTCCTGGCAGTTCTGCCTTCTAGTATCCCCCTTTTTGACAAGTCATTTAACCTTTAGAAAGTAAAATAATACTCAACCTCACATCAAAATGCTGCGGAGGTAAATGCAATCCAGAGAAAAAGGTGACTTGTAAATTCTGTGTGTATATAATTATTTATAGCTTTTCTTCACAGCTCCTGTGTGAAGAAAGTACTATTTCCCTGTCTTAGGTAAAGGCAGGACACAAAATTCTGACTTAATCACAAGCTGTTAGTGTCAGAGGGAAAATCAGTAGACGAAGCCGTAAGTTAGTACCTCATGTGTGGTTAACAGTGAGTTCAGTTGCTATCTGGTTAATTTTTGTAGATCACAGCACTAAAGTAGATAATTAGGCCTATAACAATTTACATTGAAGGTACACTTCTGTATCACTAATTGCTCCCCAAGATCATCACAGTTTCGCATTTGGGACCTAGACAAAATCATGCCCATTTGTATGTGTATGGAGTTTTAATTTTCCATTACATTGGACAAGTCACAAAATTCTGTTTTCTTGTACAAAATAGAGATAAAAGTGGATCCCTTTGAGGTTGTGAGGACTACATGTAACAATTCACATAAAATGAATGACATAGCATATAGCTGTAGTAAATACTCAGTATTTGCCATTAGTAGAAGTTCAGATGCGTTGCATTTCTAGAGGGTAGCTAAGGCATTTACAGGCACTAAACATTCCATCTCTTTTGGCGAGTTATGGCTTATAAAATAGTTCTTCAGGACTCTTGTTTAGCAGAAAGGAGAAGACTCAGTAATTACTGTCTGCCCATATGGTCTACTGCTCTTTTTCCTCACATTTTAACCTGAATTAGCACATTAATGTCCTAATTACCATCAGTTTTAAATCACTGAGAATTAAGAATGTGGGGAAGCATTGCCATTTATGGAGCACCTGCTGTATGCCAGACACTTTGTGTGTGTTCTGTTTAATCCTCACAACACACTTCCAAGTTCAATAGTATGGTGATTTTACAGAACTGTACAGGAAACCAAGGCATACACAGGTTAAGTCCCTTGCTCAAGGTCACAGAGCCAGAAAGTTGTAGAGCTAAGGGTTTTGTTCACCCATTGCCACGCACTGTCACTCCTTGAAGATAATTAATACATATTTAAAATCTTGGTCCTGCCTCAAATTCAGCATGGCGTAGAGAGAATTCTTGATTCCTTCTAGGCATTCTTTCCCCATTTTTCTTAAATTATTGAAGAAAATGTTCATCTCTGACTTCTAGACCATTGCAATGATTTTTTGCACATAGTCAAACTTCTTGGGTTTTCCTTTTTAGTTCCTACACATTAGGGAGTCTCACAGCCTTTTAATTCTTTCATGTCAGTTTCTTAGGGCATTTGTAATTTGCATAAAACACCACTTCTCTCATTCTGCAGTCAGAACGATTGCCAGAGGAGGGTGAATTTGAGGAAATTAGGTGAGAAGTTTTGAGGGAAGCAAAGAGGTCTGCGCATCTGGAGGAAACAGCTAAGAGGAAGGTTGCCTTGGGGCCCCTGCTACTGACAGGTTAACAGATAAGCTCCTGAGCCTCTCTGAGGCTATAAAATGGGGGTCACAATCCCCACTTCTTAGTTCTGAAGATTGAATTACATAAGTTCTTAATAAATTGGAGCAATTATTTCATGGTTCTGAATATTATAAGGAGAAAGAAAGCTTGAATTGGGAAAGTAGAGAAGATCCGAGACTCACACACAGTGCAATCCTCCCTCTTCACTTTGCTTCTCCCAGTAGCCCAGAAGGCATGGCTGTGTCCACTGCAGCTGCATGGGACCACTCCTTTGTTAGGATCTAGGGATACATGGAGTTTTCTGAGCTCAGTCCCTTTAGTATGGAGCCCATAACCGCAAATGCACGCAGCAGTTAAATAAATGGGGAAATGGGCCTGATGGGAACATGGTGAGCTGGAGACTCCTATTTGGATTAACTGCATGTCTGTGAGCCCTCATGTGCCTGTAGTCCAGAACTTAAACTCTCTGTTACAGAACAGACTCGTATCTAGGAGCTCCATGTGTTCATCCAGCCTGGAACTCTCCCCTTCTGAGTAGTATCTACCTGATGCCTGGCAGCTGTATGCTGGACACTGTTCTGTGTACTTTTCATCGATTCATTCATTTTAATCCACGCAACAACTCTATGAGGTAGGTACTATTATCCCGTTTTACAGACGAGGTCAGTCACTGAGGCACAGGGATTCTGTAACGAGCCCGGAGTTACATCATAATGGCAAAGCTGGAGACGGATTCAAAATAGCTTTGCCCTACTTGTCTCTAGTGTTTCCTCATGTTTGTGCTTCCAGAAGAAGAAAAGGTGAATTTTTGGTTCTGTTAAAAATTGCAGGAAGATCTCATTGATTAGATCAGTACAGCCTTTTCTCTTCGAAACAAGCTGGCCTTACATTTGGAAAGAGGAGGAAAAGGCTGGACTGTCTTCTGGGTCATCCCACAAGATTCTTCTGAAGTAAATGGAGCTGAAAGCACCCATTGTGTAAATTCCCGGACCACCCTTCCCCCCAGCAAGATGTTGGGAGCAAATCTCGAGACTGCATAACTCTACAGGCCTATAGAGGAAAACTCTTCATTAACAATGCATTGATTTGTGACTGCACTGTTATAAAAAGAACAGCTTTAATAGAGGCCTTTGCAGGCTCTATTTTTTTTAAGCTTCGTGTTTTTGGTTACTTGTAAAGCACTGAAGAGGAATTAACTTTTAGATGGGTACAAGGACTTTTCAGATGTGTTGCTGCTAGCACTTTTTTTTTTTCCTTGAACCTGAGGGTGAAAAGAATGATAAATTTCAGGAGGATGATCAGGAAAGGGAGTTTTTTCTCACTTGATGGGGCACAGTTTAAAGGGAGAAAATCTTTCACCTACCTCAAACTTTAATTATTCCATATGATGAAAATTAGTCATGTCTCATCTGAAAAATAAAGAGAACATTTGCTATTTTAGTCTTGCATGAGAAAAGATGTTATAAATATGTTTATGAGAAGCAAGCAGAGCTGGGTAGAAATTTTTGCTCATATGGGAGGGCTTGGGTTTTTGTTACTCCCATCTAGGAAATGAAAACGTTTTCCTGAGTCTCTACCATATGCCAGACAGTCTATACATGAGCTTATTTATTCCCACTTAAGCTCTAGGAGGTAGGTATTATTTACCCTGAGTGCTGGAAAGGCAGTCATCCTAATTCCCTTCTGATTTCATGTCCTTCTCTGCCCCCAGTCACTGTGACATCAGAAAGAATCCATCAGGATGATGGAATAGGGAGAGAGCTTACTGTTCTAGTCTAGGGGGAGATAGTTTAAAAAAAAAAGGACAGAGTGCATTCCCAGGGTAGAGTTAGGAAGAAAATAGCAGAGGAAACTCCATGCAAATTAGAGGGACACTGTGGACCTATGTTGAGGGTGTGGACTCACACAACTCAGGACCCCAGCAGCTGAGAGACTCAATACCACTTTTGGAGAGTGAGGTGACACCAAACTGCAGCAGACCAAGTCACTGGTGAGAAAGCTGTGGGAAGAGCCTGATTTGAGTTTGGTTTGAAGCCCTGTGGGGGAAGGTGTACCTGCCAAGGCTGGCGGGGGGGCATGTTTCTCTCTCCCTGACAACCTGGCACTGGCATCCTTTAACTAGCCAAGAGAGGCTGGGTGCCACTTTGGACATACATAACAGCTGTGCCAGTTCATGTCTGTGTGCCCAGCAACCAACTGAGAGGAGATGCCCAAGTCAAGGCTGGCAGAATTGACAGGGGGCTGGCTGCTTGTGACTGTGGGAGCCTTGTGCACCAGGATTATGAAAACACTGTGGCTGCGTGGGAGTGTGCTAGGGTTGTGGCTAGGACTTAGGGCAATCACTGTGTGCAACTCCTAATGCTTGGAGCTCTCTGATTCCCTGGTGAGGGTCATTGCTGCAGGATCTGTATTCACACCAAGGACTGCACAGATCCTTTATGTGGTTCCTGTGGCAGTACAGATGAAAATTGTACCCACTAGGTCTAGAGCCCAGGCATTAGCCTCCATTAAAGAAAGGAAGTGAGCATGAAACTATGCCAAAAGAAAACAAACTTCACTTCCTATGAAAAAGAAGATTTACCGCACCCAGACTCAGATGTCAGTTTGGGCACTCCCCTTACCCTGGAGCACTGAACAGAGCTCCCTGACCACACTGAGCACAAGCCTCTGGGTATTCACTGAATGAGCAGACACTCCACCAAGCCACAGAGGCATAGTTCAAAGATAAAAGCCATCACAAGGAAAAAAAAAAAAAAAACAGTATTGCCACAAAGGCCTAATTATAAATGCAGCAATTCAAGAAATAAGAATAAGAAAGACAACATGATGCCCTCAAAAGAACACAACACTTCAATACTAGAATGTGAAGATGAAGAGATTAATAAAATACCAGAAACAGAATTCAAAAAATAGAAGTAATTAGCATTACTTCTAAGCCAATTAATGAACTAAAGAAAACAGTACATGATATGAATTAAAATTTTACAAATCAAAAAGAAATATTGGAAATGAAGAATTCAATAGAACAAATTAAAAATATGGTAGAAAGCCTTGCAGATTTGGTGAGGCAGAAGAAATATCCAAGTTAGAAGACAAATCTCTGGAAATTTTAGAGTCAGACCAAAAAAATAAGAAGAAATTAGTAAACAAAAAAACAAAGTTGGAAATTTATGGGATACTATAAAACAACCCAACATATGGGTCATGGGGGTTCTTGAAGGCATGAAAATAGAGAATGGATTAGAAGGCATTTTTGATGAAACAATTACAGAAATCTTCCGTAATCTGGAGGAAGAAAGGGACATCCAAGCACAGGAAGCACAGAGAACTGCTAATAGACATGACCAGAAAAGATCTTTACCATGACACATTGTAGTCAAACTCTCCACAGTAAAACATAAAGAAGATTCTAAAATATGCATGAGAGAAATGCTGGCTTACTCTCAGAGGATTTCCAATTAAACACAGCTGACTTCTCATCAGAAACCTTATGGGCTAGGAGAGAATGGAGAGGTATATTCCAAGTCTCAAGAGAAAAAAAACTGTCAACCCAGAATACTGTACTCTGCAAAGCTCTTGTATATGAATAAAGGTGAAATAAAGACCTTCCATAATAAACAGAAATTGAATTTGTCACCACTCATGCACCCTTACAAAAGATGTTTAAGGATGTGCTACACACAGAGACACAGAAACATGAGTCATTACTATGAAAGAAGGGAGGGCAGAAAATCTCCCAGTAAATGTACAAACGAAATCCAAAGTAAACAACAGGAATATTTATAGCAAAACGGCAGGGGCAATTCATTACTTATCAATAGTCACCTTGAATGAAAATGCCCTCAACTCTCCAGTTAAAAGATAAAGACTGGCTGGATAGATTAAAAAACAAAGCCCATCTATTTGCTGCCTATAAGAAACACATCTTGCTAACAAAGATAAATGTGACTGAAAGTGAAAGGTTGGAAAAAGATATTCCATGTTAACAGAAACCAAGAGCTGATGTAGCTATCCTAATATCAGACAAAATAGGTTTTATCATAAAAAACTGTTATAAGAGACAAAGAAGCTCACTACATAATGATTTTTTTTTTTTTAACTTTTATTTAATGCATATAAATTTCCAAAGTACGACTTATGGATTACAATGGCTTTCCCCCCGTACCGTCCCTCCCACCCACAACCCTCCCCTTTCCCACTCCCTCTCCCCTTCCATTCACATCAAGATTCATTTTCGATTATCTTAATATACAGAAGATCAGCTTAGTATACATTAAGTATGGATTTCAACAGTTTGCTCCCACACAGAAACGTAAAGTGAAAAATAATAGATGATTTTTTAAAATGATGATGAAATCAGAGCAGACCTATTGTCATGTTTAATCCCAGTGAGAGTCAAGTTGGGAATTGATAATTTCTTTTTTTTTTTTTTTTTTACAGAGGATCAGTTTAACTACATAATGATTAAGAGATGAATTCAACAGGAAGATGTGACTACTGTAAATATATGTGCACCTAATTCCAGGTCACCTGACCATTTAAATGTTAATGGATCTAAAGGGAGACATAGATTCCAATACAATAATAATGGGGGACTTCAATACTCCACTTTCAGCAATGAACAGAACAACCAGACAGAAATTCAACAAGGAAACAACAGAGTTAATTGACATAGACAAAATGGACCCAATGGATATCTACAGAACTAGTCATCCTACAGTTGCAGAACACATATTCTTCTCACCTGTGCATGGAACTTTCTCTAGGACAGAACACATGCTAGGCCATAAAGCAAGTATCAGCAAATTAAAAAAAATCATGCCATGCATCTTCTTGGACCACAAAGCAATGAAGCTGGAAATCTACAACTCAAGAATCTCTAGAACATATGTAAGCACATGGAGACTGAACTGCATACTCCTGAATGAACAGTGAGTCATTGAAGAAATCATAAAAGAAATAAAAAAATTTCTGGAAATGAATGAAGATAAGAATGCAGCATATCAAGACTCATGAGCAACAGCAAAAGCAGTGTTAAGAGGAAAGTTTATAGCAATTGGTGCCTACATCAACAAATTGGAAAGGCACCAAATAAATGAGCTATCAATGTATCTCAAGGACCTAGAAAAATATCAGCAAACCAAACCCAAAACTAGTAGGAGAAAAGAAATAATTAAAACTGGAGAAGAAATAAACAAAATGGAAATAAAAAATACAAAAGATTAGCAAAACGAAGAGCTGGTGTTTTGAAAAATGAATAAAGTCAATACACTGTTGTCCCAACTAGCCAAAAAAAGAGAGAGAAAAGACCCAAATCAATAAAATTAGAGATGAAAAATGAAATGTAAGAACAGACACCACAGAAATAAAAAGAATCATCAGAAATTATTATAAAGAACTGTATGCCAACAAACTGGGAAACCTAGAAGAAACGGATAGATTCCTGGTCACATACAACTTACCTAAATTAAGCCATGAAGACATAGAAAACCAAAACAGACCAATTAACCAAGACAGAAATTGAATCAGTATTAAAGGCCCTCCCACAAAAGAAAAGCTCAGGACCAGATAGGGTCACTGCTGAATTCTACCAGACATTTGAAAAGAGCTAACTCCAATTCTTCTCAAGCTATTCAAAATAATTGAAAGGGAGGAAATGCGCCCAAATTATTTCTATGAAGCCAGCATCTCCTTGATTCCTAAACCTGAAAAGATAAAACAGAGAGAGAGAGACCTACAGATCAATTTCCCTGGTGAACATAGACACAAGAATCCTCAACAATATACCAGCCAATTGAATCCAATGACACATCAGAAAGAACATTCACTGGACAAAGTGGGATTTATCCCAGGTATGCAGGGATGGCTTAAAATCGCAAATTAATGTGATACATTTACAAATAGAATACTAAAAACCTTATGACTATCGCAAAAAATGCAGAGAAAGCATTTGATAAAACACAACACCCTTTCATGTTAAAAACTTAAACAAATTGGCCTGCGCCACGGCTCACTAGGCTAATCTCCGCCTTGCGGCGCCGGCACACCGGGTTCTAGTCCCGGTCAGGGTGCCGGATTCTGTCCCGGTTGCCCCTCTTCCAGGCCAGCTCTCTGCTGTGGCCAGGGAGTGCAGTGGAGGATGGCCCAAGTGCTTGGGCCCTGCACCCCATGGGAGACCAGGAGAAGCACCTGGCTCCTGCCTTCGGATCAGCGCGGTACGCCGGCCGCAGCGCGCCAGCCGCGGCGGCCATTGGAGGGTGAACCAACGGCAAAGGAAGACCTTTCTCTCTGTCTCTCTCTCTCACTGTCCACTCTGCCTGTCAAAAAATTAAAAAAAAAAAAAAAAACTTAAACAAATTGGGTATAGAAGGAACATTCCTCAACAAAATCAAGATAATTTATGATAAACCCATGGGCAGTGTCCTATTGAATGGGGAATATTTGGAAGCATTTCCACTGAGATCCAGAACCAGACAAGGATTCCCACTCACACCACTGCTATTCAAAATAGTCCTGAAAGCCTTAGCTAGAGCCATTAGGCAAGAAAAACAAACTGAAGGGATACAAATTGGGAAGGAGGAAGTCAACCTATCTCTATTTGTAGATGACATGATTCTATATATAGGGGAACCAAAAGACCCCACCAAGAGACTATTGGAACTCATAGAAGAGTTTGATAAAGTGCCAGTATATAAAATGAATACAGGAAAATAAATAGTCTTTGTATACAGACAATGCCACAGCTGAGAAAGAACTTTTAAGATTAATCTCATTCATAATCACTACATCAAAAAATTATCCTGGAATAAATTTAATCAATGATGTCAAAGATCTTTATGATGAGAATTACAAAAATTTTTTAAAAAAGAAATAGAAGAAGACACCAAAATAAAGTAAAAATCTTCTATGTTCATGGATTGGGAGAATTAATATGTTCATATTCCCAAAAGCAATTTATAGATTCAATGCAATACCTATCAAAATTCTAAGGACATTCTTCTCAGATATAGAAAAAATGATGCCTAAATTCATTTGAAAACACAGCAGACCCCCAGATAGCTAAAGCAAACATATATAACAGAATACAAGCTGGAGGCATCAAAATACCGAATTTCAAAACATATTACAGCACAGTGATAAAACAACCTTGTACTGGTATGAAAACAGAGAGATAGACCAATTTTTGGAACAGAATAGAAACACCAGAAATCAACCCATGCACTTATAACCAACTTATATTTGACATAGGACCTAAAATCAATAGCTGGAGCAATGAGAGTCTCTTCAATAAATGGTGCTGAGAAAACTGGATTTCCACATGCGGAAGTATGATACAAGACCCCTACCTTGCACCTGACACAAAAGTCCACTCAAAATGGATTAAAAACCTAAACCTATGCCCTGATACCATCAAATTATTAGAGAACCTTGAAGAACCCTGCAGGACATTGGCATAGGATAGAGTTCTTGGAGAAGACCTCAGAGGCACATGCAATCAAAGCCAAAATTGACAAATGGAAATCAAATTGAGAAGCTTCTACACTGCAAAAGAAACACTCAGCTAAGTAAAGAGGCAACCGACAGAATTAGAGAAATTATTTGCAAACTATGGAACTAATAAAGGATTAATAACCAGAATATAAAAAGAGCTCAAGAAACTCAACAACAACAAAGCAAACAACCCAGTTAAGAAATGGGCAAAGGACTTAAACAGGTATTTTTCAAGAGGAAATCCAAATGGTCAACAGACACATGAAAACATTCTCAGGATCAGCCATCAGGGAAATGCAAATCAAAACCACATTGAGGTTTCACCTCACCCCTATTAGATTGACTTTCATATTGAAATCAACAAGCAGCAAATCCTGGAGAGTATGTGGGGAAAAGGTACCCTAATCCACTGTTGGTGGGAATGTAAACTGGTACAGCCACTGTGGAATACAGTATGGAGATATGTCAGAAATCTGAATATAGACCTATCATATGACTCAGCTAGCCCACTCTTGGGAATTTACCCGAGGGAAATGAAATCAGCATATGAAAGAATTATCCATAACCCCATGTCTATTGCTGCTCAATTCACACTAAGATGTGGAATCAACCCAAATGCCTGTCAACTGAAGAATGGATAAAGAAATTACGGGACATGTACACCATGGAATACTACACAGTGGTGAAAAAAAACCTCATCATTTGTAACAAATTAGATGAAACTAGAAAACATTATACTTAGTTAAATAAGCCAATCCCAAAAGGACAAATACCTTATGTTCTCCCTGATGTGTGAGTGAGCACCTAAATGGTAATTTATAGAAGTGAAATTAACACTTTGAGATGCAATGTCATTGAACTGCCCCTGTCTCAAATGTTAAGGAACATTTTTTTTTCATACAATTTATTGAACTCTTTACTTAGTATAAATTTAATTGTATGCGTATAAAGTTAATTGAAAATAGATCTTTATAAAAATAAGAATGGGAATAGGAGAGGCGGGTAGGAGTATGGGTGCGAGGATGGGTATGGCAGGAAGAATCACTATATTCTTAAAGTTGTATTTATTAAATGCATTAAGTTTGTATTCCTTAAATGAAAGTTTACTTGGCAAAAAAGAAAGAGGCAGCACTGAAGTGGGCAGGGTGGATGATTTTCCCAATGATTGTTTTATCATAGCAGTCTGTTTCTACGCTACTGGTGTATTTAGGAGAGCTTCAGGAGATCATGGTTGGGTTAAACTTCCCACCACCCGAGCCTCCCTAGATTACCATTTTTGCCCTGTAAGTCCTGGCTGTGAGCTTCCCATTTCAATATCCTTCCCCGCCTCTCCATCCCAATTGCTTTTCTTTAGCCTTTATTCACTCACACTTCCATGATGGTCTCCTTTGCTGAACTTCCTGCCACACTATTGCTGATGGAAAATGTGGTGTGCTACACCTGTGCTTATTTCATTCCTTAAATACCTTATCATTTATCCAAAAAGAAATTGAGGGGGAAAAAAAACCCTAGATCTCAACAAGGGTCAATACTAACCTATATTAATATTGGTGAATCAGAAACCTGTAGTCTTTGAAGGCACACAGGCTGTTCCTTCTTCTAAGAATCAGTTGCCCAGAGACCCCAGGATCCACGGCCATGCACATCAGGCCCTCCCTCCACGAACTCACCCACACTCAGCACTCCAGTCTCACTTCTCAGCCCCATTCTGACTCTCCTTGGGTTGCAGCCCTGCCAACGTGCCTGCTTGTCCTGAATTCACTCACCCCTATCTGTGTGCCTCCCTGCTCTACCTTTCTACCTAGAATGCTCTTTTTTCTCTTGAATTCCCAGTGTGAATGTGCCTTGAAAACCAGCTCAGTTGCCACCTTCCACCAGAAACTAGTAGTCTATTTCTTTTGACCCACATTGGACCTTTTACATCCGCCATCTACCAAAGCATTTATTTGTTGAGATATGTGCTTTCCCCTTATTGTATTTGGATCACTTTTGCATTTTGAGTACTGAGCGCACAATGCTCATAGGGAATAATGTTCACTGAGGAAAATGGATACATTTTACACTTAACTCAAGAGCACATAGGATTCCAGGACTGTCTGAATTCCATGTTCTCCCCATAAGACATTGTGAAGTGGAAATATTAAGCAAATTAATAACACTCTGAAGTCCCATATCTCTTAGCAGTGGCCAGAGAATCATCTCTTTGTGTACATACTTTTAAAAATATCAAAATCAGGCTCTATAGCCAATTGGTACCTTGCTTTGTTATTACTGAATGCATTGCTGTGTGATTAATGTTTTAGTAAATAGTTACATAGCTAAATAATGCTCTATTAAATTGTTGCCATTTATGTACTTTAAGAAGGTGATACCTAGGAGAGGGAGAGAGAAAGAGAGAGCAAGCATATACTTCCAAATGCTCTCCATAGCTGAGGCTGGGCCAGGCCTAGAACTCAATTCAGTCTTGCACATGGGTGACAGGGACCCACTCTTTGGGCCATCACCACTACCTACCAGGATGTGCATTAGCAGGAATATGGAGTCAGAAGCCAGAGCAAGGAACTGAACCCAGCACTCTGAAATGGGATGCAGGCATCTCAACCGGCCTCTTATTGCTATGCCAAATGCCTTCCTTGTTACCATTTTTAATCTAGTGATTTTTCAAACTATGGTTCACATTTCTACCTATTAGGAGGTTTAAAGGGTTACAATCAACACTTTTTTAAAATGGCTTTTATTTTTTAAAGCATTTTATTGAAATACAGTATACAGGGGCTGGCACTGTGGTGTAGCAGGTAAGGCTGTCACCTGCAGTCCTGGCATCCCATATGGGTGCTAGTTCGAGTCCTGGCTGCTCCACTTCTTTCTGCTATGGCCTGGGAAAGCAGTAGAAGATGGCCAAGTCCTTGGACCCCTGCACCCACGTGAGAGACCTAGAGGAGGCTCCTGGCTTCAGATTGGCACAGCTCCGGCCGTTGTGGCCATCTGGGGAGTGAACCAGTGGATGGAAGACACCTCTCTCTCTTTCTCTCTCTCTCCCTCTGCCTCTCTGTAACTGTACTATTCAAATAAATATATACATCTTTAAAAAAAGGAAATACATTATACATACCAAGGAATGCACATAAAAGTACAGATAAATGAATTAGAACAAAACGTAACAAGTAGCCCAAGATGAACTGAGGGGAGGACGTTGTGGCATGGTGGATTCAGCCTCCTCTTGGGATATACACGTCCCATACTGGAGCGCCAGTGCAAGACTCTGTACTCTGCTCAGGACCCAGCATCCTGGTCATGTACCAGAGAAGCAGTGAATAGTGGACCAAGTACGTGGGTTCCAGCCATCCTCCTGGAAGCCCCAAGTGGAGTTCTGGCTGCTTACTTCAGCCTACGGCAGCCCCAGTTGTTGTGGCCATTTGGGAGTGAACTAGCAGATGGAATCGCTCTCTCCCTCTGCCTTTTAAATAAATAAGTCTTTTTAAAGAATGAAATTGGATGCATTGTATGTAATAAAGATATGTATTGTCTCAAAGTTTTTATTTCAGATCTGTCTATAGGTACAGATACAAATGCATGCCTAGTGTATGAATATAAATTTAAAAATTATAAACTCTGTGTTTTTACCTTCCCTTGCCTTGCCTTCCCTTCCCTCCTTTTCTAAAATGATTCCAATAATATATGCCCCAGTAGCAAGTCAGACATCTAGCTATGTGTGTGCGAGACAGGCCTGAAGACCAGCACCTACTGTGGAAACTCCATAAGCCCAGCATCTTGCACTTCAAAGTGCTGCTCAGACCCTGACAACTTTCCAGGTGGTCCCAGCCCTTCCCCCATGGAAAGCTCCCAGAATTCTCTCTCCTCAGGACCAAATGGGTTACAGGATAACAGGAGGCAATAAAACCTTCACAGATGCCCTAAGGGAAGCACCTCTACTCCGCCCTGTGCCAGCGGATTTGGGGGAGGAATTTGCTGATTTTCACCCATCACACCCTCCAGCTAGGACTCCCCATCCTTTGTTCTGCAGGAGAGGAGGAGGTGGGTAAACAGACTCTCTTAAAAACCTAGGGAGTCCAAATGGACTGCACGCTCAGTCCTTTGTCTCTCAGCTGAGCCACCCACCTGGCCTGCCCAGGTGTATTCTCTCCATTCAACCATGTAACCTGGCTCTCCCCCAGTCCAAGTGACTGGGCACTCTCTCTCTGTGCCTTCCGTCCTGATGGCTGCCCTATCCTCAATAAAGCCTTATCACTCCACACGCTGTCTCAGGCCTGAATTCTTTCTCGGATGAAGACAAGAACCTCAGTGCTTCCTCCAGTGAGAGTTTTAAGTTTCAAATGAGATTGCAGAAATTAAAAGTACTTTAAAAACACATATCAGAATATTTTCGGCCCCTGTGTTCTTGAGTAGACCTTGTTCAGACCTAAAAACAAGCAGGCTCATCATGTCTGTTCATGCTGGGGAGGGACAAGGAAGAAAGGGAGAGACTCATGTGCGGTTAGGGCTCTGACAGCCCCATGAGAGGACCTGAGGGATGTCGGAACAGCAGACCAAGGAGCACCTGAGAATTTCCTTGCACAGTCTGCCTCTGGCCCGCAGGTAGCACATAGATGCTGCCTTGGGCACTTCCTGACTCTTGGAGGCTAGACCAGGGTGTGGAGAGAAATACCCTGCTAAACAGTTACTTGCAGTGTAAGGTGAGATGGTGCAATGGTTTTCCCTCCTTTTTGTTGCTTTGTATTGTTTTATCCAGGGTAGAGCGTCCTGCCCTGTGTTAGGTGACACACGGCAATCGGCAATCTTGAGTCTTCCAGATCGCTGTATAGATTGTTCAGTAGCTCTAGGGTGACACTTGCTGTAAACTGCAGGAAACTACATCCCTTAGAAATTCAGCATTTCTGTTTCCGCAGGCTGGGGATCACACTGATCCCACAGGCTGCCCATGAAAATCAGGAGACCTGTTCTTGTTTAATTGACATAGGCTTCTCAACTGAAAGCCAGCAAACCAATATTGTTGAGTGTCCATTGCATGCTGCCTCTGTGCAGTTTAACTGATGTGGTGGGGGCGTCTGCAACTGGACTTGGAGTGAATCCTTGAGGGCCTTGTGAAGTTGAGCTGTAGCCCTGCCTGTTACTAGCTTTGTAAATTTGTCATAAAACCAGTGGAGTTCGTATGTGGCACAGTAACATATTTGTGATGGCTTTCCAAGCTCTGAGCATAAAGTGGTTTTTCCAAGTTATCCTCAGGGACTGCACTCTAGTGCAGTGTAATGGAAGCGACAAATGACAGCTACATAAGACCCACGCACAGTATTGGCAGTAGAAATAATGAAGATGGATCTAAACTGTGACCGTTCAGTTAAACAGTGGCCATATGTTCCAGGACCCCTCCCTCATGTAGCACTGGGTGAGAGAGCTGGTCATAGGAGAAACTCCCATGGGCTTGGGAAGGCAGAAGTGGAACACAGGCCCCTTGGCTCAGAGGCTTGGTGGAGAACTCTGACGTGCTATTGTGGCTCATCTGTGTCCAGTGCTTCCCCTGCCACACCCAGACGCCCTCCGCTTCTCCAACAGCTGCATCACAGGTGAGTGCAGCTCTCTGGAGGGCACTGGCTTCTTTTTTGGATCACCAGGTGCATGAGAGGCATCGTGGGTTCTGGTTTTCTTTGCTTTCCTCTGCTTTGGCCCAGCGTTTCTTCCCCTACTACCTGCTCTGCTGACTGTGCACAGCACTTCCGGCCTCCAGCAGAGACAGAGACAGCGACAGCTCTTCCTCACCTGCTCCGTCTGTAGTCCCTAGCAAGCGCGTGATGTTTCTCTGACTCTCCAGCTCTCTCCTCCAAGGTGTTTGCCTTCCCCACAATTACAGTCCTGATATGGACTGAACAAGATTGCCCCCCCTCCAAGTCTTACATTGACAGTTAATGGACGAATGGAAATGGTTGATGGACTAGGGTGGAGACCTGATTGGATGATGGTGTCCTGGAGGTGGGCCCAGTGGGAAGTCTTTAGGTCAATAGGGCTGCACACGCAGAAAGTAGCTCTCAGAGAGGGTTGGTTATTTAAGGCCAGTGTGGCCCAGCTTCTCTCTGCTCCCTGGCTTGCCCTGTGATGGCCCTGCTACCATCCTCAGTCCTCACTGGTTGCCTGAACCAATGGGGCCACCTGCTCTCAGGCCGTGAACTTCCAGAACAATAGGCTGAAATCAATCTTATTTCTTCTTGAGAAGCTCCTCTCCGGTGCTTTAGTTAGAGTAAGGAGAAGCTGGATAACACAAACCCTGATTCCATATCCGTCAAGGTGGTTCCAGTTCGCTCATTCACTCCCCCAGGATACACACTATAGAGAATCTTCTAAGTATCTTGCATATGTTTATATATTTAATTTATACCACAAGTCTGGGTAACAGATCCTATTGTATCCACTTTGGGAAAAAAGAGAAAATTGAGGCACAGAGGGGTTAAATAATTGGCTCAACATCACAGTCCACCAAGTAGCAGAGCTGGGATCTGAATCCCAGTGCTGGTGTGGCTCCAGAGTCTACACTCTGATTCTCTGGACTATGTGAGGAAAATTTAAAAAGGTTGTGGGAAATAGAACTGAAAAACAAATTTATTTGGGTGCAAAAAAATATAAATCTAAGCAAGGTTTTTTCCATAATATGCATTTTTCATGAATTTTTCAAGATTCTTCCACCCACTCCCCCATATGTGTGGCACCTCAGAGCAAAGACAAGGGCCCAGGAAGGAGAAGGGACAGGGAGAATGGTCAAAGTTAAGTACAAAGTTGAAGGGCTCCATGGAGGAAGAGGCTTAACTCAGAGGAATCCCACCCCCTGGGTAATCAGCCTGGGAGTATCTGCCCACAGATACTCTAGGCTGGTTAAAAGGACATAAAAGAAAGAGGGAATGGGGAATGAAAGAAAGGAGAGAGAGGGGAAGAAGAAGAGAGAAAAGAAAGAAGGAAAAAACAACTTGGAGATTTCCCAGTGGGACTCTGGCAGGAATTCGGGCCCCAGTGGGATCATGATTGGGGCGTAAGCATAAAAGGAGGAAGCAGCCCTCAAGCTCTGACTGGCTGGGAGCTGCGAACACCAATCTCCTAACCCTTTGCCTTGGGCAGCGTGGAGTCCAGGGCCTAGGGGCTCCTGAAACCCACAGTAGCATGAATGTGAATGTAGGCGATTTGTGCCACACCCCTTCTTCTGGGGACCCACTTCCTTGATTCCAGGTGATGCAGCGGGGGCAGTGGCTCCTCATCACCCAGCCCCCAGTCCAGCGAAAAGCATCCTTTGCCAGCCGTACTGAAGACAGTTTTGGTTGGAGTTGGTTCCATTCTCGTGGTCTCAGTGATGGACTCATGGGTGATCAAGGGACACCAGCCATGGGAATAATGTCTTTCCCCAGGGACTGTGAGCTACAAGAAGCACAGGTAAGTGCAAATGACTTGGGGGCCAACTTCTGCAGATAAATGAAAGTATCTCTCTCTTTTGGGAGAGGATGAACCCAACATACAAAGAAAAACAAAACTGAGACAGCCCAAACCACAGGAAATGGGCTCCTGGGACCAGCTGTACGTGGTGGGTCTAGCTTTAGCTCTGTGCTAATATAGTTACCACTAGCACAGGTGGCGATCAAGTCTGTGAACAGTAGCTAGTCCAACCTGAGATGTCCTAGATATAGAAAATACACACAAAACATGAAGCCTCAGAGTAGAAATAAAAGTCAAACATCTCAATAGTTTTAACATGCTGATGAAATATTTTAAGTAGAAGAATTGTTATATGGGATTAAATAAACACACTACTACAATTAATTCCACTCTGAGTTTTTAAAACATTTTAAAATGTGTCTACCAACAAGTTTGAGATTTTGGATGTGATTCGCAGAGTATTTCTATTGATTAGTGCTTCTATAGACTTTGGTTACAAGAGACAACGTCTCCTTTTTCACTGATCCTGAATTGAGTTTTTGTCATTTGCCAGTGACAGATACACGCTGGGCCACAGCACGAGAAGTTCAGAAGCAGGAGTGGGAAGCAGAGCTCTGCCTGTCATCAGGTGGGGACCACAGAGTGTTAGGCTCTCCACGCCTGTGGCTTCTGAGATCCCCAAATTAAGCTGTTTTCCTCATTTCTTTTCTGAGCTCTAAGCACAAATTTCCTAATGTCTGTTACATGTATCTCTTTAGTCATTCCACCATCAAAAGTTGAATATGTCCATTTCAAACCAGGTCCTTCTGCCCGACCAGGTCCAGCCATCCTTGACCCCACCACCTGCCTCTCGATTTTCAATAAAACAGACTTGTGAGCCAGGATGGCCTCTTTGAATGTGGTCTCACTTCAGAGGTATGAAAACGGATTAGCCAGAGTCCATTGAATTGTTCTCCATGCCCTCTGGCTGTCATGGACTTCCCCAGCCACCTAGGCAAGCGATCTCTGTCTTCAATCCTTTAAAAGCTGTTTGGTTAAATGATCTGCTTGATTGTACTGCCCCCTTGTGGCACCAACGAGTGTTAGCTGCGCAGACGCGGGGAACCCAAGAAAATAGACGTTTTCTAAATTTTGCTTTCATTTGCTTATTTGTTTTCATACAAGAAGAGATAAGAAACACTGGCTCATTTATTTATCACCCTAATCTAAGAAACCAAATTATATTCAATAAGTTAAAGATACTTTAAAAGTGTGCTTTCAGGCTTAGGGTCAAAGAGAGGAAAGACGTAGGAACGGGAATGATTAGACACAGACGGCGAGGCAGGGGAAGAATCGCAAGGATGTATTTCAGAGGCACACCGGAGAGATCTTTCCCTCAGAAAGCAATCCTGCGGAGTGCAGGTTCTGCAGAAGCTGGCGCTCCCTTCCCAAGAGGGCTTCCCGCCAGCTCAGCACGAGAGAGCTGGGTCCTTCGAGTAGTGACTAAATAAAAGGGACGACAGCGATGAGGCGTAGAGGGCTGCAGCTAAGCCTCTGGGCCCGGCTGCGTGGCAGGGCAGAGTGACCGCCCTCAAGTCCTTCCCTGGATGGCTCCTGCGTGGTGCCTGAGCTCCAGGGGCGTCTGCCTGTGGAAGGCACTGTGAGAGACTGAGGACAGAGCCACAGTGTGCCAGAAACAAGGGCCAAGCAAGCCCGTCCTGCTTGCAAGTCGGTCAGCACCGGCTGCCATCACGGCGTATCAGGAACCAGGTGATGTGTGCAAGGCAAATTAATTTTGTTCACATTTCTGGACGCTAAGGGTCCCAGGGCAAGGTGCTGGCAGGGCGTGCTGGTTGCGGGTGAGCCCTCCCTTCCTTTGTGTGCGCTCTTAGGAGGCAGATGATGCGATTGGATTAGGCGCTCACCCTTACTACCTCATTTAGCTTTAATTATTTCCTTAAGGGCTGTATCTCCCATTTCCACACTCACCTTGGGAACACATGGGGGGCCAGGTTAGAATGCTGCGGCGTGTGTGGTGGAACGCTCTCTCCTGCCTCTGCAGCAAGGCAGGTGTGGCAGAGGACAGCAGGTGCCAGGGATGAGGATGACTACTGAGTAAGGGGCGTGGCTCGGGGAGTGAGGTCTGCCTGCTGCAGGGAAGGTCCTCGGACCACTGTCCGCGGATCAGCGATAGGCAGGAAGGAGCCAGTGGCTCCAGCCCTTGGCATCGGAGGTGAGGTGTGTTTGGAGATCGTGAAGGTGAGCGTGAGTGCGTAACGGCTCACAGGCACAGCAGCCCACTCGAGAACTCTCGCAGAGGGAGGAACTCTCGAAGAACCGGGTTCTAGTCGCTTCACCTGGAGCGGCCTAGTTTCATTTTCCAAAATCCCACACCTTTCTCAGGCTTGGGAGCCAGAAGCAGCCCAGGAGACCGACACGGAGAGGTGCCGAGGGAGACAGAAGGTAGCACGGGCTGATGGCCATGGGGGTTGACCAAGGGGAGGAGGGGACACCACGCCCCCCAGACGCAGAGTTCCAGAGATGCTAATAAACCCGGGGGTACATTTCATCGTGGAGACTGTCATGTGGCTCCGTGGTTTGTCACTGTTAAATCCTTTAATGCCAGGTGGTGTTTGCCCCGACACAGGGGTAAGGGGAAACGTGGCTACAGTCCTTGGTCATGAGGTCCCGCTTCGGGATCAGGAGTTCCCAGGCATTGACACTTGGCACAGTGGAGCTGGCAAGAGGCCTGCTGGAGGGCCCCCCACCCACCCACTGCAGCCCCATGAGCACCTGCACCAGGACCTGCGGTTAGCCCCACCGGGTCCACCCAGCCAGCAGCCTTTCCACAAGCCAGTGAGGATTGCGATGGAGCAGGATTATAATTGGCAGGTCTGTACATGGGTAAGAGATGGAGGGAGAGGAGAGGCAGGAGGGCACCAGGAGCTCACATGCAGGGGAGGCTGGGCCTGTTTGCAGTCAGTAGAGGAGGGATCACAGATGGAGAAACTAAGGAGGACTCAAGCTGTCATTCAAGTTCAAGAACCTAGCAGGCCCTGCCTAAGTCATCTAGAAAGTGTGCACATTGCACCAATTTCACACAGTTCCGTGTCCCTGGTAACCATCCTGGGTGGATAGGCCTAGCCACTTCATCGGAGGCCAAGATAGAGCAGGAGGCAGCAGGACAAGTTTGTGGGGGCAGCATATCCGTGGTGGAGGAACTCCCGGCCCACCCTGAAGGCCTGTCTCTTTCCAGCCTCATATGGAGCCACGAGCTAGAATGCATGCCCAAGTTATTTAACAGCAGGATGACCAAAGCAGTCTGGTGTCCTTGGAGTCGAAGAGCCATTGGTGAGCTGGGCCGGGGAGCATAGAGATGCGAATTCAGACAGTGTCTTGAGGGGCCAGTGGGAGAATCTGTGTGGGCACAGCTGACAGCCTGGACATGAAGGTCAGCAGGGAGGGCCTTTCTGCCTCAGTGGTCAATGAGCTCAGAGGCGCAGCTGAGTTCCCCTGTCCTGAGTCATCGGCTTCTCAGTGCCCTCACGGTCCCAAAGCCCCATGTCTACATATATTGTATCATTATTATTTATTGTACCTGGGTTAGAGGTCAAAACTCAATATTTTGGAGAGAAGGATATTTGCAAGATTTGTTACAATTGTAGTGGTTGTTAAAAATAGCTCTCCGTGTTGGAGCACAAAGGGTAATATGTCCCAGGATTGCATTCCAGGTGCCGCAACTCATTGTGAGAGTGGGAGAGCCAGCCCTGGGTCTCAGATCGTGGCTGGTGCCTCTGGAGACCCTAGTCCCCAAGACTCTGCAGGCCAGATGGCTCTGCCTTTGCCTTGCAACCTCAGCAACCACAGAGACTCAGCGGGCCTTCTGGTGTCGGAAAAGCAGTCCATCAGGGCCAGCTCACACAACTAGACTGCCCCAGAAGTTTATAAACTTCAAGCTCCTTTTTACTCTTTGACAGGGGTTGGCTTACGTTTTACATTTTAGGCTTTGGGGCCCAGTTTCTGTTGCAATTTTTTATAAACTATATAAATAAGCATGACTATGTGTCAGTAAAACTCTATTTACCAAAACAGGGAGCTGACTATATTTGGCTCACGGTCTATAATTTGACCTCTGATAGGAAACATTCTCTGTAATTTCTCATCTTAACCTCCTGCCATCAGCCAGACAACCTCTATTTCCTCCCTACATGGGGAGATGGGAGGAGCTTGAAGTTCAAGGTGTTCGTTTTTATAGATCTCACTAGGGGCTGGGCAAAGGTGAAACATACAATGATTAATCAGCATTGGAAAGCGCGTTCAGGTACAGGTTACTGTAGAGAGTGCTACGTATCAACAGATGGGCCGGCACTGTGGCTAACTTGGTTAATTCTCCGCCTGCGGCGCCGGCATCCCATATGGGTGCCGGTTCTAGTTCTGGTTACTCCTCTTGTAGTCCAGCTCTCTGCTGTGGCCCGTGAAGGTAGTGGAGGAAGGCCCAAGTGCTTGGGCCCCTGCACCTGCATGGGAGACCAGGAAGAAGCACCTGGCTCCTGATTTCGGATGGGCGTAGCTCCGGCCATAGCGGCCATTTGGGGAGTGAACCAAAGGAATGAAGACCTTTTCTCTCTCTCACTGTCTGTAACTCTACCTATCAAATAAATTTTTAAAAAAAGTATCAATAGATAAGTCAAACTCCAAGACTGTGTCACTTCCACCAAGCAAATGTGGGAATGGTGGAACAATTCAACTCAAGCTGTACCCTAAATAGAAAATAGGTCTCAAAAATGTTTTCAGGTAAAAATTAATGATATCCTTAGCTGGAAGGAGGCAGGAAAGAAGGGAATATCCTCATATTCTTAGAAGTGTATCTACAAATCATGTTGAATCTGTTAAAAATTAATTAAAAATTAAAAAGGACATTCCTAGATAAATTTAAAGAAATGTAGCTTGGGGGTGAGGGAATGGGTTCTTGGTGTGGCTGCTAAGTTGCCACTTGGGATGCCTGCATCTCATATCAGAGTATCTGGACTTGAGTCCTGGCTTCCCTGCTTCTGATTCAGCTTCCTGTTAATGTGCATTCTGGGAGGCAACATTTGATGGCGCAAGCACTTTGGACACCTTGATAGAGTTCTGAGGTCCTGGCTTCTGCCTTGTCTAGACCTGGCTATTGCAGGCATTTGGGTAGTGAGCCAGTGATGGGTCTCTCTCTCTCTCTCTCTGTCTCTTTCTCTTGAATTTCCCTCTCCCTGCATTTCAAGTAAATAGAAATAAATAAAAAGTATTTATGTAGATGTAATTTTTACTAGATTGTCATTTTACCTATCAGCTAGGGATAAGACCAAATACTATAATTTTGCATAAGGATATATGATAAGATTCATGGGTTTTGCTGAGAGATAATTGAGAACTACCTTTTTGGTTTAAAATTTATTTATTTGATAGGCAGAAAGAGAGCAAGACAGCGAGAACAAGAGGGCAAGAGAGAGCACTCCTCTCCACTGGTTCATTCTCCGAAAGTCCGCAGCCAGGAGCTAGGAATGGAGTGCAGGTCTCCTCAGTTACTTGTGTGAGTGCCGTTGACCCCCAGGTGTGCATTGGTAGGAAGCTGGAGTCAGGAGCAGAGCCGGTGATTGAACTCAGGCCCTTTGAAATGGGACACAGGCGTCTGAACAGCAAAGTCCAACAGCTGTACCTCAGTGTGGTTTTAATTTGGGTTTTTCTTACTAGGAGGGAGAGGAGCATCCTTTCATACATTTTAAATTTATCTCTTGTTGTCTGCTGCCCTTTGTTTTATTGGGTTGTTGGTATTTCCTTAGTAACACATTAAGTTCTGTGGAGGCTAGTCTTTTTGAAGTTAGCTGATTTTTTTTTTCCAATTTGTTCCTTGAATTTTAGTTTCCTTATGGTTTTTTTTTTAAATGTAAAAACTCTTTTTTACCGTCTATATAGATCATTCTTGTTGCTTATTCTCTGAAATATAAGTCATGGAGGAAGATTTTCCTCCTTCCCAAGTTATAAATATATCTATTTTTCTTTTAGTTCTTATATGGGTTTCATTTTTAAATGTTTAAATCTCTGACCTATTTGGAAATTATCTTGGCAGATATTGTGAGGGTGGATTCAATTTTATTTTATTTTCTAAATGACTAGTTGTCTCACCCTCATTTATTAAAAAGTCATTTTCCTCTATGATTTGAGATGCCATTTTTCTAATCTATCAAATGTTCATGTGCACTTGGGTCTATTTCTAGATTTTCTATTCTGTCTATTCACTCATGTGTGAATTTTAAAGGATGTTTTAAGCTTAAAGGATTATTTGTACTTTAATATATTACAGGCTAGTCTTTTTTCCTTTGTTCTTCTTTCATTGGTATATCTATGGCTATTTTTTCTTTTTGTTCTTTCAAATGAACTTTATAACTAGCTTGTCGAACTGTAGAAAATAGCTTTCTGGGGGGGGGGGGGTTTGGGTGTTTGGCCTCGCAGTTAGGATGACACTTGGGACACCTGTACCCTGAACGGGGTTTAAGTCCTGCCACTGCTCATGCTTTCATCTTCCTGCTAATGCAGACTCTCGGGAGGCAGCAGTGATAGTGCAAGGGGCTGGGTCTCTGCACCCTCGTGAGACCCAGTTTGCGTTCTTGGCTCCCAGCTTTGACGTGGCACAGCCCCAGCTCTTGTGGCCGTTTGGGGGAGTGAACCAGCAGGTGGGAAATTTCCCTCTCTGTCTGCCTCTCAAATATATTAAAAGAAAAATCAGAATTCTATTGATATTTCTGTTAGGATTGTATTAAATTTATGAATTAACAGTGATTTGAGATCTTTAATGTTGAATCTTCTCCTTCAAGTATGTGGTATTTCTTTCTATTTGTTCATATCTACAGTTATATCATTCACACATATTTATAATTTTCATTTTCCTCAGCTCAAATAAAGTCCTTAAAAATTTCTTAATTAGTAAGTCTGCTGGTGATAAATTATCACTTTTTTAACCTGAAAATGTCTTTATTTTACCTTCATTAGTGAAGAATAATTTCACTGTACAGTTGTCCATAAGTATACAATGAAAATTTTCTCACACCTCCCAAAGATACCACATTCTGCTGATGCTCAAGTCCCTTACATAAAATGATGTAATATTTTCATATATTCTATGAATACTTTCCCATACACTTTAAATCATCCTCACATTACTTATAGTACCTAAGACAATGTAAATGAGGTATAAATTGCTGTTATTGATTAAGAAATATTAAAAAGTCTTTTTGTATTCAGTACAAACACAATTAAATTGTTTTTTCAATCTACAATAGGTTGTATCTATGAATTCAAAACCCATAAATATAGATGATCAGTGGTACGTAGAGTTCTAGATTGACAGTACTTTTTTGTTTTCAGAATATTAAATATGTCATTCCATTAAACTGTGAGTTTGCATTCTTCGGTGATAATGTGATAATTCTTAAGCATTTTTGTATCTTCTGTATCTGGCTGTATATCTGTTTATCATTTATTTCCAGTGATTTGGCTATAATGAGTTGAGGTATTGTTTTCTCTATGTTTATTCATAAGCATCTGTTTATGCTGTGGTATGTTGAATGTCTTCAATCTGTAGGTTGATAATTTCCACAAAACCTGGAAAATTTCCAGTCATTATTTCTTCAAATATTTATTTTTTTAAACTGAATTTCCTCCCATCTCTTCCACTGAAAACTCAATCACATATCTATTAAGCTGATTGATATTGCTCAAAAGTTGTTGAGGTTCTACTAATTTTTTCAGCTCCCTGCCTTCACCCCATGCTCCAGTTTGTATAGTTTTCATTGTCCTGCCTTTATCACTGATATTTTCTCCTGCAGTCAGTCTCCTGCTATGTCCATTTGTACACTTTTCATTCATTCTTATTATCAGCTTTCTTACAGAGTTTCTATTTGGTGCCTTTATACATATTCCACTTCTCTTGAGAGTCCTTATCTCTTTATTCACTATATATTATATATTTCTTTTATATTCTTAAACATGTTTATATTAGCTATTTTTAAAAAGATTTTATTTATCTATTTGAGAGAAAGATTTACAGACAGTGAGAGAGAGAGAGACAGAGAAAAAGATCTTCCATCCATTTGTTTACTCCCTAAATGGCAACAATGGCTGGAGCTGAGCCAATCTGAAGCCAGGAACCAGGAGCTTCTTCTGTGTCTCCCATACGGGTGCAAGGGCCCAAGAACTTGGGCCATCTTCTACTGCTTTCCCGGGCCATAGCAGAAAGCTGGATCAGAAGAGGAGTAACTGGGACTAGAACTGGTACCCATATGGGATGCTGGCACTGCAGGCAGAGGATTAACCCACTGCACCACAGCACCAGCCCCTATAATATCTACTTAAAGTAGTTGTGTGCTAATTGCAAAACCTCTGCCATCTCTGAATGTTTATCAATATAAATTTTGTTTATATTGATTTTTGTTCTGTTTATATGGATTTTTGGAGGAGTAATGGATCAAATTTTTTCTCATGTCTAGAGAATTTTGATTGTATACTGAACATTGTTATGCCATATGTTTAAAAGCCTGGCTTTTGTTGTCTTCTTTTAAAGAGTGCTGGCTTTTGTTCTGTCACAGTTAATTTAATAGAGCATAAATTGAGCGCTGTAGTAATCTTTATAACTAGAAAAAGATGAATTAAGACTCTTTCTTTCTCCTTTTTTTTGTTTTCTCTTTTTGCTTTTCTGAGATCTCAGTTGAAATCTTAGTTTTAAATTAAAAAATTATTTATTTGAAGGACAGAGTCAGAGAGATGAAGAAGAGAGGGAGGAAGGTAGAGGAGGGAGAGAGGGAGGAGGAAGGGGGGAAGAGAGAGAGAGAGAGAGAGAGAGAAGTCTTCCATGTCTTCCATTCTCTGGTTCACTCACCAAGTTGTCGCAAATACCAGGGCGAGGCCAGGCAGAAGCCAGGAGCTTCTTCTGGGTCTCCCACATGGATGGGAGCACTTGGGCCATCCTTCACTGCTTTCCCAGGCCATTAGCAGGGAACTGGATTGGAAATAGAGTAGCCAGAACTCGAGCTGACACCAAATAGGATACCAGCATTGCAGATGGCAGCTTAACTTGCCAGGCCCCTCAGTTGAATTTTTGAAGTGTGCAGTAAGGTTTTTTTTGCATCAGTTGATTGGAACCCTTATATCTCTTTTACTAGAATCTCCATTCAGTGTAAGATTGTGGGGAGCAACTCGGACTAAGACTGTTACTGGAATTAAGACTTATTCTATGCATCTGCTCTCCCACAATATGGCGCTGAGAAGGGAGTAACAGCTTCTACACAGCTGCCTCCAGTTCAACCAAGAAACTGTAGGACCTGCTCCTGATTGGAGGAGAGCAGCGTACTCGGCGTGTGGGTAGCAGAGTTGGGATTGGTGGAAGAGGACTATAAAGGAGGAGAGAGACGGCATGCACCAGGAATATCTAAGGGGAACATCTAGCTGAAGGAACACCTGTGCAGCCCCCGAGAAGAGCCGGCCGGCGGTGTGCCGCTCCCCTGCGGAAGTGGGGAAAGCGGCCAGGGGGAACCGCCCCTGGCGGTTCCACCTCCGTGGAAGGGATAGTAGCCAACCCGGGAAGAACCAGCAGCAAACCCGGGGAGGGCCGAGCAGACGAAAGAACAGCGCAGGGTTCTGTGTCGTTCCTCCACGAAGACGGGGAGCGACATAATGGTGCCGTGACTCGGATATGAAGCCTAGGCAGGGTCTTGTGTCGTTCCTCCATGAAGAGGGGGAGCGACAAAGATCTACAACCCCAGTAGCTACGCTATGCTCTTGTCTAGTCTTATCTCATCCTGTGCATGTGTAATTAACTTAATCTTTATTCAAACTATTAAGTAGATCCCTTCACAGATTTCCCGGTCTCAACCTTCTTCCTAGTACATGGACCCATACATTTCACCTTCCCCCAAACCCCAGGAACCAAGGTCCTGATCTCCAGACTTTGTCTCTTTGGGTAACAAACATTGTGCTCTGCATGAGGTTACTTTTTGAATAATGCCCAGAAATTGCTTCCATACAGAAAGCCAGAGAAATTGCAAGGCTCACTTCATTGGTTTTCTTGTTTTATATGTTGCCTCTAGTCCAACAACTGGAAACATTTGCTACATAGATTTTGCCCATTTTTACAACTGATCACTGTGAAAGTATTGTCTGGTATTGGTTACTGTCATGGTTAGGAATAGAATTATTGTCTGTGTGTCTTTTCTTTTGATCTTAATTCTCATACAGTGTTTAGGAGAAAAACTTGTAGATTAGAAAACAAAACAAAACAAAACAAACAAACCCATCCTGCTTCCATTATTCTGTAGAATCCTGAAACCCTCATTCATAGGGTTAACTCCAACTGTCTTCATCTCTGTAGCAACTCCTTATACAATCTTAGCAACCATAATTTGCTTTGGGGTTTTGGCAGTTTGTTAACATCTGCTTCTGAACTCATTACTGTGTTGACCCCCAACACTTGAGGGACTTTATCCTGGCCTGACTTTGCTCTGCATCTCTAGGCACTAAGTGGAGAAAGTGTGCCACAGCTGAGTCCTGGCCTCATGCTTGTGTTTGGGTATACCATCAACTGAGACAGGCTTTAGTTCTTCACAAAGTAAGATGAGAGAAAGAAGCACAGTCAGTTTCTAGAGTCGCTGTAGGGTACAAAGACACTCCAGTTCATGTGGGCATGGCCTGAGAATTCAAGCCAGCAGACCCCAGGGCTGTTGCTGCTGACAGCTCACCCTTTGTAGCAAACCACATAGGGATTAGCAGTGGCTTTGCCTCTGAAGCTTCTACCCTTTTGACATTGAGGCTGTTGGTTCCCTGGAATTATAGATTTGTACAGTTCAGCTGCTTAAATCCCACAGAGAACCAACACGGTTTCTCACTGTCATGCTGAGATGCTCTTTCCAAAGGCTTTTTACAAAGCCAGCATCCCCATTCCCAGCCTTTCCTTCTCTAGCAGGTAGCCTGGTGCAGATTTGCAACCATTCTAGCAAAAGGGCACAGGGATGCTGATCCTTTTATTACTTGATCTTGGGTCGAAACTGGGCTCAGTGATATCCAGTCACAATTTTATTTTTTCCTCTTTGGCTTACAAAAGGCTTAGCTTTTCCCAATTTATTTATAGAAAGCCACAAATCAGAGGAGAGAATAAGGGTAATTTTTATAGGAGTAGGTTCTTTGCGGGAATCTGCAGATGTTACATGTTTTCCTCTGTCTTTGAATATTTGCGATTTCTCTTTTGGAAAAGGCTCACAGAGACTCTGTCTTACCTTTCTAACAGGTAATGATTACTGCCCATTAGTTCTGTTTAGTACCAACTGGAGGAAAAAATCCTTACGTGCTGGTGCCAGGACTTGTGGGCCTTTAGGATAGTTTCAGGAGAATTTTCCATGTATCATTTAATACAAATGTGTTCTGACCCGAAACAGTGACCCTATACAGGAAATCCCCAGCAGTTTATTTCTATGACTATAAATATTATTGGTTTATTCCTCCCTTCCAGCACTCTCAGAATTAAGGAGATTTCTCATAAAAGAATAAATCACTTAGGCATTGAATTTGGCAACAACATGTAACAAACATTGGTTTCATATGGAAGCCAGAATATCTTGTGTGGCCCACTGTGATGTACTTTATCTCCTCTTTACCTCATCTGGGTGGCTGAAGTCTTGGTGACACATTTCCTGGTTCTCAGTGAGGGGCATCAGCTAAGTCATTTGGAATCGACTCTGTCCCCAGCTTTGCTGCCCAAAGCACATCTTGAGCTGTAGATTGGCCCTCTGTGCAATAGAGAAACCCACCACTGGGGCCGGCGCTGTGGCGCAGCATGCGAACGCCATGGCCTGAAGCGCTGGCATCCCATGTGGGTGCCGGTTTTAGATCCGGCTGCTCCACTTTCCATCCATCTCTCTGCTATGGCTGGGGAAAGCAATGGAAGATGGCCCAAGTCCTTGGGCCCCTGCACCCATGTGGGAGACCCAGAAGAAGCTCCTGGCTCCTGGCTTTGGATCGGCACAGCTCTGGCTGTTGCGGCCAATTGGGGAGTGAACCAGCAGATGAAAGACCTCTCTTTCTCTCTCTCTGCCTCTCCTCTCTCTGTGTAACACTTTCAAATAAATACATAAATCTTAAAAAAAAAAGAAACTCAGTATTGTATCACATGACCTTCAATAAGGGACCTAAAAGAGAAAGAGACTGTAGATGCTTTTGTGTGTGTGTGTGTGTGTGTGTGTGTGTGTATGTATGTGTGATGCTGTCTTTGATTCTTTTTGTCTTTCTTTGGGTATTTTCTTCCAGTCTCCTACCAGTGTTACCTTTACTGGCCAGTGTTCCCTGGCTGATCTTCCACTGAGATCTTTCCCTAGTCAGTTATTTAGCCTGGGCCCCCTCCTTGCAGTGTCTTCCTATATTGTAGCCACATTGCATTATTAAACATCTCCACGATAAACAATACAGAGCAGCATTCAAAATTAAAAACATTCATCCTGAGGCAAAAAGGAACCCTAGTTTATTGGAATGCACTTTAATGAGACTCCAATGTTCCTCAAAGAAGGTTTCCCAGTTCTAATCAGAGTTGCTGGGTGGTGGATCTCATCCTAGGACCCCAGGCCTGGTTATCATCTCTGAATTTGCCCTTCGTTCTCAGCCATTTGTTTCTTTCTGAAGCCATGAGCTTCTCTTGGAACAACTGCCTTGCTGGTAGGTTTCTCCTGACTTCATTCTCTTATCCACATGTCTTTGAGAAGCAGGATCAGTCTGCTGTCTCCGTCATCTGTTAGTTCTAGATGAAATTCATTGCATGCACACTGTTGTACCAATTGAGGAGTGCATTTGTAATAAGGCACCATACTCATCATCATGTAAATGAATATAGTTTAAAATTTATGCTATTTCTGGAAGAATTTCCTTCATGTTATTAACTCTCAGGACACTCTCTAAAATATTCTCAAATCATTCTTCACATGCTTCTTCAATAGCTGGCACTGCATTGAAAGAGCTGTATTCCCCATCTGTCCAAAGCTACCTTTAAAGAAACAGCTGCAAAAGGGGTGAATGCATTGCTTCCAGTAACCTCCCAGGCTTCACAGCACATATCTGAGTACCTCGACTTCTCCACTGCAAGATGAGGATGATAACCATACCCAATATTTAAGGTTATTGTGAAAATACAATGAGTTAATAGATACGCAGCACTTAAAACAATGACTAAAATATTATTCAGTAAATCTTAGCCATTGTCATTATTATTTGAAAGGATCAACTGTTATAAATACATAATTTTTAAATGTATAACATGTCTACATTTTATACAAGCCGGTTCCTTCTCCTAGTGTCCCACTATCACTAAATAGGTTTATGATTTAGGTCTTTCCAGGAAGACCTGAACTTGAGGCTGTGTGTGAGTTTTATCACATTTCAAGAACTACCTAGAGATTGGATTCCTGATCTGACTAGCTTAATCTCATCCATTCTATATTTGTTTTTAATATTCTCTGCCTACCAATTGAAATAGCCCCTAACCTTACCTCTACTCTTGCTCATTGTCCTCTCTACCCAGCCACTATATTTACATGGGCTAAGACTAGAGAATGTTTCAGACTAAAAGCTCCATTGGCGTTTGTGGCTGAGTCAGCTTCCCCAGTGTCCAGACACTGTGGCTGGACTGAGCCTGTTCTTGCCCCTGCTTTCTGATCACATCCAGTTGTTAAGTGATGATCCGTTCATAGGAGATCCTAGTCTCATTGTCTCAGTTTGTTTGTGCTGCTGTAACAAAACATGCTAGACTCAGTAATTTATAAACAATACAATTCTGGAGGCTGGGAAGTCTGTAACCGAGGCTCTGCCATTCCTTGTCTGGTAAAGCCTTCTTGTGTATCTTCACATTGCAAATGATGTGTCCTCCAGCGGTGGAAAGGACAGAGGGCAAAAGGGCTCTCAGTCAGTTCCCTCTCTCCCTGGTAGAAAACACTAACCCTTCCTTGCATGAGGGTGGAACACTCATGACCTAATCACACCCCCAAGGACCCCACCTCTTAATATCACCACAATGGGGATTCACTTTCAGCATACAAACTTTGGAAGACATTCAGACGAAATCACTCACTATTAAAAAGTTGCTACATTTCAAGGCCAAAAATTAATCCCAATTTTCAGAGGGTGTTATTCGAAATCCTTCCAATCAGTTTAACCTCAACATGATGTAGAAAGACCAATGACCATGGAAAGATTATGTTAGGCGCATTTACAATTTGCCAGATGACTGGAATGTGACCTTCAGCAGTGTGACCCTGTTACTAATCCACACAGGTTAGTCTCAGTTTGTATTTGTGGCCTAGGAATTATTAATAGTGTTGCTCCATGACTCTCAGAAGTGTCTTAATTTAGGCAATAAATTATAAGATCACCCTACCTTGAACTGTAACCACCCTCCAAATTGTTTTATGCCAGTAGTTCACAGTCTGACATCAATTTTCCACAGATTTCCATCTCTGTGTTGCGGCTGGTGGTCTCTGTAGGTACCTCTATTTTAACAACTCTGATACAAAGCTTCCAGGAGAGTTATGGTGCATGACTAAAACTATTTGTAGAGAAAGAATATGATGACAATAGAACACCAACTTCACAATAGCAGAACAGAAAAACCTCTTCTTGAGTGATATCACTTCCTGGGCTATTCCTTGATTGCCCAAATCAAGCAAAGAAGTCTCTGTGTTCACTTAAGATGTCCTGATTTTAGGATTTACTGTATCATATTCCAACTAATTTTTTCCTGTGAGTATGCTCTTTAACTCGGAGACTACTTAGATTTTGTAATCATTTATACTCAGGGCCTTTTCACAGTGCCTGCCACAGTGCAGATGCTAAAGACAATGAGTAATTGATTTGAATATTTACCATGCCCAACTGAACTTAAAGCCATTTTACTCAGTTTTCTCTTGATCAAAGTGGATTAGTGCATACTAGAAGTTGCTGGTTATCTGTGTTATACCATGAGCCAATCTGCCAGTCATGCCAGCCACCCACCCAGCCTGTGCTCTGGTAGTCCATGTCTGAACCTTTCTCTTCCTTCCACCTCCCACAGAGGGAAAAACAAATTGTTCCCTGTCTTACTACTCTCATGAGTCTGATGACACCCTATGTGCTTGGCCATCTGATCTCAAGGCAACAACTCTCTTAGCCAAGATTTCCTAGTAATGTCCAGTTAGGGACAGTTGCCAGTCCCAGAGAGACACCTCCACAAGATCTGTGTTGGAGTCAATGACTTAGATGAGGAAGGTGAGATAAGTTTCCTGAGTTTGGAGTCTGAGATGGGGGTTAGTCGTGACAAGGGAGCCTAATCAAAGAAAGAGAAACCAACTAGAAACTTGTAGTAATTTTCATTCTCTGTTTATCATTCTGGCAAAACACTAAAAGTAATGGATTGTATGTGCTGTTTTATACTCTGTGGATTTGAGTGGCCCAACGTATTCTTACCTTGCTTGACTGTGAATAATTGAGGTTTAGGCATGTAATGGGATGAAAAAAAATTTTGTTTCAAAATCCAATATGATAATGGCAGTCTGTGCTTTTTTAATGAAGTGGATGTAATGTATTTTATATCAAAGGAGAGCTATGCACCTGTACTGATTCCTTCACACAGGCCAGAAAGGGGGAAAGAAAGGAAAGGATGAAACTTCCAAGTCTTTGCAAATTTTTCTGTGGTCCCAAAGGTGGCAAGTAGAAGTAGATAACTTGGAGTTTTATTGAACACATGTGAGAGTGGGTTATTTTAAAACAAATGCAAAAGTGCTCACAGAACCAGATTGTGGGTGGAGATTGAAATTATTCTGCATAGCAGTTCAACAGGAGCTGAGGTGTGTGATTAGAAGACAAGAGGAAGGAGGTCAAGCAATAGTTTCCAATGAGCCAAAGGCTTCTAAGTATCCCGATGGCTAATAATCAACTATAGAGCTTAGGCATTATTTCTGTGTAAACTCTACACTGCCCTAAATCTGCAATAAAGTCTGTTATTCCCACCATGCTTTTTAGGGAAGGAGGCTAGAGGAACAAGGGTTGACTGAGTTCTACATCGACATTGTATTTACTGTAGAAGAGCTTCTCAATTTTTTTTAATTGGACAGGTAGAGTTATAGACAGTGAAAGACAGAGAGAAAGGTCTTCCGTTGGTTCACTCCCCACATGGCCACTATGGCCGGCGCTGCACCGATCTGAAACCAGGAGCCAGGTGCTTCTTCCTGGTTTCCCATGTGGGTGCAGGGGCCCAAGCACCTGGGCCATCCTCCACTGCCCTCCCGGGCCACAGCAGAGAGTTGGACTAGAAGAGGAGCAACTGGGACTAGAACCCAGTGCCCATATGAGATGCTGTCGCCACAGGCAGAGGATTAACCAAATGAGCCATGGCGCCGGCCCCGAGCTTCTCAAACTTTAATATGCAGGCAAATCACTGGAGAGCTTGTTAAACTGGCAGATTTTGATCCAGAAGGTGTGAGTGGGCCCAAGATTCTACACTACTAGCAAACCCCAGTTGCTACTCATACCCCTGGTCTCAAGACCACACTCTAAGTATCAAGGAGAGAAGAGAACCATAGGCAAGAAATGCAGGTGAAACATCATATTCAGCAGATTGAGAAACTAAGAATCGAAACACCTCAGTAACATAAACCCTAGAGATTTTCAGATACTCTGGGAGAAGAGTACAGGATTACTTACAGGGCTCAGGAAAGAAGGGTGGAGACAGGTTTGTTAAAACTCAGATGACAGGGAGAAGGTAGCTGACACCTGAGTTGAAAGCACCTGAACTACCCTTTGTGTTTTAGGGTTGAAATCTTCCTAACTTGCTTTTTATAATCTCCCTCTCCCCTTTCCCTCACTGTTTCTCTCACTGTTTCTCCTCCTTTCTTATTCTGATCTGCATTTTACTCACATCCAACACAGACTTAACTGGAATCCGAGCAAGAAAAGTCAAACTTGCCCTGAAAGTGTCACCCCTAATTAATATCCTAGAAGGCCACCCTTTCATTAGTATTCAGACCTGCATTCAGCCCAGATCATTAATGGACTCTTTTCTCTGAGGATGATAATTATGTGTGACGCTGATGTTCTCTGCCAGTCTGGGGTTACAGAGAGCTTTATCGCTGTGGTAGGCTCAGCGGAGTGCTAAATGGCACGGCGGAAAGCTGGTTCAGTGAGAAAACGTCCTCCAACGTCGGGAGCAAAGTTTCAGCCATCACCAAACCCGAGGCTGCCTCATAATCTCGTGTGCAGGTCCTGTAGTTTCTGACAGCCTGAGACTGCTGGATCTGCGGTTGGCTCTCGCAGCCTCTGCTGTCGGCCAATTCTTGGCTCCTCCACTGAATCACCCAAAGGTAGACTGAATGCAAAAGCCACAGAGTTCCTTCCGTGACAGCAATTCAACCTGGAATGCTCCGTACTCTGATTTAGTTCATTTGAGCTCTGAATTGTGGTTCACGTGATGTGACCGTCTGAATGGTGGTGTCCTCCCCCCACATTCCTATGTTGAAATGGACATCTCCAAGGTGATGGTACTGGGAATTGGGGCCTTTGGGAGAAGATTAGGTCACAAGGACTGGGTCTTCATGATTGAGATTACTGCCCTTATCAGAGAGCTCCTAGGACAGAGAGAAGCTGTCACTTACGTACCAGGAAATGGGCCCTAACCAGACACTGAATCTGCTGGTGCTTTGCTTTGGACTTCAAAGACTTCAGAATTGTATATTTCTGTTCTTTATAAATACTCTGCTTTGTTATAGCAGCCTGAATGGCCTAAGACACAGGGTGTTTCCAAAAGCCTCATTTCTTTGCTCAGCTTTTGCTCTGCTGACCATTCTCCAATCTAGCTTAGTGTATATCATCAAAGAACTTCGGCACATATTTGATGCATATGCCATTATCCCTTTCTAATTCTCTTTTATTGCTTTATCACCTTCCCAGTGCAAAATTACTTGTCACTTGCCCTGGCTATGTTCACAGAACAGTGTGTTCCACACCTTATACAAGCTTCTCCCTCACTGTTGCTGCCATTTCTCAAAGCTGTGGCTAAGTCTGACACACCGGGGTACAGGCAGCAGCTCTTTTCACACAACAGATGAGCGATTAAGTGGAGGCTTGAAAAGAAGAGTCAGGAGGGAGAACCAGGCCACAGTGTAGTAAGGAATCCTAGGCCAGCAAACAGAAGCTGAGGCCACAGTTTCCTGGACAGCAGAGCACAGCAGGTTGTATCCTAGCCACGGAGAAGATGAGGACTTGCAATGATTCAGAAGCTGAATGGGTAGAGTAAAGCAAACAGGGAAATCAAGGATGATAAGACAGTAGCTACAAAATGCCCCTGTTTGCTGAAGCTGCCTTCAGTCCCAGGAGTCTATACATGCTTCTTGCTAGGGTTACACCTGTTACCTGGAGAGGCTGCCCCTAGGTCTGCTGGAACAAGTGAGTGAGGTAACTTTCTAGAACAGAGGTGGGGTGGGAATCAAAGGCAAAACAGAAGGTCAGCTCCTAATGTAGATAGTACTGTTCATATAATGTCAGATACTTCCTGTGTCTGGAACCGCCAGACAACCCAAAAGTTCTGCAAAGATACTAAAATTTAGATTTGACAAGTGTTTATATGGAGCCAGTATGAGATTTCCCACTATCACAAATCCTAGTACCTGATACACAATGGACACTAAATTAAGGTTGTGGAATTGAGCTGTTTGAAGTGGGAGAATCTGGCACATGGCCATGCGGAAAACTTGGATGTGTGGATCGAGTAGGAGAGAATTAATGTGAGTCAAAAAGCACAGAAATACAGAGAAAATGAAAGATAGCAATAAAAGGGAGTCTTTGTGTTTGGGGAGGGGAGGGATTATAGAAATGCGTGAAGGATGCCGTGTGAGAAGCCCAGAGGTCGAGCATCCCTGTGGTAGATTGTAGCTTGCTAATGTCAAGACTGGTTGTCTTTTTTCATTCTTTCTGGTTTCCATTCTCAGTGGGAAACTTTATGCTCAGGGTCACCCCTCCCATGGTGATGAGATCTGTGGCTGTTCAGATTCACATTTCACATCCAGACATCAAACAGAGCTCTCCCAGGTTCTGCTTCTTTCCAGGGAAGTCTTAGTAATATATGACTTTGTCAACAACTAGATTCCTGTTTGCTCCAACATTAATCACTGAAAAGTAGAATGAGATTTTCATGGTTGGAATATCTTGTGCTAAATGGAATCCATTTCTTTGTATGTAGAGGCCAGGAAGAAGCATTACTTTCTTCAAACAGTGTGGAGAAGAAGGTGAATGGGTAAGGATTTTGAATAGGTGGCCTTACCATGTTATTGCATGCCTGTAATAACAGAAATTTCAGAGGTTTCAAGTCTTGGAACTGTTACTTGTGAACACCAAGATCTAGTTTCTGGTGTACGTGCCACATAGATCTTGTCTCTGACAGAACATGTGTGTTCTCAGAATCAGTGAACTGGGCTTGTTCTGAAGCCCACACTTGATAAAGGATAATGAATTATGGAAGGGAGGAGGCTGCATCACTAAGTGACAGTCTTTGAAAGTGGGAACCACCCATTCCTGTTGATGTTGTAGGCATGTATCAACCAGGGAGCCTTCTCTGTGGGGTTGCCCTTAACCTGGTTCATCACATAACTACGGATGATAATCTAGCAACTCTTCTGCATGAGCTTAAAGACTAACAATCCCGCAGCCCCCAAGTCCCTCTCTCCTTGTTAGCTAGAGGTCTAGCCATATCATGGCAACCTCTGCTCCCTTGTTGAGAAGTTCAGGCTTGTGTACTCTCAGGAGTCAGCTTTAAACCAATAGGGAACATGGATTTCCATGATAGACGTCCAGCCTGCCTTGTGGGGAACTGGAATAGGACAGTTTCACTGGCACTCCTTGTCTCACTAGCTAACTGTTCTGACCAACCTACTGCTTCTGAAATGCTCATTCTTCTGGGTGTATTTCTGGTTCCAAGAGGTCAGAGAGAATGGGGCTTACTTCCCTAACTTTTTTTAAAATTTATTTATTTATTTATTTATTTTTTGACAGGCAGAGTGGACAGTGAGAGAGAGAGAGAGAGAGGTTTTCCTTTGCCGTTGGTTCACCCTCCAATGGCTGCCGCGGCCGGTGCACTGCAGCCGGCGCACCGCGCCGATCCAATGGCAGGAGCCAGGTGCTTCTCCTGGTCTCCCATGGGGTGCAGGGCCCAAGTACTTGGGCCATCCTCCACTGCACTCCCTGGCCACAGCAGAGAGCTGGCCTGGAAGAGGGGCAACCGGGACAGAATCCGGTGCCCCGACCGGGACTAGAACCCGGTGTGCCGGCGCCGCAAGGTGGAGGATTAGCCTACTGAGCCGCGGCGCCGGCAAGTTCCCTAACTTTTAATCATGGTTTTCACTTACTGTTCAAGTTGTTGCAACATTCATGAGATTTTATAGCTTTAGATTTGGAAAAGTGGCTCATTCCTATTTCACCCTTTACTCCTTAGTAGCACATAGTTATAAATTCCTTGGCTAAATGCAATTGGAAAATGAGATTCCCCTTATCTCATTCTCGATTTCTTTCTGTGAGAAAGTCATGAAAGGTACTTTTATATTCTGTCTCCTGAGGTTTAAATGCCAGTCTAAGCCCTTGTACCCTTGACACATTGTCCCAAGATGGTGTGACAATGGAGACATTTTAGATGCCATAGGATATTTCATAACTTTAAATATTTTATAACAAATTAAATGTTAATTATATGCTGGTCAGGGAAGAAAATCACTGAAGTATTTAATTAACATTTAATTTATTAGTCATCAAATATTTAAGTAGCTCCTATCTGAGGGACTTATACTCCTCATTAGTTGTAAGTTAGTAACAAGTTATCATTGTTAGTTGCTACAGCTCCTACCAATGCAAGCATGTATGGCTTTTCTAAATTTCTGCAAAAAAAATCTTTACATACATATACAGGCAGCCTCTAATATAGGAAGAATATATTTCTAAAGCTTCTTTCCTAAAGTCTTTGTAAGTGCAGTTGGTTGATACTTGGATTAATATTCTCACAGAGACCCTATATTTGTGCAGCAATTTACAATTTAAAAATCGCTGTGGTATCCATGATCTCAGTTGGTATTTTCATTGGCTGGCCACTTTTATGAAATTTGTAGGGTAGGTGGAGATAAGAGTTGGAACTTCAGAGACCCTACCCCAAAGTCACATAGAGATTTGAGGTGAAATTTGATCCCAGATTTTCTGCCCGTGAATATCACATTGCGTCATGGTCAATGTCAGAGGCATTTCAATCTCACTAAAGTCCTGATGGTGACCAAACAAGCCAATTTAGGGGGGTGAACCAACAGAAAAGAAGACCTTTCTCTCTGTCTCTCTCTCACTGTCTAAATCTGCCTGTCAAAAAAATTATTATAAATAGAAAACGTAGCTTTAAACTATTATCTTGAATTTGCTTATATTAACCAAAGTAGAAGATCAACTTTTGTAAATGTTTCATGCTCATAAGACAAAATATGTATTTTTTATTTGGAGTCACATGATTCTCCATATATCCAATAGCATTATTGATTATGTTCCTCAGTTTATTGATTATGATAGTTCCTTTAGGTAGCTGCAATTTTGTCTAGTAGATCTACCTACATTTTTTTAGAAAGCTTTTATTTAATAAATATAAATTTCATAGGTACAGCTTTGGGAATAATGTGGTAATCTAGCCACTTTTGAAAGAGCTTTATTGATTCTGCCATACCTGTATATTTAGTAAGTTCTTTTTGCATTCCCTGTGCTTTATGCTTTACATATTTTTCTGCTGAACTGTTATGGTGATAACTGTGTCTTCTTTATAAATAGTGCTTTATCAAGGCAAAAATCTCTGTTCTATTTTTTTATAATTCTGTCTGATTTTAAAATCCTCCATCCAGCTTTATTTTTATTTATATTTTCTCAGTATTTTTAGACTTTCATTAGGACTTTAAGTGTTTTTTATAAGTTTAGAGATTTTTTAAATAAAAAATGAATCTTACTTTTGATTTTGTTTTTTGATGGAAGAAATCAGCCATGCACATGTAAGGACTGATATGTTTGATTTTATTCTAAATCTTTTGCTTTATATTTTGTATTCATTACCTTGTTAAGCCCTATTTTTATTTCACATTTATTGACAAACATTAACACACAAATAATTGAAACAAATGGAAAGCACTTATTTTTAAAGTGCACAATTTGATTACTTTTGGCACATGTATATATTTGTAAAACCATTTCCTCAATCAAAACAATAGTAAATATTCCCTCCTGCAAGTTTCCTCATGTTTCTTTGAATATATTCCTCTCTTTATTTTTTTAAGATTTATATTTATTTATTTGAAAGGCAGAGTTACAGAGAGGCAGAGGCAGGTGGGGAGAGAGAGAGAGAGAGAGAGAAAGAGAGAGAGAGAGAGAGAGTCTTGCGCCTGCTGGTTCTCTACCCAGAAGACTGCAACAGCTGGATCTGTGCTGATCCAAAGCCAGGAGCCAGGAACCAGGAGCCGGAAGCTTCTTCTGGGTCTCCCATGCAGGTGCAGGAGCCCAAGGACTTGGGTCATCTTCTACTGCTTTCCCAGGCCATAGCAGAGAGCTGGATCAGAAGTGGAGCAGGAGCCGACGCTGTGGCGCAGTGGGTTAATGCCCTGGCCTGAAGCACCGGCATCCCATATGGGCGCTGGTTCTAGTCCCGGCTGCTCTTCTTCCAATCCAGCTCTCTGCTATGCCCTGGGAAAGCAGTAGAGGATGGCCCAAGTCCTTGGGCCCCTGCACCCGTGTGGGAGACCTGGAAGAAGCTTCTGGCTCCTGGCTTTGGATCGGTGCAGCTCCAGCCATTGTGGTCATCTGGGGAGTGAACCATCGGACAGAAGTCTTCTCTCTCTCTGCCTCTCCTCTCTTCTCTGCCTCTCCTCTCTCTCTGTAACTCTGACTTTCAAATAAATAAATAAATCTAAAAAAAAAAAAAAAAAAAGAAGTGGAGCAGCAGGGACTCGAACTGGCGCCCATATGGAAGGAATGCCGGCAGCGCAGGTGGTGGCTTTACCTGCTAAGCCACAGCACCAGCCCCCTCTACTCCTCTCTTTACTTCTTTCTTTAGGCAACCATTGTTCTTTTTTTTTTTTTGCTAATATAAATCAATTTTAATATTCCAGAATTTCATTAGATTAGAACAATAGAGTATGTACTCTTTTTTGCCTGAAATCTCTCAAATGGTGTAATAATTTTGAGATTTATCCACTGTGTGCCTATAGCAGTAGTTCTTTTCTTTTGTATTCGACTGCATTGTTATACCACAATATGTTTCTCCAATGAAGGGTTGATGAACAGTTGGGTCATTTTCAGCTTTTTGCATTTATGAAGAAAACTGATATGAACATGCATACGTGTCTCTTCATACACATGCATTTTCACATTTCTTGGGTAAATATATAGAGTAGAATGGCTGGGTTGTATAGTAAGTGTTTACTAACTTTGTAAGATATTCCAAACCATTTTGCAAAGTAATTAAGCCATTTCATGTTTGGTAAATACATGAGAATCCCAGTTGCACATCCTCATGAATTATATTATCATCCAGAGCCCACATGATGTAATATTATCAATGTCTTGTTACTTGATCTACAAACAACCAGGAAAATGTGACAAATTCTCAGCGGAGAAGACTATCCAATCAAGACTATCAATCCTCAAATGACTACGGTATTGGAATTACCAAGACAGAATCTTTAAAACGTAGATTATATGTAGGCTGCATCATGTTACATTAAACACATTTGAAGTGAACAGATACATAGGCATTCACTGAAAAGAAAATTATAAAAAAGAACAAAATGCAGATCTTAGAACTAGAAAATGCAATATCTAAAATATAGATATTTGCCAGAATATGAGCTCAATAACAGAGTAGAGAAGACAAAGAAGCAGGCCAGTATGTTTGAAGAGATGGCAATAAAATTGATCCACTCTGGGGTCCAGTGTTATGGCATAGGGGGTCAAACTGCTGTCTACAATGTTGGCATCACATATGGGTGCTAGTTTCAGTTGTTGCTGCTTCGCAATTGATCCTTGCTAATGGACTGGGAAAGCAATGGAAGACAGTCCGAGTGCTTGGGCCACCACATCCATGTTGGAGACCTCAACAAAGCTCCTGGCTCCTGACTTTGGTCTAACCCACCCCTGGTCATTGTGGCCATTTGGAGAGGGAACCAGCAAATGGAAATCTTTCCCTTGTCTCTCTATCCCTCTCTCCTTCTTCCCTTCTCTTTTTGTAACTCTGTCTTTCAAATAAATAAGACAAATCTTTAAAAAGAAAATGTATCCACCTGGAGGAATAAAGAAATGAAAGATTATGAAAACTAGCAGAGCCTCAGAGACCTGTGTAATAATATCAAATGGTCTAACATACATATCATAGGAATCCTAGAATAAGAGGAGAAATAGATCAAGGCACAAAACACATTTTAAGAAATAATTGGTCAAAACGTCCCAAGTCTGACACCCACCCCACACAGTCTCATTTAGGAAATTCAGTGAAACTTAAACAACACAAACTCAGAGAAAGTTGCACCTAGATACATCAATTGAGCTGCACCTAGAAACATCAATTTAGTTTCAAATTGATGAAACTGAAAATGAAAGTCTTAAAAGCAGCTAGAGAAAAGTGACATGGGAAGCAATGATTAGAATGACTGTGGATTTCTCATCAAAAACCATGGAGGCCAGAAGAGAGTGAAATGAAAACTTTAAGTGCTGAAAGAAATGAACTGTCAACCCACAGTTTTATGTTCAGTGAAAATACCCATCAGGAATGAAGGCAGAATAAAGATATTTTTCTCAGATGAACAGAAGCTAAGAGAATCATCACAGGCAGACCTGTTCCATAATGAAAGCCTAAGAAGTTTGTCAGGATGGAAGGATCTTCAGAAATGCAGAGCAGAGAGCAAAAGAATTGTCAAATCTCTGGGTGGACATGATTTTTTTTTCCTAAAGTGTCTAAAATACATACAGGTGAAAAGAGCAAAATTTTATAGGATTTTTAATGTATGAAGATGCACTTCATATGTCATTTGCAACATAAGGTTGGCATAATAAACTATAAGTTTGGAAACCTACCTTTTACTTGAAGTGGTACAAAATTTTGTTCTAATTAGGCTATTAGGTATTTTATATCATAACCCCTAGAACAGCCACTGAAAAATAAGAAAAAAGGGTATGGCCCAAAAGCTATAAATTATATAAAGAAGATGATAAGTCAGCTATTTAGTTCCTGCCAGTTGTGGGAGACCTGGATGGAGTTCTTGGCTCCTGGATTCTGCTGGGTCTAGTTCTGGCCGTTGTGGGTGTTTGGCGAGTTAACCAGTAGTTGGGAGATCTCTCTCTCTCTCTCTCTCTCTCTCTCTCTCTCTCCCCATGTGTCACTCTGCCTTTTAAATAGATAAATAGATAAAACTTTAAATAAAGCCACATAGACAAATTAAAATGGAATGCTGAAGATATTTAAATTTTGCAAATGAATTTTTTCATTTGCGTTATTTTGCTAGTTTATTGAATTCATATCCATTTTATTTGTTTCCTCTTGTCAATTTGGATGCTCTGCTGTACTTTATTTTTCTTTTCTGTTACTCAAACTCATGTATATTTCTCTACCACTTATTTTTAAAATCTTGCCTATTTGCCTCATTAACACAAGTCCTCTCTGCTTTCTCCACCATTACTCCCATAAAATAAGACTTTAAAAATATCTTTACTTTCATCATCTCATAAATTTCCAGACCAGGTGAGAGTTTTAGAATTCATTAATGTCTTCTTTCTTTTTTCTGTTGTCAACCTTAAAATTTTGCTGAAACAGTTTAGTACTTTTTGTTCTTGAGGATTATTAAGAATTTCAATGCATAATATTACTTCTATTTTCATAATCCTTATTTAGTGCATACCTCACTCATTACCACCATTGATCAGTATCACTTATAGTTCTTTGTAAGTCTGTCTCCTTCTCCTTGTCTTTGTCTCTTTCTCTCTCTCTTAAACACACACATACGTCTGCAAAACTTGATGCTTCTCACTATTTCCTGCCCTCTTTATTATGTTAGACATTGAGTTCCCTGTGTTGATGCATTTGCAGTTTGGTTGGGATTCTTTCTTGAGCATTTTTTTTTCTCATGAAGTATGGGTGACATGTGTATCTGCAAATAATCATTTCTTCCTGGCAGTTAAATAATGTCAGGGATGAATGTAGAATTCTTGGTTTCCAATCCTTTCCTCTCAGTGGTTTATAGATAATAGTCCAACATTTTTCAGCTTTCACTGTTGTGGATTAGAATCTCATTCCTAGTTCTTAGTAGACAACTTAATCTTCCCGCTAGAAACTGATAGATATTTGTTGTTCTTAGACTTCAGGAATTTTGAGATATCCTTAGGAGTAAAACTTTTTCAGCAAATTCAAATGGGACTTAATCTATATTTTTAATCTAAACACTTGAATTTTCCTTTATATTTTTTTAACTTTTATTTAATGAATATAAATTTCCAAAGTACAGTTTATGGATTACAATGGCTTCCCCCCCATAACGTCCCTCCCACCCGCAACCCGCCCCTTATCCACTCCCTTTCCCCTTCCATTCACATCAAGATTCATTTTCGATTCTCTATATACAGAAGATCAGTTTAGCATACATTAAGTAAAGATTTCAACAGTTTGCTCCCACACAGAAACACAAAGTGAAAAATACTGTTTGAGTACTAGTTATAGCATTAAATCACAATGTACAGCACACTAAGGACAGAGATCCTACATGAGGAGTAAGTGCACAGTGACCCCTGTTGTTGACTTAACAAATTGACACTCTTGTTTATGGCATCAGTAATCACCCTAGGCTCTTGTCATGAGTTGCCAAGGTTATGGAAGCCCCCTGAGTTCACTGACTCTGATCATATTTAGACAAGGCCATGGTCAAAGTGGAAGTTCTCTCCTCCCTTCAGAGAAAGGTACCTCCTTTGATGACCCGTTCTTTCCACTGGGATCTCACTCGCAGAGATCTTTCATTTAGGTTTTTTTTTTTTTTTTCCCCCCAGAGTGTCTTGGCTTTCCATGCCTGAAATACTCTCATGGGCTTTTCAGCCGGATCCGCATGCCTTTAGGGCTGATTCTGAGGCCAGAGTGCTGTTTAGGACATCTGCCATTCTATGGGTTTGCTGTGCATCTCACCTCCCATGTTGGATCGTTCTCTCCCTTTTTTATTCTATCAGCTAGTATTTGCAGACACTATTCTTGTCCATATGATCCCTTTGGTTCTTAGTCCCATCATTATGATCAATTGTGAACAGAAATTGATCACGGGACTAGTGAGATGGCATTGGTACATGCCACCCTGATGGGATTGAATTGGAATCCCCTGGTATGTTTCCAACTCTACCGTTTGAGGCAAGTCAGCCTGAGCGTGTCCCAAATTGCACATCTCTTCCCTCTCTTATTCCCACTCTTATATTTAACAGTGATCACTTTTCAGTTAAGTTTCAGCACTTAAGAATAATTGTGTATTGATTATAGTATTCAATCAAAAGTATTAAGTGTTCTACTTAATACTTTCCTTTATATTTTTATTTTATTATTCCATAGTTTAAATTATTTCCCTCATCCCTGTGTTCCATTTGTGATCTAGAACCCTAATTACTGGCATTTGGTTCTCTTGAAGCTATCCTTCAAGTCTTTTATCATTCCCTTTACAATTTCCTTTCTCTGCCTTGAGATTATTCTTCTAATTGGTGTTCCAGGACACTAATTTGGGCCTCCTTATTGACCACTCTATGTCAATTAATTTACTGAGATGGTTAGTTTGAAAAATCAAAATTTCTAATTCCTTACAGTCTTTTGTGCTTGCATGTGTGCTGTGATTGAATTCCAGGACATGCTACTGATATTCTTTTGACTCATTGTCATCGGTCTCCTCTGAAAGTACAGCTTTTCTGGGGCTTCTTTTGCTTAGCCTTACCTTCTCTGCAGCCATTTAGACATACCGATTTTCTTTATGTATCATTATGTGTGTTTTTGGCCTTCTGTGTGTTATTGGCACATCCCGAGTGGCAGAGATCATGATGGTGGTAAACACTGACGCCATACCCACCTTGTGAAATGCTGAGTGGAAGCATCAGTCTCACATCTCTGGAGAAAGTAACTCTGTCTCCAAACTCCGCATTCTCTCCTCATATGAAGGGCAAGGAGATCTCAGCTCTACAGTTTAATGTATCTCAGTTTCTTGAGACCTAGGAAACCTCTCACAAAGGACAAAATGTTGACTTTACCCTCATGGGTGAAAGTCTCCTGGGACAAATCTTCAAGAAATTCAGTCAATAATCCAGTTCTTGGACCGTGGTCTTCAAGTGTTCCATGAGCTCTCCCATTAGTCATGGATGGATCCCAATACCCTTCTGACTCTCATCTGTCTATTAGTGCTAACAGATTATGAGGATTTGTGAGGAAAAGGGAGACACATACCAGCTTACTGAATTCCCCCTTTTTGAGGAAGTTTAAAAAAGTCCAAGTTGATTCTACACAAAAGTATTAAGCGGAATGGGAATAGAATTGTTAACAAAATAAATGGAAATGGAATGCATATTGATGTTTCAGTTGTTAAATTATCCATGGGAGCAAAGGAAGCAACTTCATTTTCGAGGATGGTGGCAAGTTTGGGACACTATATTTCCAGTTTTGCGATAAATGGACGATTATCTAGTGCTCATTCATTAATGATGTCTAGTGATCCAGTAGGGAAAATGTGGGCAATAGAGAAGGAATGCCTTAAGCCTTTCCTATGACTTGAGTGATTCTGCTGAAAACCATGTATTCGAAACTAATTCCTCCATGCAGTGTTGGAAGGTGGGGGTCTAGTGAGAAGTGATAAAGCCATGAAGGGTCCCCTCATGAATGAATGAACAGTGTTGTTTCAGGAATGGATTCTTTACGAAAGGATGAGTCCTGTCCTCTTTTACTCCCTTTTACCTTCTCTTCGTCCTTCACCGCAGGTTGATGTAGCAGGAAGGCCCTCATCACATGTTGGACCCTTGATCTTGGATGTCCCAGCCTCCAGAACCATTAGTCAATACATTTCTATCAGTTATAAATGATCTACTTGGTGATATTCTGTTTCAACATCACAAAAGGAACTAAGAGTCTTACATAAAATACATCTTTGGAGCCAGAAGAATGCCTTGTTTACACTATCTCCAGTGTTCCTGGAGATGGCATTATAGGCAGGGGCTAAACTGTTCATCTCTTAGATCTTAGGTGGATTATAAGACCAGGAACAAGGATAAGAAACACAGCTCCATGAAATCTTGCTCTAAGTTTTCCAGATATGCTACTAGAATATTCCTTTGAAGAGGGACGGCCACATTAGGAGATAGAATAGTCAGAGTTATTTAATTTATTGGAAGATCATCAATTACCTTGGAGAGTCACTTTTCCCTCCCACACTGTGTCCACACACTGGGAGGTAATCCGGTCCAAGGGCATCTCCTGACACACATTAACATGGCACTGAGCCTTTGTGGGAGGCTCATCTGTTACTTCTCTTCTTTTCTCCTTCTGGGAAGAGCTGCCCTGCCCTGAGGTGCCTTGTGTGGAAGAAACAAACTGCTTTCTCTCATTTTCCTTGGTCTTTTCCTCCCCCAAGAGAGTGATTACACCCAGAAGTTTAAGATGTGGGTGTGAGCCCAGGATAAAGAAATGGAGGCCTCTCAATCTGCTTTGTTTAAATGTATCTTCTGTGGAAGGAGTTTTCTGTAGAGTACTAACTGGTCTCCAAGGTTTACATTAGGATGTGGAGTAAGCAACTGATGGTAATGAAGAGTATGTATTTTCTTGGCTTTGCTCAATACATATCAGTATATTTAGGTATATATATATGAAGTCCTCACAAAGTTCATGGAAACTATATGTTAAGAAAAAAGCTATGCGTGAATTTCAAAATTTTTTGCACCAAAATTAGTTTTATTTCATTTTTTCATGAACTTAAAATTTATTTATTTATTTGAGAAGCAAGGAGGGAGAGAGGGCAAGCATGCTCCCAGATGCTGGTTCATCCATAAATGTGCCCAGTGGCCGCAGCTAGGCTGGGGCTGAGGCTGGGACCTGGGAACTTCAAACGGAGTTTCCTATGTGGGTAACAGTAACCTAACCACCTGAGCCATCACCAGTGCCTGCCAGTGTCCTCACCAGAAGGAAAATGCAATCAGGAGTCAGAGGCAGGCATCAAATCCAAGCTCTTTGGCATGGAAAGTAGGCATCCGAACTGCTAGGTCAAATACACATCCACCCACAAACTGTTTGAAGTACTCTCTCTCATACACACACACACGTATCTTTTTTTTATTTTTTTATTTTTTTGACAGGCAGAGTGGACAGTGAGAGAGAGAGACAGAGAGAAAGGTCTTCCTTTTGCCGTTGGTTCTCCCTCCAATGGCCGCCGTGGCTGGCGCGCTGTGGCCGGCGCACCGCGCTGATCCGATGGCAGGAGCCAGGAGCCAGGTGCTTTTCCTGGTCTCCCATGGGGTGCAGGGCCCAAGCACCTGGGCCATCCTCCACTGCACTCCCTGGCCACAGCAGAGAGCTGGCCTGGAAGAGGGGCAACCGGGACAGAATCTGGCGCCCCGACCGGGACTAGAACCCGGTGTGCCAGCACCGCTAGGCGGAGGATTAGCCTAGTGAGCCGCGGCGCCGGCCTACACACTCGTATCTTAAACTCCTTCTTGGAGCAGTGGTGGTGGTCAATGTAGACAGCAATGTGGTGTTTGTGGATACTAGGGACTTGTCATTTCTTCTACTTGTTCTCATTTTTATTATAATTTACTACCCAGGAACTGAGATCTATCTAGTCTGGGCAGTTTTAGTAGATCCTTTGTCCTTGGGAAAACCTTGCCTTCCTCAAGGGCTACTGGAGTTGAAGGTTGGGGAACTTTGCAATAGAGAAGGGCATAGTGGATATTTCTGTATCCTCCAATGACTTCTCAGTATGGGAAATCTCTGGCCATGGGGAAGGATAGGAGACCATCAATCACTAAGCTCACCTCCAAACCCACACTTCTATGATCTGGGATACTCTGTCAGTCACATGTATGCTTTGCTAGCTGCCTACTGTTAGGATTTCCAGCAGGGGATACTAAGAAGGAGACTGAAAGGCAACAGGAAGAAGGTGGGACTTGACTTCCTTTTCTTTGCTTTTTATTCCTTTGATTTTTTTTTAAATTTAATTTTTAGTTAGTTTATAACAGATTCAATGTGATTTGTAGATACAGTTGTAAGAACATTATGATATTCCCTTCTGCCCTCCCTTCCACACTTTCTCCCTTTTTTTTTTTTTTTTTTAGGTTTTGAGATAACATATTTTAAAATTACATTACAGCAAAAGGTTTAATACTTCACCGAAAAAGAAGTTTAACAAATTAAAAGCAAAAATACCCTAGTCCAGTGGGGATATGGACGATGGCTACATACAATAATTGAATTCCTTTGAGTGTCATCCGTTATGGCTTCTTCACTCTGGCCGCAGCAGTTCCTTCCTATAGCAACAACTGAGTTTGGTTTGCAGTTTTTACAACACACGAAGGACTAGTTTTGTTGTCCTCCCTGAAAAAATCCCTGTACCTGTCGACCAGCATCCCCTCCTTGGAGGGTGAGTTCCTCATGCAACATGCCCCTCACTCTACCTAAGTCTCAATTGTAAATTCTTCCCTCTATTGCTCCATCCCTAGGGATGGTAGCTGTTTTCTGCAGTTGCTGCCTTCTGATAACTTAATGTTCTTTTAATCTTTCAGTCTCATGGCTAATACCTCTGTACAATTCTTTCTACTCAGTTATTTCTGTTCACATTTATTCTGTGCTGTCTCCTGACTGCATCTTTACTGATACAGGAGCTTACCTGAGATTGAACCTGGAACTGTACTAAGGATTTTCAGACAAGACTGGTATGGAAGTCACTGAGATTCCTAATCTGTGTAGAATACAGGAAAAGGCAGGGGCATTCTCATTCTCACTGTTCTCCCGATCCTCTGTGCAAAGGGATCACATGAACCCTACCTCATTAAGATGGTTCCCCTTAAAAGTGACCCTTTCCCTAGGATGGTGGTGTGGGTAACTCATGTCACTTACTTCTAGGGCATGCAAGGCTGAGCTAATGTAATGCAGGCAACCCAGGAACCCAGAAAATAAGACCATGATATAGAGGCATGGTCTTAAAGCTAACTGAGAGTCTGCAGATTTGACCAAGACAGATTGGGCCCTGAAGGGAAGGGATTAGCACTGAAGGACTCTTTGGAGTCTAGCAAGCACAATCAGGAGGCTTGTGGTAACTGCTTCCCTGGCAGCTGCTCTAGGGTACAAATGCAGGGTTAATGACAAGCCAGGGAAGACTTGAGTTACAATTAAAAATCTAAGCAAAGTTGTGTGTGTGTGTGAGCTTGTGTGTATGTTTTAAAATTAATTTACTTGAGAGGCCTAGAGAGGGAGAGAGTATGCATGCTTCTATTGGCTTGCTGGTCAACTTCCCAAATGCCTGCAACAGCTAAAGCTGGGCCAGACCAAAGCCGGGAGCCAGGAACTCAATATAGATCTCTTATGTGGGTGGCAGGAATACAAACACTTGACTCATTATCTGCTGCCTCCCAGGATGCCCATTAATAGGAAGCTACATTTGAAGCAGAGTGGCTAGGACTCAAAGCCAGGGACTCCTGCAGATGTCCCAGGATAGGCCAAACGCCTGTTCTTGGGCAAAGCTTTGAATGATAATTGACATATGGCTAATCATCTGCAATTTATTGGACACTGTATCTCAAACACTTTACTTATATTGCATTATTTAATCCTTACAGCAGCTCGGAGGAAATTGTTTTAACAATTTTCTGTTATTTAATCAGTCACACTGTCATGTAGTTAATAAATGTTGAGTATGGGCTTTGCATTCGAGCCTATCTGCCTTGAATCTAGGATTAAGTGCTATGGAGTGTACTTCAAACTTTTTATGGAAAAAATGGAATTAAAAGATAAATTTTTGGGTGAGCATTTAGTGAGTGGTAAAGACACCTCTTTGAACCCCTAAATCCTGTATTGAAATGCTTGAATTTGAGTCCCAGCTCTGCTCCTGATTTCAGCTTCCAGTTAACGAATGTCCTGGGAGGTAGCAGGTGATGGCGCAAATATTTGAGTCCCTGTTAGTCATGTGGGAGACCTGGATTGCATCCTTAGCTCTGAGCTTCAACCTGGTCCATCCCTGGCTGTTGTGGGCACTTGGGGATTGTACCAGCACATGAGAGATCTCCCTTTCTGTCTCTTTCCATGTCTCTCAGCATTTCAAATAAATAAAAATTAAAAATGCAAGTTGTAAAAAAATGTTTATTTTTATGTGCAAAAAGTTGAAATCCATTCTTTTTTTCATAACATGTTTTTCATGAATTTTTTCTTTCTTTTTTATCATTTATTTGGCTATGTTTTAAATTTTTTGTTTATTTAAGGTAAACAAATTTCATGTAATTCATGTGTAGAGATTTAGGAATATAGTGATATTTCCCACCCTCTCCTCCCTCTCTCCCACACTTCCACTCTTCATCCTCCTTCTTCTGTTATTCCTTCTCTTAATATTTACAATGACCTACTTTCAGTTTACTTTATACTCATAAGATTAACCCTACACTAAGTGAAGAGTTTAACAAATAGAAGAAAAAAAACTTCCTCAACAATATAGACAAAGATTCTAAACAATCATCTAATCTCAAATGTGAATTTCATGCCTATATATTACATAGTTGGTACTCATTAGTTGCCACAGATCAGGAAAAAAGGTATGGTATTTGTCTTTTTGGGACTGGCTTATTTCATTAAGTATAATGGTTTCCAATTGCATCCATTTTGTTGCAAAATATGGGATTTCATTCTTTTTTATGGCTGAGAAGTATTCCGTATTGTCTATCTTGCTACCACAATTTCCTTATACAGTCATCAGTTGATGGCCTCAGTTGATTCCATTTCTTGGCTCTTATGAATTGAGATGCAATAAAAATGGGGGAAGAGATAACTTTTTCATATGCTAATTTCATTTCCTTTGGGAAAATTCCCAGAATTAGGATTCCTGGGTCATATGATGTATCTATTTTCAGCTTTCTGAAGTATCTCCATAGTGTCTTCCACAATGGCTGTACTAGTTTACATTGCCACCAACAGTGGACTAGGGTACTTTTCCCACCACATCCTTTCCAGCATTTATTGTTTGCTGATTTCTGCATGACAGCCATTCTAACTGGGGTGAGGTGCAGCTTCATTGTTGTTTTTGGTTTGCATTTCCCAGATGGCCTAGTGACCTGAGCATTTTTTATGTGTCTGTTGGCTGTTTGAATTTCCTCTCTTGAAAAATGCCTATTCAAATCCTTTGCCCATTTCTTAACTGGATTGTTTTGTTGTTGTTGAGTTTCTCGGGCTCTTTATGGATTCTGGATATTAATCCTCTGTCAGTTACATAGTTTGCACATCTTTTCTCCCATTCTTTCTGTTGCTCCTTCACTTTGCTTAGAGTTTCCTTTGCAGTGTGGAAGCTTCTCATCTTGAAGTAATCCCATTTGTCAATTTTGACTTTGATTGCTTGTGCTTCTGGAGTCTTTTCCATGATGTCTTTGCCTTTGTCAATCTCTTACAGAGTTTCTCCAATGTTCTGTTCTAGTAATTTGATGGTATCTGATCACATATTTAGATTCTTGACTAGTTGGAGTTGATTTTTGTGGAGGGTATAAGGTAGGGGTCTCGTTTCATACTACTATATGCAGAGATCTAATTTTCCCAGCAACATTTGTAGAAGAGACTATTCCTTATCCAGGGATTGATCTGAATTTCTTTGTCAAAGACTAGTTGGTTGAAGATGTGTGGATTGATTTCTGGGGTTTCTTTTCTCTTTCATTGATCTACATGTCTATTTTTGTGCCAGTACCAGGCTGTTTCGATTATAACTTCCCTGCAATATGTCTTGAAATTTGGTATTGTGATGCCTCTGGCTTTATTTTTGTTGTCGAAGATTGCTTTAGCTATTCAGGGTCTTTTGTGTTTCCTTATGAATTATAGGTTTTTTTTCCCTAGATCTGAGAATGTCATTGATATTTCGATCAGGATCACATTGAATCTGTAAAGTGCTTTCAGTAGTATGGACATTTTGATGATATTAATTCTTCTAATCCACAAACATGGGAGATTTTAATATTTTTGTGTCTTCTATTTGTTTCTTTTTAAAAAAGAATTATTTTATTCATCTGAAAGACAGACACTTTCCCCAGGCCATAGCAGAGAGCTGGGTTGGAAGTAGAGAGGCTGGAACTTGACCCGGTGCCAATATGGGATGCCAGCACTGCAGGCAGCAGCTTTATCCACGGTGCCACAGTGCTGGCCCCTCCTTTGTACTTACACTGGTAGATTTTCTCCCTTTGCATTTTTTCATAGTAGTGACCATCTTTCTATGTTTCTTTGTGTAACAGATCCTTTTGCATCTTTTGTAAGGCTGGATGAGTGGTGACAAATTCTTTCTTTTTGTTTTCCCCCATAACCTCCCTCCCATCTGCAGCCCTCCCATCTCCCACTTCTTCTCCCATCCCACTCTTCATCAAGATTCATTTTCAATTATCTTTATATACAGAAGATCAACTTAGTATATACAAAGCAAAGATTTCAACAGACTGCACCCACACAACCGCATAAGATAGAGAGTACTGTTCGATTAGTAGTTTTACTGTTAATTCTGATAGTAAAACACATTAAGAACAGAGACCTACATGGGGAGCAGGTGCACAGTGACTCCCGTTGTTGATTTAACAATTGACATTCTTATTTATGATGTCAGTAATCACCTGAGGCTCTTGCCATGAGCTGTCAAGGCTATGGAAGCCTCTTCAGTTCACCAACTCTGAACTTGTTTAGTTAAGGCCATATCACAGTGGAGGTTCCTTCCTCCCTTCATAGAAAGGTGCCTCCTTGTTTGATGGCCCGTTCTTTCTGCTGGGATCTTGTTCATCAAGATCTTTCATTCAGGTCTTTTTTGCCACAATGTCTTGGCTTTCCATGCCTGTGAGACTCTCATGGGCCTTTTAGCCAGATCCGAATGCCCCAAGGGTAGATTCTGAGGCCAAAGTGCTGTTTAAGGCATTTGCCTTTCTTTGAGTCTGCTGTGTATCTTGCTTCCCCCACAGGATCATTCTCTCCCTTTTAATTCTATCCTTCATTATTTGCAGACACTGGTCTTATTTGTGAAATCTCTTCGACACTTAACCTCTCTTTTTGATCAATTATGTACTTAAACTTATCACTTTAACAAGTGAGATGGCATTGGTACATGCCTCCTTGATAAGATTGAATTGGAATCCCCTGGCGCATTTCTAGCTCTACCATTGGAGGTAAGTCCGAGTTAGCATGTGCTGACCTGTATATCTCCTCCTTCTCTTATTCCCACTCTTATATTTAACAAAGATCACTTTTCTGTTAATTTTAAATGCCTAAGAATAATTGTGTATTAATTACAGAGTTTAACCAATGGTATTAAGTAGAACAAAACAACAACAACAACAAAAATACTAAAAAGAATAAAATAGTAAGTTGTTCCTCAACAGTCAAGACAAGGGCTGACCAAGTCATGGTTTCTCATAGTGTCCATTCCACTTCAACAGGTTTCCTTTTCGGTATAAAGTTAGTTGTCATCGATCAGGGAGAACATATGATATTTGTCCCTTTGGGACTGGCTTATTTCACTCAGCATGATATTTCCAGATTCCTCCATCTTGTTGCAAATGATCGGATTTCATTTTTTTTTTTTTTTTTACTGCTGTATAGTGTTCTATAGAGTACATATCCCATAATTTCTTTATCCAGCCATCTGTTGATGGGCATTTAGGTTGATTCCATGTCTTAGCTATTGTGAATTGAGCTGAAATAAACATTGAGGTGCAAACAGCTATTTTTTTTTCCAGTTTAATTTCCTTTGGGTAAATTCCAAGGAGTGGGATGGCTGGGTCATGTGGTAGGGCTATATTCAGGTTTCTGAGAACTCTCCAAACTGACTTCCATAGTGGCTTTACCAGTTTGCATTCCCACCAACAGTGGGTTAGTGTCCCTTTTCCCCCACAACCTCACCAGCATCTGTTGTTAGTTGATTTCTGTATGTGAGCCATTCTAACCAGGGTGAGGTGAAACCTCATTGTGGTTTTGATTTGCATTTCCCTGATGGCTAGAAATCTTGAGCATTTTTTCATGTGTCTGTTGGCCATTTGGATTTCCTCTTTTGAAAAATGTCTGTTAAGGTCCTTGGCCCATCTTTTTATTGGGTTGTTTGTTTTGTTGCTGTGGAGTTTCTTGATCATTTTATAGATTCTAGTTGTTAATCCTTTATCAGTTGTGTAGTTTGCGAATAATGTCTCCCATTTTGTTGGTTGCCTCTTCACTTTCCTGACTGTGTCATTTGCTGTAAAGAAACTTTTCAATTTGAGATAATCTCATTTTTTTATTTTATCTTTGATTACCCGTGCCTCTGGGGTCTTCCCCAGGAATTCTTTGCCTGTTCCAATGTCTTGAAAGGTTTCCCCTATGCTCTCGATTAGTTTCATGGTGTCGTGGCACATTTCTATTTCTTTGATCCATGTTGAGTGGATTTTTGTATATGTTCTAATATAGGGGTGTTGCTTCATACTTCAACATGTGGACATCCAGTTTTCCCAGCACCATTTGTTGAAGAGGCTGTCCTTGTTCCAGGGGTTGGTTTTAGGTCCTTTGTCGAATATGAGTTGATTATAGATGTTTGAATTGATTTCCGGTGTTTCTATTCTGTTCCATTGGTCTATCCATCTGTTTTTGTACCAGTACCAGGCTGTTTTGATTATAACTGCCCTGTAGTATGTCTTGAAGCCTGGAATTGTGATGCCTCTGGCTTTGTTTTTATTGTAGAGGATTGTTTTAGCTATTCTGGGTCTCCTGTTTCTCCATATGAATTTCAGCATCATTTTTTCTAGGTCTGTGAAGAATGACTTCGGTATTTTGATTGGTATTGTATTGAACTTGTAAACTGCTTTTGGGAGAATGGACATTTTGATGATATTGATTTTCCCAATCCATGAACATGGCAGATTTTTCCATTTTTTTTTGTGTCTTCTTCTATTTCTTTCTTTAATGTTTTGTAATTTTCATCATAGAGGTCTTTGACATCCTTGGTTAAATTTATCCCAAGGTACTTGATTGTTTTTGTGGCTATTGAGAATGGGGACAAATTCTTTCAATTTCTGTTTGTTGTGGAAGGTCTTTATTTCATTTTTATTCATAAATGCGAGCTTTATGGCATACGGTATTCTGATTGAGAGCTTTTCTTTTAAGACTTGGTCTATGTTTCTCCATTTTCTCCTAGCCTGTAGGGTTTCTGGTAAGAAATCAGCTGTAAGTCTTACTAGTTTCTCTGAAAATAGTCTGGGATTTCTCTCATGTATACGTTAGAATCTTTTTTATGTTTTACTGTTGAAAGTTTAACTATAATGTGTCATGGTGAAGATCATTTCTGGTCATGTCTATAAGGAGTTCTATGTACCTCATGTAATTGGACGTCCCTTTCTTTCTCCAAATTAGGGAAATTTTCTGTTATTATTTCACTGAATAGGCCTTCTAACCCATTCTCTCTTTCCACATGTTCAGGAACTCTTAATACCCATATGTTGGGTCATATGATAGTGTCACATACAATTCCAATACTGCAACACTGTTTTTAATTTTTATAATTTCTTCTTTTATTGGTTTGACTGAGAAATTTCCAAGCATGTCTTCTAGGTTGAATATTTTTTGTTCTGCCTCACCAACTCTTTTGTTAAGGCTTTGCACTGCGTTGTATTTTTTATTTGACATGTTGAATTCTTCATTGCTAATATTTCTGTTTGATTTCTCTTCAAAATCTCAATTTCATGGGACAGTTTTTCCTCCATGTTATGTATGAATTTTTTGAAGTTGTAGTTTATTTCTCATTGCTTCTGACTAATCCTATGAACAATCTTTTGAATTCCTTTTCAGGCATCTCATCAATCTCTTCATCTTCAGATTCTAATATTGAAGTGTTGTGGTATACCTGAATGCAGTGCCTCAGAACTGTAGGTGTCAAGTGTTGTATTCCTTTGGGGAGTCATGTTGTCTTCCTTATTATTTCTTGAATTTCTGCATTTATTTTTTAAGTATTTGTGGAAATACTTGTTGGTTTTCTCTTTTGTTGGATTTTATCTTTTAATTGTGCCTCTGTGGGTTAGTGGTGTGTTTACTCTTTCAGTGAATAGCCAGAGGCATGTTCTGCGTGTGGCAGGGAGTTCTGGTTCTGGTCAGTATTACAGGGTGGGGCGAGTATTCAGGGTGACTCCCGGGTTTAGCATGGTAGATCTCCACTGTTGTCAGCAAGGGAGAGGGTATGATCACCTCTTTTGGCATAATCATACTCTCACCTCCTTTCTTCCAAGGTGATCAATGCCTTGGGTTAGCCCACTATGATGCAACACTCACCCACACTGCTCTATGAATCACACAAATGATCTGTGCAGGCCTCAGTGTGAGCGCAGATCCCATTGCATGACCCAGCCTAGGCAGTAAGGGAGCTCTGAGCTGCTGGCGATGGACACAATAATTCCCAGAGACCCAGCTACACTCTGTACCCTATCGTGCAGTCATAGGGTTCCCACAGTCACAGGGTCCAAGGCGTCCACAGTCATGGGGTACAGAGGATCTGCTCCATCTGTTAGCCTGTCCTGTCCATGCAGAAGGCAGAGACATTCCCAGACCCAGTTGCCTGAGGGTGCTCCAGCTTGGTGGTTTGAGTCTCTGAGGCTGTGATATACTGAGAGGCTGGGGGCACCTCGCATTTACATGGATGCCCAGCCCCAGTCCACCCTCCCAGCAAGACTCAAACTCAGTGAGAAATTGCAGATTTTTCCCTCTGGTAAAAGCCCTGGGTCACACATGTGCACAAGAGCTGCTGCAGCGGCTTCTGGTGTCAAAAGGACACCTTCTCCCCACCAGATGCTGGGTGTGCACACAAGAGCCACCTCCAACACTAATTGTGTCAAAACGGCTCCTTCTGCCCACTGGTTTCTGGGTGCCATTGTTGGGCAGATGGGGAGAAAGAAGCGTGTTTTTTTTTCTTTAAGTACCTTGCACCTTGTTAGGGCTCTGGGCCAGACCCAAAGACAGTGTTGCCCACAAGGCTCTCCCTCTGGCGATACCACCAGGGGCCTGGGCTGCTGCAGAGTGCTCTCACCTTGCTCTCCAGAGCTGGTGCATTCTCAGCTCTTGATTGTGTGTTGTGTCGGCGCTTGTTGCTGCGTACTCACACCTTCCACGCTAATCCCTGGTGTCCTTCTCCCTTCTGTGGACTTTCCATTGCAGATTTCTCTCCAGTTCTCCCCGGGAATGCACTTCCTCCACTTTTTTCCTGCTATTTTCCTCTCACCTAAAGCCATACATCTTTGCCCTATTCAGCCATCTTGGAATCCCCCTCTATGAATTTTTAAAAGATGTCAGCATTTTAATATTTTCTCTCTTTAAATTTTTAAAATTTTTATTTGAAAGGCACAAATCCACACATCCACACGCACAGGGAAAACTTCCACCTGCTGATTTACTCTGTAAATATCCACCACAACTAGGGCTGGGCGAGGCAGAAGCCTGGAGACAGGAACTCAGCCTGGGTCTCCCATGTGGGTAGCAGTGACTTAACTACCCCAGCTACAACCTGCTGCCTCTCCTGGTGTACAGTATCTGGAAGTTAGACTCAAAAGCAGGGCCAGGACTTGAACCCAAGCTCTGATATAGAACACAGGCCTTCTAAGTGGTGTCTTAACTGCTCCCCCAAATGGCTGCCCCTTCCATGAACTTTTTGAAGACTTTGCATTTGCATAGTTTTCAAATATTTTCACCAAACTAAATGTATTTTAATTCCATTTTCCATGAATGTCTTGATGTACTATCATATTCTTGACCCTCTCCCTGTGCAGAAACTGTGATATGACGGTAGTCAATATTCCAAGTGGGAGGATAGGGTCAAACAGCCTTTTTTTTTTTTTTTTTTTTTTTGTTCTGTAGCTGCTTAGTCCTACTCCTCTCTATCAGCCTGAAGTTAGTTTTAATAAAATAATAATTTAAGATAATAATAATGTTGGTTTTATCTCTAGGCAGTTTGGATTTATTCTCCTTTGGTTCAAGTTCAAGTTGAATTTACTTCTTTGGTAACCTGACATATTGCTTCAGAGAACAAATCACTTTTCTTTTTTCTAACTGTTCTCTGTTTGTTCTGCCTGCCCGGACCCATCTTTATTTAATTGGTTGATCTTTAAGCGAAGTGTGATATTTTCTGCTGTGACTTTAGGAGGATTCCTGGCCTGATCCAGTTATTTAGCACACATGTACATAGACTTGATCTCGCATTAGAGTAGGGAGAGGGGAGTGTAGTTGAGGGAAGAGGTGGCAGAGGGAGGGAAAATCATTATCTTGTCTTCTCCCAATAGAAAACAGGCCGGCGCTGTGGCTCACTAGGCTAATCCTCTGCCTTGCGGCGCCGGCACACCCGGTTCTAGTCCCGGTCGGGGTGCAGGATTCTGTCCCGGTTGCCCCTCTTCCAGTGCAGCTCTCTGCTGTGGTCAGGGAGTACAGTGGAGGATGGCCCAATGCTTGGGCCCTGCACCCCATGGGAGACCAGGAAAAGCACCTGGCTCCTGGCTTCGGATCAGCGCGGTGCGCCGGCCGCAGCCAACGGCAAAGGAAGACCTTTCTCTCTGTCTCTCTCACTGTCCACTCTGCCTGTCAAAAAAAAAAAAAAAAAAAAAAAAAAAAAAAAAAAAACCTCTGGAAGACAGAAGCTATGTTGAAGACTCCACACTGCCTAGCCATTGTTGTTCAGAATTGATTGAGGACTTCAGTTTTAACATATTTTATTGCCTGTCCAGTGAGAACAACATAACTAGCCATGTGCACATACTATTGCTAGCTAATCTCGGTGTCTGTCTGATGTTGTCGGTGGTAATATGAATGGAACAGTTTGATGGATTTACAGCCCAGTTTACAAGTGGATGGTTGGCTGTTTGCTGTAAAAGAAACACTGCTGCTTTTTAAAAGGCAATTTTTTTCAATATTTATTTTAATTGTGTAATATTGGGCTATTTAAATTCAAACTTAGTGGCCATTATAAATCCGGAAAAGTTTTTGAGGACTACATCAGGGAGATGGCATATGGCAATGGAAGGAGCACTGGAGTTGAAGGCAGAGGACGTGTACATGAACCTTGGATTCATCTTGTGTCAGATAGAATATTAAGATTTCAACCGTATCTTTAAAACAGGAATAGAACACCTGATCAAATCATCTCACATAGTAGCGATATCAGTTAGGGTCAGATCAATTGCAAATCACAAAAAAAAAAAAAATCCAAATTAAATTGTGCTTAAGTAGTAAGGAGAATTTATTAGCTCATGTAATTGGAAATCTGGACCTAGGGTCAAGGTGAGTGGGATTTAGCTGTCCACAATATCTTCATGTTTCTCTTCCTCCCTGTCACTGTTTCCCTGTGTCAATCTCATCATGAGAATAGCTCCCCATGGCTGTCCCACTCAAGGCCCAGATCGGCCACGTGGAGTGTGCACAGCTGGGAACTCTCTGGTGTCGTTCAGAAGAAAGAGTTTGTTTCCTACAGACTCCTAGGGCACTTCAGTGTACAGTCTCAATATGGCCCAAATTGGGTCATATTTCCCCCTTGGTACCAACCATAGCACAAGCTTCCACCAAAGAATGTGGGCCATTGTGGTAACTGAACTCAGAACAGAAGTCAAGGTGGCTGCCAAGAGAAGGGAGAATAGAGATTAGGAGGGCGGCTGCAATACCCATGTTTCCAGTTCTGGGGACAAAGTCAGACAACTTATATCTATGCCTGCAGTTATTCAATTTCAGAGTCCTGTGGACCCTCCAGGGCCACTTCTTTGGATGTGAAGGAATGCGGGATGGCATGCTCAGCCCCAACCTGCCCCTATCACACACACCTGCAACCCAAGCAGTTCTGACCAATGAACTGTGGGAAAGTATTATAAATTTATAAAGTACTGTTTATGCCATTATTATTAATAATGACAACAATAGAGAAACTACCATAGGCTTAATTGGCTTAGATTTGTATTCTATGGACTTTGCTATTTACTTTTTGCTTAGCCAAGAGAAGAGACAGATCATTTTGTATTTCAGCAAAGTGTTAAGAGTGTTGAGTAATGCTGATCCTTATATGCTTATGTCATTCTTGCTTATAATATTTTTGGAAGCATCCTTCCTGCACCTGCAAATGCAGATTGGTTTGTGTTTACTGTTGCAAGAGACACCTTTTATTAAGATGTAAGCAGAGCGGAAATAAAATTATAGAAAGGAGTCTTCAGTTTTGACCTTCTTGACTTTGTTGCTAATAAACTGTCAAGATAACACATTACCTTATACAGAACACCTTAAAATATTCAAGACTCCACTGGTCAGATTGCTTTAACCAAAGGAAAGATAAATCTATGTATAAACAGGTAGATTACCAATTTATATTGTCTGTTTCTTGTTTATCAGTCAGTGCAGTTCAAGGCCACAGTAGTTGACTTCTTCCTGTTTAAAAGGTTAACTTGGAGTTTTTGGATAAGGACCCTAGCTCTTCAGTCTCTGACCTTGGATTGTCATTCATACTACCAAGTCTCCTTGTAATATGGCCTCAATTATTCAAAATGCCTGTAATCTTCCAAATTAACCAAATCCCTCCCACTGTCCTTTCCCAGAGCTCAGGGTAGACCTTTATCAGTTAATAGAATTGGACTTGAAAATTTTGAGGTTTTTATCATTTACAGTTAATTTTAAATTCTTTTTCTCTTTATTACAGGAGAGAAAGCTATAGTGAAGAGCAGACTGACTAGAAGTCTGACAGCATTATTTTAAAACAATAGATTTTATTCAAATCCTAACCAAGAGAATACAATGGTCCTATCACATATGGGCCAGCCTTGGATATAAAATTTCTTTGTCTCGTGTTTGACCTTAATTTAGGAGCTTAGTCCCCTCCCACTCCATCTCCTAGTCCACCTCCCCCCTCCCTCCCTTCCTTTCCTTTCCTTCCTCGGCCTCTTCCAGTGCTGTAAGAGATTTTTGTCTTTCTCATCCAGTGCTGCCTGGTGTTAGAGGAAATGTACTGGATGTTTCTGGCTAAGGTTTTATTCCACTTTGGGGATGTGCTTTTCTATCCTGAGTTTCATGACTCAGAGAGGACTGGGCGTTGGGGCATAACACCCCCTCCCATTCCCTGTACCACAGCCTCAGATCTGGGTCACACCCTCAGCCCTTGGACTTACCTCAGGCTGTCATTCATCTCTGGGGCTCACTTGAAGCCCTTTCACAAATCTCACTGTGTTGCCTCCTTGCAGCTACCCAGGCCCCAAGGACTGGAGCCTACACTTCATTGGAACAGGTTCATTCACTAAGACTTGCAAGGTTGCAGGTAAGTGGAGTAAAGGTCATACCCAACACCCTCCATGGAGGCTCTCCCTCCTTAGACTACCACCCACCTTCTTCCAAAGATCACTTAGTGCTGGCTGGCTCTGTCTATCAAACCCAAACTGGGGACATCTCCTTCCCCTGATTTAAACTCCACCTAGGAGATTTTTATCTCCCAGTTGCACCTAGCAAGCTTGATGGACTTCCACGTGGATGCCTGTGGTCCACTACAACAAGGCCACTGTGCACCTTGCCTCTGTCACGTAGGGCTCAGCTGAAGGGCCTGCACGGAGGCACCTGCTCCAGGAGTCAGTGCAGAGCCGGCCATGGCCACCTCTGGTGCTGGTACATGGTCCCTGTGGCCATTACCACCCAGCTGGGGCTCTTCCATCAACCCCAGTGAAGACTGGATGGATCTCCTGACAGGATTTTTAGTTCTTTCTCTGTCTCAGGCACCATGTACAAATTGAACTCAAAGGATTATGGTTTTTTTTTTTTTTTTTTTGGACAGGCAGAGTGGACAGTGAGAGAGAGAGACAGAGAAAAAGGTCTTCCTTTTGCCGTTGGTTCACCCTCTAATGGCTGCCACAGCCGGCGCATTGCGCTGATCCGAAGCCAGGAGCCAGGTGCTTTTCCTGGTCTCCCATGGGGTGCAGGATCCAAGCACTTGGGCCATCCTCCACTGCACTCCCTGGCCACAGCAGAGAGCTGGCCTGGAAGAGGGGCAACCGGGACAGAATCCAGCACCTCGACCGGGACTAGAACCCAGCGTGCCAGCGCCACAAGGCGGAGGATTAGTCTATTGAGCCACGGCACCGGCCAGGATTATGTTTGTTAAACTGACCCCAGGAGGGCTGTTGACCATTGTAGCACCCACAGCCTACCCTCCTGGTGAGTTGGGCTGTTTTCTCTGTTACATGCCTCCCTTTCTCCCTCCTTCCCTCCCTCCCTCTCTCCCTCTCTCTTTTTATTTCTTTTTAATGTTTATTTTATTTATTTGAAAGTCCGAGTTACAGAGAGAGAGAGAGAGAGATCTTTCATCCACTGATTCAATCCCCAGATGGCCTCAATAGCAAGGACTGGGCCAAGACGGTGCCCACATTGTGCAGGGGCCCAAGTACTTGGGCCATCCAGCACTGCCTTCCTAGATGTATTAGGGAGCTGGATTGGAAGTGAAGCAGCTGGGACACTAACGGGCTTCCATACGGGATGCCCATGTTTCCAGCTGTCGCTTAACCTGTTGCACTACAATATGTACCCCTCTCTGCTACTTTGCTGGATCAGGGTTAATAGAGCAGAACATATTTTTGGTGTTTAGACTGTCTGCATTCATGTTGTGACTCTCCTGCCCTTTACATGTGTGCCTCTGGGAAAGGAAATTAGCTTTCCTGGCCTTAAAGTTCTTCAGCTGTAATATCTGGGAACTCAGTGTTCCTGGAAGTCTTAAACTGCCGAAAGTCTATTGAAGTACCTAACCCAGTGCTGGGCACATTGGAACGCTCAGTAACCACCTGTGGTAATAATTAAAACCATGTCGGGACTGGGTGGCCCTTCTTTTATCTATCTATGTTTTCACACTCATTATCTGATTTAAATCACCCAGCAATTCTTAGAGGCAGAAATTACTGTGCCTCTTTTACATATGCAGAAGCCGAATCTCTGGGGAATGAAGTAATTTGTTTCAAGTGGTGAAGCTAACACTTGCTCATTTGCATTTTGGTCAGTCTGAACCCGAGTGTCTGCTCTGCCTCTGAACATGCCCTGCTCCACAGCTGGATGACACAGCTGGGGCAAGCTCCCAGAGCCCTGCCCAGCCCCTTCCCCATTAGGAGTTCTTCCCTCGGCCAGAAATGTTCTGTCTCCCAGGCTCCTGAGTTCTGCCTCCAACCTGCTCAAGTCCCCGCGACTCTAGCTCAGGGATGCCTGAGCACGTGGCGGTGATGGGCCCCATCCGCTTCCTTCCTCCTGTAGGAGGCAGCCTTACCTAACAGTCCTCCAGGGCCTGATCACCTCTGGACTGGGCACCACTGCTCATCACTGCCTCTTGCCCATCCCGGTGTGGGGGGTTCTTTCTAGAGCACCAGGACACTTTTCTGTGTGCACTGTGGTCTTACTGACAAGGCAAGACTGCGGGGGTGTGGATCACCAGGGATCAGGCTTGGGGAACCATGCCCGGCATTCAGGGGCATTTCAAGTGAGGGTCAGCTTGGGGAGCTTCCCATGTTGTTTTCTCTGGTGATGGCTAGGTGTCTTCAAAATGAAGCCAACAGTTTTTTTTTTCTTTTTTAAGATTTATTTATATTATCTGAAAGGCAGAGTTAGAGGAGAGGGAGAGAGGGGGAGAGAGAGAGAGAGAGAGAGAGAGAGAGAGAGAGAGAGAGAGAGAGAGAGATCGAGATCTTCCTTCTGCTGGTTCACCTCAAAGTGGCTGCAGTGGCCAGAGAGCTGAGCCAGGCTGAAGCTAGGAGCCAGAAGCTTCTACTTGGGCCCATTTTCTGCTGCTTTCCCAGGCACATTACCAGGGATCTGGATCGGAAGTGGAGAAGCTTGGACTTGAACTGGTGCCCATATGGGATGTTGGCTTTGCAGGCAGCAGTTTAACTAGCTTTGACACAATACTGGCTCTGAATTCAGCTGTTTAAAACAGTCAGCTAAAGGTTTCAAAATGTGGGTAAACACAGCATAGACAAAGGACTTCTCTGCATGTGTAAAAATTCCAGATGCAACCTTTACACTGAGATTAACTTCTCCCTTTCTCTCCTTTGGCTCACGCTCAGGATGAATAGGCGCTCTAGACTCCATGGGACATTGGGACTCTGTTGTTATCCATGTCTGAGAAATGTTGGGTTATCTTTCTCCAATGAAAGATTTGTTCATAGCTGTCATTCAATGTTCATCTCTGAAATTCACTAGAGGGGATGTTGTGTGCCATATTTTCAAACATGTTGAACCATGGCATTTTCCTTTTTTTTTTTTTTTTTTTCGCCTCAGAGCACCTACTGAAGCAAGTGTAAGAAACCAAGGGGTGGGAGACAGAACCTTGGTTCAGCTGGCCTCTAGCAGTACTGGTACCCAATGAGCCCCTTCCCTTGGATGGGCAGCAGTGTCCTTAGACCATAAGAATGTGGGACCACTAAATTCTGGATGTCTTCCACGTAGCCCTCTTGGGGTTGCATTAGAATGTTTCCTTCCTGCATATGTTCCCAAAGAGATGGAGAGGTGGACGGAGGAGAAGGAGGCAGAGGAAGGAGCCAAGGGTGACCATTTCCTAAGGAAATGTCAGCTTCTTATATTCTTTTATTATCCTATTTCCTTTACTTGGAGCTCGGCCTACTTGTGCCCCCATTTTCACCCCTGCACCCATGCTATACACTTCCTATTCCCTCATTTCCCTCACACCCCACCAGGCCTGTTGGCTCAGCCTCAAAGAGCTATCACCCTAGTGCTACCTTTATCGTCTCTTGGACCATGGCAGCAGTCTCTTATCTGGTGTTCAACCTCTGTCTTATCTCCTAAAATCCATTCTTTACTCTGGAATCAGTTTAGAACTTCTTAACTGGAAGCAAAATGCATGTGAGCTCTTAAGGTCCCATAGTGGTTTTGTAAAGATGCCAGTGACTCTAGCATAGGATATGGCTGTAACAGGGAAATTGTTTGGCTAATGGAACTTTGTTTCATTGAAGAAAAATTTTACCAAATGTCTACCACATCCACTATTCTAAGTGCTGGGCAGGTAACTGTAGGCAAGACAGACATAGATTTTTTTTTTTAAAGGCAGAATGGACAGTGAGAGAGAGAGACAGAGAGAAAGGTCTTCCTTTGCCGTTGGTTCACCCTCCAATGGCTGGCGGGGCCGGCGCGCTGCGGCTGGCTCACCGTGCTGATCCAAAGGCAGGAGCCAGGTGCTTCTCCTGGTCTCCCATGGGGTGCAGGGCCCAAGCACTGGGCCATCCTCCACTGCACTCCCCGGCCGCAGCAGAGAGCTGGCCTGGAAGAGGGGCAACCGAGACAGAATCCAGCACCCTGACCGGGACTAGAACCCTGTGTGCTTCCGCCGCTAATAGGCGGAGGATTAGCCTATTAAGCCGCAGCACTGGCCACAGACATAGATTTTATTTCCATGGTGTTAACAGTCCAGTGCAGTGGTTCTGAAGCCTCAGCATGTACTGATGGGCAAGGAGAGATTGCTCAAATATAGTACACTCAACCTGCAAAGTTTCTTAAGTAATACTGGTGTTGTCCAGGACCACATTTTGAGAACCAATTATATAATGGAAGAGAAGGAAAAATACACCAGCAAACAAGTAAAATAATTGCCATTTATAATTCATGCTATAAAGAAAAAACAAGGAGCCAGAGAAGATTCTACTAAAGCCTTGGTGGGCAGGGAAGTTCTCTCTTCCACGAAGGTGATTCAGTCAGTCCTTGGTATCCACAGGGAATTGGTCCCAGAATACCAAGGTACTAAAGTTTCCACCTCCCTCTCCCTCCACAGAAACCAAATCCTGAAATTGCACAAGTCTCTTATATAGAAGAGTAGAATTTGCATATAACCTACAGACATCCTCCAGCATACTTAAGTCGTCTTTATGTTTCTTATGATATATTATGTAATGTAAATTCTATGTAAATAGTCATTATCCTGCATTATTTAGGGAATATTGACAAGAAAAAGGTCTCTACATGTTCAGTCCAGACAATTTTTAAACTGTTTTGATCAATGGTTGACTGAATCCATGGATAAGTAATTCCGGATGTAGAGGGCCATATGTACTTAAGTTTAAACCTTTAAAGGACGGATGGGAGCTAGCCACATCTAGCAATGAACACTCAACGGAAGAAAGAGCACGTGCAAAGTTCTTGAGGTGTGAAAGAACTTGGAATATTGGAGAAACAGAAAACTGGTGTAGCAGGAGTGGCAGAGAGAAAGGTTTGACCGAGATGGAGTGCTAAGACCACATAGAGTGTGGGCTGCGAGTACACTATTCTGAATGCAAGAGGAAGCATCCCCAGGAGTTTTAGGTGAGTTGTGGGATAGAGGATGGAGGTTGGGGGTAAGTTAGAAACTGGGACAGCAGCTTGTAGGCTGTTGTTCTGGTGTTGGTGAGATCTGCGAGTGGCTGGGACTAGGATGGTGGAAATTCGGGAAGGAGGTGGATGGGAAGGTGGATCGTGGAGGCTGAGCCGACAGGACTGCTAAGTCAAAAGTGACTCCCAAGTGATCCCATTGGATAGGGCACTGTAATGGGATTTTTAAATATCTGCCCAGTAATATACATCCCCCAAGTAGCTATGTCTTCCCTAAAATCCTGCCCTGAATTCCCCTCGCAGATGGCTCCTGGGCCCATTCTCTGTCCATCAACTCACTCCTGAGCTCCTTGATGAGAGCTGCCCCCCTGTCTCCCTGTAGCCCCCAGTTCTGCCTGTCAATTTGTCATTCACCTTCCTTGTCTTCTAATGGTTTCTGTGGGGGCTCTCCCTACTATGAGCTCTCAGGAATTGGCCTGGGATGTGGAATAGCAGGCATAAAAATCAACCGTGGAATTGGATAAACATGCAACTTCCCAGGCACCCCCCATAGAGAAGTGAGCTTGTGTGGGGCTCAGGGGTTCTGATTAGGTATTGAATGGTGCAGAAGCAGGTAAGAAAAACCGTCTGATCCCACTGTGCAACAGGTTGTCCCCAGAACAGCAGCATCACTGCCATGTGGCAGCTTGACAGAAATGCAGCTCTCAGGCCCACCCCAGACCCTCTGAGCTAGAATCAACACGGCCTGCATTCAGTTTCCCAGCAAAGTTGAGAAGCTCTGTTTCAGATGGGCAGTGCCATTGACTTCTTTTGCTTCTCACAGAGAATTTGGGAGACATCAAGGGCCTGCCATGGGTCCTTGGGGTCTGTAGCTGATACTTTGGATAACCTTGTTCTGTTGGATTCCCATCAACCAGCCCGGGCTCTGCCTCTCTTTCTGCGGTGCCCTGGGCAGGGAGGGCACATCCTTGGGGAAGGAAAGACCCTGACTCAACGTGAGTGGCTGCCTGGGCAGGGACTCTGGGTCTCTCTCTCTCTCGGTGGTGAGAGAGTGCCTGAATGGTCTTGCTTCTTCTGCCTCTGAGGAGACCCCTCTGCCTGCCAATGTTTTTATTGCTTTTCAAATCTATTTTATATTCCGTTACGTGAGTCCACTGTCCTCCCTCTCATTCAGCTGTTGTACATGCCACATTCTAATCTAGCTTCAGAACATTTCATCAGATGGTCTCTGATTAAAATCCAATAAAGTTTTAAAGCAGGGGAAAGTTCAGAATAAAGGAGATGCCATCTCCCACACGTGGTCTGAATGAAACTCAGCATCGGGCTTTCTGAACGCATTTTGGGGACCGCCCCGAAGCTTGTATTGAAGTGGAAACAAAACAGTGATAAACAGGATCTCCTCCTGCCTCTTGCCACACAATTTTGTGTGTGTGTTTTTAACCTCAGTAACCAAATACTTCCTCTGAGGACCTCCAGATCTTGATACACTTATTAGGGATTTATTATGTGCGAGGTGCGGGTATCCAATGTGCCTTCTTTCTATCTATCTTCATCGTCCTCCTCCTCCTCCTCCTCCCCGTCATCTATCTATCTGTGGCCTGCCATTGCATCCCTGCAGTAGCCAGGCCCTTAGAAGCGGTCTCTGGGTTGCAGGCCCCCGTCTGCTTGCTGACCTCCCCCCTCCCCCCCTGCTCTGCTCAGGACGGCTCGCTGCGTGTCACTCTTCTTCCTTGGACGGGATGTTCTCGGCAGCATCACGACTACCTCGAGCATTCAGGGCAGACACTGGCAATAGGAAGGTAGAAGAGCTCTGTTCTGTTTACCCCTGACAGAGCGCCCATTATGGAGTATGGATTGCCAACCCGTTTCCCACTAACTTTTTCTTGTTGCATTTCTCCACGTATGTAGTCAGGTGTATCCAACTCACTTGGTTTTTGCTCTCTGCCCCTTCATAATTACGCTCCCACCCATTCTGTGAGAGAAAATGGTTCCATCACCCAACCCTCCACTTGACAACAGCAAACAGAGCTGCAACCAGCACACTGTCACACACAGCCTGCCACCTTCACTCAGAATCTCCATTACTAAAGACTTCTTTTTTTCCTTGTGCAGCACTTCTTTTTCTAGCAACTTAAGAAATTGTCATAATTGCATGGACAATGTGGTAGGAGAGACAGAGTGCAATTAACTTTGTCCTTGATTTCCCGATGGTTCCTCTAACCCTGGTGAGGCAGGCTCACACACCCCTCCAACTGCAGCACCCCAAGATACATTAAATTGAGAGTATTGAGAGGTGGTGGAGGGAAGGAGGCAAGGTATATGCATGAATACACCCGTACTGTTTACGTGCAATTATTTTCTGTGCAGGCTACCAGAGTGGGAGTGAGAAAAGGGAGCTGAGCTAAAACTCAAAATCGGTTGCTTTTGTTGTTTGCTAAACTGGAGGAGGAGAGGAGACAGGCAGGGAGGTTCTGCATTATCTGTTATTCCGTTTTAAATATTTCAATTATGCTTCTCCATTGGTATGGAAAATTGAGAGTTGGCTATAAAATGCTTGTAGAAATAACCATACTTGGAGCAGTTTAATTACTTTAATGAAATGGAGACAAATATTTGTAAGTGAAGAGCATGCTCATAGATAATGCAAGTAGAATACATGTATTATTCAACAAATGACTTAATTAGTTTTTAATTAGTAGAAATTGCAATAATTTTTCTGCATATCTTTTATTGGGATGGCTTTTAATAATAAAAAACATGCGGGTGTCCTTTGTAGAGAGCCATTTACTGGAAAGTGGGATAACAGATTTGTTGTTTCAACTATAAAAATTTCAGTTCTATTATAAGCTAATTATAGTCTAACTTGTCTTAGCAATGCTCAATGCAGTGCTTCCCATATGTTATCTGTGGTATGTACACATCCAAATATGTGAAACAACTTGAAGATGACTTAGGTTTTAGCTTCTGCCTCCCTTTCAACAACCTATAGGTTTCCATCCATCCATCCATCCATCCATCTTTCTTTCTGCCCCTTTATCATTCATTCATGCATACATTTAATATTTATGGCCTGCTAGGACTAGTACCAGGTATTAGAGATTTAAGGGTATTGAAGACCCGAGGCCTTACAATAGTTCAAAGACCAACAGGAGAGACAGACACATAAATGAGTAATTGTACTCAATGTTACAGATGGCTCTCTACAGCCAGATATCAAGTGGCTTTAAAATAAAGATGAGGACACAGCCAAGTCTTACTGGGGGCTTCAGAGAATGCCACCTGTAAGAAAAGACTTTCAGTTTCTTGCAAGATGTTCTAAGCAGTTGAACATTATGAAGAAAAGCAGAGAAGTGTGGTAATAAATGCCTGCAATGTTTAGGAGATAATCCGGGCTAGAAGGGAGTAATAGGAACAGAGATTCTCTGGGGCCTTGAGTGCCGTACTATGAAATGTACTTTAATATTTCTCTGATTGCTCAAGTAATACAGATTCCTTATGGAAAAGTTGGGAGAGACGAAGAAGTATCATACAGAGTAAAATAAAATTCAGTTGTAATCTTACCCATTTTTCATGGTTTGTTGCTTATTTTTCTCTTTGCATACAAATTCATTTAAAAAAAATGATGAGATTGTGCTATGTAAATAGCTTTGTATCTTGCTTCTTTCTCTTACTGCATTGTAAGCATTTTCCCATGTCATTCAAAATTTCTTGAAATGTAACTTTTAGTGGCTGTGTAACTGTCCACAATAGGCATGTGAACATGGCCTGTAATTTACTTAGGCAGTTTTCTATCATTGGGCATTTTTATTGTTTCCATTTATTACTATAATAAATAATGCCATGATAAACATATTTTCACATAAATTTGCCTGCATTTCTGATGATCTCCTTAGGGTAGTTATCTGGAATTGAAATTACTAGGACAAAAGATATAAACATTTTAAGACTTTGGATGCATATTGTCTTAGTGTTTTCATTAAGGGAGGGGGATGTTCTCAATGAGGAAGAGGCACATGCTAGTGGACAATAGGGACTTTCTATGTTTTAATGTTTTCAATACTTACCAGCTTGAGAGAGAGACAGTCATATCTCATTGGTGAGGTAGTTTTCATTTTCGTAATTATAAGGATGTTTACTTAACATATATGTAAGCACACACAGAGAAGAGCTCTGCAGTTTTAGCAACCACTTGTATATTTGTCTTGGAGGTGTCTATGTCTTCTCCCTACTTTCCTTTAGAGATTCAATGTTGTCATATTGTTGTTGTTTGTTTATTATTTTATAGACAGGTAAGTTGCAGTCAAATCTATCAGAAATATCTTTTGTGATTTCTTCCATTCTTCCATGTTTTTGATATCATCTTACCTGGTGTTTTCAGGATTCCTCAGGCAATGTTGCCACCATCTGCCAACAGGTTTCTCAGCTTTTGACATGTGAAAATCCATCCTGTATCTGTGGACACTGAGGTCTAAGTTATTCCCAAGGACGTCCAAGTTATTCCCATTGAGGTCTAAGTTATTCCCAATGAGGTCTAAATTATTTCCAAGAGTGTGTGTGTGTGTGTGTGTGTGTGTGAGAGAGAGAGAGAGAGAAGGAGAGAAAGAAGGAGAGAGAGAGAGAAATAGCAATGGAAAAGAGAACGAGTGCTTAAGATGGTCATTAGCTTTGTATCATGTCAACAAGATGTAGTATCTTTTTAGAGAATAGGAAACCTGTCTTTAGGGTCCCAGCTACAAAAGGGAAATTTGTGATTGGATGTTGTTACTGTCAGTCATCTGTAGTATAAGAGACTGAGTTCTCAAGAGACCAATCACGGCCTAGGTATTTGACTATGATTACAACTAGGCCCATTCGTGCAGTGTATGTGGTGTGTGTGGGGGGCATGTCTGTGTATCTCTTCAATTTGGCACAAACTTCTGAGACAGTTCAAGGAGAAATGATATCTAATGATTTCTAATGTTATCTGGAATAGAAAATAGAGGGACTTTGTTTAAAGAAAAACCACATCTGATTTATATCTGGCTTTTTACTCACTGCCTTAAAAAAGAACCTAATAATTAATTTGTGGCCAAGCCAGAAGAAAAAATAATTGATCTATATCTAAAACTCTCCTAAATTCTCCAATTTTAGTAATATATGTCAAATATCATCAAATTGAAAGACAAAAAATAAACAAGGAAAATATTTGAAATAACCATAAAGTATAATGAAGAGAAAGTTCCTCATTTGTCTTTTAAGGTATTTTATTTGTGTTAGACAGGGAGAGAGAAAGAACTCTTGCATTATAGTTCACTCCCCAAATGCCTACATTGGCCAGGCCAGGACAAGGCTGAAGCTGGGAGCCAGAAACTCAATCCAGGTCTTCCATGTGGGTGTATTAGCAGAAAGCTGGAGTTGGATATGGGGCCATTACTGTAACACAGGCACTCTGATACAGGATACAGGCATCCTATCTGGTGGTTTAACTGCTGGGCCAATCACCCGCCTATTTTAAGTTATCTTAAAAAGATACTGTGTTGGGAGTTGGAGCTGCCAGCAGGTTAAAGCCACAGCCTGCAGCACTGACATCCCATATGGGCGCTTGTTCAAGTCCTGGCTGTTCCACTTTTGATCTCGCTCCCTGCTAATGTGCCTGGGAAAGCACCCATGTCCCTGGGCTCCTGCACCCATGTGGGAGACCCAGAAGAGGCTCCTGGCTTCAGCTTGGCCCAGCCTGTCCCAGCCTGGTTGTTGTGATCATTTGGGGAGTAAACCAGGGGATAGAAGATCTCTCTCTGTCTCTCCTCTCTGTAACTCTGTCTAAAATAAATAAACAAAATATTTTTAAAAAATGCTGTCTATTCATTTTTAAAAATGAAATTTAAAATAAATTGTCAAGCTTTATACCTCTACCTTCAAAAAATATCTGATAAGAACAACTAGAAATGCAGACTAAGATTTATGGATGAATTTTTTGGTAGTAAGTATGTTGATTACACTTGTGGATTGAATACTTTCACATTTGTGATCAATGAGATTAATGCGGAATGAACATATGACCGTCCAGAGGTCTCAAAATATTAGACCAGCGACAGAAATTGAGTAAGCCCTCTCTGAAATGGGACAGATGACATAGGTGCCCACAAAAGCAGAGTCTGAAAAAACTGACAAACACGTGCCATTTCACCATGATCTAGGCCATAGATCTAACAAGATTACACAGAGGACTCTCTGCTAAATGGGTTTCCTTGGCTCAGCCCTGGCAGAGGGATGAAAATAATGTAGTGTGTGTTCTGTGGATAGGAGGTCATACCACAAGTAACATACAGGTCTTGGACAACTTGTGACAGCTTGGGCTGAGGTGGTCTAGTGAGGATCACAGCCTTGTGGTGAGACCAGCTTGTCAGAGGAGTACTTCTGGGTGGGCAGAGAGGCCTGAGGGCTTTGCTGATGGATCAGCAAATGGACATGGCATGGGGCTGCCCTGTGGCCCTGTCAGTTGTGGCTGCCCCCTTCCACGGCGTCTCTTGCTGTGGTTCTGTTCCTCTCCAAGCCCGTGGAAGGCACCTCTCTTCCCAACTCATTTCAAAGTGAACAGAGCCTTTGCCTGGCTGACTTTTTGACTCTCAATCTTTGGCCTTTCCAGCAAGTTCACCTTAACCATGCTCTCAGTTCTGGAGGAGGTGTAATTATTTCTTGGTTATTTCTGGAGGTGGCAATTAACCTCAGAGTAAATACTTAACACAAATAAACTGTAGCTTCCTATCTGTGAAATGGGACAAATGTATTGTCTGCCTTAACTCGTAGTGTTGTTTTGATAATAAAATAAAAATTAGGTATGTGAAAGTGCCATGTAAACATGAAACATTATCATATCTCAGTGTTACGCTTGAGCCTTCATCAATGCATACACTATTGACCTGTACCTTTGGATAACAGGGCTGGCTCTTGTTTTGCATTTTTCCCTCTCTGGAATACAAGGATATCTTCTCCAAAATAGCCTATTTCCTATTTGGCAAAAAAAAACTATTGACATTTGGTAAGAGAAATTCTGGAGCCCTGTAATTTGTATGTAACATATTTTTTTTGCCTCCACAGCAGAGGCATATTTGAGTAGCTCTAGATGGAACCTTGTGTGTTCCTTCTTGTCACCACAAGGTGGTGCTGGTGTATTCAGTAAGACAGTTTACCCAGCCACTGAATCAAAAATCCTCTTCATTTCAACCTTAATTTATGATCAGGATTTATAACTCGTTGTCATAACTTTACCTTTACTAAGCCATCAATTCTATGTTTCTCTTTTAAAAATTCTCTTTCTATGAAATTACTTTTATTTCTGTTTTTTTTTTCTTTCCTTGAGGATTAAGTCTGCTTTGTGACAAATCCATGCCTGTATTTTGATTTATTGACTTCGGGTGTCCTCACGGGTCAGTGCTGGCCTTTCGTTGGTAGGATTCTGTAAGGCTCAGTATTGGGCATGCTTGCAGAGGATAGCTGGCAGGGCCTGATTTCAAATGTGGTAAGATGAACGGTCCCGTGAGAGGAGGGTGTGAGGGCATTCTCTGTACAGCTGGAATAGGGCTCTGTGGGACTCTGGGCTCCATGTCAGGAGCTGTGGAGCTAACTGGCCTTGCCGAGCCTCATTTTATCATCTGTAAAATGGAAACAATGCTAACAGCAATCTCTCTGGCTGTTACAAATGTTCATAATAATAATATAATGATAATGTAGTCCTTTATCATATGTAAAGCAGGATGATGATAATAATAATGCTTTAGGAGTATAGACAAAGTCAACAGAAGGAAGCATGAAAAATTTGGCAGCACAGTCCCTGGAGCTTACAGGGGGCTCAGGGAACATTTGTGATAGCCTTTATAACCTAGGATGCCGGAGAGCCTGCACGCGGGGCTGGGGTGAGGCTGGAGAACCCTTGAGGCCTGTGTCCTTAGAGTCTAGCTTTGCCTATTTGTAGAGGACAGTTTCCTGTCTAGCATGGGACTGGTCATATGGTTGCATTTGTGTGGTGGGAGATTTTGTGCCTTTTGTTTTCCTATGCCCTTTTCCCCCTTTTCAGTTATAGGGGGAATATGTTGTTTCCATTTACATGGCTTCCCTTTTTAGGATGTGAATTTGTGTTTCCTTAATATTCCTGAATAAGAAGACAGGACACCTGGTTTTTCTCTCAGCAATGTTCAAGGAGCCTTGTGAGGTTACAGAAAGCAGGCCCAGAAGCCAGAAGACTCCAGATCTAGAGACTTTGAAATAAAATCCCTTACAAATTTAACAATTGACATTCTTTGACTTGATGATTCTTTTTTTTTTTTTTTTTTTTTTTGGACAGGCAGAGTTTGACAGTGAGAGAGAGAGAGACAGAGAGAAAGGTCTTCCTTCTGTTGGTTCACTCCCCAAATGGCTGCTACTGTGGGTGCGCTGCACCAATCCAAAGCCAGGAGCTTCCTTCTGGCCTCCCATGTGGGTGCAGATCCCAAGCACTTGGGCCATCCTCCACAGCCTTGCCAGGCCACAGCAGAAAGCTGGACTGGAAGAGGAGCAACAGGGACAGAACCGGCGCCCCAACTGGGACTAGAACCCTGGGTGCTGGTGCCGCAGGTGGAGGATTAGCCTAGTGAGCCATGGCGCCAGCCTCACTTGATGATTCTTTAAAATGGTAATGGTATTTTTCTTTCTTTCTGCCCGACAGGTTGTTATAAAGGTTAAAAGGAACATGCCAGATGTGAATGGTACTATTGGTGTTCCAGATGTCAGTGCTGAAGACCCAAGTTACTAGGTATCTGATAGTGCAAATGGTGGATGGAAGAGGTCATGCTTTGGGAATGCTGATGGGCAAAATATGATTGAACTTGGAGTTTCAACTATAAAACCCGGAAGGAGGGTAGTGCATATTCATATTCTCTCTCTCCCTCTGTCTCTCTCAGATACATATCCTCCACAATGTAGTTCCAGTTTAAAGTACAGCACAAATATTTGTCCCACTGGAGTCAAAATGAAGCAATGGTAAAATATTGGTCATTCCCAACTGTGTTTGGCATAGGTAGTAACCTTGCCCTTGGGAGTACACGAACAGCATATATTTTCTAAAGCCAGAATCAATCTTTGGCCTCTCCTTAAGGACACTGGTGGGAGAAACCCTACCTAGGCATGAGTAGGCAACAGGCAGAGGCCAGGAAGTAGGTATAGAGCAGATAATAGAGAAGGAAAGGAGGTAAGTATGGGGGGAGGGGAAGAGGAAGACAGAAAGGATGCAGAAAGAACTCTACATTTGGGGGAATGAAGATAATTACCGTCTGGCTGTGTGTTCAGATTTGGGGCTGGAATCCCAGCTGTGCTGCAGGCTGACCCTGGGGCCCAAAGCAATTGACTCAGCTGCTCCGATTCTTGCTTCCCTTAATTCTGAAGTGAGGTCAATACTCTCTGTCTTTGCACGTTTGCAGTTAGTGTAGCAGGACACGAGGTGCAGGTAGTAATTTTTGTGTGTGCATGGGTGTGTTCTCACCCAGAGTTGTGTGAGTTCCTTCTGTGAAAAAAAGCAGTGGTTTCCCGCTCATGCTATCTGGTGGGCGCGCCTTTTCTCCAGCTGTTCTCTATCTCACTCCCATCACAGGGAAGTGCATCCTGGGAGCCTGGGTGTGATGATGGCGCTGGGAGTTATGGGAAGGTGTTCCAGGAGAATGTGCAGACCGGGCTGGCCTAGGGAAGTATACAGCGGCCCCACACGAATAGAGCACACCCTCTCAAAACCCTTCTCTGCTGGGGCTTTGGTGAGTTGTTCTGTGTCATCGTCATGTGCAGAGACTCCCATTGAGAGCATCCGTCACGACAGCATGTGCAGCACGTCTCCAGAAACGATAGTCTCTGTTTGGCTACCTTTGAACACAACAGTCAGCACTCCTTGGGAGAAGTTTCCCAGGCGTATAAACATGTGCCTAGACACACTGTTCATCCTCATTTGAACACCCTGAGCTGAAGGATATACCAGGGACATACGAGGTATTTTTCTGAAACCCAGGCATAATACGTTTGCACTATCCCTAAAGTTATTCAGTCTAGCAAGTAATTCTACCAAATACATTGTGTTGTATTTTGAAACTGTTTTTTTTTAAATATGCTCTAATTTTCCTAAGAATGGATAAGTAATGAGTTTATAGTTTCCTGGAATAATTCTTTATCTTCCTTTTCAAAACTCAAGAACTATTCCGTCTTCAAGGTTGTCTATTCTTCAAGCTGACACAGAGCTACCCTGAGATACAGAAGTGAACCCTGTAACACCTGAGCTGCAGTTACTCTATGTTCTGCTTCGTGAGTTTCTTTTTAAGTAAAATAGTAATTCTGTAGTAAAATCTGAACATTATCCTACTCATGTGTTATCTCATGTGACCCTTGCAGCCACTTGGGAGGTCTGCAGGACTCAGGCTCCCATCATCCCCTGGGACTTGGTGGGGGGATGGGGGTTAAGTAACTCACTCAACGTCTCACTGCTACCAGCTGGCAGAACTTGTATCTGCCAAGCCCGGATCTTTGCGTTGATTTTTGAATGTCTTGTTGCGTAAGTGTTCTCTTGTATGCATGTTAAGGTGTTCTTCAAAGAAAATAAGCTACCAGTAAACAAACAAGAACACACACACACACACACACACAGCTGTCCAATAGAACATTCTGTGATGATAGAAATTCTCCATCTGTACCAGTTAATTATGATAGTCATTAGCCACCTGTGGCTATGGAGCAGTTAAAATGTGGCTAGTGTGGTGGAGGAACTGGATATATTTTATTTATTTATTTATTTTTTTGACAGGCAGAGTGGAGAGTGAGAGAGAGAGACAGAGAGAAAGGTCTTCCTTTGCCGTTGGTTCACCCTCCAATGGCCGCCGCAGCCGGCGCACCGCGCTGATCCGATGGCAGGAGCCAGGAGCCAGGTGCTTCTCCTGGTCTCCCATGGGGTGCAGGGCCCAAGCACCTGGGCCATCCTCCACTGCACTCCCGGGCCACAGCAGAGGGCTGGCCTGGAAGAGGGGCAACCGGGACAGAATCCGGCGCCCCGACCGGGACTAGAACCCGGTGTGCCGGCGCCGCAAGGCGGAGGATTAGCCTAGTGAGCCGCGGCGCCGGCCATATTTTATTTTTAATTGAAATAGCCACACACTAGAGAGGCCTATGTCCGGGAGTTGCAGGGGTGGGGGGCAGGTAGGGCTCCATCCAGAAGTCCCTTTCCCAGACTGTAGACCTGAGGGAAGAGCGCTCCCTGGGAGAAGGGCAGAGGAACAATGCGAGGGCATCCTGAGTGCCATGAGCATTTACGCCAAGGAGATGAGATGTTTAAACCACAAGAAACCTCTTGGGAGGGACAAAGTGAATGGAGACGGGACCTCAAGAGCCTGGGGAAACTGGCTGCACCTCTGCACAGCAGTCCTGATGTGGAAATCGGAAATCCACCACATGAAGGACGCTCAGGCCCTTTGGGACTTTTTCCCGACTGAGTTGCTGTTCTAGGGTCACGCAGCCCTTTGTATGAGCCTCTGGTTCTATGTCCTGCTTTCTAATTCCGCACATTTCAAAGCGTGGATCTCATCAGGGAGTTTTCTATGCGGGTCACTGGTTTTGTTGATCCTGCTTAGAAGGAACATGAAACTTGCTGACCGCCTTTCTCAGAGTGGGACAGCCAGGGCCCTAACAGGAAGCAGGGGTGGTGCCCCGGGCCCAGACTCGTGCCAGGCTGCCTCCACTCAGATCCTGGATGTGCCACTTCTGAGCTGCATGACCTTGGAAGGCTCTGTGCCTCTGTTTGCACGTCTGTAAAGTGGGGATGGTAATGATACCTTTGAAGGCTGGTGAGAGCACTGAATGAGTAAGTGTATCTAGGAGTGCCAGATCACTGTCCATGATTAATACTGTTGTTGTAGGCTAGCCCCATTCTGGGCCTTTCTCTCTGCTAAAAGAGCTTTACTGCTAATCCTGGCATAAGCAGTGGACCTCACCTTGTTCCTGGAGTCTCATGCCTGATGCTCAGACCCATGCGGCACCCTGTCTGCCTGGGGTGGCTCCTGCTCAGTTCTCACCTACAGCTCTCAAGCCACCTGTCTGTAGGTGTGCTGTTGCCTTTGGAAGCCTGCTGGTCTAGCTGCCCTGCCTGTCCTTCCCTTAGGTTCTTCCCTTGGTGTCTGACCTCTGCTGCCTCTCAGCGTGTCTCCTTTCTATTTCCAAACAAGCATTGTTTTAGGGGTCAAATAAGAATTCTTGTTTTATTTTGGGGTAACTGTTGTTAAATATTGTTTTGTATCTACTTGAGAGGTAAAGAGACAGAGAGAGAGAGTGCTCACCCGTCTGCTGACGCACTCCCCACTTGCCTGCAATGGCTGGGACCAAGCTGGAGCGGGGAGCAGAGACTGCAGATATTACTTTAGGGGTCTGTATTGGCAAGGAGCTGGAATCAGGAACCAGACCTGGGCTTCACTTTGCTGTGAGACCTCGACATCTTAACTGCTAGGTCAAATGTTCACTGCTAACTTATGTTACTGGACTGTATTTTTTTTAATAAAAATTTATTCATTTTTACCTACTTGAAGGCAGAGAAACAGAGAGGAAGCGAGTGAACAAGTGGGAGCTGGGATGGGGGTGGAGATCGTCCAACCAATGATTCAATCCCCAGATGCTCAAAGTAGCCAGGGACCAGGCCAGGCCAAAGCCAGGAACCTAGAACTCAGTCTGGATCTTCCGTGGGGGTGGCAAGCACCCCAAGCACTTGGGACATCTTCTGATGCTGCCCAGGATTCATGAGCAGGAAGCTAGATGGGAAGTGAAGTGGCTGGGACTTGAACCGGCATTCGGATTTGGGATGTGGGCATCCCAAGTAGTGGCTGTGCCACAAAATCTGCCCCAAGGAATTGTGTATCTTTTGGCACTGATATCAAAACCTATTTTTTCTTAAATTTTGAGGTCTATTGATGTAAATTCTACCATTTTCTTTGGACATTCCAGGCTAAGAACTCATTCTTCTGTTCATTCACCAGACTTTGTTTACTGAGAGTCTGTAATGCACCAGACACTGTGCTTGGTGCCAGACATGACAGTTTTCCACACTTTTAGGATACAGGAGGGTCTCCATAAATGGCTGCTAAATCACACTGTTGGGGATTAAGTGTCCAATGTTATCACTAGGCTGGAGAGCTGCTTCACTCTAGGGAGACGTGCCCATCGTGGAAATGGAGGGGAAATCTGCAATTCGAAGAGCTAAGATATGGAACCCTCAGCAGGTCTTCTCTTAATTCTTTAGCTCTTCTCCCTGGCTCCAACAACCTGCCTATCGCAAAGGATGGCATAGAGGCAAGACAGTGTGTGTGGAATCCCTGATCTTGTCTACGGCAACCCACCAATGTTGTGTGAAATGGGAATGGCTCAAGGTGTTAGAGCTCCCCAGTTTTGAAGTGGGGTGTGTGTAACTTTAACCCTGAACTCACACATCCAATTGCATATCGGACACTCTGCTTGTCTTATTCAGTAGGAATTACAGAGCCAATCACTGAGACACACACCCACAAATATGCCTTTTTGGTTTATTTGCTTTTTCAAATACAGGTAGTTTAGCCTGAGCACTGTTTACCAGGCACTACCTCAGAGGAAAGAGCTGCGAGTACTCATGTCAAATTTCTTGGCTCAGGAAGTTCAGTTCCTACCAGAGGAAACCAGGAGGGCTCCCCTGACAGACACTGAGGCCTCCAGTTTGGGAGGTGATGGCAGGGGAAGGAAGGACAGTGTAAACTCTGCTTCGACATCACAGCCTACTACTAAGACAGAGCCAGGGCCGGAACAGGGCTGAGAAACAGAGGGAGTAAGAAGGCGGAAAAACCAACCTGCTTGTTAATATGTCTATTTTACATGGCATCTTTGAAGATGAAACTGCTACTTACACTGCTGTACTCCAATTCAGTGACTTTTACAAGGCCACAGGGGGACTTGTTCCAGTTTGAACAAGCTGAAAACGTCTTCAAGCTGACAGAATAATGAGTGTTTTTTCTTTGTTTAATATTTTTGATCCAGATCGGTTAACTGTGGTTTCTGTCATTTCTATCCAATATACCTTTTGCTGTTCAGCTAAGTTTCTTTGATTTTGGAAGATTCCATTTCTGGCATGTATAATAAGAAAGCAATTATTTTAAGTTATTATTAAGAAATTTCTAGAATTGTGCATTCAGTATTTGACTCTCTGGTTAGCTAGTTAATTTTAAAACTGAAAGTTTTGACAGAATGTTTTCTTTTCCCTTTTTACCTTGTCCTGTTTGTATTTATATTTTATTTGAAGATTTAGCTTTGACTGGGGCTTGGCCTTTCGTGTCCGGACAACCAGAGAGAGAGAGTTTTTGAGAACAAAGGATGTATCCAGATAAGCCCAGCTGGGATTGGATTTGAAATAGGTCAGAGACTGAACATATAACAGACTGATGTTGGCCCTGAGAGAGCTTTATCAGCATACTTTCTATTATTAAAATATTTATTATTCAATGCTACAAGTTATTAATTTTTAATATATACTGTGGAACTGGGGCCGGCACTGTGGTGCTGTTGGTTAATCCTCTGCCTGAGGCACTGGGGTCCCATATGGGCGCTGGTTCTAGTCCCAGCTGCTCCTCTTCCGATCCAGCTCTCTGCTATGGCCTGGGAAAGCAGTAGAAGATGGCCCAAGTCCTTGGGCCCCTGCACCCACGTGGGAGACCCTGAAGTAGCTCCTGGCTCCTGGCTTCGGATTGGCTCAGCTCCGGCCATTGCTGCCATCTGGGGAGTGAACCAGCAGATAGAAGACCTTTCTCTCTCTGTCTCTACCTCTCTGTGTAACTATGCCTCTCAAATAAATAAATAAAATCTTTAAAAAAATTACGCACACACACACTGTGGAACTGAGATTCAGAAAAGTCAGGCAATTTCCCCAAGCTTACCCAGCTGCTGTGGAATCCTGGCTCTGCTTGCTTGTGAAGCCTACTCTTGCTTTTCAACTACTTTCTCCATCTTTAAAGCTAGGGTCTTTATGGCCGAAATTCCCTAACGTCCTAGATGTTTTTTAACGTTTCTTTATTTACTTTTTATCTATTTAAAATAAAGAGTGATATATAGAGAGAGAATCTGCCACCTACTGGTTTACTCCCTAAATGCCCACAACAGCGGGGGCTGGGCAAGGCTGAAGCCAGGAGCCAGGGGCTTCATTCAGGTCTCCTATGTGGATGAGAGGGGCCCAAGTATTTGCTGCTCTCCGAGGTGTGAATTAGCCGGAAGCTGGCTCAGCAGCCGTGGTGGCACTTCAGCCTAGGCAGTGTGACGTGGGGTGTGGGCAGCATCCTAAGTGGTGGCTTAGCTTGCTGCACATGTTTGCTCCAGGCCTAGAGAGTTTTGCCTCTAGGTAGTAGGAATTGTGATGACAAAAGTACCAGTGCTGTTCGTGTACAGAGTTTTGTGTGCCCCTCAGGTTGTAATCCTGCCCTCCAACGTGTAATGTCAGATGGGGCCCGGAGAGGTAACTGGATCACGAAGGCGGAGTGGATTACTTGCCTCAAAAGACGCTCCAGAGAATTCCGAAGGCTCCTTTCCTCCAAATGGGGATGCAACCCCAGGAGGGCCCTTTCCAGAAGCTGGCAACGCGGGTACCCTCGCCGTGGATTTCCATTCTCAGGGCCGTACGAAGCACTTTCCTGCTGTTTATCAGCCATCCGTGGCTATGGTACTTTGTTATAGCTGCTCTACCTGGAGAAGACAAGCATCATGTACCTGCCCTTGATAATTTCCACACAAGTGCATGCGCCCCACCTCAGTTTTACAGGGCTGGCAGTGATATTTAATCCCACTTTACAGATAAAGACACAGACACTAGGATCTGTTTTCTTGAATCTGTGTACTTTCCTTCTCTGGGTATAAGAACATAGACCTTTGTGCCTCGTACGCGGTTAAGCTGATCAGACCAGGAAAGAGGTAAGAGGCTGTCTTCCCTAGGCCAGGTTCTCAGGATTGTCCTCTGAGCCTGCCGTGTAGTCTTGCTTGGCTTCTGTGTTCCTGCTGTTGCTCTGTTGCTTTCCTACTATTTCCTGCAGACCCATTGCTTGCTGCCTCCTCTGTGTGCACCCATTTTTGACGCTTGCCTATCTTTCTCATCCTGTGAGGCTTTGTCTCCTTTATTGTGGTTTGCCGGTTGCTACAGCTGCTCACAGCTCAGCTGTGCTCAGCGGTGTCTCAGGCAAGTGCTAAGGCAGATTGGGAGGAGACGTGGAAATGGGGACTCTAGGCTCATTGGTTGCATGGCTCTGAGGGTTCATCATTGTTCTCTGTGCCCCAGTTCCCTGTTGTCAGAACAGGGTCTGGGCTTAATAACCACCAGGCCCCTCCCCAGTGCTGATACATTATGGCACAATGTGAGAGGCCTGTCTGCTCAACTTTTGGAACATGGACATGCTGATTTTGTGGCTTAGGACGGTCAGGACTAAGGGTAGGTAGGAGTTTTAAATTTTTTTTCTTGCACAAAAGAGAGAACTTGTATTTCTCCAAGGTATTGACAAACCCAAGGGATGCCACACACTTATCCATCCCACCACCTGCATTCCATGGAACACAACAGAAGTGAGAAACTCAAAATGCAGCGCAGTGTGCTGGTGCCTCAAGCAAGAGTTAGATGAAAAACATCCCAAGTACCCAATTCCGTAAGCTCAACTTGGTTAGGAGGAAGGAGAAGCTGGGAGACAGGGCCAACTCTTTGGGGAATTTTATTATCTTTTTTTTTGTAAAAGCTTTGAAGAGAAGAATTCCATTTTTCATCTTGAGGAGGGCAGAAAGACTGGCGAATAAACCCTGTGGGCATTATAGATGTGTAAATATGGAACAAAAATTCTATAGAAAATGCTAATAGTGTCTCCTTGAGGTTGCAATCTTGATTTGGGATTTTGGCATTCATTATCTGCTCTCTTATTCTTCTGAGCAAGGGTGAGCATGTCCTATTTTCTCAAGTTTTGTCTTTCTTTCCTTCTTTCTTTTTTATAAGTTTTTGTCCTTGAATTACAGTTTCAACAACTAGCAGAGGAGAATAAATGGGCATTGTTATCAGGAGGACTGGGGAAAATCCTGATCAAATTTATACATGGTATATCTATGTTTGTCCTATTATTAAGATGTTCTAATTACTATATTAGTCAGCTTTTTTTTTTTTACTATAATGAAGTGCCTGACATAACTAACTTATAAGGATGAAAGATTCATTTAGCTAAATAAATGCAGATCCACAGTCCAAGTTTCATGGGCTCCATCCTCTGGCGGTAGGATGCTTACTGGCACATTTTCAAGGGGCGGAGGTTATCACCTGGCAAGAGACAGGAGGCACGTGTGTCTCTATGGGTATGTGTTTTCTTATAGTGTCACCAGGATTTAATCCTGGGGACTCCACCACAATGACCCAGCCAAGCCAACCCCAACACTATAATTTGATTAGGTTTCCACTCTTCTAGCACCATTAACTTACGAGTTTGGGGACCAAACCCTTCAGTTTGGGGCCACAAATATTCAGTTGTAGCAATTACCAAGCTTTGGAGAAAACTGGAATCCTCAGACGTATGAGTCGCCTTTGATCTGTGTGGCTTCCTGGGTCCCAGGACACATCAATGTGTGGCCCAGGTTTGCTTATACTTCAGTGTGGGAATCCTGGCAACACGGCTTTCAAGCAGGTGTAAAGGGGTAGCACTCAGGTACTTCACAAGGGAGAGAGAAAATTTCTAAAGAGAAGCCTCTGAGTTTGCTAGTGGTAAGGACAAAACACCAGCTCTCCAAGAACATTTAAATAAATCAAGCCTAAGGCTTATTGGGCAAATTTATTTTCTTTTCGGTTGAAATACAATCAAGGAAAACACTGTTGAGACTATCAGTATAGATCAACTTATTGCTGTTTACTAGTGTGGCTCTGAGTACACGCTGACTACCTACGAGCTTTTTGACTTGTGCATAGAATGCTAGGTCTGCTTACTTTCATTTTCCATGTGATCGAGGGTTTTTCACACTTTCTTGCACATTAGAATCACCTGAGGAATTAAAAAAACAACTGTCTAGGGTGCACCTGATGCTGATTAAATCAGAATCTCTGGCAGTAGGAACCAACTATCAGCATTTTTTTTTAACTTTCATAGGTGATTCCAATGCGCAGCCAAGTCTGAGAACCAATGTTATAGACCAATGGTTCTCAGACTTGAGCATGTGTCAGTATCACCTGGAGAGCTTGTTAAAACTTGGTTTTTGGGTTTTACCTCCAAGGTTTGCTAAGTAGTTTTAAGAAAGAGCTCAAGAACTTTTATTTGTTACAAGTTACCAGGTGATGCTACTGGTCTGGGAATTATACTTAGAGAGGCACTGTTTGAGAGTTTCAGGTATGTTAACTCTACCAGGGTGGGTGGGGTGAAAATATCTAAGCTATAACGATGAATCTGGGCTAGACTGGTAAAACTAGGGAATGTAATGGGGCTTAGGAAGTATTTGTGCAATCATGTTTTTTTTCTGCTACAATTGGCCATATTTGATTTTTATTGACAGCATGCTTTGTTTCGGGTTGGATTTAGTTCAGGGCTTAAATTCCTATCACAGTCTATTTCCTATGGATTAAAGCTGTCTCGCAAATGCAAATGGAGGAATCTCCGTGGATTCGGGTTCCTTAGCCCAGGTGTCAGATGAGATGTCATGGTGCACTGTGACTTTTCTCCTCTCGCTCCAGTGCTGGCTTGTCCCAGTGGTTGAGGCAGATGCCCTCAGAGGCATGGGACATGTCCTTGCCCCAGGAAGACTACAGCTTTTTCTTCATTGAACTTCATAGTTCCAGCCTGGCCAGCTCTTGTTTCAGCTTAGTGCAGTTTTTTTTCTCCTATTACAAATATTATCTGCACAATTCTCTTAGCTTTACTAGCCCCATTAAAGTGTCATTAGGTTTCCCATTAGCAGCTACTGTTGATGGTTTCCTGTGGAGACCTCAGCGTGAGCCTCCTTGCTGTGAATTTGAGCTGGGGGAGAAGAGAATAGAAGGAAACGTGGAGACTCCACTACTACCTGCCTCCTGACTTCAACACACACACCAGGCTGGAACCAACGTCTTCTTTCTTCAGGCAAAGTTGGCAGCAGGTAAAACAAAATTTGTTTATTTGTTTCTCAAGCCCCAAATTCTTTTGCTTCTTTTTGTACTTTTTAAATATAAAAACAAAGGATATCTAACTCCATTTGAGTCACCTCCTGCCAGTTGCCAGTACTTGGTAGTTTGCAATTTGCTGTCTACCTAGATCTCTGATTAATTAAACTGCCTCAGGTGTGGAATACTAGATAACCCCAGAGACAATAGCACAGCTATATATATATTTATATTTTAGATTTGTGGAGAGGTTTACTTATTTCTCTTTCAATGCATAAATTACAATTCAGCTTTCTTTTTGTTAATGTTGTTCTGGCATACCACCATATGAAAAGTTCATCTCTCATCCTTTTCCAGATCCATGGTTTCGATGTTTCTTTTAAAAAAATACTTTATTAAAATACAGCATGCATACCAAGACATGCACACAAGTGTACACATCGGTGACTTTTGTCATCTGATCACACTTATCCAACTCCAAATTAAGGACAAAGCATTACTTGTATCCCAAGAATCCTCACTATTCCCACCTATCCATTTTTAAGGTATGAAATAAAAGCATATTGTCATTTACATGATATGATTCAGTGAAACAGTGTTTATAACTGTATACCAAATTTCTGAAATCCACACACAATTTTTATCTTCTCTATATTAACTACCACAAATAACAGAAAGCGCGTGATATTCTTCTTGTTGGGTCTGGCTTATTTTAGATGGCATAATGATCTCTACTTGCATCCGTTTTGTTGAAATGTCAGGATTTCATTCTTTTTTATGGCTAAGTAATATGCAGTTGTGTATATATACCACATTTTCTTTTAGGTACCGCACACTACTGATTGTACTGGAGCGCCTGATACCACATTTTTTTCATCCAGTCGTCAGCTGATGAATATCTAGTGGATTCCATATCCTAGCTGTTGTGAACTAAACTGCTATAAACACAGGTATGCAGGTAGCTCTTTCTTATGCTGCTTTAGTTCCCTTGGGTATATTCCTAGCAGTGGGATATTGTGGTCATATGGTAGACCTATTTTTAGTTTTCTGTCTTCCATAATGGGTACATTCGTTTGCATTCCCACTGACAGTATATTCAGGTACTTTTATCTCTGTATCCTCGCCAACATTTGTTACTTTCTGATTTTTGGATACTAGTCTTCAAACTGGGTTGAGGTGATACCACATTGTGATTTTTATTTGCATTTCACTGATCACTAGTGATTCTGAGTGTTTATGTTTTTTTATGAGGCAGTTTAATTAATCAGAGATCTAGGTAGACAACAAACTGCGAACTACCAAGTACTGGCTATTTGTATTTCATCCTTTGAAAAATGCCTATTCATATCCTTTTTAATAAATATTTATTTATTTATTAGAATTATAGAGAGAGGGCAAGAGACAGAGGGAGAGAGAGAGACTTTCCATCTACTGGTTCACAACCCAAATGGTCACACAGCAAGGGCCGGGCCGGGCCAAAGCCAGCGGCTTCTTCCAGGTCACTCCCATGGGCCCTGGAGCCCAAGAACTTGGGCTATCTTCCTCTGCCTTTCAAGACACCGTAGCAGAAGCTGAATCAGAAGTGGAGCAGGCGGGACTTGAACCGTGCCCATGTGGGATGCCAGGGTTGCACATGGTGGCTTTACAAGCTACACCACAGAGCTGACCCCAATGCATATCCTTTTACTCAATTTTCCTTTCTTACAAAAAAATAAAACAAAAACACACAGAAATAAACCAACCAGGACCTGCATTATGGCATAGTAGGTCTGTATCACATAAGGGTGCCAGATCCTTTCTCAACTGCTCCTTTTCTGATCCAGCTCTCTACTTATGGCCTGGAAGGGCAGTGGAGGATGGCCCAAGTGCTTGGGCCTCTGCACCTGTGTGGGAGACCCGGAAGAAGCTCCTGGCTCCTGGCTTCGGATCAACTCCTGCTATTGTGGCCATCTGGGGAGTGAACCAGCAGATGCTTCTCAAATAAATAAATCTTTTTTTTTTTTTGATAAAATACAACACCCTTTCATGATGAAAACTCTAAGCAAACTGGGAATGGAAGGAACATCCCTCAATACAATCAAAGCAATTTATGAAAAACCCACGGCCAACATCATATTGAATGGGGAAAAGTTGGAAGCATTTCCACTGAGATCTGGTACCAGACAGGGATGCCCACTCTTACCACTGCTATTCAATATAACTCTGGAAGTTCTAGCCAGTGCTACTAGGCAAGAAAAATAAATTAAAGGGATACAAATGGGGAAGGAAGAACTCAAACTATCCCTCTTTGCAGATGATATGATTCTTTACTTAGGGGACCCAAAGAACTCTACTAAGGGACTATTGGAACTCATAGAAGACTTTGGCAAAGTAGCAGGATATAAAATCAATGCACACAAATCAACAGCCTTTGTATGCACAGGCAATGCCACAGCTGAGAAAGAACTTTTAAGATCAATCCCATTCACAATAGCTACAAAAACAAATACCTGAGAATAAACTTAACCAAGGACATTAAAGATCTCTACAATGAAAATTACGAAACCTTAAAGAAAGAAATAGAAGAGGATACCAAAAAATGGAAAAATTTTCCATGCTCATGGATTGGAAGAATCAATATCATCAAAATGTCCATTCTCCCAAAAGCAATTTACAGATTCACTGCGATAACAATCAAGATACCGAAGACCTTCTTCTCAGATCTGGAAAAAATGATGCTGAAATTCATATGGAGACACAGGAGACCTCGAATAGCTAAAGCAATCTTGTACAACAAAAACAAAGCCGGAGGCATCACAATACCAGATTTCAGGACATACTACAGGGCAATTGTTATCAAAACAGCATGGTACTGGTACAAAAACAGATGGATAAACCAATGGAACAGAATTGAAACACCAGAAATCAATCCAAACATCTACAGCCAACTCATATTTGATCAAGGATCCAAAACCAATCCCTGGAGTAAGGACAGTCTATTCAATAAATGGTGTTGGGAAAACTGGATTTCCACGTGCAGAATCATGAAGCAAGACCCCTACCTTTCACCTTACACAAAAATCCACTCAACATGGATTAAAGACTTAAATCTATGACCCAACACCATCAATTATTAGAAAGCATTGGAAAAACCCTGCAAGATATAGGTATCGGCAAAGACTTCTTGGAAAACACCCCAGAAGCATAGGCAGTCAAAGCCAAAATTAACATTTGGGATTGCAACAAATTGAGAAGTTTCTGTACTGCAAAAGATACAGTCAGGAAAGTGAAGAGGCAACCGATAGAATGGGAAAAAATATTTGCAAACTATGCAACAGATAAAGGGTTGATAACCAGAATCTACAAAGAGATCAAGAAACTCCACAACATCAAAACAAACAACCCATTTAAGAGATGGGCCAGGGACGTCAATAGACATTTTTCAAAAGAGGAAATCCAAATGGCCAACAGACACATCAAACAATGTTCAAGATCACAAGCAATTAGGGGAATGCAAGTCAAAACCACAATGAGGTTTCACCTCACCCGGGTTAGAATGGCTCACATCCAGAAATCTACCAACAATAGATGCTGGCGAGGATGTGGGGAAAAAGGGACACTAACCCACTGTTGGTGGGAATGCAAACTGGTTAAGCCACTATGGAAGTCAGTCTGGAGATTCCTCAGAAACCTGAATATAACCCTACCATTCAACCCAGCCATCCCTCTCCTTGGAATTTACCCAAAGGAAATGAAATTGGCAAACAAACGAGCTGTCTGCACCTTAATGTTTATTGCAGCTCAATTCACAATAGCTAAGACCTGGAACCAACCCAAATGCCCATCAACAGTAGACTGGATAAAGAAATTATGGGACATGTACTCTATAGAATACTATGCAGCAGTCAAAAACAATGAAACCCAGTCATTTGCAACAAGATGGAGGAATTTGGAAAACATCGTGCTGAGTGAATTAAGCCAGTCCCAAAGGGACAAATCATGTTCTCCCTGATCGGGGACAACTAACTGAGCACCAAAGGGGAAACTTGTTGAAGTGAAATTGACACTATGAGAAACAGTGACTTGATCAGCTCTTGCCCTGACGGTTGATGTATAATGTAACACTTTATCCATTTTAGTATTTTTTTTTAGTTCTAGTACTATGGGTTGAACTCTGTAATTAACACACAATTATTCTTAGGTGTTTAAATTTTAACTGAAGAGTGATCCTGTTAGGAATTTGGAAAGCATTATGCTGAGTGAAATAAGGCAATCCCAAAGGGACAAATACCATATGTTCTCCCTGATCAGAGACAACTAACTGAGCACCAAAAATGAAACCTGTTAAAGTGAAATGAACACTATGAGAAACAGTGACTTGATCAGCCCTTGCCCTGACTGTTGATGAACAAATTAATACGTTATCTCTCTTAGTATTTTTGTTTGTTATACCTAATACTTTTGGTTGAATACTGTAATCAATACACAGTTATTCTCAAGTTTTGAAACTTAACTGAAAAGTGATCGCTGTTAAATATAAGAGTGGGAATAAGAGAGGGAAGAGATGTGCAGTTTGGGACATGCTCAAGCTGACTTACCTCAAACGGTAGAGTTAGAAACATACCAGGGGATTCCAATTCAATCCCATCAAGGTGGCATGTACCAATGCCATCTCACTAGTCCCGGTGATCAATTTCTGTTCACAATTGTTCATAATGATATGACTAAGAGCCAAAGGGAGCACATAAACAAGACTAGTGTCTGCAATTACTAGCTGATAGAATAAAAAAGGGAGAGAACAATCCAACATGGGAAGTAAGATACACAGCAGACCCATAGAATGGCAGATGTCCTAAACAGCATGCTGGCCTCAGAATCAGCCCTTAAGGCACTTGGATCTGGCTGAAAAGCCCATGAGAGTATTACTGGCATGGAAAGCCAAAACACTCTGGCAAAACAAAACAAAACAAAACAAAAACAAACAAACAAAAACCTAAATGAAAGATCTCCGTGAGTGAGATCCCAGTGAAAAGAACAAAGAAGGAGGTACCTTTCTCCGAAGGGAGGAGAGAACTTCCACTTTGACTACGACCTTGTCTAAATATGATCAGAGTTGGTGAACTCAGAAGGCTTCCATAGCCTTGGCAACTCATGACAAGAGCCTAGGGTGATTACTGATGCCATAAACAAGAGTGTCAATTTGTTAAGTCAACAACAGGAGTCACTGTGCACTTACTCCTCATGTAGGATCTCTGTCCTTAATGTGCTGTACATTGTGATTTAATGCTATAACTAGTACTCAAACAGTATTTTTCACTTTGTGTTTCTGTGTGGGTGCAAACTGTTGAAATCTTTACTTAATATATGCTAAACTGATCTTCTGTATATAAAGAGAATTGAAAATGAATTTTGATGTGAATGGAAAGGGAGAGGGAGTGGGAAATGGGAGGGTTGTGGGTAGGAGGGAAGTTATGGGGGGGGGAACGCCATTGTAATCCATAAGCTGTACTTTGGAAATTTATATTCATTAAATAAAAGTCAAAAAAAAAAAGAAAACCTACTATTTTCTTGGTAAATTTCGTACCACGTATATTTATTAAACACTCTATTCATGAAGAGTGCTTATAATCAGTGAAATTTGGGAAACACAAAACCTAGACACAGAGTAAAACCTTTCTTCTTAAGTGCTTACAGTGATTAACCACAGTCCTTTCGAAAACTCTCACTCTAAAGAGCTAACGCTGCCATTCTAGGAAGTCTGACATCAGAAGTCCCGCTAAATTCACGCGCTTCCCCTGGTGGCCGGGGTCCTCCGGGTGTTCTTTGCAAAGATAATTACTGGGTTTAACCCGTCCCCAATTAACAACCCACGTCATTTTCCAGGAGTGTTTAACTTCCTTTCCAGATGTCTACCTTTCCTTCCTTGTACTTTGAAGGAAAAGAGAGAGAGAGAAAAAAAAAATAAAAGATCCTAATTACACAACCAGCTCCATTTGTGTGCTCCACTTCTCCACGATTGTGCTTTTCTGATTAGGAGAAAATTTTCTTTCTCTGACTGCTGCTTAGATTTAGTTCTCTGCCCTTTCCTGCCGAAGAAGAGAGTCCTAATTTACACTGAATACATACGTAGAGTCATTACCACTAAATGTTACGACTTCTTGTTCCGAGCCTCCAGGAGCTCCTGCGCCTGGCTTTTGGTACAGCCTGGCATCTTTGCAGGGGCTTTGTTGACGTTTGAGCTTGCTGCCAAGGCTGTCACACAGCGTGATTGATTATTCCATGTGGAATGGGAACAATTTTCCCCCAGGGAGGGCAGGTAGTTGTCTGACTTTCTGGGCCAGGTCCATCACAGCGAATGTCGGAGAGCTTGACAGGGATGCACTCACTGGAAGAAGCATGGCATGGCCATCTTCCCAGTGTGCTTTGCACTGGTGAGCTCTTCACCTTTTCAGGAAAATTGTGCATGAAACCAACAGAAGGTTTAAAAACTGACCCCAGTTTACAAAGCTGCCTGGAACAGCAGTGTTTACTCTTTCCTTGTAAACAACGGGACACTGTGTTATGGCGCTTTGTTTCCAAGTTATGGCTGAAGTTTCCATGGCTCAGGAGTCAGCTGCACTGGCAACCAACTTATCCATGCAAATTGTGTTTGCTATCATAATTATGTGATTTTATTAAATAGTACATAAATAGATGGAATAATGACGCAGGAACAAAGTGTTTCTATGATAGCTCAACGTCTTTGGAAAGATGTGATTAAAAACAAGTGCTAAGAATTATCATCAAATTAGATATGGGCAAACATCTACCAAAAATTAGAAGACTATAAAAGTCTGAGAGAATTCTGCATTTAGTCTGCTTTGTCTCATCAGAAGGAATTAGACTGCATTATGTAAGTGGTTTATGCAAGAAAACAATGGAGAAAGCTCTCATCAGGCTCTGGTAGTAGATGTCCTAAGTCCACATTAATACATTAGTGAAGAAGTCCGCATTTGGAGGTTTAAGTTTGCATAAAATGCTTAAGAAGTTTAAGTGCCTTTTCAGATGCACCACTGTGGATCCCTGTTATATTCATGTGATCTGAGTGTTCCTTCTCCTTGAGAATTTCAGGCACTTGCCACACCCAGCCCAGGGGATTTTGAGAAATCAAGGTTTATACATACCCTCATGCTCTCCCCTAGATGCATCTTCTGGTCCCCTCTGTTTCAGTTTTTCAATTATCACTTGTTCTGTGTGTGTTCTCTTTGTTCCATACCACTTAGCCCTGGGTGTGAATTCAGGTTTCTTTTAATTTTTGTCTGTTAAAAACATGTTACTTTCATGAAGCATTTAAATGTGTAGTGGACTTGACTAAAGTGAGAGAAAGGGAGGTTTTACACTAAGAACAACAACATAAGATCAAATTGGCAATCATACACCCTTGTTCTTTTTTCTCTTTTTAAAATTTATTTATTGATTTGAAAGGCAGAGTTACAGAGAGGCAGAGGCAGAGAGAGAAGTCTTCCATTCACTGGTTCACTCTTCAGATGGCTGCAATGGCTGGAGATGGGCAGATCTGAAGCCAGAAGCCAGGAGCCAGGAGCTTCTTCTGGGTTTCCCACATGGGTGTAGGGGTCCAAGCACTTGGGCCATCTTCTACTGCTTTCCCAGACCATAGCAGAGAGCTGGATCAGAAGTGGAGCAGTCGGTTCTCAAATTGGTACCCATATGGGATGATGGCACTGCAGGTAGTGGCTTGATCCGTTATGCCACAGTGCAGGCCCCTACACTTTTTTTTTTTTTTTTTTTTTTTGACAGGCAGAGTGGATAGTGAGAGAGAGAGACAGAAAGGTCTTCCTTTTGCCGTTGGTTCACCCTCCAATGGCTGCCACGGCTGGCGCGCTGTGGCTGGTGCACTGCGGCTGGTGCACTGCGCTGATCCGAAGCCAGGAGCCAGGTGCTTATCCTGGTCCCCCATGGGGTGCAGGGCCCAAGCACTTGGGCCATCCTCCACTGCCTTCCCAGGCCACAGCAGAGAGCTGGCCTGGAAGAGGGGCAACCGGGACAGAATCTGCGCCCCGACCAGGACTAGAACCCTGTGTGCTGGGCGCCGCTAGGTGGAGGATTAGCCTATTGAGCAGCGGCGCCGGCCTACACTTGTTCTTAAAAGTCATTTGGCCACCAGCGCTGTGGCTTACTTGGCTAATCCTCCGCCTGTGGTGCTGGCACCCCAGGTTCTAGTCCCGGTCGGGGCGCCGGTTTCTGTCCCGGTTGCCCCTCTTCCAGTGCAGCTCTCTGCTGTGGCCCGAGAGTGCAGTGGAGGATGGCCCAGGTCCTTGGGCCCTGCACCCTCATGGGAGACCAGGAGAAGCACCTGGCTCCTGGCTTCAGATCAGCGCAGTGCACCTGCCGCAATGCGCTGGCCATAGTGGCCACTTAGTGGGTGAACCAACGGCAAAGGAAGACCTTTCTCTCTGTCTCTCTCTCTCACTGTCCACTCTGCCTGTCAAAAAAAAAAAAAAAGTCATTTGGCCACTTTGCTATCAAGGGAAGGGGATTTGACCATGAACCCCACATCATACTCCTGCCAAGCAACATCTATTTAGTTTCTTCTAGTTCCACTAGAAGCGGGGTATGATGCTTCAAAACATTTGCAGAAAAATAACATTTTAAGTTTATTGTAGTGCAACAATTTGTGAAATCCATGCATAGTTTTTTTTTTCATGATAAACATTGTTAGCAGACTTTTTGAAGACCACTCATAGGTATAGTTTTCAAATTTAATTTTTCAAAATAAATTTCCTCTAAATCTGTTTCCACAGATTGTTTGATGTGCCCTAGTGTAGGTGTGTGCATGTGTGTATAATTGTGCATATGCATCATATGATGTCAATATGATGATGACATCCCCCCAAAACTGGAACACCTTTGAAAATAAAAGTAGGCAACATTATTAATTTTTTGGGATAAAAGGCAAAAAGTTTGATTGTTCTGGGTAAGCCAGAATCTAATGATCAAGATACACCCCTAACCATGGACAATTTTCTCCTTAAAAATTCTGGTGTTAGCTGATACAACTTTTTCACCTCATTACATATACTTTCAAATTTGATTAAACCCTAATAGCCAATTCTTTGCCTCATTACGGGAATATGATATTAACTGAAACAAATATACCCTTGACCAGCTTCATCATCAACTGTTCTGTGTAGCTCACCGTCTCCCAGCTTGGTTTTCCCATCTGTGAAATGGAGACTAGCACTGTCTGCTTAGGGACTCCAATAATAGTAACAATAAAATGGACAGCAATGCACTTTGGGGAGATTAAACTGCAAAAGATAAGGTTTACTGTAATCACGGTGTGCATGTGCGTGTACGTGTGTGTGTTGAAGGGGAGAGCAGCTGTGAGTGCTACCGTGACACAGTTACCACAGCACTTGGATGCTCTTCTGGATTCGATTCTCTGCATGTCTTACTTTGTGCTCTTTTATTCTCGCTCCCTGACACTAGACCTGGTCCTCTGAAATAACTCAACCAGCAATCCTGGATCCTGACCTTCAGCCTCTCATTACTTGGGTCCTGGGCCTCTACTCAGCAAATTCAGCCAATCACCCGGAATTGTATGTAGTTGAGTCTGGTTATTGTGATGCTGATAAATGAGAACTAAATTGAAGCCATCAGTCTCATTTTCCTCCTTCACCTTATTTCCAGATGTGGAAGTTAATGGGCTTGGATTGGCTGCTAACACCGAATCTCATCAAAGACCATTTTCCCTACGGGCATTAACTGCAATTTATTGATTGGGTGGAGGCCTGAGGCATTTTGGGTGTGGAATTGTATTATGGCCTACAAAAGAGACGGGGGCTGAAACGCAGGCCTGCTATGACCAGGTTTGTCAAATGGAACAGGGACACTGTGACTTTAGAATCAGAAGCAAGGTAGGCTGAGAGGATGGGCAGTTAGAAAATGTCTCACCTTATTACAAGGAGGTAACAGCTCTTTCCTCTGAGAGTAGGAAGAGGTTTGCTGAATTCTCTGCATCCATGGGGGCACATGGCTACTTAGTTCTCCTTGGTGTCCTGCAGTCTGTCGTGGCTGCCTGATTTGGCTACACCTGCTGGCTCTCTATCCTCATCCTGAGTTGAATCCATTTTACTCAGGGGTTTTACATCCAACACTCTAATCAATCTACTCTTACAAGGACTACCAATGCCCTTCCCACTGCTGTAGACAGAGAGCAGTGCTCATCTCCCATTCTAATTGCTCCATTCCAGCCTTTAACATTGTGAGTTATGTTTTTCTATTTGAAAGAATTTCTTCACTTGGATTCCAAGACGTCCCGCTCTTCTGGCTTCCTCATACCTCAGTGGCTGCTTCGTCTCAGTCCCTTTGGCCGATGGGCCCTGGTCTTCCTGACTTCTAAATGCTGAGTTTAGTTACTAAGATATACCGAAGTTTACTCCCCAGATACTTTCCCAATTCCGTCTACACTCATGTCGTTCCAGTGTCATGGATTTAAATATGGTTTATCTGTTGAAGACTCCCAAATTTCTTCTCAGACCCAAAACTCACCCATAGATTTAGGATGATCATATCATGTGCTTACTCAACTCTCTGCTTGAATCTGTAATAGATGTATCAAAAAACTCACATGTCCCATGGTAACCTTCATTTCTTTCCCAAACTTATTTCTCCTACACTTTCCTTATCGGGAAAGTGCTTTCTAGTTGCTTGGGTCCAGACCCTTGGAGTCATCCTTAAATTACGATCGTTTGATCTTACTTTGATGTTCAGTGCATCAGCAGTGCATCTTTACAATATCTGTAAAGAACCTGACTGTGTCTTATCACTTGTTCTGCTGTCCCTAGTCCCAGCCACCATCCTCTCACCTGGTGATGGCAGTATCCAGTTTGGCGGCCAGAGTGATCCTTTATAAATTACATCAGATTATGTTACTCCTCGGCTTCAAACCTTGAATGGATCCACTCTGTGTTCACAGTAACAGCCAGAGTCCTTCCAAAGGCCTACCAAGCTCTTTGCATCCGTTTCTGAGCTTACGTCCTAATAGTCTCTGCTCTCTTAGTGCTGTGGTGACCACCTGGATTCCAGGACACTCCTGCCTGGGGGAATGTGTCATTTGCGGTTCCTCTGCCCGGAACTTCTTCAAGTAAGTACAAGGCTGGTCACCTCCTCAGGGGATTGATCAAATGTGGCCTTCTCAGTGAGGCCTTCCCTGATCATCCTATTTAACCTTTTTTTTTTGACAGGCAGAGTTAGACAGTGAGAGACAGACAGAAAGGTCTTCTGTTGGTTCACCCCCAAAATGGCCGCCACGGTTGGCGCGCTGCACCGATCTGAAGCCAGGAGCCAGGTGCCTCCTCCTGGTCTCCCATGCGGGTACAGGGCCCAAGCACTTGGGCCATCCTCCACTGCCTTCCCAGGCCACAGCAGAGAGCTGGACTGGAAGAGGAGCAACTGGGACAGAACCGGCACTCCAACCGGGGCTAGAACCCAGAGTGCCAGCGCCGCAGGCAGAGGACTAGCCTAGTGAGCCACAGCGCCAGCCATCCTATTTAACTGTTAAAACCTACCCACACCAGAGCCTCTTTTTCTTACCATGTTACAGAATTTATTATAAATGAAACAATTTAAAATATTCTAACAAATGTGATGATTTGGCTATGATCCTTTTCAAAAAAATATCTATTGGGTTTTTATTCTTTTTAAAAAATGTTTATTTATGCACTTTTATTTATCTGAAAGGGAGAAGGGGATTGAGAGAGAGAGATAGAAAGAGAGAGAGAGACATACTAGGCTGAATCTGGGAGCCAGGAATTCCATCTGGGTCTTCCGTGTGAGTGGCAGGCACTCAGATAATTGAGCCATCATCTGCTTCACCCCATGGTGCTCATTAGCAGGAAGCTGGATCACAAGCAGAGGCAGGACTCAAAGGCAGGCATTCCAGTATAGGATGTGGGCATCTCAATGGCAGCTTAATCTTCTGTGCCACAACGCCCACCCTGGCATTTTTATCCTTGACAGTAGTAATATTTTCAACTTTGGAAGCTTTTTCCCAAGGATGCATTAGTTGCTCCTAAATATTCTGCTTAAACTTATGATTTAAAAGAACAGTGCCTGTGTTATTTGGATAACGGGTTTTATCATATTCCTGTCCCTACTTGAACAAGTGACACTTTTGTCACTTTCAATAGCTACTATGGACAAAGCCTTGTACCTTCCAACTGTCTAACTTTATTCATTGGAAATTATGTATTTTTCTCGCAGTGCTTTTGAGAGCTTTGTGCTTTAATACTATGGTAGATTTATTCTAGAACTATGCTATCTTCTAAGGGTGTATATGTAATCAGTTGAATCCTCAGTCGTTGGGGACCACAGGTAGCAGCAAGCATGTATTGAATGGGCTCAGACATCATCACCCGGAACTTGGAGGGCGAGACAAGAAGAACTCGAAAATATGGAAGCCACAAAATGGGATTTGCACCTAGCTGTGGGATGTAGTGCACCTCTCTTCTCGGTTTTCTGAGGTGTGTGTATAACTGGCTTCTTCTATCGGCAGTGATGTGCCAAACCACTTCCCAACCTATTAAAAAGTGATAAAAATTATTTAAATATATTTTACCCTGCTTTCAAATATGGCACACTTAAAATACACTTGAAATATAAGTGAATTATTCATTTACCAAAGAGCAGACATTTACTAAAATAGTTCAGAATAAAAAGCAGCATATGCAATTATCTGATTGTCACCTACTTGCATGCTAACAACCATATGTACTCTCCCATTCACTTTTGATATTTTCGGTCCTCAGGCTGAAAGGTCTCAAACTGCATTCTAAGATTTGAGAATTCTGAGGTCTTTGATTAAATCTACGCCTACTTGTAATCCAACTGCTGATGGTTCTGTATCAGGAAGCTTCAGGAGGAGAACTTTTCATGTTTGGACAGCCAACACTTTCTGAAATTTTGATAAAGTACAGATCCAATTATTTATAATTATAATTCGCAAACTACAAATTAGAGATATGTGCTTTAATACAAGTGGAGAGAGTGTATATTCTCTTTCTCTCTCTCTCTATGTACAATCTTCTGTCATTCTATTTGGAATATGGCCTTTGGTGTCTCATTTATTTAAGCAATGTTGAAAGGAAAATCTAATAAATTAGCAGGTAGGTTATAATTTGGGTGTTTTGAATGGAAGCTCCCATTCCTTCAGATGTAGATTCGCAGTATTAAGTTTGGAAGGAACCTTAAAGTTTCATCTAGACTAGTCCTTTTCAACCTTGGTTCCACATTAAAATCCTTTGGAGAGCTTTAAAAAGTACTGGTAACACTGGACCCGTTGAAACCTAGTTTCTGGGGAGCTGTGCCTGGGCATGTATGCTAAAATAAAGAGAACAATGAACAAAGCTTAGATGAATTTATTGTGAAGATAGGATTGAGAGCCCTGATTGAGAAAACCCCCTTGAAGCAGAAGTCTCCGATGCGTCATTGTCACTGCCCCAAGTTTGGCTGGTCTTTGTTAAATGCCTTCAAGGAAGCTGTGCTTACCTTCTCTAAGGAAGAACTCCAGAGAGAGCCTTCCTTCTGTTGACACAAAGCCTTGGCCCTTACACCTTCTGACCATTGTTCCTATTTGGTTATTTGGGACCACATAACAGTTCATTGAAAGTTTGAAGGCAATTTTCATTTATTTACTTTTTTGCAACCAAATATTTATTGAGTGCTTATTTTAGGTCCAGTGTTTTTCTGGGGCTGCAGCACAAATGAAATATAGTCATTGTACTTGCAATGTTTATAGTCTAATAGAGAAAGTTGAGAAAGCAATAGAATTAGTTCATCCTAGTAATGCATTTTTACTTTCCTTTCTCCCTACCAGCCTCTACCCCATCCTATTCTTCTCCAGGTTGAACAACTCCCAATTTCTTCCACTTGTCTTCATGTGATGCTGTTTTGAGACCTTCTGTGAACTTTTTTCCCTCAGAGTGATTATACCTGTTATTTCACTTACTGAATTCCAGCAACAGCCACGACTGGGCCAGGCAGAAGCCAGGATCCAGGACACTCCATTGGGTCTCCCATATGGATGGCAGGAGCCCCGGTACTTGGGTCATTATCTGCTGTCTTCCGGGTGCATTAGCAGGCCGCTGGATGGGAAGCACAGAGTAGCAGGGCCCTGAACCAGGCACTCCAATACGGGCTGCTGGTGTCCCAGCGGCAGGTTAGCCAGCTCTGCCTCTGTGCCCTTCCCTATTTACTGAGTGTTAAGCTTATTAAGTAGTCTGCATTCTGAATGAAGTATGCATAGCAGCATGGGATTGCAGATCTCAGATTAGATCTGAATGTAGTGAGGAGAAGGGTCTGCCATTACTCTCTTATTCTAGATGTTACACTGCTGGCTCATCATGAAGTTAAAGATAAGTAAAGCCATCAGGACTTTGTAGTGAGTGCATGTGTTCTTTGGGTAGATGGGAGGGCAGGGAAGGCAAGGGTGAGTTTGGAGGAGTTTAAGTTCCCTCTCCCATGTACACCTTTTTCCTGGGCATAGTCATGGATCCTTGTAGCCAATTGTGAACATGTTGAGAACTGACCACTTGTGTTGGCGATCTTGGAGGCCAGGAGAGGCTCATCCAGAGGCGGGCACAAGTGCCAAGTGAAGTAGACCTAAAGGGGAGATGATGGGGGGCAGCAAGGTTGGTATCATTTTCTGTAACCAGATTTTCATGTCTGCCAACGAATGCTAGAAGAACGATGCTTTTCTGGTGGCCACTTCTGGGTGCAAGCTGGCCAGTTCCATCATTTCAGCTCTTCTGTCTGTGCTATAAACTAGATGGAAGGATGCATGTGCTGATTTCCACTTTAACCTATGGCTTTGTAGGGACTCTTTTTAAAAGATTTACTTATTTATTTTAAAGGTAGAGTAAGAGAGGGGAGAGGGGGGAAGGGAGAGAAGGAGAGGAGAGGAGAAGAGAGGAGAGGAGACACAGAGTAAGGTTTTCCATCCACTGGTTCACTCCCCAAATGGTCGCAATGGCTGGAACTGGGGCAGGTGGAAGCCAGGAGCCAAGAGCTTCTTCTGCGTCTCCTATGTGGGTTCAGGGGCCCAAGCTCTTTGGCCATCCTCCAATGCTTTCCCAGGCATGTTAGCAGGGAGCTGGATCAGAAGTGGAGCACCTAGGACTTAAACTGGTGCCCAAATGGGATGCCAGCATTGCGAGTAGCAGCTTTGCCCTCTATGGCACAATGTCAGCCCCTGCAGGTACTCTTAAATCAGTGACCTCTTTGACCTTTACTTGATTCATTTTCTATAAACTTTATGGTATCAGGGTTCTTATGGACCAGTGGAAACCCTCAACAGCTGGTGTTTTCAGTGTCTGCCCCATGTTTGTCAGTTAGCATCTCCAAGAAGAACGCTGCTTTGTATTTGGATTTTTGTATTCATATTTAATGAAATGATTCACAGATATTTATAACACAAGAAATTCTGCTCTATGAGATAAAAATGGGTACTTTGAGAATTGATGGAAAGCTATAGCATCACTCCTAGGATCAATAAATATCCCCTTGTACAATTTGGGACATGCTCAAGCTGACTTGCCCCAAATGGCAGAGTTAGAAACATACCAGGGGATTCCAATTCAATCCCATCAAGGTGGCATGTACCAATGCCATCTCACTAGTCCAAGTGATCAATTTCAGTTCACAATTGATCATAATGAAAGGACTAAGAGCCAAAGGGATCACATAAACAAGACTAGTGTCTGCTAATACTAACCGATAGAACAAAAAAGGGAGAGAACAATCCAACATGGAAAGCGGGATACACAGCAGACTCATAGAATGGCAGATGCCCTAAACAGCACTCTGGCCTCAGAATCAGCCCTTAGGGCATGAGGATCTGGCTGAAAAGCCCATGAGAGTATTTTAGGCATGGAAAGCCAAGACACTCTAACAAAAAAAAAAAAAAAAAAAAAAAAAAAAAAAAGGCTTAAATGAAAGATCTCTGCGAATGAGATCCCAGTGGAAAGAAAGGGCCATCAAAGAAGGAGGTACCTTTCTCCGAAGGGAGGAGAGAACTTCCACTTTGACTACGACCTTGTCTAAATATGATCAGAGTTGGTGAACTCAAAAGGCTTCCATAGCCTTGGTGACTCATGACAAGAGCCTAGGGAGATTACTGGTGCCATAAACAAGAGTGTCAAATTGTTAAGTCAATAACAGGAGTCAATGTGCACTTACTCCCCATGTAGGATCTCTGTCCTTAATGTGCTGTACATTGTGATTTAATGCTATAACTAGTACCCAAACAGTAATTTTCACTTTGTGTTTCTATGTGGGTGCAAACTGTTGAATTCTTTACTTAATGTATGCTAAACTGATCTTCTGTATATAAGAGAAATGAAAATGAATCTCAATGTTAATGGAAGGGGAGAGTGAGCGGGAAAGGGGAGGGTTGTGGGTGGGAGGGAAGTTATGGTGGGGGGGAAGCCATTGTAATCCATAAGCTGTACTTTGGAAATTATATTCATTAAATAAAAGTTTAAAAAAATAAATATCCCTTGAGGATGATGTTGACTCAGATGACAACCAATCTGGGCTCTAAACTGAGGAATATTTGGACAAGGCTCATTTGTTGTGGGTGCCGTCATCAGCACCTTGCAGTAGGCATAAGATGGCAGCATCCTAAGGCCGCAGGGAAGCATGGTGAATAATCATGCCTGAAAACATAATGGGTGCCCCAGCTCAGCAAGCCTTCAGAACAGAGGCCGAGTTACTGTGGAACAAAGGGCAAGCAGAACTCCAGCACCCAAGGGAAGTGGGAGAACGGCAAGGCAGAATTTTTATGTTATGATGCTGTCCAAAGAGTCTTCACTCTGCCTGCTGTGGGCCACACTGACCTCTGTTAAGATGTTGGGTTACATCTGCTGATATCCACACGCGTGGTATTTGAAAGTGGCATTTGCCGACCCACCTGCCTCTCTGGCTCATCCTCTCTGATGGAGTTCCAAGTGTCAGTTCTCTCCAGACAAACTTCTTACCATCCTTGCCTACTCTTCAGCATGTGGCTTCACTGGCAGTTCCACTCTGGAAATCCCTCCTTTGTACTTTCAGTCTCACTCTGCTACCCTGATTGGTCTCGTATCCTTCAACCTCTCATACCCTAACCGTGGGTAGGCCTCAAGTTAGTTAGGGTAGGGCTCAAGTTACGATATTTGGCTCTCTGACATTATTGTCTATGTGTACTTTTCCATTTGGATATCTCAGGATTTTACTACAACTTAAATGACTATACATTCCAAATCATCATTTTTGTCTCTAGAGTACAACCTGCATTATCAATTATCTACTAACATCAAATGTTATTGTGATAATTATTATCTTTACATATATCCACCTGTATTTGCTGCTGTCAACTTCTTAATGAATCTTGAAATCAAACACTTCAATTTTTCCTTTGCTGGTTTCTCTGTTTCTATAGTAGCAATTTTATTCTTCCAGCCATCCAAGTCTATTTGTCCCCCCACCCCCCCAACAAATACAAATACCTACTTTACTTTAGATGTTGTGCTAGGTGCTGGGTAGATTTTGGGTGAAAAGAAATGGTGGCTTCCTAAGTGCAGCGTGCATCCCAGTGAGAGGGTAAAACATTAGTTATCTAATCAGAAAAGCGCAGCTTGCTGTGAGTGTGAGGGGGTGATGAAGGAACAGTACTGGGAATTGTAAAAATGTCTAAGCAGGAGCCTAACCTGCACTGAAGGCCAGGGAAGGTTTCTTTCTAGAAGTGAGGCTCGACATGAAACCTGGATGGGTGAGTCAGGGCTGGAGGACATCCCAGGCTCAGAAACCCAGCATTCTTTTTTTTTTTAAATAAGATTTATTTATTTTATTTGAAAGTCAGATTTACAGAGAGAGAAGGAGAGGGAGAGGGAGAGGGAGAGGGAGAGAGAGAGAGAGAGAGAGAGAGAGAAAGGTCTTCCATCTGCTGGTTCACTCTCCAATTTGCTGCAATGGCCAGAGCTGTGCCAATCTGAAGCCAGGAGCCAGGAGCTTCTTCCAAGTCCCCAATGAGGGTGCAGGGGCCCAAGGCCTTGGGTCATCTTCCACTGCTTTCCAACCCAGCATTTTTGAAAGTCTGAGGATGGGGGTGGGGTGGGGCATGAAATAAACTGTGCTAGTCAATGCAACAAATAAAAAAATGTAGGTAAACAAGGGAAGGAGAATGAATGAGAGTGGATATGTGGACATGGTCTGGAGGTTATCGCAGAAGAGCAGGCAAGGACAAGGATGGTGGTCATGAAGGTGGACAAAGATGCTGGCTCAGGCACATGCATTCAAACCTTGACATTCTTATGTCTGAGCCTATTTCCTGTTTAGTCAGCTAGCACGTTCCATTAAAGTGTCTTGTATAATGCCTGTATTTATACACTTACTTTCCTTTCCATTCCTGGTCTCATCACTTAATTCCAGGGCTGTTGATTCACATCTAACTTGTAGACTTTGCTCACTGAAAATCGATATTCCTAGGCTCCTCAAGTCCTCACCTCAGTCAGGGGCCTAAGGGTCCCAGTGATTGACGCATTCTAATCCCAGGATCTGCACCTGCAAGGCTGATGCTGGCTTCTACTAGGAGAAAACAGTCTGCATTTGTGTGTTGTGCAAGGTCACGGTTCCCAACATGAGTAAGCTTCATCCTCGGATACACTTTAGAAACACACACCTTCCTGGACTCAAAACCTGTAGGAAATCTATATTTACGAAGTTCAATTTTCTATGGTTTGGTTGGCTCTAAGTTATCAGTCATCTGTGTTTCATTTTGTACTGAAAAGAATGATGATTTTCTGGGTGTGCACCCTATCTTCCCTCTGCTAGCAGCCCCCTCTCTCCCCTAACTAAAGCAAACCTTCTCATGTGAGTGTTTGACTTCAAAGCCTTCTGTTTTGTGGATTTTCATCACCCTGGGGGATCTCCGAAGTCTTCCCTGCAGGCATAGCCACCTGTGAAGGGATGAACCATGCCATAGAGAACTGTTTCTGGCTGGCTGGCTGAGTGACAGGGAGTACTTCCTGAGATTCATTAGAAAGCAAGTCTTATATCTGCAAAGAAGAGTTGGATGGAGCATGAGAGGAATGTCAACAGCAAGAAAATAATCTATTTGGGAATGTAGCCATGTTTCATGTATCTGCCAATTAGATTTGCTCCCTTTTGGTCTTTAGATTAAAAAAATAATCAAATAAACATGACTGTGGTGCATCTGTTTTAATGCTTTTAATCTGCTGACTACTAGAGCAAAAAATTAATGTCTTCCTTCCTTGGTAAGAGCCGATACCAATGAAAAGAAAGGAATAAAGAGCAGGTGCAGTTTATCTCTGGGTAGGGGACATGCATGTGTTTGTATGTGTATTCACACATTTCTATGATTAGTATCAATTTAATATTTTTATGGAGCTGTGGCAATAGATAATGTTAGAAATGTGAAAAAATATCAAAATTGGATCCCTAACCTAATATACGGAGGTTTATAGGCAAAAGTGCATTATCAGAGATATCCATGAGCCAAAGAAATAACATGAAGGGAAGTTTACTTGGTGTCTAAATAAATATGGATTCATTTCTTTTTAATATTCTCTGATGTCTATTCTTAGAATCACAAAATGTCCTTTAATTTCATCTATTTTCAGGGTGCTGACAAGTGCTTATTGAGCTAGGGCAGGTAGCAGGAGAACAAGAATTTGCATTCTCTAATATTAAGTCACGGAGACCCAAGTGAAGAGGAACACAGATGAATTATAAATTTAAATTGTAGAGGGTGTGTGTGCGTGCGTCGCGGTGGGGGAGGAGGTGAAACAGAGAGGAGGAGGGAGAATGACTTGCTTCCACTCAAAGCACGGAGGAAGATAAATCAACACAGAAGATTAAAAAATGTAAAAAGCTTTTCTCATTCGCCTCGCTTCCTTGTGGTGCCTTTGAATGTGTTTGGCAGCAGTGGGCCATGTCAGGCCACCTGTGCAGTTAGCAAATTGCTCCTGGTATTTAAAGGACTCCTTTATTAATCTCCTCAAGCAGCTCTTTGGGAAATCAGATTCTTGCTTTGGAATGTCTGCTATATTTTTATTTTTCTTGAGGCATTATTTTACTTTGTTTTGTTTTATGGTTAATAGGAATTTTATTTCTCTGCAGAACAGATCGCATGCTTCCTGAAGGAAAAGGTTGTCTTTCCTACTTTTGTGTCATTCAGAAGGCTTTGTGCAAAGGTAGGCAGGACCTATACAGTGTGCAGTTCTGGGACCCCAGTCTCATTGTCGTGCTGGGTAGGGGAGATTAGCCTGGGGTGCATTGCAACTGGTGCCTCCTGAAGTTGAGCAACATGGTAATTAATATTCAATAAAAAAGCAATTAAATTGGGGTCAGCATTGTGGTACAGTGTGTTAAGTCTCTGCCTCAGGTGCTGGCATCCTACATGGGTACTGGCTCATGTCCCAGCTGTTCCACTTCCTGTCCAGCTGGTTGCTAATGTGCCTGGGAAATCAGTAGAAGGTGTCCAAGTCCTTGGCCGCTGCACCCATGTCGGAGATCCAGATGAAGCTCCTTGCTCCTGGCTTTGTCCTAGCATAGCTCTGGCTACTGAGGCCATTTGTGGAGTGAACCAGCAGGTGGAAGCTTGCTCTCTGTCTCTTCCTCTCTCTCTTTGTAACTCTGCCTTTCAAATACATAAATAAAATAAATATTTAAAAATAAAAAAAACTTAATAAGCAACCAAATGATTGATGGAATGCATTTCTTTTTATTTGTCTGAAGCTGTTTCTTGTAGTTTAGGTTTAGTGCAAATGAAATAGAAATAGATGGAGTCTGGATTAAGAAGGACTTGGGTTCAAATTCTCTCATTTACTTTGTGATTTGGGCCAGTAACAATTTCTTTAAACTTCAATTTACTGATATGTGAAATAGGTGGAGTGATACTTGCTGTGTAGAGTCACACAGAGAATTGGTTGTTTTAATGTATGTATATATGTATATGCCACATATATCCAAATTCTAAGTATGTTTAATTCTGCTTACATAAACGTATATCTATGATATGTATTTGTATTATATATGCATTTTATAAATGTGTAAGTGTATATATTATATTTATCTGAATATGTGAGTGTGTGGGAGTGTGTCTATATATGTATGGATAACCTAGTTCCTGGTATAAATATTGAATATTAATAATGATAATCATAGTCTTATGATTTTTTTTTTTTTTTTTGACAGGCAGAGTGGACAGTGAGAGAGAGAGACAGAGAGAGAAAGGTCTTCCTTTGCCGTTGGTTCACCCTCCAATGGCCGCCGCTGCAGCCGGCGCACCGCGCTGATCCGATGGCAGGAGCCAGGATCCAGGTGCTTTTCCTGGTCTCCCATGGGGTGCAGGGCCCAAGCACCTGGGCCATCCTCCACTGCACTCCCTGGCCATAGCAGAGGGCTGGCCTGGAAGAGGGGCAACCGGGACAGAATCCGGCGCCCCGACCGGGACTAGAACCCGGTGTGCCGGCGCCGCAAGGTGGAGGATTAGCCTATTGAGCCACGGCGCCGGCTCAGTCTTATGATTTTCAATTCATCCTTAGTTGTGGTAGAAATGAGTAGAGAAAGTAGAGAATGAGCATAGTACTAGCTAAAACCTGTGTTACCCACAGGCAGGTATTGGGTCTCTTAGTCATCTCCTGGTCTCTGCCTGTATCTCCTAGGAATAAAACATTGTCTTGAATGCTAAGTTATCATGAAAATTACTAGTCTGAGTCTGCACTATATTTCTTTGTTGAAAGTATAAAAATTTTTGTTTGTTTTTTCCGGGGCGAGCATTTGGTGTACCAATCCAGTTGCTGCTTGGGATGCTCAGATCCCATTTCAGGGTGCCTGAGTAGAGTCCTTGTTACCCTGCGGCAGTCCAGCTTCCTAGCAAAGTGTACCATGAGAGGCAGCAACAAGAGGCTCAAGTGCTGGGACCAGCCATGCACATGCGACGCCTAAATTGAGTTCTGAGCTTCAGCCTGGCCCACCCCTGGCTCTTGTGGGCATTTTGGGAACGAATCATCAGATGGAAGATTTTCTCTCTCATTCTCACTCTTTCTCTGTCTATTTGCCTTTCTAATAAAATGAAAAAATTTTAAAAATTAGCTAAATTCAAAATAATTTGCTGAGAGTTACTGATTCTATCTGTGTAATGGGAAAGACTTACAGTTTTTCATATATTAGCTTTGACCCATGACAGTGTAACCAAGTAGAAAGAATTCACAGTGTGGTTCTGTTATGAGTTGAACAGAGTTTGGCTCTCTGGACTCATGCAGATGTTTAGACCCTAAAGTCTTATGTTAATGGTTAACTGATTACTCTTAGTGGATTAAGGGTGCAGACTTGATCTAATTATGGCATCTGGGAGGTGGACTTAGTGGGAGATCATTGGGGGCATGCTCCAACTCACCAGAGGGTTGGTTATGGAAGAGGAGTGTGTTCCCTGTGTCTCTGCTTCCTGGCTTGCTATGTGATTGTTCCTGCCCATAAGCTCTGCGTTGTTAGCCTCCAGCAGATGCCAGACTAACGGGACCACCCAGACTTGGACTGGGAACCTCCAAAATGCAAGCAGAAAGAAATCTTTTCCTTTTTAAGCTTCTGTCAGTTATTGAAGTTAAGGTACCAAAAAGCTAACAAAGTTTCTGCTACTAACTTCTGTGGGTTCCCCTACAAGTACCACAGAGAGACAGGCCTTGCTCTAGCTGGTCCAGATTCTTCTTCTAGGTTCTGTTGCTTCACATTTTCGTTTCTACTTTAATAAATTACTTAACAAGCCTGCAGTCTTGAATTTATCAAATTTATCCCTTTTAATCGCTGTTGCCTCCTTCTTATTGCTCTTTGCCACTCTCAGTGACTTTGCTCTTTCCATGCATTTGTTAACTTAATTGTCACATTTCCAATGTTTGTTCACATTTAATGGGGTATTGGTATTTTGATGACAGAAAGTAAAAGTGAGACCCATGAATGAGAATTTTATTGGGCACCAATGTATTTAATTTCCTAAATTGTGTACTTCACAATGTCATAGTCTATTGTGCAACACAAAGTGATATGTGTCCCTACAGTATTTGTATTTTTTATGGATAAAAATGTAATACTATTAAGAGACATTTCTTAGACAAACCGGCTATATCCTAAAGAGTTAAAATGTATCTAATAGAAAATCAACCTTGTCAGTTACAGTATACTTCAGCTGTATTAAAATTTTTCAGAAATACAAAATTACATTGGAAATACTTCTTTTAATTGGCTTAAATAGTGATAGTCAAGGGTTGTTTTGTTGTTGGCTTTTTTTTTTTTCTGTAAAAAATATCAAATCCAACCAAACAAGCTGGAGAGAAAGGGGGACTTTATTAATAAGGACACATGTGTCTCAGAGTTCCCAAAGGCAGAAAGTGGACTGCAGTCTGAAGCTAGCACCCATCAGACCTAGGCATAGGCACGCCTTAGCCCCCAAGTTCTTACTCTCTCTCTGAATTCATTATTTCTCTCTACCAGTTGAAGGTGGTTGACTGCTAAGAACAAGCACAGTTCTTGTGTTCAAAAGAATTCCAAACTACTCATGGTCTCTGAACTGCAAGTCAGGAGAAAGAATATGATTCACCTTGGCTGCAGGATTCCCAGAGTGAACATATGGCTGCCTGTAGATCTGAATTGGGATGGGATGGAGTGGCAGGGAAGAGAAGTTACAGTGTGATGGGTGTACGTGATGAGCATTGTTGATGCCTCACCTTGCCTTGCTTGATCCTTCCTCAGGGCTGTGCAAAAAGCCAGTTTAAAACAATTGAGCTAAAGAATTTTATGCAATTGTGGCAAAAGAGTTGAATCTGCATGTTCTTTTTTTTTTCTTTCGACAGGCAGAGTTAGAGAGAGAGACAGAGAGAAAGGTCTTCATCTTCCATTGGTTCACCCCCCAAAATGGCCACTACGGTGGGTACGCTGCCGCTGGCGTGCTGCGCCGATCCAAAGCCAGGAGCCAGGTGTTTCCTCCTGGTCTCCCATGCGGGTGCAGGGCCCAAGCACTTGGGCCATCCTCCACTGCACTCCCAGGCCAAAGCAGAGAGCTGGACTGGAAGAGGAGCAACTGGGACAGAATCCGGCACCCCAACCGGGACTAGAACCTGGTGTGCCAACACCACAGGCGGAGGATTAGCCTAGTGAGCTGCAGTGCCAGCCAAATCTACGTGTTCTTACCCAAGTGGCCTATTAAGGAAAGTTTCCAAGGAATTTAAGCTGTTAATTTTTATCTGAAATGACTAACCATTACATCCATATAGTTGATTTTATATGTACTTGCTTTCTTTGAAGGGGCGATTAGATTATGCCTCATCATGATTACAAGCTCATAGCAATGGTATCCTTCATTTGATTTCTCAAATACATTTATTATTTCAGTGCTACTTTCCTTTTCTTATCTTTACCCCCTCCCTTGTTCCATTTTCTCCTCTATTTCACTCTTATCCTATTTTATTCTGACTCTCTTTCCCCTTTTTACCTTCCTCCTTTTCTTCTGAGGAATGAAAAGATATGTATGGGTGTTGCAGCAAGGGGGAGAGAGGAAAAATTGAGCAATGACAAGTTTGAAAGTAGCAAAATTATTTTAGTAACTCACGGTCTTGGGAGAATACATATTGATGTATAATTTATACACAAATGCAAATAGTCATGTAAATTGGGTGCGTATTTTAGCTCTTAGAAAATGACTGCCCACACATTGCTGTGCAGCCCTTCCCTAAGCTTTGGCTTCAGATGGCTGGTTTGGAGTCACGAAGTGACAGAATCAAGGAGGGTCTGGTGAAGTGGAAGATGATATGTATGACTTTTATGTCCCTTAAGATGACCAAGCCATATGAAAGGCTGAAAGAGAGGTAGGGAGTAGAATAAATGGATGAGAAGAACAGAGAGAGACCAGCTGGGATGCCAGGGGAGGGCCTGGGAAAGGAAGGGGCGTGAGCCAGGTGGTGTGGAGGCAGTCATCTGGAGCGTATTTGCTTGGTCAGGAGTAGGGTTATTGCTGGCACATCAGCGTTCTCATGTAATTTAGGAAAAGATGCCTTTTGCAGCTATATGGCAGCAGAGGAGTGCCTTCCTGGATGGGGCTGGGCACATTTGTGCAGGACAAACTTACATAACTGCATGCAGTGTCCCTGAGGCACAAGAGAGAAATGCAAATGGAGAAGTCAGGATGCTAATCTGAGGTTTGCAAAGAGCTCCTTCCTGGCTCATGCCCCCTAGAAAGCACTGATTGTGCTGCAAAGGCCATGTACATCAGAGTTACACTTCGAGGTGTGATGGCTTCCCCTCCACGAGGGGAAAACAACGAGAAACTAATCAGAACAAGTGTTCACGTCTCTAGGCTATGCCTCCATGAAAAAGTGGCATAGAAGCATGTGTAATTGTTGGCCTTGGTGAGGAGAAAGCCAAGGGTACCTATTGCATTCCTGTATTAGAATCTGTTGAGTGACAAGTTGCAACCGCTAGGAGGTTTCTTGTCTCTATTTCACCCAGATGGTGGAGGAAGAACACTGGGATGGACCAAGACCAGCTGTAGTGCCAGGTAGTTATTCAGTTTGTAAGTAGTAGAGATAAGATTTGCACTGCAGCCTATCTGGCTGCAAAGTCTGTGCACTGTATGTCCTACTTTTGTTGCATCTGCGACTACTTCTGCCCTTCCTAAGACCAATGTTGATAACTTCCGGTTTTCAGCTAATATTGCACAACCATGATGAACATGCAGCTCCTGTTCGCAGAGCAGGCTTAGAGATGGAGAATTGTTGCAGCAAATGTAAGGACATACAAATTGTCATAGGAGACAAGACCCATGAATCTGGTCTCAAGATTTTCTGAAATAAAAATTGTGGCACATGTTTTAACAAAAGAATTTTCTGCTGCCTCATGCGGGAGACAGAAGATGAAATATTCAAACTTCAGGGACAGTGAAGGCTTGAGGAAAAACAGAATAGAGTGAAATAAAAATTGTCCAGAAAAATTCTGGGTGTAAGTCTATGCAACCTATGGAAACCTATATTGTTGGTATCCTGTCTCTAACAGGCCCCAAAGGGATAACCAAGGAAGCATTTGGAGTAGGTAGTATATATTTGCCTTAATATACATGTTTTAACACAGTGTTTAGGAGTACACGAGGGAGATGCTGGCTGGTGGAATAAGTGGTAGAGAGACAAATGAGATTGAAGAGGCAAATGGAGGCAGAAAGAAACTCTGTGATAAGCACAGGCAAAACTCTACAGAGAAAAGGCAAGATGGTGAACTACATGTGAAAGAAATGAGATTCTCTTTCCTCCTAGTGTTGTGGAAGGGGGCTTTTGTGAGTGGCACGTGCTGGCTGGGAATGAGCCACTTGCAGTGCGTGAGTGTATGGTGATCTCAGTCACATCCATACCTTAAATTCATGGCTGCTTCTGCCTGGAATGCTGTTTTCATCCTTGCTTCATTTTAGAACATCTCTACTCTTTGAGAAAGCCCACTTTAAGTATCTTCTTCTCAATGAAATATTCATTGATTTTCCCCTCCCAATTTCCACCACAGCAGAGTGGATCACTCAGCAACATAACACCCCTCCCCCCAAAAAATACGGTTCATTTGTGTCTGGTGCAAGTGGGGCTCTGTGCTGGATACTGGAGATAAAACAGCAAAGAAAACAGACTCAGTCCCTGGTCTTGTGAGCCCTACTTGCTGCCTCTGCTGAACTTTAAAAAAAAATACATCACACTGTTTTTTGTACTACTTACACATATTGTTTTAAAATTATTTATTTATGTAGTTGTGTCCCCTATTAGACTGTGAATCCTTGAGGGCAAGCATTGTGTCTTAATCAAGCTTTTATTTTCAGTACCTAGCAGAATGCCTGGAATAGAACAGTAACTACACAAACACATGGATAATGAATGAATGTTCCTTGTGTTTTTTTACCTTTTATAAATTTTCAGACTTTGAGGAAATTCTCATTCATCCATCATTTCCGAACACTTCCATCTTCATATAGCAGAGCCTCCAAGGGAATCATTTAATACCCTCTACAGAGGTTTTTTCAGGTCTAATATGGATATCTATCTTGAGATGAACAACAAAAACTGGCAGCATGGTTGTGGTAGGTGGTATTAAAATGAGTTGGTTCTTTTTTATGTCCATTATCTGAAACTTTATATATGTAAAAAATATATGTTATTGGAAACTGTGTTAATTTTTGTCATCATATTGCTTTATCTAACAGATGCTTCCAGTAGACTTGAAATATGATTCATTTTTTAGAACATTGACTTATAAATATCTTTATCAGAGATAAATCTGCTGTTTGAAATATCCAACAGCAATGTATGGCAGCAGGATGAATAATAATTAAAAACAGAGAACACAAAACTTTAATCAATAGACATAACAAATAAAATGCACATCAGACTAATATTATGGCAAGCGGTACAGAGAGAGGAACAGGTGGAAATGGATGGTATGTGTAGCGGAGGAGGGTGGGGGTTAAATTGGGGTGGGGAGGAGGTGCTCGGGAGAAAGCAGAGATAAAGACAAGGATGACAGAGAATTAGAGTAGTATGGTTGGGCTGTCAGCAGAGAGGAAGGACATCCAAAGAGCAGAAACACAGGGCCAACGTGCTTCAGGGTAAACACTGCTGAGTCAGGTGAGTGGAGGGTTCCAGCCATTCATCAGGCAAGAGCCAGTGAAAGGAATGTCATCAAGAGCCAGGGAGCCATGAGGAGAGGAGGGCCAGACAGGCAGCAGATGGCACTAAGACAACCTTGGTTCCTCGCCAAAATCTGTCCTGAGCAGATACTGCACACATGAAGTGAGTGGTGAAAATGGAAAATGAGTAAGAAACACCAATAATTACCCCTTTGTGCTTGTGTTTATTATAAATTTTTACAAATAACCTTTCTAATTGCACATAAGGAGAAAAGTACTGTGCTAATTATTACAGGAAATACAGAGGCAAGCTTTCAAAGAGTTTATGTGGGTAAGATAAATATATAAATAACCATAATAAGGATCAACTATACTTATCAAGAACTCTCTATCTTGCTTCAATGTGTTATTTAATGCTCATTCTATGGTGAACATATTATTAAAGTAATCAAACTGAAAATGTTCAAGCCATACTGAAAGGCCACCCACTTACTCCACATAGGTAATTACATTTTTTTAATTAATAGACTTCACTTTTTAGAGCAGTTTTAGGTTTATAGCAAAATTGAGTGGAAAATGCAGAGTTTCCATAAATCTCTGGTAACTATTTTGAAAATTTCCTATCTTTAGTTATTCCGATGCTTGGTATTATGATTTTAATGATCACTAATGCTTCCTTTTGTGATGTTTTAATGTTAGATTGAATTAATTGACCTCTGGACATGAAGGGTGAGTTATATATTTCACTTCTAGTTCCTCCTGATCTCTCCTCCTGCTTTTCTCTCCCCTCAATCTTGGTTACCTTAGTATTTTTCCACTTACATTTAGATTTTGTTAGGTAATGACAGTTTTCCTTGCTCTGACTACAGGTTTATTAGAAAAATTAAGCCTCCAAACAGCATTTTAAATGTTGTGATTGTGTGAAGATTATCCATTGTCACATCAAGCTCAGTGCCTGGTCACTGAGAAGGAAATATCCTGTGTCAATAAATCATTGATGTGCAAAAGAGAAACTTCTCAGGCATTCAGATCCACGGGATCATTGTTTAATTTATTTTTGTCTTCATCTCTTCTAGGTCACATTCAACTACCACAGTTGCATCTATCTTGTGTTGTCTTTTTTATCTCTTTATTAGCTTCTAAGGTATATTTTTTTTCCACAGGCAGCATGTGAATTTCTCATATCCTGAATGAGAAAAACAGCCTTTACTTTGCCCACATATTTGACCAATGGTTTAAGCATGTATTGGCTTTAAGGATTGAAAATAATTTTTCTTACAACTTTCAAAACATTATTTGGTTTTATTCTAGAATCCAGGCTTGCTGATGAGAATGAATGTGATGTTTTAACTCATTTAAATGAGTTACTTTTTTAAAAGTGCCAATGTTTCATAAGTACTATAAAAGTGATTGATAAATAGACATAGAAAATGCTATCTGATTCATTTTTGGTAAATCTTCATTTTCTTTCTTTAACCTGTGAATTTTAAAATTTCATCAGCTATATTGTGAACCCTAGTTGGTACTTGTTAGTATCTTCTGATCCGGAGACTCTCATCTATCTCTGGGAAATTTGACATCTATCCATCTGTCTGTCTGTCTGCCTCGCATATCTTATCTCTGTTGTTTACTTCTGGAGCTTTTATTAAATAGATGTTGGAGTTACTGGTGTATCACTTAACTTTTGCCTTCCATGTTTTTCCTTTCTTGATCTCTTTGCATGGTCTTTTGGAGTACATGGAAATGAACCGAGTTTGTTAATCAGACTCTAAAAAATGCCATGTATGTTCCCTGTAATACCTGCTGCTTGTTATTTGGTTGAGTTGTGTTGGAATTCCTTCTCTTTGGTTTTCATTCAAATGTCTAGTGAGTGTGGTTAGGGTTTAATGCCCTTGAATGAAGGGATAGGTTAATTAGCATAGCTTCCCGCTGCAGTTCTCTCTGAGTTTGTGTGTGTGTGTCCACAGGACTGTCTCTCGTGGGAGGGAGCCGGTGTGAGTGGGCAGCTCCTGGGAGGGACACGCTGTCTGCCACTGGCCAACAGCTGGACAAACCTTGCTCTGAAGGAGAGGCTCTGCCCTCCTCCGGTCTTTTCTCCCTCCACCTCCCACCTTCCTCTTCCTCTCTGGTGCCTCCTCTTGCTCTTTTTCCCTTTGGGGTGTGAGGTGGAGTACAGAAGTGCAGGGGAGTTTCTTCCCCTCATCCCTCGGCCTCAGTCACCCACACACTGATGCTCATCCAGACAAGTGCCCATTTTTGTTAGGCAGAAGATAGGAGGCTTCGGCCCAGCAGACACAACGTTGGCCATGGGTGTTCTGTGGACTTGGAAGAGGTGTCAGGGCCTTCCTGGCTCAGTTTATCTAAAGTGACTCCTTCAGGAACTTGTTCAGTTGCCTCAGAGCCTACTCCTGCTCCTTGCCTTTATGGACACCAGCGTGCTTGGCTCATCCCCAGCTTCTCATGGGCACATCTCTCACCTCTGGCACTTTGGGTGGTGGGATCTCTCCCACCCCGCTTTCCTGCTGTCTTCCAGGATTTCCTCAAACCTGTGATGCCCTCATGGCTGTCTTCTGTTAGTGCTATCACAGCTGTGATTTCATCCTTTAACCAATACGCTGATAGTTACAACCCTGGGACCTGGGGTTGGAGAAAGAACGGGGTGTGCTCGTCAGATCTCCTTGAACAGGAAGCTTCCTTTTGAAATTGCTCTATTAATAGGAAAATCATGCCAGGGCGCCAACTGCTTGGCTGTCCTTCTGGGAAGTGGGGCTCCCTGGACTCCTAAGCCTGGAGAGAGGCATTGCCAGGTTACAAACGCAAACTGTGGCCACATGCTTGAGTGAGAGTTTGGCTTCGTTTTTAGTAGCTCTGCAAACCCAAATGGTTATAAAGGCGTAGCAAACAGCACTGCCACTTGCTGTCACTGACAGCTTCCTCACCTGGCTAGAAAGTGCATGCAGCATCCTCTCTGCCACTTTAACGGACCACTGCTACCCTGGGAATGTAAGAGACCATGAGGGCTAAAGATCTGCACACTCTGGGGGCTGGGGGCTGGCTTATAAAGATGCGAGGAGAAAGCCTTCTTTATGAGGGCTTTAAAAAATGTCCTCCTTCCTTGTGACTTAGAGTAACACATGTCTCTGCTCCTAAAGTATTGAGCTAGTGGGTGATGGAGAACAGGGGTGCTCTTAAGATTCAGGGAAATTTTAACACAGCAAATACTATTTCCAGGCTTTCTGAAAACCTTTTGATTACCAACTTGTGCTTGGAGCCATCCCTGAAAAAAAATCCAATTTGGTATATTTTATGGATTTTATTATAGTGCTATTTATTCTCCATCCAAGATAGCTAAAGCCAGTGTTAAATAATGCAGGCTTTGTAGCTCTGAGGCTCTGATACAGACTGGGTCTGTGTGCTCTGCTTTCAGAGAATCGGAGGGTGGGGGAAGGGGAGGCAGCTGGAGGAGCCAACTCACAGCCCTCGCTGTGCTGCCGGGAGCGTGGCCTGCATAGACGCTAGGAAAAGCCAGCCTGGGAGTCAGGACACCTGGGGCTTCTGACTCAGCCCCAAGGCTTTACTTGGCTCATGTCCCTGGGCAAGTCGCTGAACCCCTCTGTACCTTGGTTTCCTCCCTCATAAAATGTTTAGGGTTTACTGCCACCTCCTCAGGCAACTTCATGCTGCATGAACTCCAAGATTTATTGTAAATATTCCAAGTCTGTTCTAATAAGACTGCCTTTAACAGCACAACAGGCACTTCTGCAAGCAAAAGGAATAAATGGAAATAGAATGCAGGGTTCCTCTACTTAGGAAAGGATATTTGCCATGTCGTAGGCTTACTCCACCCAAGAGGGAGGACAATGTTTTCCAGTGCAAGTGGTTGAAACGAGTTATTGCCATGCTAACAGGCATTATTTCAACTGAAGACCCTACTTGGGGGAGCTAGTGAGAATCTATCTTCACTATCCTTTGTTTTGTTTAATGGGTGGGATGAGGTTCAGGTCAGGTGGCTCAGTTAAAAGAGGGAATGCATCTGGGGCTGGCGCTGTGGCACAGAAGGTTAAAGCCGTGGCCTGCAGTGCCGGCATCCCATATGGGCATCGGTTCGAGTCCTAGATGCTCCACTTTCCATCCAGCTCTCTGCTTTGGCCTGGGAAAGCAGTGGAAGATGGCCCAAGTCCTTGGGCCCCTGCACTCATGTGGGAGACCCAGAAGAAGCTCCTGGCTTCAGATTGGCACAGCTCTGGCCATTGCAACCAATTGGGAAGTGAACCATCGGATGAAGACCTCTCTCTCTTCTGGCTCTTCCTTGCTCTGTAACTCTTTCAAATAAATAAAATAAATCTTTCAAAAAAAAAAAAAAAAGGCAGGGGAATGTGTCAAGAGGAGTAAAGTGACAGTGGAAATGAGGAAGTCCTGGGTGTGTGGGAGACTGAGAAACCTTGGCATAGGAGACAAAGGGGAAGGGTGCGCAGAGCGACATCCATAGTTCTTAAAGTCCCCCGCTCGATGGAAACGTAAGGAGCAGAATGCAATATTACACCATTTCCCTTACACAAACTAAAAATGCATACATCAAAACAATAATATGTATTATGTAAGGCCACGCACAAACATAACTTTAAGGCAATTTAATAAAAAGAAAAAGTTAGAGGATGTGATTTTTCAGCTTGATGAATGAAATGTTGTGGAGAAATGTCACAGTTGTAGGTATGTAAAGACTGCTGTGGAAGAGAAAGTTATCCTGGATAGCCCTTGAGGGCAGATAGAGGGCCATCTATTCTGTAGTTTGGGGAACAGGTTTTGGCTCAGCACCGAGAGCATTCTGTGTGTCAGTGTAATCTTACAAAGTAGGCTAGTGGACATATTTAGGAGACAGCTTATGTGCAAGTGGCTTCTGTGTTGGGCATATTTAGTTCCATAATGTCTAAGGTTGATTTCATGACTAATATCCTACATACTGGGATACGAGTAGAACAATCTGATTAACTCTGGTGTGGAAAGGAAGGATGGTGAGTGCAGGTATACCATAGTATTTAAAAAATCATGGAAAATGGAATTAGTAGTTTATTTTGGTGCAAAGAATTTGAGTACTTGTACATGGGTATAATAGCCAGCTGCTTAACCATCAGAACATCTCCAATGTGGCACAGCCTGATTGATTTACCTCTAAGAATGGGGAAGAATTATTGGCTAGGACCACTAGAATGACTACTTTTAAACTCTAAAATGCATAGTGGTCACTTGGGGAACTTTTTTTTCAATAGATATTTATTTATTTGTGAGTCAGAGTCATAGAAAGAGGGAGAGGCAGAGAAAGAGATCTTTCATCCTCTGGTTCACTCACCAAATGGCTGCAATGGCTGAAGCTGGACTGATCTGAAGTCAGGAGCCAGAAGCTTCCTCCTGGCCGCCCAAGTGGGTACAGAGGCCCACACACTTGGGCCGTCCTCCTCTGCCTTCCCAGGTGCATTAGCAGAAGTGGAGCAGCCAGGACTCGAACTGGTGCTCATACCAGATGCCAACACTGCAGGCAAAGGCTTAACCTACTATGCCACTGGGAATTTATTTTTTAAAAGCTGGCGATATAAGACATTTGGACTGGGATTAGAGTCCCTGTAGTTTAAACAAATACCCAGGTGATACACAGGCAGGTTCAGGCCGGAAGCTGCGGGCAGAAGTTGGGTATGAAAGAGGATTTAATTCTTGGCCTCTGGGGATCTCTAATCTTGAGCTTGTAAGATTCCCTGCCGGAGGTGGGTACTGTGGCATAGTGGGTTAAGCCTCCACCTATGGTGCCCGCATCCCATATGAGCAGAGGTTCATGTCTCCGCTGCTCTTCTTCTGATCCAGCTCTCTGCAATGGCCTGGGAGAGCCGTGGAAGATGACCCAAGTGTTTGGGCCCCTGCATCCTCATTGAAGACCCAGAGGAAGCTTCTGGCTTCAGATCTGCTCAGCTCCAGCTGTTGTGGCCGTTAGGGGTGTGAACCAGCAGATGGAAGACCTTCCGAGCGCTCTCTCTCCCTCTCTTTCTGTAACTATACATCTGGAACAAATAAATAAAATGTTTATAAAAGATTCCCTGTTGAGCTTTTATTGCAGACCACTGGCTCCTCCTTCTTGGTGGATCTTGTGGTCCTTGCTCCACGGTTTCCCTGACTGTAACAGACAGCTCCTCTCTCCACATGGACACCTGACATGCTTTGCAGAATAGTGACAAGTGAATGTCATTATTTCCAGAGATAGAAGTGTTGATTTAGAAACAGACATAAATATTTAGTACAGAGCTCTTGCTTTTTGGCTGCTAATGATTCTGTGATATATTTGAGTTTTATTAACAAAATATACACTGGTGATCCTGAGTACAAATTGCCTTTTTTCACGTTTGGAGCTGGTTGATTAGTTTGGCTGTAGATATGAAATTAGTTTCCTGCAATCCCACATTGTTTGCTTGCTAGTCACTTCTTCCTAACTTGTGAGCACAGGAGCCCAGCAGGAAGCTCTGTGAACAGGTGCATATTCAGGTGTAAGGAAGGGTTTCCGAGCTTGAGTGAATACCAGCATCACCTGGGAGTATTATAAAATATTTAAGGTTCTGATGTCTGAGCAGCTCCCCTTCCCCCAATGGCTCCGATTCAGTTGCTCTGAGATGTGGTCTGGGCATTGAGATTTTTCAAAAAAAATTCCCCAGATATTGTTGCTGCTGTGCATCCAAGTTTAAGAACCATATTTTTTAAACAGATCTTCAGGCCCCAGCTTAGCGGTTTCGATTTTCTGTGTCCAGAGTGGGATCCAGGAATCTACACTGAAAACCTTCTCTATTTCTGATGTTCACTGTTACATGGAAACTCTTGATGTTAACGAAAGCAGCTTAGATTTGCTTCTCATTCTGCTTTACTGCTCATTAGCTAGCAACTTCCCTCCATTAGCCATTAGCTAGCAACTTACCGCCTCAGAAAAGTCCATTAGCCTCTCCTACCTGCTTTTACATCTGTAAAATGGGGACGCTATGCCTTGCTGTACAGTCATACAGCAGCATGTAGGGCTTCCTCTCCTTTGCTCTGGAATGGACTGTAGTAGCTGTTTGGATCCTGATTGCCCTGCTGGAGATCTTGAAATGAACCACTGGAAAGATTATTTAACCCTGTTCATTGCAAACTACAGTGCATACAAACCAGCTGAGGATCATGCTACAATGCAGATTCTGATTTAGTAGATCTGGAGAAGATTCGGAGATTCCACATTTCTCAAAATCTTTCAGGTAGTCCTGATGCTGCAGACAGGGTGCTGCGGGGCTCAGTGCAAAATGAAAATGGGGCCCCTTGTTCACAAAGTAGGAAGAAAGTGTTGTTAAAGGTTCTAAAGTACAAAGCTTTTCTCTTCCTTCCATGGTCTTACTCTCAGCTTGTCATTGTGTGTTTTCTTGTTTAATGTCATACTGAATAAAGAAAAATGGAAGTTCTAAATTATTAGCATGAAGATTATCATTTGTCTTTATATTATACAGTGTCACTTTTAAATGCAAATAGAAGAGCATTTAACTCATATTTGTATTCACCAAAATTGCACAATTCATACTTAGTGCGTCCATGTATATTTTGTTATTATTAGAATAATGGCATCACTACCCACAACTAACTCAACTGTTTTTGTTTGACTTCTTGATACACACACAGTATGAAATATTCTCTGTCTTCAGGTTACTGATGAATTAGGAAAGATTGAAAGTTATCCTATCTTTTTTGTGTCATTGTCAGCATAAGTGATTGGCTACTACAGGGATAAAAGGGTTTCTTGATAATTTGTTTCTTAGAATGCCATTTCCTTCATTCTGTTCTCAAAGTAAGTTCAAGTGGGGCCAGTGCTGTTGCATAATGGGTTAAGCCTTTTCTTGTGATGTTGGCATTCCATATGGGTGCCAGTTTGAATCCTGCCTGCTCTACTTCTGATCCAGCTGCCTGCTAATGTGCCTGAGAAAGCAGTGGAGGATGGCCCAAGTGCTTGGGCCCCTGCATCCATGTGGGAGTCCTGGAAGAAGCTCCTGGCCCTTGGCTCTGGCTTGATCCAGACCCAGCCATTGAGGTCTTTTGGGGTGTGAACCAGAAGATGGAAGATATCTCTCTCTCTCTCTCTTCTCTCTCTAGAAATGTGTGTGTGTGTGTGTGACTCTGGCCTTCAGAAAAGAAAAAAAGTAGGTTCAGGTGCAAAGGAAAATGTGGTTTCTCAATGCTGTCAACATTCTCGCTTAGTCATGGCGTTAACATGCTTGTGCTTGCTTACTTTAGCCTGGTTGAACTCCTACATAACATGGGTCTGGTGGAATTCTGTGCTCATAAACACTGCAAATGGGGTGCAGCTGCACATATTGCCCACCTCTCTTCTGTACATGCTCTCTGTCCCACTGGATTTAATTTACAAAACATAAATGGAAAGATAAAATTATGAATTCTAAGACAAAAGAGCCTTAATCCGAGAGTGGCTATTTGAGCAAAAGGCCTTATGAGTTCATATCCGTCACAGGCCTCTTCCGTTTGCTGATCGTTTCTTGTGCAGTGCAGAAGCGTCTCAGCTTGAAGTAATCCCATTTGTCAATTTTGCTTTTGATTGTGCTTCTGGGGTCTTTTCCAAGAAGTTTTTGCCTATGCCAATGTCTTGCAGAATTTCTCCATTGTTTTCTAGTAATTTGATGGTATTGGGTTGTAGATTTAGGTCTTTGATCCATTTTGAGTTGATTTTTGTGGAAGGTGTAAGGTAGGGGTCTAATTTCATACTTTTGCATGTGGAGATCCAGTTTTCCCAGCACCATTTGTTGAAGAGCCTGCCCTTGCTCCAGAGATTGATTTTAGCTCCTTTGTCAAAGATAAGTTGGTTGTAGATGCATGGATTAATTTCTGGAGTTTCCATTATGTTGGTCTATATATCTGTTTTTGTGCCAGTTTGAGGCTGCTCTGATGATAAATGCCCTGTGGTATGTCTTGAAATCTGATATTGTGATGCTTCCAACTTTGTTTTTGTTGTAAAAGATTTCTTTAGTTATTCAGAGTCTCTTGTGTTTCCATATGAATTTCAGCATCATTTTTCTAGATCTGAGAAGACTGTCATTGGGATTTTAATTGGGATTGCATTGATTCTGTAAATTGCTTTTGGTAGTATGGGCATTTTGATGATGTTGATTCTTCCAATCCATGAAAATGGAAGATTTTTCCTTTTTTTTTATTTCTGCAAAGTGAAGATGCAACTGACAGAATGAGAGAAGATAATTGCAAGCTACCCAACTGATAAAGGTTTAATATTCAGAATCTATAAAGACCTTAAGAAATTTAAGAACAACAAAACAAACAACCAGGTTAAGAAATGGGCAAAGGACTTGAACAGGCATTTTTTAAGAGAGGAAATTCAAGTGGCCAACAAACACTTGAAAAAATGCTCAGGATCACTAGCCATCAGGGAAAGTAAAATCAAAACCACAATGAGGTTTCACTTCACCCCAGTTAGAATGGCTCTCATACAGAAATCAACAAAAAACAATTGCTGGCAAAGATTTGGGGAAAAGGGTACCTAATCCACTGTTGGTGGGAAAGTAAACCTGTGCAGCCAGTGTGGAAGACACTGTGGAGATCAATCAGAAATCTGACTATAGACCTGCCATCTGATTCAACCATCTCACTCCTGGGAATTTACCCAAACCAAAAGAAATCAGCATATGAAAGAGTTATTTGTACCCTCATGTTCATTGCAGCCTAATTCATAATAGCTAAGATATGGAATCAATCCAGATGTCCATCAACTATTGACTGGATAAAGAAATTATGGTATATATATATACACACACATATATAAAATCACACACACACACACACACACACACTATGGTGTACTACTCAGCTGTAAACAAAAAAATGAATTCTTGTTTTTTAGAACAAAATATGCAACTGGAAACAATTATACTTAGTGAAATAAACCAGTCCCAAAAAGGCAGATATCATATGTTTCCCTGATCCAAGATAACTGATAGAGTACCTGAAAAGTAATATATTGGAGTAAAATGGACATTTTGAGATTCAATGATTGTTTACAGCCCTTGTCTCTTCTGTTGAGGATCAGTAGTTTTTTTTTTCTTCATACTATTTGTTGAACTCTTACTTAGTGTAGGGTTAACTTTTTCATTAAGTAAACTAAAAGTAGATCTTTGTAAAATAAGGAGTGGGGATGGGAGAAGGAGGAGGAAGAAGGAGGAAGAAGGTGGGAGAAGAAGGAGGGTAGAGTTGGAAGTATCACTATGTTCCTAAATCTGCATATATAAAGTACATGAAACTTGTGTAACTTACATAAAATTAAAAAAAAAAGAAAAAGAAGGTTACAGGCCATGAAGCCAACCCTGGCTATGTTTGCTTTAAATAGGAGGGGTCAAATCTTTCTTAAGATTACTATCAGATGAAGACAGGGAAATAGTATCTACCTTGTAGATACTAGAATACAGAAGGATTCAACAAATGTTAATTATTTTTTTTCTTGTTTTCCTACTTCTCCCTTCTGACAAAAATAACAGCTCAATTGAAAATCCTTTGGGGTACTACAATGAGGCGGATCAGCGAAAAGGATCATTTCCTCTGAACACCTCATCCTCTGAGGCAAGGAGGAGTGACCCAGGGCCAGGGAAGGCTGGTGCCCAGCCCTGGGAGGAGCTATGAGTAATATGGCTACAGGCCTAGGAATTGCAGGCTCAGAGTTCCACGGAAGTGAAGAGGACCAGTTTCTCAGCCACTGAGGGGGAGGACTTCAGTGTTTGCCTATGTTTGTCCCTTGTCTTCCTGCTGCTTTTGTTCTTTGAGCTAATTCCTGTTTGAAGAGCTGATATTTAATTCAACAGCCCCCCATGGAGCCTTGTGCCTGTGATAGAAGTTTCTAAAAATCTCTCAGTCAACAAAATGATAACAGCTGGTCTTCGAAACTCTGGGGGCTCTAGACTGGGGAGGTGCCGGGAGAGGGAGAACTAAGGGAGCCAGGGATTGGGGCTGGGGAATGTACTATTTGTTAAGGATAATGAGGCAAAAATGTGACAGAGGTTTTTATTGCAAATAATAGACAGAAGTCTTCAAACAACAGCAGAGAGTCATTAAAAAAAGAAACAGAGTTAAATAATTGTCTAATTAGCAGGCACCAAGAAGGCAAAATTTATTCCATTAGAACTTCTTAAGGGAGAGTCAATAAATTCACAGCTGGGTATTCACTTTCTTGGGAATACAGAAAATGTGGATTTTCCTGGTGCCAGGTTGTTCTTTGATCACTCTGCCAGCTTCCTTTCTGATTAACTCAAGGTGAGCCTTGCCTCAGAGAACTGCTAGGCTTGGTTGCTTACCTCAACCATGCACCACAGGGACTGCTGCTGTTAACAATATTACCAGCTCCCATTCACATAATGCTTTGCAGCTTATGAAGCATGTTGACATACACGCTTCATAATCAAATTCCTGCGGTCCCGCCAAGGAAAGCTGAGCCTGCATAAGTGGGCGTTTAGGACCATGGATAGCAAACACCTGCTGAGAACCCAAACTACGGGCAGCCAAAAAGATCAGGAATCCTTAGCATGACCTTTTTTTCCCCAGGAAACTCTTGCCCAGGAATGTGATGTTGGAAATAATTACTGGTTGGTTTGGGAACCTCCAGAAAATCTATTTATCTGACTCAAAGATGATTCAACCATCCCTTGTTAGAATAGATAACCCCTTCTCGGCACCAAATGTGAGACTCATCAAGCCACTGCTTCCTTTTGAGGATTCTCTTAGAACTCTTACCTTTCTGTGTCCATGAATCCTCAACTATTATTACAAATAGCACGAGGCCATTGCATTGAAGTACCTGCCTTAAACTAGACCCTCAAGCCTCATTAATATTCTTTCTGGAAAATAAGATTCTGTCAACAGAGAGTTTTCTATGTAATGAACTAGACTAGCTTTATCAGTAAGTTGACCAAGCAGTCAGCAATCAACATTCTTTGGACATGTACTGGCTCCAGCACTTCCTAACTGTGTGGTTTTGGGGAAATACTGTTAACCTCTTAACCTGCCTGCGTCATTTTTCATCTGTGAAATGAGCATAAACCACAGAGTGTCACTGTAAGACTTAAGTGAGTTAATATAAGTGAGGGCCTTAGATAACTGTCACAGCAGAATCTCATTAAATGTTGGGAGATGTTGGTCAAAGAGTAGACATTTTCAGCTATAGGATGAAAAGGTCTGAGGGATCTAATATTAATAGTTCCATATTGTTTACTTGAAATTTGGTAAGAGAGAAGATTGTAAGTGTTCTTACCCCCTTTCTCCCAGCACTCAGGGATAGCTATGGGTGGTGATGGATGTGTTAATTAATTTCATTGTGGTAATCATTCTATTTCATATACTCAAATCAAATGATCGCTTTGTGTATTCTGAATATATATAATTTTATTTGTCTATTAAATAGTTTAAAATAAAAATGTAGGCTGGTGCCGCAACTGACTAGGCTAATCCTCCGCCTGTGGTGCTGGCACCCCGGGTTCTAGTCCCGGTCGGGGCACTGGATTCTGTCCCGGTTGCTCTTCTTCCAGTCCAGCTCTCTGCTGTGGCCTGGGAAGGCAGTGGAAGATGGCCCAAGTGCTTGGGTCCTGCATCTGCATGGGAGACCAGGAGGAAGCACCTGGCTTCTGGCTTCAGATTGGTGCAGCACGCTGGCCGTGGTCGCTACTGGGGGATGAACCAACGGAAGGAAGACCTTTCTCTCTGTCTTTCTCTCACCGTCTAACTCTGCCTGTCAAAAAATAAAAAAACACGTAAAGATACATACATATACGTACACACACATATTTGAAATCTGTTGAATGGGCTGACCAATGCCCTCATCCATTTTCCTGATGAAAGCAAGTCTTCCCTGAAACAAGTTGTCTAAGAAAAATAAAATATCACACACTTTTGACTTATGATGGTTTTACATAGCCAGTTTCCTACATTCCTGAAATACTGTCAACTAAAAATCAATTTACACACAGCTGAGGGCAGAAAATTGGAACGTGTCCACACTAAGTGTGCATGTTGGCTACCACATGCATACCTTTTTCAAAAGTAATAAAATATATGAAAAAGTATCATAAGAATTATGAGAATCTGGAGTTTTCTCCTTAAGCCCTCAGTGGGCTTCTATGGAAAGAATGGAGGTTTCTCTGAGGTGCTTTCAATCCCGTCACTACAGCCTGTGGCTTCTGACTCCCTTTTGGGGCAGTTCAAGCCAGGTTGGAACAAAAGGCAGTGAGCCTAAAGTGATTTCACACAGTCGAGTTGATTCTGGACTTGCTCATGGGGTCCTGTGTTTGCAGACAGTTGGAGTGTGTTTGCTGCAGGCTGGAGCTGGTGTTTGCTCGAGGGAGGCCTGGGCAAAGGGGCCTTCTTTGAGACCTGGCACCCTGCTTGATTGTGCTGGCAGAAAGCATTGATTCATCCATCATTGTCTCTCGCACAGGACCACTGTTCTGTCTCTGCTCGTTGGTCTCTTCCTCAGTCTGACCTCATGACACTCACAGCCACTGGCAATGAGTCTTCTACACAGTGCTCTCCTGAAAGCTCTCTGTTGACCAATGCCAGGAGGCCAACTCTTTCTAGACTCTGATGATGTGAGTGCACAATGGAGCATGTTAAAATATTTACACATTTTTGCTCTTTTTATTTAAATTAAACAAATGTATTTTCATTTTATTTGAAAGGCAGAGACAGATAAACAGATACTGATCTTCCTTATGCTGATGCATCCTCCAGATGCTCATAAAATAGCCAGAGCTGACCCAGGCTGAAGCCAGGGGCTGGGAGCTCAATCTGGGTCTCCCACGTAAGTGGTGGGAGACATAGCCCAGGCTTCAAGCTGCTGTTTCCACCATAAGAATACCTGTTCTGTTTCTGTGTGGGTGTTCATCAGTAGTGTCCCTGCTCAGTGGTGGGAACCCCCAGTTTTCTTCTGAAGCTGTCAACAACCTGAGCTTCTCAAAACCGAGGTGAATTGCCTGCTCCTGCTCATGTTAGATTCATAACAGTATTTTTCTTAGATGTACTCCTGGTGTCTCTTCCATCCTGCCCTCAGTTTTAGAGAACTTTTGGTCTTCCAGCATTTGAAAGCATGTTTGTAGAACTCAGAACAGTAACGTGAGTAAATGTCAGTCCAAAAGCTTACAGAAATTTTATGCTGAAGTCAGAGGAAGTGTGGAGTACTGTTCTTCATCCACTCATCATTGTGCCATGAGTCCCAGATATTTTGTAAATAGGACCTTGTATCAATAATAGTAAGTGAGCTGAGGAAACATGTACCCTGACCTTCTACAGGAAGTTACAGAATGCAATGGTAATAGATTCAGTCAGCTTTTTCCCCTTACCTTTTAGGGGCAATTATAATATTAATAAATTTTTTATTCAGTGGCTTTTCTTGAGTGTTTATGATTTAGAATGAATGCATTAAAAAGCTTCTTAATGGTGCTTGTGAATTGGTTTTGCAGGTGTGATATTAAACTGAGAAACTAAGCATTTTTGGCTTCAAATGCTTTGATTTCTTCATGTAGGAGATTTACTTTATCCTATTTTACACTTTTATGCTTGTATTTATTACACACTGTACTTGTACTTCATGGAACTTGTTATAGAATTCCACAGCAATTTGATCAGTGTCTGTGTCCTCTGCTGGACCATACGTTCCAGGTGGACAGGCCAACGTGAAACCTGTTTATCCCTGTCTTCCTAGCGTCCAGCCAGCACCTGACATACAACTGGTGCTCAATAAATATTTGTTGATTAAACAAATAAATATGTTATTTATCCACCTTGTGTTTTTTCCTTTCTACCATTTTTTCCTATGTAATTTTGATAAGAAAATTGGTCACATATGTATGTGAATTTTGTATCACCATTGTTTGCTTTGTTTTGAATTTGACAAACAAGAGCACTTCAGTCAATTTCAGTCTGGAGGCAAAGCTGTTTTGGCTCATGGGAAACAGTTTTACAGTAGACTGACCCAGGATAGATGAGGGTTAAATTATGGAGAAGAAAAGCACTCAGCTCTGTGCAACAGAATTAGATAAGGGAATGAACAAAAATATGTCTACCTCAATTCTCTGTTTTCATCTTACTGTAATTCTCCCCTCCTTTATCTAATTACTGTCTGACTCCCTAGGTTAATATTTCAGCTTTACCTTGGATCGAGACAAAGGAAGTCTAGGACCATAATTGCTGTCTTACTATTCTCCTAAGTATAAGAGATACTCGCTGGGGCTGCCCTTTGTGTGTGGTAAGACAGAACTAAGAATGTAGATTGAGTCTCTCCTTAACTTGACTCAGGGTGTAAGTCACACTGTAAAGTCAGCAGGAGATGAGCTGAGTGTGAAATAGAGATGACTACTTAGAGCTGATTTATTTTGTATACTCAAGTTGCTATTACGTGCCAGGCGTTGTTCTTAATGCTTAGAGTCTATTGTTCACGATTTACTTAAGATAGACCACAGATTAAAAATACATAGACGTGTAGTTACAGAGTGGGTTTTTATGTTTATTACTAATCCCTTCTCTGAGTGGACACTGAACTCAGAATGAGGATTCATGGGTTCACTTTTCTATTGCTGTGCATTCTCGTTTTTTTTTTTTCTTTCCCTCCAAGCTCTTTTCCCCTGGCCAGAGCTGAAAACTGCTGGTCCTGGCCAAATTAGGCAGTTATTGGTAGCAAAAATGTTTGTTCTCCTTGCAGAAATTTCTTTCTATGTGTTTATTTATTTGAAAGGCAGAGTTACAGAGAAAGAGAGATACATTTTCCATCTGCTGGTTCACTTCCCAAATGGCCACAACAGCTGGGTCGAAGCCAGCAGCCAGAAACCCCAACTTGGTCTGCCATGTGGGTGGCAGGGGCCCAAGCACTCAGGTTATCTTCTGCTATTTTCCCACATGCATTAGCAGGCAGGTAGATTGGAAGTGGAGCAACCCGGACTTGAACTGTTGCTCATATGGGATGCCAGACTTTCAGGCAGTGGGTTAATTGTTAAATGCTGTTCCATTATGTCTGCCCTTATATTTCCTGTTCCTTATGTTACAGCTCAAAGTCCAGTCTTTTGTGTACCCAGAACTGACACTACAATGAGCTCCTAGAAAGAAAAAAGACTTTTCTTTCTTTGTAGTTATCTTGAAGGGAATGCTCTTTCAGTTTTTAAAAGAGACTTTCCATAGTTTTAAGGTGGGATAAAGAAACACCATTTCTTCTGAGGGCCACATGAAGGACTAGTTCCCTATTCTTCAAAAGCCTTCTACTTTCCCTTCTTTGCTTTACTGCTAAGGGACAGCTGACCTTTCGGAGCATTAGTGATCGGCAGAGGCCAAGTTCTGCTTTTGAGCTTTTCCAATTGTCCATGTAAACATCAATTTTCTTTTGCTCTGTGAAATCATGTCCTAGCCTCTCTCCACCATATATATAGTATATACCACACACATAAATTCACCGAACGTTTTGCATCTCAAGTCAAGAGTAATCCTAGGTCTATGGGTTGCACTTGTCTCTCTTGAGGTTGAGAATACAGCATTAAAAAAGAAAACGTTAGGGAAGTAGAAGCAGCATCTAGTGTCATAACTGACAAAATACCACCCCAGGTCTTCATCTGTGTCATTGGAGAATGTGATGGTTAATTTTATGTGTCATCCAGCCTAAGTTTTAGAGTGTCCAGGTTTGTGTTTTTTTTTGTTGTTGTTGTTGTTTTTTTTTTTTTTTTTTTTTTTTTTTTTTTTTTTTTTTTACAGGCAGAGTTAGTAAGAGAGAGAGACAGAGAGAAACGTCTTCCTTTTCCATTAGTTCACCCCCGAAATGGCCGCTACGGCCGGTGCACTGCGCTGATCCGAAGCCAGGAGCCAGGTGCTTCCTCCTTGTCTCCCATGTGGGTGCAGGGCCCAAGGACTTGGGCCATCCTCTACTGTACACCCAGGCCACCAGCAGAGAGCTGGACTGGAAGAGGAGCAACCGGGACAGAATCCGTTGCCCCAACTGGGACTAGAACCCGGAGTGCCAGCTCCACAGGCAGAGGATTAGCCAAGTGAGCCAGAGCGCCAGCCCAGGTTTGTGTTTAAACATTATTCTGGACCTATCTGGGTGTTTCTGGAGGAAATTAGTATTTAAATTGATGGACTGAGTAAATAAGATGGCCTTCACCAATGGCGTGGACATCATGCAGTCCATTGGAGACCTGAATAGAACAAAAGGCTGGATAAGGAAGAATTCTATTTTCAAGCTGGGACTTGAATGTTGTTCTTCTTTTGGACTTGAACTTGGACTGGAACTTGCACCATTATCTCTCCCAATATTTAGGCATTCAGACTCCGATTAGAAGGTACCACTGATTCTCCTGGGTCTTCAGCTTATTTACTATACGTCATGAGACTTCTCAGCCTCTGTAATTGCATTAATCAATTGCTTATACTAAATTAGTCTTCTTCTCATTCTCTGTCTCAATCTATTTCTCTCTTTTTAAATTTTAATTTATTTTTGTCAACTTGAAAGGCAGGGCCACACACACACCAGAGAGAGAAAACATCATGCTGAGTGAATTCAGCCAGTCCCAAAGGGACAAATATCATATGTTCTCCCTGATTGGTGACAACTAACTGAGCACCAAAGGGGAAACTTGTTGAAGTGAAATGGACACTATGAGAAACACTGACTTGATCAGCTCTTGTCCTGACGGTTGATGTACAATGTAATACTTTATCCATTTTAGTATTTTTTTTGTTCTAGTACCATTGGTTGAACTCTGTAATTATCACACAATTATTCTTAGGTGTTTAAATTTTAACTGAAAAGTGATCCCTGTTAGGAATTTGGAAAACATTATGTTGAGTGAAATAAGGCAATCCCCAAGGGACAAATACCACTTGTTCTCCTTGATAGGTGACAACTAACTGAGCACCAAAAAGGAAACCTCTTAAAGTGAAATGAACACTATGAGAAACGGTGACTTGATCAGCCCTCACCCTGACTGTTGATGAGCAGCTTAATATGTTATCCCTCTTAGTATTTTTTTTTGTTTGTTCTACTTAATACTTTTGGTTGAATACTGTAATCAATACACAATTCTTCTTAAGTGCTGAAACTTAACTGAAAAGTGATCACTGTTAAATATAAGAGTGGGAATAAGAGAGGGAAGAGATGTGCAATTCGGGACATGCTCAAGCTAACTTACCTCAAACGGTAGAGTTAGAAACATACCAGGGGATTCAAATTCAATCCCATCGAGGTGGCATGTACCAATGCCATCTCACTAGTCCCAGTGATCAATTTCTGTTCACAATTGATCATAATGATAGGACTAAGAAACAAAGGGATCACATAAACAAGAATAGTGTCTGCAAATACTAGCTGATAGAATCAAAAAGGGAGAGAATGATCCAACATGGGAAGTGAGAGACACAGCAGACCCATAGAATGGCAAACCTCCTAACAGCACTCTGGCCTCATAATCAGCCCTTAAGGCATGCGGATCCAGCTGAAATGCCCATGAGAGTATTTCAGGCATAAAAAGCCAAGACACTCTGGGGGAAAAAAAAAAAAAACCTAAATGAAAGATCTCCACGAGTGAGATCCCAGTGGAAAGAATGGGTCATCAAAGAAGGAGGTACCTTTCTCTGAAGGGAGGAGAGAACTTCCACTTTGACCATGGCCTTGTCTAAATATGATCAGAGTCAGTGAACTCAGGGGGCTTCCATAACCTTGGCAACTCATGACAAGAGCCTAGGGTGATTACTGATGCCATAAACAAGAGTGTCAATTTGTTAAGTCAACAACAGGGGTCACTGTGCACTTACTCCTCATGTAGGATCTCTGTCCTTAGTGTGCTGTACATTGTGATTTAATGCTATAACTAGTACTCAAACAGTATTTTTCACTTTGTGTTTCTGTGTGGGAGCAAACTGTTGAAATCTTTACTTAATGTATGCTAAACTGATCTTCTGTATATAAAGAGAATCGAAAATGAATCTTGATGTGAATGGAAGGGGAGAGGGAGTGGATAAGGGGAAGGTTGCAGGTTGGAGGGACGTTATGGGGGGAAGCCATTGTAATCCATATTCTGTACTTTGGAAATGTATAATCATTAAATAAAAGTTAAAAAAATTATGAAAGTTGTCTTCTTATTGAGGATTTAATACTTATTCAATCAAATAGCATAACATCAAAATAAGTAGAGCAAAAACTTTCAATGAGAAACAGATGGAAGCTCATTAGTGCAAGCAGACTTTAATAACTTTTCCTCAGTCCATTGACAAATTGGGTAGACAAATGAGTAAGTAAAGAGGTAGAAGACCTAAAAAACATAATTAACAAGGTGAGTCTGATATAGCTGAATCAATCAGCAGTGTTCCATACCCTGAAAACAGAAAATGCCTCTGGCCTGTGGTGTGGAACATTTATAAATGTGGAATTATATACATCCCAAAGAAAGATTCCAACCCTTTTCAAAACTGTAGGCAACATTCTCAGACTCTAATACGATAACATTAATTTCCAAATTTGAAATCAAAGGTGACTGCCACTGAAAACCTTTCTTGAATCACTTTTAGTTTAAAAATGAAATCAAAGCTAGAACTGAAGAATATTTGGAAAATTAAAAAAACAGTGAAGATATTACCTATCAATAAGAGAGACATAATTGAAGTTAAATTCATCAAAATAAAAAATGTGATCTTAAATATTTAGTAATGAAGATGAAAGATCAAAAAGATATGCATGTGTCATTTATAAAAATGGAGAAAGAACAAAAACACTAAGACCTCCCAAGTAAAATATTAGTAGTTAATTGAAATCAATTCATAAATTGATAAAGTCATAAACAAAAAATTATGGAATATATTCAAGAACTATATTATGAATAAATGCATTAAAATGAATAATCATTATCTAATACAGATAGTTACTAAATAAAACACCATTTCAAGCATTTCTTTAAATATAAAAGCAGGTAGATCTTGCAAAGAGTGATGCTGCGGGCTTAATTTCTATGATCTGTTTGTTGCAACTGTTGTTGTTACCATGGCTCCTTGTCTTGACTTGAGGCTCTTCATAGCATCTTTCTTTCAATGAGTTGGTGCTATTTCCTCTTGTGAATGAAGATATTGGCTGTCCATTCATTGCAGGGATTGGATCGTGAGTCTTTGTCCCTGGGGGTATCAGGAGCCATTGTCAGTGTTCTTTTCTCTGCCTTTTCTTTTCTGATACTTGAGATTGAGGGTGACATAATGAGAAGGCCCTGGACCAGGTTCCAATGCCTGAGTTAAAGCTATATTTCTGCTATTAACTTTGATGTTTTCAGGTCAGAATCTCAAATAGTTGGAACTGTAGTTTTCTCTTTGGCAAACCAATGATAATGAACTTGATAATTTCTGCTCTCTTATTAGAGGCAATGTTTTTGATGCAATACATTTTGATTCCTGATGTCCTGTTCTCTATAATTACAGCAGTACCAGTTACTTAGTTGTGTTATGCTTGCTTCTCCTCTACTCTAAGGTAGTGTCATGGCATCAGCCAGAGGATGCACTGACCCCACATTTCTTCAAGATGTACTAAAAGTAGTTCTAAAAACTTCAGCAGTAGGCAGGCATTCAATCCAGTGGTTGAGACACCAGTTATTAAGCCTGCACCCCACAATGGAGTACCTGGTTTGATATCCACCTCTGGTTCCTGACTCCAGAATCCTCCCAATACAAATCCTGGGTAGCAATGGTGATGGCTCAAGTAGCTGGATTCCTGTCACCCACCTGGGACTTGGATTGAATTCCTAGATCCTGAGTCCAACTGTTGAGGTCATTTGGGGGAGGAGGTGTCCCAGGTGAATTAGAGCACCTTTTCTGTGTGTGTATGTACTTTTATGTGTTTTTCTGTCTCTCAAATAAGTAAATAAAAAAATAAAATTTCAACAATGATTTTTTTTCTTTGAACTGATTGGCAGTGGTCTCAACAGGAAGTGAGTCAAACTCTGTTTCTTTCTCAAACCAGAACAGTCATTATCATTTTCCACAGTATCTGAAGGAAGAGTATTAAATATATTCTGTACTTGGACTTTTCTCAGTCCACTGACAGTGGACCTGCTATCATTAAGTTTAATAAAATAAAGCAATGACAGAAAAATCACCTTCTGTCCCATCCCCATGAAAATGATATAGGCAGACGGGATCAAATTGATTATATTTGTAAGCTGGAGACCACACCGGCTGTGTGATCCCATGCCCCTATCTGATCTCATCTGAATGCCCACCTGCCCAGGAGGCTATGTAAACACTCCCTATTGGAAAGCGTGTAAAAGGCCAGGAGCACCCAACAAACAGCTCTCTGCCTTTGCTTTTCTGCCTGTGCTAAGCTACCTATGGCTGCTCATAACTATACTCTTGCTCCACGTGGCTCCTGGCCTGCTCTCTGCCTGGCATGGACCCAGCTTAGCTTCTAGACTCCTTTCTCCCCTAATTAAAGCCCTCATTTTCCTGGGCATTTCTCCCACTGAATAAAATCCTTAAAAACTAACCATGTTGTCCGGTCTATTTGAGCCAGTATTCAGAATTCTTCTCTGAATACATGGCAAGAACCCACAAGATTATTAATACTGAAATTATTAATAAGCAGGATGATATCAAAAAGGTTGAGTCACTCTGCAGACGCTGATCTACAAAGGAAGTAGTTCTTGATGAGAACAGATACGCAGTAGCACATGGCAGTTCCTTCCCCCCAGATCTCGTCTGCTTCCTGGGATAGTCCTCAGGCTGTCTTTGCTAAGCAGCCTGCATCTGTGGTCTATTATTATTACTGACACTAATGGCCCCCTACTGAACTCAGGTCGGGTCCAGGAGAGAATGCCAGCTCCCATCTGCAAGGTCTCCGATGAGTGTTCTTGAAAATAAAGTAGAGCAAAGGAAGGGGAACTCAGTTTGCCTTTGGAGAGTGTGGTAGAATTCACTGACATAAAAAAGAAATTTAGAAATTCATAGAAATTTATATGCTAAAACATTTCTTTCTGACTGAAGAGAGTGCCAGGGAGTGTGTGATGATGCAGGCATTGGGCTGAGGGTGTTGCTTGCTCAGTTAGGGGATTGCATTTCCCTTTTTCTCTTACAGCCTAGATAAGTGAATTGACATAGCTACTTACCATGAGTGCGGGGGGTGGGGTGCGGGGGGAAGACTCAAATCAGTCACGTCTGTAAGATTGTTGGTATCGATTTTTTCCTCCTGAGTGACACAGTTTAAGTGACTCTTGACAGGAATTCTCTTCTTGATGACAATCGACTTCTGATTGCCAGGGCTTCTCACAGCCATTGGCAGGAGGGACAGGCCCCGGCCAAGGGGAGCTCCGTGTGTCCCCAGCTCCCTTCACCACTCCGGTGTTCCCTACACTGCCTCCACGAGGGGCTAGGTGGCAGCAAAGGAGAGCTGTGTCTGTCTGCTGTGGACCCCTGCTGCGATCAGTTTGGCAGTTCAGATCCCTGACACTGGTTTGTCTTTATCAAGGTATCATCATTATCACCCTTTAAGATGGGCCTGCACAGCTCCAAGGAGATCCAGATAAAAAGTAAAAATGTTTCCAATCACATGAAGAGTTTGCCTGCAGGTCACAGAACACAAGAATGACTTCTGAATCTTGCATCATCCTTCCCATTTTTATTTGTGAGAGTAACTGATTCTAATTATGCAAAGTGGAGTTCAGACACAGCTTTCTGAACTGGTGACTAGTGTGTGGGAAGGGGACAGTGCTCAGTAGACTGATGGTCCTGACACCTGTTGGTTAGAATCAAAGAGCAGGGATTGAGCTATTAGGAAAACCCGAGACCATCATTGCTTTCCTTTCTTGTATGAGACAATGAAAGAACATTTACATATAGTGTCTGATTCCCAAAGAGAAACTGAGCAGTTCAAATAGAAACATGCAAAATAGGTGAGCTAAAATATAGAAAGCTCAGAGATCTAAATGAGAGAGGGAATTGCACCAGAATACAATAACTTAACACTAAACCGAGTGCTCATTGAGAGTAAAAATAGCAGTATTTATACTGGGTTTATCATGTGGTTTCATACATTCTTTCTCATTTTTGCAACAACTTCACAGATAACAACAGTAACCAACTCAGAAGGGAAAAAGGCGAATGATTTGTCAAGAGCCACAGACTCACTGCCAGTGATGGAGCCAAGAGTTAGATTCAGAACCGTCGAGGTTCTAAGCCCATATTTGGTGGTATGAAACTCGCCTTCGCAGGACACGTTCCTGGGCCACAGGGCCAGTGTTAGATGTAGTGTTGGAATTACCCAGTCCAGCAGCCATGGGTGAGTTGCCTTGGAATGTCCACAGTGCCTGCATGAGAGGAGGATTTCAGGACCTTACTGTTTCATTTCTGGAAGGGCCTTTGGAGAATTTTCCTCCAGGGTCTATGTTTCCATTTTTAAAACAGAGCCACCTAAAATACAGCCTGTGTTTTACAAATTTTGTAAAGGAGGCCTCAGTGACTCTGTGTTAAGAGGGAGGGAAGGCTTATGGCTTGACTCTGGCCCAGAGATCTGAGCAGGATAAAGCTAACCCCAGCCCTGCTACCTGATGCCCCCATCTGGTTGGCGCTGCAGACTCAAACTCTCCGTGTCAGAAACCAGGACTGTGGTAAACTATGGGTCTAGAGCTCTTGAGGCAACATTTTTTGGGGGAGAGACCAAAATATATATAAATGGTAAGTATATTTGTAGCCATAAGAGTCTCTGCTCTGTAATAACCATGTTAATGTTCTCATAAAAAGATATGGGGCAAGAGCAAAGTGACAGAAAGGCTGATTAGCATTTTATGACAGAATTAAGCTGCATGACAAATAACTCACTGGTTTTATAGCCCAGCAAATTCTACTTTCAAATGCTAGAGGTGCTGAGATATTTTTGTTCATTTATTTGTTTTTTATATTTAACCATGACGTTGTTCAGAGCAATTCGTAGAAAAATGGAATCCAATTATAGTAGTAAATGTGATTAGTGCTAATATTTTATTAATAATCCATTTACTCAAATTTCTAAAAAAACTGTATTTTAGGGAATTTCTTCACTACTGGATTTTCAAACAAGCATTTGTTTAGAGGTAGAAGGAAAAGTTCAGATCACTGCTAATTAATGTCCTAATTCATGTGATGGATTTTTTTTAAAAATTAGATAATGCTGCCATTAGTTTTCTCCAACTTTAGGGAAAGCTCATCAAGGTTATTAATTCTGTGGTGTAAAAAGGAAATGACTTCCATTCTGTTCAAGGCACCAGATTCTAGATTAAGAACTCCCTTTACACTTGCAGTTTTGTTACAGGTAAAGTATGGAGACAGGTGGAACAAGGCAGGGGAGACACCTTGCTTAATTAGGCAAAGGATTAGTTATTGTTACAGAGAAAAATTCAACAGCTGTTTTTCTCATCTACACATATAGGAATCACCCCAGGTTTCCTTAATTGCTGGTGGTAGATGAGGATATTAGTTCTCAATTACTTCATTAAAAGTATAAAAAATTTTAATACATCAAAATTACATACATAAAAAATAAAAAACCCTACCTATGATTTTACCCTCCTATATACATACAAAGGATAGGGGTGGGTATTTGGCACAATAGTTAAGACACCTCTTGGGACACCATATCCCATATAGGAGTGCTTGGGTTCAAGTCCTGATTCCAGCTTCCTACTGATGATCAGGGACACGGACTCAGTAGTTGGGTCCCTTCCCCTACCATCACATGGGAGATTTGTGAGTTCCAGGCTCCTGACTTTGGCTTGGTCCATCCCTGGCTATTGGTGAGTTGATCAGTGGGTTAAGATCTCTGTCTCTGTATTTGTGTGTGTGTATGTGTCCCTTTAAAAATCCATTAAAAATAAGCACAAATACAAAAGGTGCAAAAATTGACCTCTTCTTTATAATGAACCAACACATTGGGTAATTGTTGGTAGTGTACCTTATGCCTAGCCCCATACCAGGCAGCTGGAAATGCACGAAGACAGTCTATTCCCTAACTTCCAAGAGATCAATCCATTTGGGAAGTCAAGATGATTGAGTGAAACAATTAATGAGCAACATGGGGTGATTTAACAAGATGCTATAGAATGTAGATAAAAATTATGTAATCACTATGGTCTTAATTGCATCCACGATTTGGGCTGATAACACTTCATACATTCTAACTGCTTACAAATATCTGTTAGATTCAGTCAGGAGATACTGGTCTGATAGCCACTTTTAAGTGAGGCTCTGGTGATGCAGTCCCAAGGTGTTTCACAGACTGGCCTGGACCAGGGTGGTATTGGAGTGGTCCTTAACTGGAGAATGTGGAATGAAGATGGATCAGAAGGCACCATTCCAGGGTGACCTTGGAAGGGAGAGATTATGAGTCTAACCAACCAAAACATTGATTTGCAGAGGCTGGGCAAACCAAGAGTTAGAAACCAAGTAAGGGGCAGATGGGCACACACTTGAGAGAGCAAAGCTAAGTAGAGCCTCACAGGAAGAATTTGAAGAGAGAATCAGAGCTCAGGAGTATAACCATAGGGTAAGAAGGTAGTTTTTAACTTTAATGACAGATGGCAGGGACCCCAGGCAGGATGGCAGCCATCATTATATGCCACTTCATATGGTTTTGGCTTTTCCTGCAAATGATGGGTCTCCTGGATTCCTTTATATCCTCTTATGTAATCACTTCCATGAGAAAATCCAGGCCTTTGAAATGGTAGCTGGCTAGGGCTGACAGTGTCGTTCACAGCTTAGATGTGAAGATTTCTCAGATGCCAACCTCAGGGCTCTTCCTTACCCAACCCACCCTTCATCCTTCTACTAATGTTGTGGTTTTTCTGCAATATATTATCTCTGATCTTGCCAGTCATCTGCTTAGTGGCTGTCTTTGTCAAGACATGAACTTTTAAGAACTTCTGTAATATGACCTCAAGTCACTTTTTCTAGCTATATTGGCCATTTCTATCAGATAGCCATCCCGTTTCTAGCCAAACTGTGCCCCTTGATGTGTCTCCAATATGCATGGTCTTTTTCTACCACTGTGCCTTCATTTGTGCTGGTCCTCCTTCCTGGAATGTCTTTTCTCCAGCAAAATCCTACCTTGGATCCAGTCCAATCTCACTTTTCCCCTGGAAAACTTCAGATTTCTCCCATCAGAAGAAATTTTCCTGATCTTTGAATTTCTGCAGCTGATTTCCTTCCCCTTTGGAATTTCTGCATTGATTTGTCCTGAGCCCCAGCACCTCACATTGTGCATGATACTTGGCAAACTGCCTTGCTGTCTGTTGAGGTTCTAATCCAGGCGAGAGAGGTGGGTAGACATTCAGACAGAACAGGAAATCGTGAGAAATCAAGAAGTGTTTTCACCCTTTTTTTTTTTTTCTTGGCACTACTCATTTTTACAACATGGTTTTCCCCTCTCCCTTGAAACATGCTCTTGCCTATAAAACATAAAGAAAACAGTATAGGAAAAATGGATTGTATTTTTTTTCACACTCACTTAACATATGTGAACAAATATAAGAATTGTTAACCCTGCATTTGGAACAACTCATTTAAACAGCCCAAGTGATTATATCAAACCCAATGTGCCCATTTAAAGCAAATTTCTAGAATACAAGGGTTTCAACTAACCAAAAAGGCACCCCACTGTTTCTTCCCGAAGGGAATACTCTATTCAATGTAAGTTAAAGTGACTGTATTTTTGAAGATTTTATTTATTTGAAAGAGAGAGGGAGAGTGAGAGAGAGAGAGAGAGAGAGAGAGAAACACATTCTATCTGCTGGTTCATTCTCCCAGTGCCTGCAACAGCTGGAGCTGAGCCAGACTAAAGGCAGGAGACGGAAACTCCAGCTGGGTTACCCATATGGATGGCAGAGAGTCCAGTACTTGAACCCTTATCTACTGCCTCCCAGGTGCATAGTAGGAAGATGGATCACAAGCAGAGTGGCTGGGATTAGAACTAGGCACTCCCATGTGGGATGCCAACAACCTAAGTGGCAACTTAACCTACTGTACCATGATTCTGGTTACAATAAACTGATACTCTTAAAGTTAACTATGGAACTCTTAAAAACTTCTTTCATTCATCTTTGTGGCTGTACCCTATGGCCCCTGTCTTGTACTCATAAGTGCCCCAGTTGTATGATGTAATTGTTTACCTGTTGCTTCCTCAACCTTCTGACTTCAAGTTTTAATCCTTCAAAAATACTAACCCCGTGACTCTTCACTAGTTTATTATTCTCTGCTTGGCTTATCTCAAGAATGGGGTGGTGATATTCAGGCTGTGGTCAAACAATGGAATGGATGTCTACAAGGCACTTAGCACAGTGTGTACATAATAACTATAAGCACTCTTATTTATTGCTAAGCTTAGAACTGAACTAGTCTTTTGGAGTTGTTTGAACTCTAGTGCCATGTGGGTATTTCTTGGTCAAATTAGAATCCATGCTAATCTGTAGACTGTCTTTCCCAGTGGTTCCTCCACAGAGCTACTTCCTCTCCATTTTGTATCTGTGTAAGCTTTGGTTTTGTTTTGCCATTCCCCAAGGCACTACTATCGCCTTGTTCATATGGAGACTTCATTAGGCACTGACGGGTAGCTCCCTTCGTAGTCTCAGATTGAGAATAGTGATGGCTAATATCCCATGCTGCACTTTGGGTAGAGGCTGAGAGGAACATTTCCACTATAAATGGTGCCGTTCTGTTGGTTACAGGCATATTGAAACTTTTTACCTTTCCCTATAGCATTCAGGGAGAAGAGGCAGGGCCTGGTGGAGGAGCAGTTTGATTTGAAAGAGCAAATTCTAACAACAGCACAGAGACTGGGGGAAGAGCTGTTAGGCAGCCTTCCAAACATACCATACTGTCGATTCTAACAGTAAAGGGGCCTCTTTCTAATCACTCACTGTATATTTCCGAGCCCCTCGACAAAGGCAGTAGAGATGAAGGCTGCTCTTGGCAGATGTGGCTTGTGTGCTAGAGTTAACCAACGTGTACACTCCTGAGATGGAAAATCAGTCAGGGAAGGAAGGATGTGAACCGTGCTGCTTCGGAAGCTTTGCAATCCTGTGAAGAGGTGAAAATAGTAACGGTGGTGCATGCCTTTTCCTTAGATTCCAGGCAAGGGTGGAACTAAACTAGATTGGAAGCTCTGTCCGCCTTTGGCACCACACAGGGCTGGGCCCATGGAGGGTGCTGAATAGATGGCACTTGACTCTGAGTTGTCTCCCCACTAACCATTTGGATTGTCCAAAGCAGAACCATTTTCATTCTTTTATTTATTAATAGTTCCCAAGTTGCCACGAATGCAGTGTGCATTCTGGCTACAGTTTAATCAATTTTCAGAAGATAAATTATCACTTCGTTTTTCTGGGACACAATTCCTTTTCTTATATAATAATAAAAAAAGCAATGGCCTTTTTGGTTGTCAGAACATCACATTGAGATTTCATATCTTATTCATGTTTATCACCAGCATTTATTCTTATCTATCACTCCCCAGTCTCTTTCAGCCTATTTTTCATTCCCAGAGAATATTTGTGCTTTGTAATGCTTTTTTCCTAAGATGAGGGGAACTTAATTTATATAGAGTTTACATTCATTATGTTCAGTCTCTTCTTTATATTTTCAAAGCTTTAGGGTTTTTTTTTCTTTGTAAGTTTTCATGCTGTACGATGTTGCTCATTCAATATCATCAGTAACACTGACTAATTTCTTCTCATCCAATGTTATGCAATTGTGAGCACAATCTTAGGCCCTGAGAAAGCACATGAAAACACCTTTGCATTTATTGTGTAGGAACTTGGAAGTATCATTAGATTATTTCCACAGTGAAGAAGGTACAAATTTTTTAGATTCAAACTAGAAGAAGGTGGCACTCTGAAACTGGTCCCATCTGTCTCTATCCATTAAAATTCATAGTGTTATTCATTCTGACTCTTTTGCCAAAGCCATGACACCTGCTACTGATTTTTGGCATTAGGAGGAGTGAAGAATGAGTGAAACCAAGTAAAAATAAAGGAGGTTAGGGAATAATTAGGGTGTGCTCACAGAGAGATGTGGGGGCAGAACCAGGATCAGCCCTTCCAAGCTAAAATTCACTGAAACTGACAAAATCCATTTGTTCAGACTGGCCTCAACAGCTTGGTAGGGTAGAAAAGGAATGGGTTTTGAGTCAGATTGTGTGTATCAGCACAGTAACCCATTAGCCATATGATCTTGGAGCTTCATTTAACTTGGTTTTTTCCTTGCTTGTCTCCTCAGTCCACCTTCCATCTCCCTTCTCCTCTATCATCATTTTGTTTCCTGGGAGGAGTTGTTGGGATCTAGTTCATGCATGAGGAGATTATATTGTGTGCTTTTTAAATTTATAAGGTATTCCAACTACAAAGAAAATACAAGAGACACACACAGTAAAATCTATGGACATACAGCATGTGGTATTTGTGCATCACATACTTTTTTAAGACTGTGCACTCCTCCTTGGTCTTGTTTCTTTACTTTCTCCCTGCCTGAACTTTGTACTTATCATGTTTGCAAGATTTTTACTAATGTCCATGAATCTGTAAAAATATGTAGTGTTGGCTGGCGCCGCAGCTCACTAGGCTAATCCTCCACCTGCGGCACCAGCACCCCGGGTTCTAGTCCTGGTTGGGGCGCTGGATTCTGTCCCACTTGCTCCTCTTCCAGTCCAGCTCTCTGCTGTAGCCCGGGGAAGGCAGTGGAGGATGGCCCAGGTCCCTGGGCCTTGCACCTGCATGGGAGACCAGGAGGAAGCACCTGGCTCCTTTCTTCGGATCAGCACAGTGCGCCAGCCGCAGTGGCCACTTAGGGGGTGAACCAACAGAAAAAGGAAGACCTTTCTCTCTCTCTCTCTCTCTCTCACTGTCTAACTCTGCCTGTCCAAAAAAAAAAAAAAAAAGGAAAAATATGTAGTGTTGGTTTACAATCTTTTAAGCTTTATATAAATAATATACAATATGCATCTCCTGCAACTTGATTTTCTTGTGCAACATTGTTTCTGAAGTTTATGCATATTAATTGAAACTTATTCATGTTATTGCTTACATAATATTTTTTTCATCTTAAGCTATTGTGTACTGATGATGATGTACATTGCTGCTTGTAGTTTATTTTAATTATTCAAAACTCACACTATAATATGTAAGCATTTCTGATACAAACCATGTACACTTTTGTTACAGTTTCTCTAGGGCATATACCCAAGAGGAATGTTGGTAGGTTAAAGATAGTATATACATTTGTTTGTTTATTTACTTAAGGAAGGGATGGAGAGGGTGTGGGAGGACAGAGAGAAGAAAAGAGACAGAAAGAGACAAAGAGTGTTCTCATTTGCTAATTCAATCCCCAAATACCTACAACATCCAGGGGATGACCAGAGCTAGAGAGCCAAGATAGTAATTCAGGTCTCCCATGTGTGCCACAGGAACCCAATTGCTTGAGTCATCCTTGCTGACTCTCAGGGCGCCACCAGGAATAGAGCAGGGAATTGAACTCAGGTACTCCAGTGTGGGACATCAGCATCTTAACTGCTAGACTCAATGCCACCTTCGATATTTTTAAATTCACTAAATTTTGCCAAATATCTTTATAAACTGATCATATCAATTTATACTTCTAGCAACTATGCAAGAAGTTGCCATTGTTCTGCACATTGGCACTAGTCAGAATTTTAAGATTTTATTAAGCTAACAGCTGTTAAATTAGGGTTATCATAGCAAGTATTATTTTGACTTTCATTTCTCTAAGTACTGGTAACATTAACTTTCTATTAACATGTCTAAATGTCTTTTGATCTGAATTCCTATGAATTATCTGCTAACATAAGCAGCATGGTGATGGCTATTTTGATTATTTTATTTATTTGAGAGACAGAAAGGGATATAGATAGATTGATAGATGGGTATCAAATATATCTACTGATTAATTCACCTGAATGTCTGCAACAGCTGGAACTGAGCAGGGTTTGGGCTATGGCTGGAACTGGGAGCCAGGAATGCAACAGGCTTCCTGCATGGGTGGCTGAAGCTCAGTTCCTTGAGCCCTCATCTCTGTCTCCCAGTGCTGCATTGGGAGGAAGCTGCAGTCAGGACTTGAGCCCATGCACTCTGATGTGGAACACAGGCATCTTAACCACGAGGCTAAATGCCTGCTTCATGGATAGTCTTAAATGAAACCTTTGTATTTACTTTTTAAATAGTGCTGTCATTTGAATAATGTTGCAGGAATTTGGAGTCAGTTCTTTGTCTCATGGCAATGAAGGCTTATGATGCAGACAATAAAGGAGAGTGAGCAAAGCAAGTGAAGGTAGATTTTATTGACAGAGACTTCTGCTGGTTGGGAGGGGTCCCCATGGTGAGGGACCCTTCAAGGTCTGGGTTTTGGGAACTTATATAGGGAGAACATATCAACTGGCCAATTCCACATAGTTTCGATTTGACAGTGTTCTGCCTTTTTTTTTTTTTTTCTATGTCTCTTGCATAATGGTCATGGTTCCTGACTAGTCAACAAATGTTACCATACTGACCACCTGTGGGAGGTGCGACAGCTGAGAAATGGTGTTGACCCAGCCAGTTAAGGTAAGTTATGCCTACCTGATCAGCTGCTAATCACCTGAGACAAGCTGCTTTGTGGTGTGTTCTGGTGTGATGCCAGAACCTAGTTTCTCATATGGTTACTTACGAGTACAGGAACCATTGTGTTCCCTAACTACCAATCTTTTCATTTTCTTAGACAGTGTCTTTTGTCTAATCAGCTGATGTCAGGTTTCATACAAATACCTGATTCCTTATTCCCACAGTGGCCTTTCCTAACTGCCTATCAACCCTTCTAACTCTTCACAATAAGATTTGTGAAATACTCCCCTTCCCTCCCCAGACCTACGCAGGAGTCTAATCCCCAATGATTTATGTTAGTAGCATCAAGAGGGTGAAAACTTAATCTGACTGTGGTGTTTAGAGGTGAGGCCTTTGGAGAGTGATCAGATCAGACAATTAGGGTGGATCTCTTGTTTGAATCCTGGTGGCTTTCTAAGGTGTGAGACAGACTGCACTAGCCATGTGATGCTGTGTACCACCCTGGGGCACCACCAGATGAGGCCCCTAAACCTTGCACTTCCAAAACTGTGAGCCCAAAGGAACCCCTTATGTTTAAAGCCTGGCCTGTCTCAGGAATTTTGTTATAGTTATAAAAAGCTGACAAATACAAGCCAGCATGTTAAGCTCACATAGGATTTAGTGTTTAATATAATAATTGGTTGTATTTCTTCCATTTTGTTTTGTGCTGATTTTTCCCCAAAGAAATCTGTTATTTAATGAGTACAATTTCATAGCTACAACTTTAAGAATATAGTGATTCTTTCCACCATATCTGCCCTCCCATCCCCACTCCTACCCTACCTCCTTCTTCCTCTCCCATTCCCAGTCCCATTTTCCATTAAGATTCATTTTCAATTAACTTTATACACAGAAGACCAACTCTATACTAAGAAAAGATTTCAACAATTTTGTGCTTCTTCTTGATTCTGCCTTTTCTATGTATTTTTCTCTTTTTCACTGCCTTATGTTGCTTTGTTATTTTTATTCATTTTCCCTCTTCTACTACTTGAAATTCATGCCTTCTGTTTTCATGTTTTAAAGGTCACCCTTAACATTTTAACATGCATGTTTGGCTTCACAAAGTCTTGGTTGTGTTCTTCTAAAGTCTTCCTGTGTTCTTTCCTTGAACAACACAAGAAACTTAGAACCTATTTGTCCTTTCTGTATTTACATTTTTTGTTCAATATTTAAGATTTCTTTGGCTTTATAGTCACTGAATATCCTTGTTACTTTTGATTTTACAGTTAATGCACATCTAGATTAGCCATATTTATAACAATTTTATTTGGTCATCATACTTGCACATACTTCAATGCCTTTTTGGGGATTGAGAATCCTTTCTCCTAAGTTCCATTCTTTATTGTTTCTTTGAGCAAGTGTCTGTCAGTGGAAAGCTCCCTAAATTGGTTGCCTGAAATGATCTTCATTTCATTCTGACTCATGAATGATGATCTTGATTGATAAAGAATTCAAATGAGGTCACTTTTTTCATTGCTTCAGGTATTTCCTTGTCTTCTTTTTTCCTACTTTTATTCTTGAAGAGTCTATTGTTAGTCTAACTACTGTTCTTTTGTTGATGCCCTGGGCTATCTTTCTAGATGTTTCTAGGATCTTCACTGTAGTGATTCAGTTTCATGTGTGTATCTAGGTGTGGATTTCAGTTTACTTATTCTACCCATAAATAATTCTGCAACTTGAATTATAACTTTCTCCAATTCTTGGGCATGTTCTATTGTTTTTTTCAGCCGGTGAGTCTCCATTTTCTCTCTATTCTCCTTTTTCTGGCACTTTCATTGGACATGTGTTGGTTCTTCTCATTTTGTCTTCCGTACTCTTCGTTGTTTTACATATTTTAGCTCTTCAGTTTTCTGTATTTAATTTTGAGTAATTCTCTCACAAATACTTTCATGTTCACTAATCTTCCCTTCAATTATATCTAATCTGCTTTTTAAAAAATATCTATTTATTTGAAATACAGAGTTACACAGAGAAAGGGAGAGACAGTGAATAAGAAATACACACACACACATACACACACACAGGGAGAGAGAGAAAGAGGAAGAGGGAGAGGGAGAGGGAGAGGGACAGAAAAAGGCAGAGGGAGAGAGAGAGAGAGAAGGAGAGAAAGAGAGGGAGAGAGGAAGAGAGAGAGAGAGAGAGGGAGAGAGAGATCTTCTATCCTTTGGGACCCTCTTCAAATAGCTGCACAGCTGGGACTAGGCCAGGTGGAATCCAGGTAGCTGGAACTCCAGGTGGATCTCCCACATGACTGGCAGGAGCCCACAGGCTTGGGTCATCTGCCTCTGCCCTTCCCAGGTACATTAGCAGAGAGCTAGATACAAAGTGAAGTAGCAAGGAACCAAGCCAGTGCTCGTAAGAGTGTCATCATTACAGGTGGTAGCATACCCTGCTGAACCAAATGCCGGCCCCGACATGTAGCCTGCTTAACATATTTCCTGAACTTATTTCATATTTTATTTTTAGTAAGCATTTTTAGGTACATGAAAGATATACAGAGTACTGTAATGAGTGCTTGAAAATTTACTGCCAGAAAAAGACCTTGGACCCTTTGTTTTATTTACTTCATTAAATCTTTATTTATAAATATCCACTTTGTTTTTTCAAATTCTTCTGTTATTCATTTATGGTATTTGTTCCTTTTTACAATTTTCTTTTTTTAACTTTTATTTAATAAATATAAATTTCCAAAGCACAGCTTTTGGATTACAATGGCTTCCCCCCTCCATAACTTCCCTCCCACCCACAACCTTCCCATCTCCTGCTCCCTCTCCCATCCCGTTCACATCAACATTCATTTTCAATTAACTTTATATACAGAAGATCAATTAAGTATATATTAAGTAAAGATTTCAACAGTTTGCACCCACAAAGAAACACAAAGTGTAAAGCACTGTTTGATTACTAGTTATACCATTGATTCACATAGTACAACACATTAAGGACAGAGATTCTACATGGGGAGTAAGTGCACAGTGACTCCTGTTGTTGACTTAACAATTGACACTCTTGTTTATGGTGTCAGTAATCTCCCTAGGCTCTAGTCATGAGTTTCCAAGGCTATGGAAGCCTCTTGAGTTTGCCAACTCCGATCTTATTTAGACAAGGTCATAGTCAGAGTGGAAGTTCTCTCCTCCCTTCAGAAAAGGTACCTCCTTCTTTTTTTTTTTTTTTTATTTTTTTTTTTTTTTTATTTTTTTTTTGACAGGCAGAGTGGACAGTGAGAGAGAGAGACAGAGAGAAAGGTCTTCCTTTGCCGTTGGTTCACCCTCCAATGGCCGCCGCGGCCGGCGCGCTGCGGCCGGCGCACCGCGCTGATCCGATGGCAGGAGCCAGGAGCCAGGTGCTTTTCCTGGTCTCCCATGGGGTGCAGGGCCCAAGCACCTGGGCCATCCTCCACTGCACTCCCTGGCCACAGCAGAGGGCTAGCCTGGAAGAGGGGCAACCGGGACAGAATCCGGCGCCCCGACCGGGACTAGAACCCGGTGTGCCGGCGCCGCTAGGCGGAGGATTAGCCTAGTGAGCCGCGGCGCCGGCCGGTACCTCCTTCTTTGATGGCCTGTTCTTTCTGCTGGGATCTTACTCACAGAGATCTTTCTGTGAGTGTTTTTTTTTTTTTTTTCTAGAGTGTCTTGGCTTTCCATGCCTAAAATACTCTCATGGGCTCTTCAGCCAGATATGAATGCCTTAAGGGCTGATTCTGAGGCCAGAGTGCTGTTTAGGACATCTGCCATTCTATGAGTCTGCTGTGTATCCCGCTTCCCATGTTGGATCATTCTCTCCCTTTTTTATTATATCAGTTAACGTTAGCAGACACTAGTCTTATTTGTGTGATCCCTTTGACTCTTAATCCTATCATTATGATTAATTATTTTCTATCCCTTCTATAGTTAACCATTTAAATATTTATTTTGATAGTTCTCTCATTGGAAAGTTTTAGGAGTCTAATAGGACTATCTTTTATATGCTGATTCTTGTTTACTGAGGAAATTTTCCTTATCTCTTCTATAATTTTTGGAATATAAAATAATCCAGCAGTGCTTTTCTCTTAAAATCCTGAATGGCTTGAGTTGAAGGTATGTGCTTTGTTATTGTTTGGATAAGAGTTGGGACATCACCCAAGGGTCTATGTTCTGGAGGCTTGATCCCAAACCTTACGTTAAAGGTAAGTGGATGAGGGGGCTGGCGCTGCGGCTCATTTGGTTAATCCTCTGCCTGCAGCACCGGCATCCCATATGGGCACTGGGTTCTAGTCCCCATTGCTCCTCTTCCAGTCCAACTCTCTTCTGTGGCCTGGGAGGGTAGTGGAGGATGGCCCAAGTGCTTGGGCCCCTACACCCTCATGGGAGACCAGGAAGAAGCACCTGGCTCCTGGCTTTGGATGGGCGCAGCACCAGTCATGGTGGCCATTGGGGAGTGAACCAACAGAAGGAAGACCTTTCTTTCTGTCTCTCTCTCTCACTGTGTGTAACTCTACGTTTCAAATAATAAAAAAAAGGTAAGTGGATGAAGGGTAGGGGCTTGATCTGATTAGGATGTCTAGGAGGGAGGCTCAGTGGGACATCTTTAAGTCACTAGGAGTCTTGCTCCCAGAGGGTAGTTCTCATGAGAGGTTTGGTTGTGTAAGCTGAGTTCAGCCTAGCTTCCTGGCTCATTGTGGTACCCTCCCTTCATGTGTCTTCTGCCATTGTCACCCTTACCAGATGGCTTTTGGATGGGGCCTATCTAATTTTGACCTGTGATTCTCTAAAACCGTGAACTGAAATTAGCATTCTTGCTTCCTAAGTAGCTTCTTGCAGGTATGTTAGTTAAAGTAACAAAAAGATGACAAATGACAAATATACCCCTCGAGAAATTTTTGCTTATTTTTTTTCTCCCAGGTTCCTTAGGGTCATTAATAGGCCTGAGACCATTTCTATAGCTTCTAAAGATTGCTAGTGGTGAGTTCACACTCCACATACTCATAGAGATATATTCCTGGTTACAAGTTCTTAGAGTTTAATTTATTTTTTGCCACTATCAAGACCATGGTAAAAACAAACAAACAAACAAAAACTCTTCCTGTTATTTCCCTGTGCTGGTAGTTGTTTTTTGTTTCCTTTGTTTTGTTTTGAATTTACCTTTTCACTGAATTTACAACCCAGTGTGGTTCTATGTGAGCTGACTTAAATCGAACTCTGTTTCTTACCTCATCTCCTGGTCCTGTCTGGGCATCAAAGCTGAGGATCCATGTTATAGAAGGAAGGAATCCTCTCCAAACCACAGGATGTTACAGCCAATTCATATACTTACTTCTCTGGATTTGGCCCCCTTTTGTTTTTGGCCCTTGGAGTTGCATTTCAGTTGATTGTGTGTTCAATTATTTAACATATATTTGCATTATTTTAGTCCATATTTCTGTGTGGTTTTGGTAGGGGAAGATTTTTGGTTTTCTGACTCTCATTTAAATTATTTAAAGTATTCCTTTCTTATTTTTAAACTGTCAGTAATAATATACACTTTGCAGCTTCTTTTAAGAATTGGAAATAATATATGCATAGTATCTCTCCGTGTCTGGCAATGTCTAGCACATAGTAGATATTTGACAAAATAGTTGTTACTTAATTTTGTTTTTTGTTAACACATGAATAAAACATGAAAGTAAGTCATGAAAATGTTTTGGATTATTATCATTAAGAAATCATTTCTGGGAATATTATATGTAGTAATAACTTGGAATGGAGACCAAGTTTTGATTAGATTCCATAAAAAGTTACTGAAGACCTACTGTGGACTTGGGGCTCTATCTTATTCTATAGCTTTCTCAGTTCTCAGTATAAGAGATAGTGCTATCTCTAAACCATGTGCTGCATTTCTTGAAAAAAATTTCCTAAAGTATACATTGAATTACAAAGTCAACATTAAGGACAGCAAAGCATTTAACTTCATCATATTTCTATTCTTTTATCATTTAACCATCTGGCAGCTGTATCATCCTCTACTCCCTTTTGTTCTGCTTTTTCCAATTCAATAAAACATTGATCATTTACAATGCACGTTATGCACACATTTTTTAGGTCATTGTGAGGAATTTACTTGTAGTATAAGAATATGTTGCCATCATCAGAAATCTTAGAGTCTATTTGGAAAGAAAAGGTAGTCAAAATTATAAACAACAATAACAACAACAAAATTATGTAATTATGCACCGGGATTAGTTATATAAGTAATAATGCCAAAGGAGTTTAGAGAAGGGAAAAAATGTGAACTTTAGTTTGTCATTAGAGCATTAGTAAATATACTAAAGTGGGGAGGAAAAGAGAGATTATGTGAACTAAGGAAATAGCATGAGCTAGGGCTCAGAGAAAGGTGCCATAGTGTCAGAGTGAAGAGTTCAGAACCTGGTGATAGAACACTCAAGTGGGAATTCTGAATGTGTGACCTTTGATGTTCTAATATTCTATGTGCCATTAGCCATTTTGTCTTGGGAAATATTTTGGAGTGGGATATGCCTAAGGAATCAAGTAACAGCTGAGCCAGGTCAAGGAAGAAAAAACAATTCAATCTAGAAATGGATCACACAAACAAGACTAGTGTCTGCTAACACTAACTGATATAATAAAAAAGGAAGAGAATGATCCAACATGGGAAGCGGGATACACAGCAGACTCATAGAATGGCAGATGTCCTACACAGCACTCTGGCCTCAGAATCAGCCCTTAAGGCATTCATATCTGGCTGAAGAGCCCATAAGAGTATTTTAGGCATGGAAAGCCAAGACACTCTGGGAAAAAAAAAAAAGGACCTAAATGAAAGATCTCTGTGAGTGAGATCCCAGTAGAAAGAATGGGCCATCAAAGAAGGAGGTACCTTTCTCTAAAGGGAGGAGAGAACTTCCACTTTGACTATGACCTTGTCTGAATAAGATTGAAGTCGGCGAACTCGAAAGGCTTCCATAGCCTTGGAAACTCATGACAAGAGCCTAGGGAGATTACTGACACCATAAACAAGAGTGTCAAATTGTTAAGTCAACAACAGGAGTCACTGTGTACTTACTCCTCATGTGGGATCTCTGTCCTTAATGTGTTGTCCAATGTGAAGTAATGCTATAACTAGTACTCAAACAGTATTTTACACTTTATGTTCTGTGTGGGTGCAAACTGATGAAATCTTTACTTAATATACTAAATCGATCTTCTGTATATAAAGATAATTGAAAATCTTGATGTGAATGGAATGGGAGAGGGAGTGGGAGATGGGAGGGGTGCGCATGGGAGAGAAGTAATGGGGGGGGGAGCCATTGTAATCCATAAACTGTACTTTGGAAATTTATATTTATTAAATAAAAGTTAAAAAAGAGAAAAAAAAGAAAAAAAAGAGCATTGTTGTTTTATTTATCTGCAAAGACAGAAAATCCCTCTTTATATGTGGTTTGATCCAGGGACTCTCAAATAACCATCTGCATCTCATTTTCCTCCACACTTCTTCTTTGTAGTCAATTCCAATATCAGGGCCCACATTATAGCTAGTAGAAACACCAGACCTCCAGTTTGTGAGGTTCAAGTCTACTGGAAAAGAGAACACCTCTATCTTTCAGCAGACCCTTGGTGTCCTGATGGAGTTACTTACCCATCCCCAGTGAATGGAACTCTCGGTAGGCATACCAGAGTCCTAACAGTGGAGCTGGAGTCAACTCTATTGGGAGCCCATGGGATGAGAGAAAAAGACAGACTGGATGAAATGTGGTGTTTGAATATTTGAAGAGGTGTAGGCGGGTTCTGGTATCCAAAATAATGGAGTTCACTCTGAGAGATGGGAGGGTGTAATACATTGGTAGATATCAGAGCTAGACAGATCCTTTTTATATCTTTGTGAGACTTGATGTTCCTACCTGGAATGGTATGTACAAGTAGGTAGGTATCTATAAGTAGGTTCTTGCAGAACCAAGAGACCTCATGAGTGGGAAAGTGCTTTGTAAATCATAAAGTATTTTTTTTTTTGACAGGCAGAGTGGACAGTGTGAGAGAGAGACAGAGAGAAAGGTCTTCCTTTGCCGTTGGTGCACCCTCCAATGGCCGCCGCGGCCAGCGCGCTGCGGCCGGCGTACCGCGCTGATCCGATGGCAGGAGCCAGGAGCCAGGTGCTTTTCCTGGTCTCCCATGGGGTGCATGGCCCAAGCACCTGGGCCATCCTCCACTGCACTCCCTGGCCACAGCAGAGAGCTGGCCTGGAAGAGGGGCAACCGGGACAGAATCCGGCGCCCCAACCGGGACTAGAACCCGGTGTGCCGGCGCCACTAGGCGGAGGATTAGCCTAGTGAGCCGCGGCGCCGGCCCAATCATAAAGTATTTTGAAAACATAAGATGTCTGCATGTTACATGACTAGGAATAAATAGGAAAATGAATGGATATAGGTGTATTTGGAGAAACTAAATAAATGTGTCTGGATGTGGTCCCTGGGGAGTCACTACAGGTTTGCTCTATAAAGGACATTGTGTCTGTGTGACATGGCTGCTCTTTTTAAGCTTTGATCTGCACTCCTTTCTGGAATTTCTGTGGGCTCTTCTTTCTCTGCCCCTGCATGGATTCTTTTTTCTCACAAGAGTAGAGCCAACATTAGGGGTCTAGACGATCTTTTGTAATTGCTCTGGTTTCTTGAGCATCTTGGGATGGGTAAAGTACAGGAAGGGAATGGATGGAGGTTTTTAGGCCCTACATTTCCAAATTCCTTTGTTTTTCCCTCTTCTTATTGAAATTGAAAATGCTGACAAGGTCTCCTATGTTCCTTTACAAAAAGAGTCTTCTGTTCCTTCTAGTCCCTGATTTCCCAATCCTGTGATTCATTCATTCATTCATTCTCTGGATTATAAACCATTGCTAGATATTCAGGGCTTGAAATGGAAAAATCTGGTTGACAATTTTGTTTTCAATTTTATTTTCTAAGGCTTCAGCCATATTGGTGATACAAAATATTGTTGGTGCCCACTCACTTCCAAACATCAATATTCATTGGCTCCATGAAAGCCAGCATGACTCCTCACTCATGGCTGATATAATAAAATAGAATATTCAGAAATCTACCAACAATAGATGCTGGAGAGGATGTGGGGAAAAAGGGACACTAACCCACTGTTGGTGGGAATGCAAACTGGTTAAGCCACTATGGAAGTCAGTCTGGAGATTCCTCAGAAACCTGAATATAACCCTACCATTCAACCCAGCCATCCCACTCCTTGGAATTTACCCAAAGGAAATAAAATTGGCAAACAAAAAAGCAGTCTGCACATTAATGTTTATTGCAGCTCAATTCACAATAGCTAAGACCTGGAACCAACCCAAATGCCCATCAACAGTAGACTGGATAAAGAAATTATGGGACATGTACTCTATAGAATACTATACAGCAGTCAAAAACAACGAAACTCGGTCATTTGCAACAAGATGGAGGAATTTGGAAAACATCATGCTGAGTGAAATAAGCCAGTCCCAAAGGGACAAATATCATATGTTCTCCCTGATCGGTAACAACTAACCAAGCACAAAAAAAGGAAACTTGTTGAAGTGAAATGGACACTATGAGAAACAGTGACTTGATCAGCTCCTGTCCTGACAGTTGATGTACAATGTAATACTTTATCCCTTTTAGTATTTTTTTTTTTGTTCTAGCACCATTGGTTGAACTCTGTAATTAACACACAATTATTCTTAGGTGTTTAAATTTTAACTGAAAAGTGATCCCTGTTAGGAATTTGGAAAACATTATGTTGAGTGAAATAAGGCAATCCCAAAGGGACAAATACCACTTGTTCTCCTTGATAGGTGACAACTAACTGAGCACCAAAAAGGAAACCTCTTAAAGTGAAATGAACACTATGAGAAACGGTGACTTGATCAGCCCTCACCCTGACTGTTGATGAACAGCTTAATATGTTATCCCTCTTAGTAATTTTTTTTGTTTGTTCTACTTAATACTTTTGGTTGAATACTGTAATCAATACACAATTCTTCTTAAGTGCTGAAACTTAACTGAAAAGTGATCACTGTTAAATATAAGAGTGGGAATAAGAGAGGGAAGAGATGTGCAATTCGGGACATGCTCAAGCTGACTTACCTCAAACGGTAGAGTTAGAAACATACCAGGGGATTCGAAATCAATCCCATTGAGGTGGCATGTACCAGTGCCATATCACTAGTCCCAGTGATCAATTTCTGTTCACAATTGATCGTAATAACCAAAGGGATCACATAAACAAGACTAGTGTCTGCAAATACTAGCGGATAGAATCAAAAAGGGAGAGAATGATCCAACATGGGAAGTGAGATACACAGCAGACCCATAGAATGGCAGATGTCCTAAACAGCACTCTGGCCTTATAATCAGCCCTTAAGGCATGCGGATCCGGCTGAAATGCCCATGAGAGTATTTCAGGCATGGAAAGCCAAGACACTCTGGGGGGGAAAAAAAAAAACCTAAATGAAAGATCTCCACGAGTGAGATCCCAGTGGAAAGAATGGGTCATCAAAGAAGGAGGTCCCTTTCTCTGAAGGGAGGAGAGAACTTCCACTTTGACCATGGCCTTGTCTAAATATGATCAGAGTCAGTAAACTCAGGGGGCTTCCATAGCCTTGGCAGCTCATGACAAGAGCCTAGGGTGATTACTGATGCCATAAACAAGAGTGTCAATTTGTTAAGTCAACAACAGGAGTCACTGTGCACTTACTCCTCATGTAGGATCTCTGTCCTTAATGTGCTGTACATTGTGATGTAATGCTATAACTAGTACTCAAACAGTATTTTTCACTTTATGTTTCTGTGTGGGAGCAAACTGTTGAAATCTTTACTTAATATATGCTAAACTGATCTTCTGTATATAAAGAGAATCGAAAATGAATCTTGATGTGAATGGAAGGGGAGAGGGTGTGGATAAGGGGAGGGTTGCGGGTTGGAGGGACGTTATGGGGGGGAAGCCATTGTAATCCATAAGCTGTACTTTGGAAATTTATATTCATTAAATAAAAGTTAAAAACAAAAAAAACAAAACAAAAAAAATAAAAAATAAAATAGAATATTAAGAAAGAAAATACTTCCATTCTGTGAGTCTTAACATTGAAGGAAAGATTGTCTGATTGCTGAGACAGTGGCTGAAATCACATGGGCTGACAAAGCAATAATAACTACTTTTTAGATGAGATTTTTAGCCTCAAACCTCCCATGTTCCTAGTACCCAGGAGGTTTCCTCTTTTGCTGGTGAAAGTAAGTTTTTCTTTCTGCAGTCCCGCAAACCTCTTGATGGGGTTGAGCTCTCTGAAAGAGAAGGAGGAGATTAGGAAGTCTATTGCCAATCCACCTCCTTCTTAAACCACAGAGTAGGAAGCTAAACTCTTTATGTTCAAATCCTTATTGAACTAATTAATTCACCTCTACAATGGTTTCTTCATTGATAAAATAGGGTTAACAAAAGCATCCATCTTATAGAGTCATTAGGATTAGATGAATACATGCATACAAAGCGCTTAGAAGCTAGCACATAGGAAGTATTCTGATGTTGGTTTAGTATGAATTGGCATTTCGTACGTTATTATTGGTTTAGGATCTGAAGACATCCTGTGACTTCTGCCAAATAGGAGAGATATGTGTTGCTTCCAAGTCTTCAGCTATATTATGTCAAGTCTTTTCTCCTTTACAGATCTCCTTAGTAGAACCTCTTACCTGATTTCCTGCACATCAGCATGTAGATGTGAACACACATGCACATGTAAGCACACGTTTGTGTGCATGTGTGTGTGTGTTTGTGTGTGTGCTAGTTTCGAGTGGGAAATGTTTTAATGTTTTTAAATGTATTTTTAAAATATTTTTGAAAATTGGGAGAAATATATATACACAAAGTTTTCCAGCAATTAATTACATTTATATTGTTGTGCAGGTGTGACCACCATCTATCTCCAACACTCTTTTCTTCTTACAAAACTGAAAATCTATACCCATTAAATACCAGCTCCCTATTCTCTCTCTCCTTAGTCCCGCAAAACCAGCACTCTGTTTTCTGTCCCTGTGATTTTTTTTTTTTTGACAGGCAGAGTTGGACAGTGAGAAAGAGACAGAGAGAAAGGTCTTCCTTCCTTTGTTTCACCCCCCAAATGGCTGCCACGGCCGGCGCTATGCCAACCCGAAGCCAGGAGCCAGGTGCCTCCTCCTGGTCTCCCATGCAGGTGCAGGGCCCAAGGACCTGGGCCATCTTCCACTGCACTCCCGGGCCACAGCAGAGAGCTAGCCTGGAAGAGGGGCAACTGGGACAGAATCCAGTGCCCTGACCAGGACTAGAACCCGGTGTGCCAGCGCCGCAGGTGGAAGATTAGCCTAGTGAGCCGCAGCGCCGGCTGATCCCTGTGATTTTAACTGCTCAAGGTACCCTATGTAAGTGGAAACAAACAGTATTTGTCTTTCTTGGACTGGATATTTTAGCTTAACATAATGTTCTGAAGGTTCATCTATGTTATAACATAGCATATGTCGGAATTTCTTTCTCTTTTAAGACTGAATAATATACCGTTGAATTAGAAGGATTTTGATTGCAAGAAGCGGAAGCTCCTTTGAACTAGTTTAAGAAGAGGGAAATTCATTTTTGACTTTGATCATACGCACTCAAGGTTTGGAAACAGAGGCCGGAGGGACAAGGAACGTGGACTGTTCTCCTACCTGAGGGTTGCACCTCTGTTTCTCAGCTAACTGGATTCTCTTCCTGTCTGTGGTTTCAACCTTCCGTAGTCAGATTTAAAGAGATCTGTGTTCTTGGGCCTACTCTGTGTTGGTTCCTCTTGGGTCTGGGATTTGCTGGTTCAGGTGACGGCATTTGGTGAAAGGGCAAAATGGCTGTAGACAATCCAGTAAGGGAAAGTCTTCTGAAGTGAGTTTATGGATGAGCAGGACAGCGCTGGCACTGTTGGTGGGACTGATAACCAGCTAAGCCTCACTCTCAGGTCCCTATGAGTTGTTAGGATCAAATGAGTGCATGGCTAAAGAAGGCTAAGAATATAACACAAAGTACGAGCTCAGTGCCGCCTACTTTCTTCGTGTCTTGGGAAGCTGTCTTCCTTTTTTTCCAGGTTTGGATTTCTGTTGTCTATAAGTGATGGTCTTGCACTAGGTCCTTTCTGGTTCTGCCATAGAGTGTGGCTCCGTGCATCAGTGCCTGGACTGAGTGACCAGGAAATTCTCTGTTTCTTCTTCATCTTATTCAGCTTCCCAGGGTAGGTTCCATTGCTGGGCTGCTCATTAAGCTTCTTCCTTTACTGGTGTGAATAATTAATTGCCACTAACATTAAGACTCCTAGCAACGAAGTTCTGTCCCACATCTCCTGTGGTGCAGCGTGTACTTCCTGGGCAGATGAAGAAATAACAGTGTGTGAGAAATCTGTTAGCAATTAACACGGCCAACTGGACTTTCTCAGGAGGATACACAGCATCTCCCTCCAAGAACAAGGACTCTGCTCCTCCACACCAAAGAGAACCATCTGATGTACTCAATATTTAATAAATGAACTGAAGCCCTAATGAGGTGCAGACGTTATACATGGACAGTTTTCTCCTGAGGGATTAATGGGGCAAACCTCCTCCCGAGACGGTATCAACTGTGCCATTATGCTTTAACCAGAGGCCTTGCCTCCTCCAGCAGTGGGGAGTTCACAGCTCATTTTTCACCTGTCTGGCGTCGCCTAAGACTTGTTCACGTCTCTAGTCTCAGTTCTAGAGTCTGGGCATGAAAGATGCAGCAGGAACCATTAGCCTCTCCCGTGGTTGTTAACCTCTCTGTGTGAACTTGGTAATTCCCTCTCAGTAGGGAGCTTTCTCTACATGGTGAAAAATTCCATGTGGGTCAACGAGCACAGGAAAGTTAGTTTATTAAGAAAACTTCAAAACACAGAGGTATTCTGGGGATGGGAACAACACAGGGCATCAGTAACTGGTGAGGTTTCAGAAGTTAGGACTTGGACGGCTCTGCCCTGTTCAAGTGATGTGGGTCAGCTTCACTGTACCTCACTCCCTGGATTGCTTTGCCCACAGGGAATGCTGGGAGCCCCAGAGACACAATCTGCCACTCTCTTTCTGTACACAAATCCGCTGCAAGGCAGATAAACATGCTGGCTCAGGAACATTAAAACTCGGAGGCTGCCGAGAAGGGATCACACAGTCCCTTCCAATTCGTTGCTTTGGCCTTGTTCCACATTATTTCTCTATTCTCTAGCCTGGTCCAATTCTCTCTACTGTCCTTGCTTTTCTACTGCTTTTAAGCTTACACCTAATCATCAGAGTTGCAGTGCATGTCTCACTATGTGGGGACAGCTAATAGAGGAAACTAGGAACAGTTTTATTCAGGATTATAAAAACAGTTGATTCTCTTGACAACAGGAATAGTGAGTGTGAAAAAAAAAATATTTTCTAAGCAAGTTTGAGGATCACCTTTCTCTGACTGACAGCTTCTGTCCAGGCCTGGATGATTTTGTGTGAAGTACTTCACATCAGTAATAGGGGTGGTGATGAGAAATTCTTCTGTGTCTGTGTAGGGGGAGGGGTGGTAGTTAATGGACAGTAGGGGTTGAGGAGGTAGTGGAGGTTGCATATAAGCCTAGGAATTACTTAAGATAATAAACCTCTGTTATTGAAAGTTTGGGATTGGAAACGGAATGATAAAGTAGTAATCAAAAATGTGCTAAAATGAATTTGATGCAAATGAGATGCAGAAAGTGCCCTGGATGTGTTGGAAGAGGATGTCAGATAATTGGAAAGCGTACTTTCTGGCCTACGCATGGCCAATGCCAATCTCTTCAAGAATTCTCTGGAGCCTCTTACTGCAAAACCATTTTAAGCCCTACAGGGACTTTTTTTCTTCCTGTCAGTTAAAGAGTTGTGAAATCTTATCTATTTTGGTGTCTGTTCTATTGGGAAATGGACAAGTTCTGGAGAGGAATCAGGAACGCACCTTGGCACGCAACCCATACTCACCCTGAGTTCAGCCCAGACACCTTATCCCAGCAAGTACCTGGCAGGAGAGAAGATGTGGTTTGTGTAGCAGGGAGAAGGGAGCTACGTCTAGCAAAGACCAAACCCAAGGCATCCACTTCCCTGTGACCCCTGGCCTTTGCCCTGAGGGTCAGAAGATGAGTTCTTCAACACAATAGAGTGCTGGGTATGTAGGAGATAAAAATTTTTACCCCTTTCCCAGATTTTTCACTCGCTCCTCCCAGGTCTTTCATTCCCCATTTGCTTCCTGGTGCTGCCCCTTGGGCCGCAGGGAGGAAGAGCAGCTGATGAGACTGTTCGGATTTCTGACCTGCACTAGTCACAGGCAAGGCCAGAGCCACGCAGCTGTGCTTCGTGTTTTCTCTTGGACTCCCTCCTGCCAGGAAGCTGGTGGGCAGAGTGGGTCTGAGCCCTTCCTGGGGCATTTCCTTCTCTGTCTGCACACATGCCCTGGGGACAAGGTCCTGCCTGTTTCCAGGGAGGAGAAGTATGTACAGGTTTAGCTTTTCCAGCTGGGGACTAAGCAGGAGACTTCAGTGGGCGCTAGTGCTGAGCCACCAGGTCATAGCCCTGTTTTTTTACAGATGACCTCGCATTGCTGTAGCCGGCTCTGGCCATTCCCATGCTTCTCAGCTGAGTGCTGCACCTTAGACTCCTTGGACCCTCCCAAGGGCTGGTGGGTTCCGGTGCATAGCAAAGCAGGACTTAACATATGGCCTCTTATTCTTTTGGTAAGCTTGGCAAATTCATAAACCTACTCCTATCACCAAAGGATAGAAATGTTGCCAAATTTCCTCTCTCTAAAAGGATTAAGTGATCCTAATCCGAAACCAGGCAAATTGAAGTATGATTGAGTTTTAGATATGATAATACACTATGCTAATGTTTATCTGGGCTGAAATAATCAGCCAGGGTGGTGAGGTTCTGGGAACAGATGTGTGAGGCGAACAAAAAAAGGATTTGAGACTCAAAGGGAGGCTTGTGGCGCATTATGGGGGTAGTTGTAGACCAAGAAGGAAAGCCTGGTTTAGGGAAATTTTATGGGCACAGTCCAGGGCAGCTGTAGAGTGCTGATTTCTTTGTGTAGATGCACGGAAGGCAGAGTTTATCCTAGGGAAGAGAATGTTCTTTTTTGGTGACTAGAGGATTTGGGTCCTACAGTAAAAGCTAGAAGAAAGAAGAAAACAGGAAGGCAAACTGGAAAAAGATCAGCCTGGGTGTCTGAACCTTTCATTAACCAGGATCCCCTCCCTCTGAAAAAATGTGCTTCAAGTGTGTTAGTCCTTGGGAGTGATTTGTTAATATGCATAGAATGGGAGTGGTGAACAAGGGTATTCAGAAATTTCAGGGAAAATGAAGATAAGATTATTTTGGAGTGAATGAACCTTGAAAACCCAGCATATGAAAGGGTATTTAAAAAGTCCATGGAAAAATGTGCTATGAAAAAACTGGATTTAAAAATTTTTGCAAAAAATAAATACCTTTAATTCTGTTTTTTATGAACTTTTTGAAATACCCTTGTATTATTCAGAGTAGTGGAACAGCTTGCTGGAGTGAGGGTCAGTGACCCCTGAGAGCAAGGTGTTTGGGAGAGGACAATTGACACTTTAGTGACACTTAGGAGAGTAACTCAAACTTCAACCACTAAGTGATAAAAAGATCTTAATGGTTTATGGGTTCAAGGCTTGGCTATGCCAAGAATTAACCACATGACCTCATGAAAGTTTAATCCTCTCTCTGGGCATTAGTTTCAGCGAATTAGGTCTAACCTCTTACATTGCTGTAACTTGGGAACTGTTGTGGGCTGTGCTTTGTCACAGCCATCCTGTTGTCACTAAGTATACTACAAACTGTTGCTCTTGTCGGCTCAGCAGAATCCCTGACCCTGACCTCTCTGAACACTCAAGAATGCAAAATCAGGGCCGGCACCATGGCTCACTTGGCTAATCCTCCGCGTGCGGTGCTTGCATCCCATATGGGCGCTGGGTTCTAGTCCCAGCTGCTCCTCTCCCAGTCTAACTCTCTGCTGTGGCCCAGGAAGGCAGCAGATGATGGCCCAAGTGCTTGGGCCCTGCACCCGCGTGGGAGACCAGGAGAAGCACCTGGCTCCTTTAGCTCTGGCCATAGCGGCCATTTGGGGGGTAAGCCAACGGAAGGAAGACCTTTCTTTCTGTCTCTCTCTCTCTCACTGTCTATCTGTCAAAAAAAATGCAAAATCAAATAAGTGGGAGCCCACTGGGCAGAGGCTGTCTATGTACTTTGAGCTCCTATTTAAGGAAAAGCAACCTGAGTATACAAACTGAGAGCTTAACCTAAGAATATAACTAATGACTGAGTCTCAGCTAATCACAAACAGCCAACCATAGGCTTCCGACTGTTCAGACTGTGTCCAAATTTGGCAAAGCTGGGGCTGTAACCAGTAAAGCTACTCCTGTGTTTCACCAGTCCTCTCCAGATACACTCATACACTCTTTGCACCTTGCAGAGCACAGCTCTCTGGACCTCTTCTGGTTCTCAGTGCTGCCCAATTCATGAATTATTCCGTGCTCAGTTAAACTCTATTGAATTTGACTTGTCAGAAGTTTGTAATAACAACAACCCCTCACGTCCCAACCCTGACCTCATGATTAAGATGTTTTGGAATGGAATTTTCCAGATTCCCTTCTCAGCAGGTTCTGTGGTAGATTAGACTAGAGAGGGAGACTTTCAGAAGCCAGGAGGGAAATAAAAACCCTGAGTTTCTGAGGCAGCTGTGGGCAGATGTTCAGGCCTTGACAGATGGCAGGTAGCAGGCCCTGCCAGTGGTTTTTAGATATTCTGAGAATCACCATTGGAGCTGTCAGCAGCTGAGATTCTTAGCTGTGACTTCCCTGTGATTCGTGCATCACTAGGTTTTCTGAAAGCCAGCTCCAGCCACCCTGACCTTAGAATGTCCATCCTTTACAATGCTCGTGTAAGCCTTCTGTTGTCTATGTTAAATCTCATCCTGCTGACAATGTCTAGGGTAGTGTCTGCTTTCCTGAATGTGTGACTCAGAGTCCTCCACAGAAACAGAACCAACAGGATGTGTTTAAGCAGGCATTGCTTCTTATCTGTGAGTTATGCATCCATGAGTTCAATACAATGCAGGTTGAAAATATTTGACAGGTGCTGGCATTGTGGTGCAGTGAGTTAAGCTGCCACTTGTAATGCTCATATCCCATATTGGAGTACTGGTTGGAGACCTGGCTGCTTCACTTCTGATCAGCTTCCTGCTAATGGACCTGGGAAAGCAGCAAAAGATGGCCTTAGTGTCTGGGCCCCTACCACCCATGCAGGAGGGCGTGATGGAGTTTCTGGCTCCTGGCTTCTGTGCAGCTCAGCCTGCCCTGTCCTGGCTATTTGCAGAATGAATCAGAGAAGGAGGATTGGTCTCTCTCTTTCTCTTTTTCTCTCTCTCTCTCTGTGTATGTGTGTGTGTCTCTAATTCTGCCTTTCCAATAAAGAAAGAAATCTTTAAAATAATTTGGAAAAAAATTTCATCTGCACTGAACACATACAGACTATTTTTTCTTATCATTATTCCCCTAAAGATAGCATAACAACAATTCACATAGCATTTACATTATATTAGATGTTACAAGTAATGTAGAGATGATTGCAAATATACAGGAGGATATACCTAGATTATATGCAACTACTACATCATTTTATGTAAGTTGTTTGCATGGAGGTCCTGGAACAAATCCCCTATGGAAATCTAGGAATGACTGTATATAAAAATACGCAAAGAAGTAGCTTTATTGTAGGGCTGATGCAGTTATACAAGCAGGTGAATCTGAAATCTGCTGTGTGGGCTGGCTGGCTGGCTGGCTGGCTGGCTGGAAACCTATGCAAGCTGATTGTGTAGTTCCATACTGGAGGCTGGCAGCCTGGATACCCAGGAGAGCTGCTGCTGCAGACGTTACAGTCCGAAACTCTGGCTGGCATTGTGGTGCAGCCGGTCAAGCTGCCATTATCAGAGTGCTGCTTTGAAATCAGCTGCTCTGTTTCTGATACAGCTCCCTGCTGATGCACCTAGGGAACCCGTGGAAGATGGCCCAAGTGCTTGGTCTCTGCCACCCATGTGAGAGAGTAGGATGGACTTCCTGGCTCCTGGATTGGGTCTGCCCCAGACCTGGCTGTCAAACAAAATTTTTTTTTAAAGTTCCAAACTGGGCAGTCTGCTCGTGGCCTCTTGAAGGGAACTAGTCTTCATGCATTAGTGAGGCCTTCAACACAGGACACATGAGGCCAGCCACACTAAGGAGGGCAGTCTATGTCCTCAGAGTGCACTGATTAAACATTAATATCAACCCAAAACACCCTACAAAATAACGCTTACACAAAATGACATTGTCTTTTGATAAAGTTTTTGGTATCAGTCTAGTTGCTAGGAAATAGTACCTCGAATATGGACTATGGGGTTGGTTATCTGACTTAACTGTAGAAATGACTGCATTACCTATGGCAATTGGAATACTGGTATCCTATGCACGTGACCATAAAAATTTAGCTACATTTTCATTTACTGCAATTAAGTGCCTATTGGAGATAAGGCTGTGGGAGAATGATATGGAGGAAATGATTAATTGTAGGGCTGTGGAGGTGAATGCTTCTCAGGGCACAAGGCAAATTAATGAAGGCATGTGTTTCCCAGAATTAGAAGAGACACTGGATGGATTCTGTTTGGAACTTGAACCCCAAATAATCTTGCACATTCTTGTCAGTAGACTCAGTCCCTCGTCTATCTAGCAGGGACTTTGTCTCTTTATTCTTAAAGACCTTGCAGTGAAACTACCTAACATGGTTAGGAAAGCTAATTATCATCAAGGCTCCTTTCCTAAGAAAGGCACCCATTATCCACATTCCTTCTACACATACCCTATCCCTGTAAGCCTCTAATAATCACTGTTTTGCTGTTTTGTGTTCAAATTACTTTTTAGCTCCCACATACGAGGAAGATGATGCAGTATTTTAATCCCTGGATTTATCTTTGAATGGATGCTATCTCTTAGGAAAGGAGGCTCCTCCCACCATCATCATTGCCTCCAGATTTAAACTAATATTCGATCTCAACAATCTACAGGAATAAGAAGATAAAATCTGAATTTTGAGGAATTAAAATATTCATCAGAAGATGATTCTACCAATAGATTTTAAGGGTGTTAGACCAAGAAGGAAACATGGCCTTGGATTACACTAAATTTATCAAAATATATTTAAAGTTTTATCTCAAACAATTGACACTGGCTGTAGCAATGGCTCATTTGCCACTAACACCTGGGATCACCTCATGTTAAATTATGTTGGGAAGTCGGAGTTTTCGTAGGTAAAATATGGAGTAATGAAACTACAGTCTCTGCCTTGACATGTTGGATGAAGTTTATTAAGCTTGACTCCCTTATTCATCTTGTTGGGAGAGCCTAGGTAGCCTTCTCTTCATTGAGTCATGGAGAACGGTGTTAGTGAGGGGGAACACCTGTATCTTTGAAAAAACTCCTTTAATGGCTGTCTTCTGCAGGTTGCAAATGATGGTGAGGGAGGCCATGATCAAATAGGGCTTCAGTCCTGGGATGACAGAGGACAAATGGCAATGCGTAGTAACCAAAGACAAGAGATGCATGGTTAGTATAACGAGCAGCTGGGCCAATGCAAGTCAGAATGATTTGCATGTAGAGATGTGAGGGGCTAAGTCATTGGAGTTGGCATCCTTAGGGTTCCCATAGACAGGCGGCCTGCTAGAGTCTTGTTATGATCTGAATAATTAAAAAATCCCAAGTCTAGTGAAGAGAGAACCCTGACTATGTGAAAATAGTGATCAACATTCTCTCACACAGTTTATAGATTGCAGCTGGTTCACAGACGGAGAGGAGAGGTGTGTCTTGAAGAACCCTATGGTACTGCCACAAATATACACACATTGGAAGTAGTCTTCCTAGCCTCCACCAAAGACTTACACACCTCTGGAAAGTGAAACAAAATCATTTCTTGTAATTTTTTTAGATTTTATATTTTATTATATAAACCATATCTCATTAAAGGTAATATGAGTTTTCTTGGGATTAGATAATATTTTTACTTTAAAATCTTTATTAATAATAATTGTACACATTTATGGGCTACAGTATGATATTTCAATACATCTATACAATGTCTACTAATAAAAAAGTAAATGAAAATAATATTCCCACTTCTTTGACATCACTTTATTATTGGAGACTTGAAATTCCTTTCTTCTATTTATAAAATACATACTAGGTTATTGTGAAATGCAGTCACCCAATTGTGCTTTGTAACACTGGGAACTTTTCCTTTGATCTAACTCTGATTTGGCACCCATTATCCACATTCCTTCTACACATACCCTATCCCTGTAAGCCTCTAATAATCACTGTTTTGCTGTTTTGTGTTCAAATTACTTTTTAGCTCCCACATATGAGGAAGACGATGCAGTATTTTAATCCCTGGATTTATCTTTGAATGGATGCTATCTCTTAGGAAATCAATGAGCAGAAAACGTCTAGATGTCATTACCAGCACATATGTGCAAGGATGTAGAAATATCCCCCATGAAAAGTTTGGCATCCTCACTCTGGAGCAGGTTATAGGAGTTCAGTGGTCTGTGTTATCCCCTGTAAAGTGTTAGGTAAATTGTTGCAATTTTGGATGACAGACATTTGGAAAGAAGTGCAACACTGGTCAACCTCTTTGAATCCTACATTTCCATGTAATGCTTTCACTCTTCACTCATTTATCAAACAATTCCTAAAGCTACCAGGTTTTTTCTTTTTTAATTGTTCCTATTTATGTGGTTCAGTATGATAATACATATATTCAATATGTAAATATCTCATGTGGAAGCTAAAATAAGTCAATCTAGAACAAAGCAGTAATTGTTAGATGCTGGAAAGGGGGCTGCAGAATGAGGTTGGACAATAGATGCCAAAACACTGTTAGAAAGAATAAGTTCTTAGTGTTCCACAGCACAGTGGAATAACTGTAGTTTACAATATCCTATTATACGTTTTCTGAAAAAAAAACAGAAGAGGGGAGTTCAAAAGTTCCTATAATAATATAATGATAAGGAGAGAGAAATAGTCATTACCCTGATTTGAGCAGTATGCATTGTGTATAATTATTGAAATATTACATTGTATCCCATAAATATGTACAACAATTGTGTTATTCAATTTTTTTAAAAATTTAAGGTTACCATTTTTGAATGGAGCCCAGAGAAAGGAAGGTTTTGCAGCATGTTCAGGCTGTAGTTCAAAGTTCTCATTGCTTGAATCTGATTGAAATCAGGTGTAGGGGAAGGAGTTCAGTATCTCTGTCAAGATGTAGCTTGGGGTACCCCCACATTCTATATCCATTTTAATGAGCCTGAGTCACAGTCTTAGCTCAGCTCAGCTCCCAGTTCCAGCTTCCTGCCACCTTGGGAGGCAGCAGGTGATGGTTCACATACTTAGGTGTCTGGCACCCACCTGAGAGACTTGGATTGAGTTCTTGGTTCCTAACCCATCCCCAATCACTTTGGTATTAGTGGAATGAACAAGCAGATAGGATATCTCTCTATGTGTGTATGTCTATCTCTCTTTCTGTCTATCTCTTTCTCTGGGTCTCTATGCCTTTTCAAAAATAAAAGATAAAAAAAAAAGAAAGAAGATGCAGTCAAATTTTTGTGATAAACAGGAATGTTTTCTGGAATCCCAGAAAATCTCTGATTAGGGAATCACAGTGTAGACCAGGGGAGTTAGGAAGTGAAACCACACCCTGTAGCCTGGTAAAGATTGAATCTCGAATTACTGGACAGTATGTGGCCATGAAACCTGAACTAGCCACCATCTACAAAGTGTTATTTATTTAACCACACCAGCGTTCCATATCAAGGGGAAATGGTATAAGGGAGCCTGAGTTTGAATAAGGCTTGGAGGCAGGAATAAGTTTCTTGAACAAGTGGTTGGGATTCCACTTCTATTTTTCAGCCTATCCATCATCATACACTTGTGGGCTCATAGGAGACTGCTTCTGATCATCTGAGTGGAGAAGAAAAAACTAGGGCCTCTGATTTAAATAGATGCTTGTGCATAACATTTTGGTATTAGATGGGAGTAGAAGGCTGTTGCATTACAAAAGTGGCTGTAGAATATGGTAGGGAAGGGAGAACCTACCAATAGGCAGAACTTTAAGAGTAAACACTAGACAGTGGCAAAAACTGGCTGGATTGTCACAAAGTTGATAAGATCCAGATTAGAACCTCGGCAATCAAGGAGCTCTGTGAAAGAGGTAGGTGGATAGGCTTCTAGAATGGACGTAGAGGTAAGGGTAATTGAAGACCCTCATAGTCACAGGGACTAGATGGCTTATTGTGTAGATGCCTTCCAGCTTCCTTCCCTAGTCACTCCACAACTTTCTCATTAAAAAAAAACAGAAGTCCATGCTAACAAGGATAGATGTTATTTACGAGTACAAGAACTTGACTTCCTCAGCAAGGCTGAACTGGTTGCTACTGCTGAGTGCCTTACATAGCAACATGTCAACAGAAGAGACTTAAGCCGAGCTCCCATGTAGCTTCATTGTCCAGGAGGACCAGCCAGCCACATGGTGGCAAGTTGGTTACATTGGACTCTTTCCATCATTGAGGGGGCAGTGATTTTTTTTTCTTCCTGGAATAGACGTGTAATATGGATATGGATCTGCTTTCCCTGTTAGCAATGTTTCTGCCAGCATCACCATCTGTGGACTTATTGAATGCATTATTCACTGTCTTGGTATCACAAAAATATTTTTATTCTGACCGAGGAGTTTTATTTTATAGTTAAAAATAAATAAGAAGAAAATGAGGCATGATGTCACACTCATGGGATTCACTGGTCTTATCAAATCCCTCATTTACTTTGAAGTAAGACCCAACAAATAGTCAAAACCAGTACCTTATATATGGTACCATATATTTATTTATTTATTTTTCATTCTTTTTTTAAAACTTTTATTTAGTAAATATAAATTTCCAAAGTATAGTTTATGGATTACAATGGATTCCGCCCCCCCATAACTTCCCTCCCACTCGTATCCCTCCCATCTCCCACTCCCTCTCCCATTCCATTCACATCAATATTCATTTTCAATTATCTTTAAATACAGAAGATCGATTTAGTATATATTAAGTAAAGATTTCATTAGTTTGCTCCCACACAGAACATAAAGTATAAAATACTGTTTGAGTACTAGTTATAGCATACATTCACATTGGACACCACATTAAGGACAGAGATCCTACATGAGGAGTAAGTACACAGTGACTCCTGTTGTTGACTTAACAATTTGACACTCTTATTTATGGCATCAGTAATCTCCCTAGGCTCTTGTCATGAGTTGCCAAGGCTATGGAAGCCTTTTGAGTTTGCTGACTTCGATCTTATTCAGACAAGGTCATAGTCAAAGTGGAAGTTCTCTCCTCCCTTCAGAGAAAGGTACCTCCTTCTTTGATGGCCCTTTCTTTCTACTGGGATCTCACTCACAGAGATCTTTCATTTAGTGTTTTTTTGTTTTTGTTTTTGTTTTGTTGTTGTTGTTGTTGTTTTTCCAGAGTGTCTTGGCTTTCCATGCCTAAAATACTCTCATGGGCTCTTCAGTCAGATCCGAATGCCTTAAGGGCTGATTCTGAGGCCAGAGTGCTATTCAGGACATCTGCCATTCTATGAGTCTGCTGTGTATCCTGCTTCCCATGTTGGATTGTTCTCTCCCTTTTTGATTCTATCAGTTAGTATTAGCAGACACTAGTCTCGTTTGTGTGATCCCTTTGACTCTTAGACCTATCAGTGTGACCAATTGTGAACTGAAATTGATCACTTGGACTAGTGGGATGGCATTGGTACATGCCACCTTGATGGGATTCTATTGGAATCCCCTGGCACGTTTCTAACTCCACCATTTGGGGCAAGTCCTATTGAGCATGTCCCAAACTGTACATCTCCTCCCTCTCTTATTCCCCCTCTTTTTTTTTTTTTTTAACAGGGATCACTTTTCAGTTAAATTTAAACAGCTAAGAATAATTGTGTGTTAATTACAGAGTTCAACCAATAGTATTAGCTAGAACAAAAAAAAACACTAAAAGGAATAAAATATGAAATTGTGCATCAACAGTCAGGACAAGTGCTGATCATTTCACTCTTTCTCATAGTTTTCCTTTCACTTCAACAAGTTTCCTTTTTTTGTGCTTGGTTAGTTGTTACCGATCAGGGAGAACATATGATATTTGTCCCTTTGGGACTAGCTTAATTCACTCATCATGATGTTTTCCAGATTCCTCCATTTTGTTGCAAATGACAGGGTTTCATTGTTTTTGACTGCTGTATAGTGTTCTACAGAGTACACATCCCATAATTTCTTTATCCAGTCTACTGTTGATGGGCATTTAGGTGGATTCCAGGTCTTAGCTATTGTGAATTGAACTGCAATAAACATTAATGTGCAGACTGCTTTTTTTGTTTGCCAATTTAATTTCCTTTGGGTAAATTCCAAGGAGTGGGATGGCTGGGTTGAATAGTAGGGTTATCTTCAGGTTTCTGAGGAATCTCTAGACTGACTTCCATAGTGGCTTCAGCAGTTTATCATCTCATTGCTAGAAAATATGGGTCTAGAAATCCAGCTTTTGCTTCCCAACCCTACAATTAGGAATCTGTTAGTTTAGAGGTCTTGGTTCTCAAATGAGGAACTCTTTCACTGGAGAATATCACGTTAATTCTAGCTAGAAGTTAACACAACAATCTGGCTATTTAGGGATTTCTAGTACCCTTGAAACAAGAAAAAAAATGATTTACTAAATCACTGGTGGTTGATTCTTATGAAGGGGAAATAGAGTTGCTTTTGTATAGGGGAGATAAGATGGAGTGTGTTTTTGGACCCTAGGGAATTTACTGGTATGCATTCCATATTCGGTGGTAGAAGTTAATGGAAATTTATAGCAGCCCAATATGGGAACATGCAGGAATCAAGATTTGAGTAATTTCAGCAGGCAAATGACTGCTTGTTTGCTGGCTGATAATAAGGGGGATATGGAATGTGTGGTAGAAAGCTTAAAATCAAGCTATGGCCCTATGATTGCGTGCTCAAATGCAGACCATGATAGCTTTATATTTCTTCTTGTTTGTGTTGAAACTATATATGTACATGTGAAATACCAATTCCTTCTTTTTTTGTTTTCTATTTTTTCTCTATAGAGTTATATAAGGTATGTTAGTTGTGATTAATTTTGAAATTTAATCTTTAGTTTACTCGTTATCAAAGAAGGATTTATACTAGAAGAGGAATTAACACTACCTAGAGATACCTAACAGTTCCTGAAGGGACTTTGAGTCTGCATTTTTCCAAGAGTATGTTAGAGCATCTACACTTAAATGAGAGGTAGATGCATCAAATTAGGTAGATCCACAAAATTCTTACAAATGTCTTTTAGAAGAAAGATATGGGTTGGAAGGATTTTATGGATTTAAACTGAAACAAAGGAAGACCTTAGTTTAATGTTAGGGATTGCAAATCCTTAAGTGTGACAACCATGATATTTAAAATAAATGATCAATAAAGTTACTGTTCAGTTGAGTTTTTCTCTCTTTTCATCCCCCTAATACTCATTAATACAAAAATATTTCAATTTGCCTTATTAGTTAATAATATATAAATTTATTATTGACATTAACACAACAACCCTGTTAACACAACATTAACACAATGCCTGTTTTGAATTAGATCTTTAAAATCTTCTGACTCCACAACAGTTATCCCCTTGTAAAATGGTAGAAGTCCACTACCCTCAAACACAAATTCTCCACGTGGTTCCCCTCCCTTCCTGGAGCTTAGTATAGAAAGAAGATGGCGCTTCCAGGCAGAAAAGCTGGGGTGTGTTGTATTTCTTGCTTTTTGTTGACTATTATCTTGGATAATCTTAGATAAATCTCTTACTCTTTAGGTTCAGTGAACTCTTCTGTACAGTAGCAATGAAAGCAGTTATTATAAGTAGTAACACAAAGCAAAATATTTTAAAAATCAGATAATAGAAATGAAAGTGTTATTCTAGTCAACTGTTCCTGAAAAAAAGGTTCTGAGCAAAAGACAAATTCAATTAGCACGTATGTAAGCTTTCTCTCACCAACACAGGCTTACTTTCAGTCTACCACCTTTTATTTTCTTCTCTAAATAAATGTATCTTGGGCTAAGATTGTTTATTTGTCACTGTTTTATTTTCTCTCAACTGGTTCTTTGCCCCTTTCCTGTTGTATTTTGCTTCTACCCCAAGCTAACATTTATGGATCATATGTCATAAGGATATGGAAGACATCTCAAGAATCCCAAGGGTGGGGAGGCAGTTGTATTTTAACAAGGGCCTCACATTAGGAATAGAATATTTTCTCATTCTGAAAGTTTCTTTGATTTTCTCTCAAGCCTGTTTCTCTGATTCACGTGGGGCATTTGGTTCATCACAGCTCCTCAGTGTTCCTGTTACTCTTCTAGCATCTGTCCTAGAACAAGATACTCCTAATCCCAATTCCAAATTCTGAGTTGGAAAAACCTGGTTATATCTTCTTTGGTCAAGTGTCCAAATTTGGTTCTTCTCGCACCCCAAGTGTAGCCAGAATGAGATGCCTGTGGGCTACAAGCAAGGCGGTAGGAGACCCATTCCAATGGCTGAGCACCACACAGGCGCCAATGTGAGCTCCAGCAAGGCCCCACAGGTTCTATCTGAACACCTGAAAAATTAGCTAAGGGCTAGAAATACAGCGTTCCCTCCTACAGTGCCAAGGCTAGATATTCCACATGCTAAGCTCTGCATTATACTCTTCCACATTCATCCGTCTGTTTATGCATTTATTGGGAGTTTGCTAGGTGTCAAGCACTATGTGAACAGGGGTACCATCATGAGCTAAATGTGTAGAAACCCTGTCTCGCAAGCTTTACAGTTTCCTCTCTCTCTCTCTCTCCCTCTCCCTCCCTCCCTCCCTCTCTCATTTTATTCTAAGCCTCACAGTATTCTAACATTGTAGGCATTTTCCTTCCCATTTCATAGATAAAGCTGTGCAGAAGCCAGCTGTTCTGCCACAAGGTCAGGGCCCTTTCTGTTCCATCACAGACGACAGGAATTAGCCTGATATGTTATGTACTAACTTCTGATATTCCAATTATAAATCATTTTTGTCACTGTATTACATCATGGATTCTCCCAGGCAATTCCTTTCAGAGTTAGTTCAGTTACTGAATATATCTGAAAGTAATTAAAGTGTACTTTAAAAAAAGTATCCCATAATTGGGCTGGGCCTTCTCCCAAGTTCTTTTAAATTAGTGAGGTCACTATTAATACAACCAGCTATATTAATAGATGCGTGAACATTTCTTGTATATCTATCATACCCAACAAGCTCTAAGCTAAAAATCAATCTGGGTATTTTATAAATGGGTCAGGGTAGCTCCTCATTACTCATTTGCCATGTTCTCTTAGAGCAGCAGGAAGAGGGTCTGTGCTGTTGTAGCACTCAGTCGCCAAGAGAGAGGAGAGAGCAGCAGTAACACCACTGTGATGTCACCTGTGATCTGGGACTTGTATACCCAGTTGCAGTTACTATTATCTATCTATCTATCTATCTATCTATTTATTCTAAAGATTTATTTATTTGAAAAGCAGAGTTACAGAGAGGCAGAGGCAGGGAGAGAGGTCTTTCATCCACTGGTTCATTCCCTAAATGCCTGCAGTGGCTGGAGCTGAGCCCATCCAAAGCCAGGAGCTTCTTCCAGGTCTCTCACATGAGTGCAGGGGCCCAAGGTCTTGGGCCGTCTTCTACTGCTTTCCCAGGCCACAGCAGAGAGCTGGATTGGAAGTGGAGCAGCCAGGATTAGAACTGGTGCGCATATAGGATGCCAGCGCTCAGGCAGAGGCTTAGTCACTGCGCCACAGCACTGGTCCTCTTACTATTATTTATTAACATTTTGTGCACTGTCTCATTTAATTTTCACCAACCAGATGAGGGGATTGTTGTCCCAGTTTTATGCATGAGGAAACTATGGTTCAGAAAGGTTAAGACACTTGGTCAATAGTGAGGACTCACAACTTGCAGCCAGTTCTTTTTCACTTAACGAAGCTCATCCTTTTTCCACTACCAACCCTCATTCTAAAATCTGCACCTTCAGTGTAATCCACATAGGAGAGAAAATTGTGGTAGCCAAGCCAGGAATTTGTGAAAAGTTTCCCTCTAGTCTAAAATTGCCCCAGTGGTGTATCTGATCATTTCTATATTGGACACCCCTTTATTGGAAGAGTTTTTAGACTTAGTTAACTTAGGTTGAAGAATGTTGAGACTCCTTTAAAACTCAGCCATAACTACCTAAAGCTGAAACAAGTTTCCAGAGAAGCAAACTGTATGGATGTTCAAAAACCAGCACACTGCTGAGGACTGACTGACTGGAGCTGGGGACCACACCCTCCATCTCTTCTTCTTTGATTATTTTTAAAGATTTGTTTTGTTTATTTGAAGACAGAATGAGAGAGAGAGAGAGGGAGAGAGAGAGGTGAGAGATAGCGATAGAGAGAAAAAGAGCTTCCGTCTGCTGGTTCACTTCCATCTGCTGTTTCACTCTCCAAATGACTACAACGGCCAGGGCTGGGACAGGCCAAAGACAGGAAACAGGAACTCCATCCAGGTCTCCCATGTGCGTGGCAGGGGCCCAAGAATTTGGGCCATCGTCGACTTCCTTCCTAGACACAGTAGCGAGGAGCCAGATGAGAAGCAGAACAACTGGATCTCGAACTGGTGCTCCCATATGGGATGCCAGCTACAGCTCTGCCACGGCACCAGCCCCTCTCTGTTTCTTCTCTGCATCAGGCCTGGACTTTACTTCTTTATAGCTTCACAGCCAAAGAAGAAAGGGGGTAGGGTATGGGATGGAGCTTTAGTCTCCCTGACTTTTTTTTTTCTGGCTTTCGGAAGGTGCTTGGTGGGCTCCAGTTAGGTCTCAAGTCTTCTCCCTGGCTCAAACACAGTATTGGAGCCAGGACATGGCGGGTTGAGGGGAGGGACACTGTCTACATCCTGTGTCCCTGGCTGTGGCTAGGAGAGAGGACAAGATAATCAGAGGGAAGGGAAGATGCAAATAAGTGCAAGTAAGCAAAAGCAGAACTTGATTGTGGCAGCTGTGGAAAGAAAGCTTTGTGAAGGTTCTCTAGCCCCCAAGGGCACGTCTGTGGGTCTAGAGGAATGCCTAGGGTCTAGGTAACAGGAACTACCCACCAAGCCCACTTCTGCACAATGCAATGCTGCACACTTAGCATATGCCTGGCTCCTACCTTGGCGCACACTCCATGACTTCTTTTATAGAGACAGAGACCAGAGCTTCCCTGTTCACCTGAATCCATGCTTCCCAGATGTTGGCTCCTTCCCTTCTTCTGCTCTGTATTTTCTCTCCAAAGGCATCCAAATGTTCTTAAATTATTTTTTTTTTAAAAAACTGCAATGAAAACAAATCTGTTTATCTTCAAAGCTTGTTGGTTCATTATGGATTCAGAGAATAGTTTTCTGATTTATTTCCTCTGTTTGGGCTTCTTCTGCCCAGCTAGTAGAATTTGAATCTAATCTTTGCGATCAATTATAATTAATTAGGCAGTATTCTTCCACAGTAATGGTGACTGTGGAATGGTTATGGCGATTTGTGTTTCTCTCACTCTAAGCTGTAAGTAGAGATCTGTTTGCTAGATTGCTGTTAATTAATCGTTTAGTTTGTCAAAACAGCACAATGGGCTTAAAAATACATTTTGATAGTGCTGCTGCTGCTGACTGCTACTTGTGAATCTCTGCTGGCACCAGGGAAACAATGATGAGAAGGATAAGGCCTCCTTGCAAAGTTGCTGATGCTGGTGTGTAAATCTGTGTCACTAGCTGGGAATGTGTGTGATTCTGAGGCTATTTATTTATTTTTAGGACATATTTACACGTGAGGATAAATGATAACTCATGAGGACAATGTACCATCTGTAATTTATTTCAGATGGATATGAACTGGCAAGTTGCAAAATGGCTATTTTTCAAAGCCCTGGATGATCTCCATGGATAACACAAAGACTTCCTTTTAATCAGCAGTGTCAGTCTTCTGTCCAATCAAACTTGTAAGCATAGCACTAAAAAAAAAGTCCCTAATATGCTCTAATTGTTGCATTTCTTCCAGTTATATTCAGCTCTGGGAGTGGAGTGCAAGACATAGCTCCAGTATGGACTGCGGTAAGGAGAGGTGAGGAAGAGGCTTGAGCCAGAGTTATCTCAAACTGGGTTATAGGATCAGAGACAGAGAGTGCGAAAGAGAGAAATGATTAAAAAAATTGACTTACTTATTTGAAAGTCAGAGTTATGGAGACAAAGAGACAGAAAGAGCGAGGTCTTCCATCTGCTGGTTCATTCCCCCAGATTGGGGCAATGGTCAGGTCTGGGTGGGCCAGGCTGAAACAAACCAAGATCTTTATCCAGGTCTCCCGCAAGGGAGGACGCATAAGGAGATCTCAGGACACAATCACAGCATAATGTTGAAAAAATCAAATACCCTCCTCACCCCATCCTAGGGTCCTCTGATGTTGTCCAATGACCCCATGCTCCTGCAAGGTAAAGGTTGTTTTGTTTATTTATATTTTTCTGTTTCATTAAAAACTTGTTGTAATAGCACCAGGGATGGATCTTCCTTCTGTTCTCTCATTACTCCTTTCTTCCTCTCTCTATCTCTTAAATCTCCTCCTCTCTTCCCCACCAATTTTCTTTTTTTTTTTCCCTTGTGTCCCTTCCTTCCTTAGCTTGCCTATATCAGCAAAATCATCCTCTTCCTAGAGAGAGGAATTACAATGAATAAAGGCTTTATATATGGGTGATAGGTTTTAATTATCCCAGTACATTCTTTTGCATATTTTAAATTGAGTTTTGTGTAAATAATGTTCTAACTCCTCTTAGCAAAGAATAGCACTTTATTCATTAATATATATTTACAGTAAACTACAGAATTATCATAAGCCAATATATACAAACTTTCCTTCTGGGTGTGTATAAACATAAATAGCATTCACTGCAATATAAACTGGTTACGTTAACTCCATCTTTATCCTTAAGGCTTTGACAATATTCAATTTTATCACTGTGGGCCAAACTTTTATTTATCTAATCTTTGGACATTACAAAGTTTCTTAGGCGATTCTGAAGCCTGTTTTCTTGGGATTATTATAAACCTGTTTTTTAAAAGTCTTAACCTGTTCTATTCTCAAATTTCTAAATTGACTTCTATTTCAGGCCTCATTTTCTTCTCTCCTGTGGAATGATCTCAGGGATGATCACGATGGATAATCTAATCTGAATTGCAAGTTGAATTATAATCTCTGCAGTCCTGTGTTACAGATTTCTCCCAGGACAGTCTCCGTAGATTTGAGATTTTATCACACAGAAAGAATGGTCTGATATGACTTGCAGAAACTATTCACGTAAATGCAGCCTGGAGCTAGCATGTGTCATTCATTCACCAGACATTTGTGAGACATCCACTAGGTGTCAGGGTTCGAGACTTTGTAGGAGGGACCAGAAATATAATTGTGAATAGGAGATTCCCTGATCACAAGGAGTTACTGGTTTAAGAAGGGGGGCACATAGATCTCCTGAATATTCCCTGTTCTAATAGAATTACCACATCCCTCTCTCTCTCCCTCTCTCTGATCACCAGCATGGTTGGTTTAATGAGTATAAAATATTTAAAACTTTGTGAACTCAGAAGTACAGTTCTGGTCTCAGAGTAATTAAGCACTTTTTTTAAAAATCAAGACCTGAAAGAACATTTTGATATTTATTCACCATCTCTCTTAAACATTAAAAATACTTCCTGGCAAATTCTATTAACATTTTTTTGTTGTATCCTATTTCCTAACTCCTCAAAGTTAGACTCTCTTAATCTTTTATATTTCAAACGTTCCATCTACCCCCTCTGATCATGCCACCTTATTTATTTAATCCCCCCTCTCCTTTTGTGTACCTGAAAGCCCTGGCAATTATTGTTATTCTCCAGATTGCTTTGCTTGTGATAACCTCCTAAGCAACTTTGGTTCTTTCTTTTCAGAGTGAGGCTGGGAGAAAGCTAAGTAGGTAGAGGGAAGTTGTGAGTATTAGCACATTAATTTCTGTGTTTTAAAAGATTTATTTATTTGAAAGAGTTACACACAGAGAGAAGGAGAGGCATAGAGAGAGAGAGAGAGAGAGAGAGAGAGAGGTCTTCCATCCACTGGTTCACTCCTCAATTGGCTGCAACAGCTGGAGCCAGGGTGGAAAACATCCCACCCTCCTACCTTGCAGTATCTGTGGAGACCGCATTTGGAGCAGAGTTCCTTCTTCAGTGGTATAAGAAGGCATCCTCTCCACGCCCAAGTAGAGCAGTGCAGTAAGAGATGCCCAGCAAACTGAGGACTGCTCCCGCTGCCCGGTGTTGACAAGACCACACCCCTGTGCTGTCAGGAGAGATTAAACAGGAACAGTAGCAAGGCACTTTTACCCCTCGCAGCCAGGATCATATCAACAGAGGCCTAGTGGGGAATCAGAACTCCCAGCCATGACCAGAGGTGATAAGGAGCTTATCTACTAGCATGTCAGTGAAGGCTAAGGGTATCTAAACTTCTAGCCTAACCTGGCAGTAACAAGGCAACCCCAGCCAGAGCAGTGACAGATGAAGCTAGCTAAAAGAGAAGTTTTAAATATGATTCAGACTTTTATAATACACTATCTAATATGTCCACGCGTCAGGGGCTGGCATTGTGGTGTAGTGGGTTAAGCCACTGCCGGTGATGCCAGTATCCCATATAGGTGCCCACTTCCCATCCAGCTCCCTGTTAATGGCCTGGAAAGGCAGCAGACAATGGCCAAAGTGTTCGGGCACCTGCCAACCATGTGTATAAACTGAGTGGAATTCCCAGCTCCTGGCTTTGGCCTGGCCTAGCACTGGCTGTAGCAACCATCTAGGCAGTGAACCAGAGGGTGAAAGATTCTGTCTCTCCCTCTCTGTGACCCTGCCTTTCAAATAAACAAACAAATCTTTTTAACAAATGTCTCAGCTTCAATGAAAGAAACAGTCATTAGAGCAAATACTAAGAAAACTTGAACTTAATGAAAAGCAGTGAACACACAGCACTGCTGAGATAACAGAGATAGTATTATCTGAAAAGTGTTTTACAGACTTTTTTTTATCTATTTGAAAGGCAGAGTAGGGGGAGGGAAGGAGGGAGGGAGGGAGGGGGGGAGAGAGAGAGAGAGAAAAAGAGAGAGAGAGAGAGAGAGAGAGAGAGAGAGAGAGAGAGAGAGAAGGAGAATCTTCCAACATCTGGTTTACTGCTCCAATGCCTGTAATGGCTGGGTCAGGTTAAAATCAGGAAGTTGAACCTCATCTGCATCTCCTATGTAGGTGGTAGGGAACTGAGTGCTTGCTGCCTCCCAGGGTAAACATGAGGAAGAAGCTGGATCTGAAACAGAGTGGGTACTTGAACCCAGGCACTTTGACCTGAGATGCAGGTGTCCCGAGTGGTGTCTTATCTGTGCCACAATGTTCACTCTCTGACAAAGATTTGTAAAGCAACCATAAAAAGAACCTTTTGCAAATCATTCTGAATATACTTCGATCACACACATAAATACAGTCTGCAATGAAACAGGACATCATAGGGAAGAAAAGGAAACTATTGAGAACTAAATGGAAAATCTAGAACTTCAAAGTACAAATAACAGCAATGAACCTTTAAATGGATGGTTCAACAGAAGAGTGGAGGGGACACAGAGAGGAATCCATGAATTTGAAGATAAAACAATAGAAATTACTTGATTGAGATAACAGTGAAAATAGCTAAAAGTCGAGTAGGGCCTCAGAGGCCTACAGAGTATGACATTTGTGTCAATAGAGTTCCGAAAAGAGGACAAAGAAGCTGAGGCTGAAAACCTATTCAAAGAAATGATGGCTGAAATCCCTAAACTGGATAAAAGACATAAATGTAGATTTAATAAGTTGAGAAATTCCCAAACAGAATAATCCCAAAGATACATCAAGGCACATTAAAATTTGTAAATACTTAGACATGAAAATTCTTAAAAGCACTTAGGAAAACAGTGACAGTTTGGACCAGGCACTGTGGCATAGTGGGGTAAGCTGCCGCCTGCAATGCCAGTCTCCAATATTGGCACTGGTTTGATTCCCAGCTGCTTTACTTCTGAACCCATGGAGACCTGGATGAAACTTTTGGCTCCTGGCTTTGGCTTGGCCCAGCCCCAGTCATTGTGGCCATTTGGGGAGTGAACTAGCGGAATGGAAGACCTCTCTCTTTCTCTATCTCTCTGTCTCTCCTTCTCTCTCTGTATAACTCTGACTTTGTGTTAACTCTGACTTTCAAATAAATAAATAAATCTTTATATTAAAAAAGAATGTTCAGGTAACCTATGGGAAGGCAGGAAAGAGGAAAACAGAAATAAAAATAGAACAAATAGAACACAAAAATAAAATGAAAAATTTATTTTCTGACATAAATAATCACATTACATGTAAATTGGTTTAGTACATCAATTAAAAGATAGAGATTGGACTGTCAGTTAAAAAAAATCTGACTTGTTTTGGGGGCCTGCACTGTGGTATAGCAGGTTAAGCAACCACCTGTGGTGCTGGAATCCCATAGGGGAGCCGGTTCCTGTCACAGCATCTCCTCCTCTAATCCAGCACTCTGCTATGGCCTGGGAGAGCAGTAGAAGATGGCCCGAGTCCTTGAGCCCCGGCACCCATGTGGGAGACCTGGAAGAAGCTCCTGGCTTCTGGCTTCAGATCGGCCCAGCTCTGGCTTTGGTGGCCATTTGGGGAATGAATCAGCAGATGGAAGACCTTTCTCTCTATCTCTCCCTCTCTCCGTCTCTAAATCTACCTCTTAGACAAATAAATAAATCTTTATATAAAAAAACTGAACAACTATGCACTATACAGTTGAGTATTATATGTCTATGCAAATATTGCTTCAAATAAAATGGGAAAATTAGGTTGAAAGTCAAAGCATGAAAAAATATATATTATACAAATTTTACTCTCAAAGTAACTATTTTAACAATCTGATAAAGTAGACTTCAGAGCACAGAAAATTAAAGAGCCTATCTACCAAGAAGATGTATTAATCTCAATGTGTATGCACCAAACAATAAACCAAAAAATTATGAAGCATAAATAGGTAGAACTAAAGAGGTAAATAGATAAGTCCACAAGATTGACTGGAGACTTCCACATCCTTCTCTCAACAATTAATAGAACAATTAAAAAAATATAGAAGACTCAGCAACACTATCAACTAATGATATGTAACTGAAAATTTTGGGACAATGTATTCCACAACAGTAAAATATTCCTTATGAATGCCCATAGAAAACATACCAAGACTCTATTCTGGACCATAAAACAGATACCAATTCTTTAAACTCATGAATATAGGATATCTTTCCTTCTTTGTTCCTCTTCAATTTCTTTAATTAATAATTTAGAGTTTTCATAGAAGAGTTCTTTCAACTCTTTGGTTAATTTTTTTTTTTTCCTGTAGTTTTTTTTTTTTTCCTTTCTCTGACCATTTGATTTCTTTTTTTTTTTTTATTTATTTAATGAATATAAGTCTTTGGTTAAATTTATTCCTGGGTTGCTTTCTTTGTTTTCTTTTTCAGTTGGTTCACTACTGATGTCTAACAGTGCTACTGAGTTTTATACAGTGAATTGGTATCCTGCAGCTTTGCTGAATTTATGTATTCTAAGAGCTCTGTGGTGGAATCTTTGGGATTTTCTATACATAACAGCATCTTGTCTGCAAACGCTGACATTTGACTTCCTCCTTTCCAATTTGGATGCCCTTTGTTTCTTTCTGTTGATTAAATGCTCTAGGTAGTACCTCTAGTACCATGCTGAATAAACGTGATAAAAATGGACATCTGTGCCTTATTCCAGATCTTAGAGGGACAGCCTTTAGATTTTCCCTGTTCAATATGATGTTAGCTGTTGGATTGTTATATGTAGCCTTTATTATATTGAGGTATGTTCCTTACCTTTGTTCTTGATCACCGATCTTATCATGAAGGGTTGTTGAATTTTATCAAATGCGTTTTTCTGTATCTATTGAGAGGATGATGTGATTTTTGTCTCTTATTACATTGATGTGGTGTATCACATTTTTGGTTTGCTTATATTGAACCAGCCTTGCATCCTTGCACTTGATTATGGTGAATGACTTTTTAATGTGCTGCTGGAGTACATTGTTGAGGATTTTTACAACTATTTTTATCAAGGATATTGGCCAGTGGCTTTCTTTTTTGTGTTGTGTCCTTATCTGGTTTTGGTATCAAGGTAATATTGGCTTCATAGAATGCTGTTGGAAGAATTCCTTCCTCTTGATTAAATGCTCTAGGCAGTACCTCCAGTACTATGCTGAATAAATATTTAAAATATTAAGGATTTGTGTTAATTTTTCTTAAATGTTTGGTAGAATTCAGCAGTGAATCCATCTGGTCTGTGCTTTTCTTTGATGGAAGACTTCTATTTCTGACTCAGTGTTGCTACTCATTATTGGCTCATATAGGTATTTTATTTCCTTATGATTCAATCTGGGTAACTTGTATGTATCTAAAAATTTGTCCATTTGTTTTAGATGAACAAATTTGTTGACATACGATTGTCCATGGTGATCTCTACCAATGCTTTGTATTTCTGTGGTATTGATGTCTCTATTTTCATCTCAGACTAGGTATTTGGAACTTCTCTTTTTCCTTGTTTAGTTTATATAAAATTTTATCAATTTTTTATCCTTTCAAATAACTGGCTTTAATTTCATTGTTTTTGTGTGTGTTTAAAAAAATCTTTATGCCATTGGTGCTCTGAGTTTAATTGCTTCTTTCCTTCTACCAACTTTGTATTTTATTTTTTCTTGTTTTTCTAAATTTCATAGTACTACTCTTCTATATCCCCTAAGATTTGGTATGCTATGTTTTCTTTTCACTCATTTCAGGAAATTTTTAAATTTCTTCCTTGATTTTTTTTCTTAATCCATTGATTATTCAGGAGTAAGTTGTTTAACTTCCATGTATTTGTGTTGTTTATGAAATTTTTCTTGTTGACTTCTAGTTTTATTACATTGTGATCAGAAAAGGTGCTTGATATGATTTCCATTCTTTTAAATTTGTTGAGACTTGTTTTATGAACTATGTGTTATCTATCCTGGAGATGTTCCATGTGCTTTTGAGGAGAATATGTGTTCTTCAGGTGTTGGATAGAGAAATCCATAGATGTCAGTTAGGTGCAATTGATCTAGCATGCAGTTTATCTCTGATGTTTCTTTGCTGATTTTCTGTCTGGATGATGTGTCCACTTCTGAAAGTGAATTAAAAAGTCCTTTCCAATTAGGGTATTGAGTTCTATCTCTCCCTCTAGGTCTATTTGCTTTAGGTATTTGGGTGCTCCAATTTTATGTGTGTGTGTGTGTGTGTGTATACACATACAATGTTATTTTCTGTGGCTCTATGAAACCCTTTATCTTTATTTAATGACTTTACTGGTCTCCTTTTATGGCTTTTGATTAAAAAATAAATCTTATCTGATAGATGTATGACTACTTCAGCTTTCTTTTGGGTCCCATTTGATGGACTATCGTGTTACATTCTTTCACTTTCAGTCCATGCTGTCCTTAAGGTCAACTGAGTTTTTTTTTTTTTTTTTAAACATTTATTTATTTATTTGAAGGAGTTACAGAGAGGCAGAGGCAGAGAGAAAGAGAGGTTGGTCTTCCATCCACTGGTTCACTCCCCAGAATGCTGCCATGGCCTGAGCTACACCCATCCGAAGCCAGGAGCCAAGAGCGTCTTTCCAGGTTTCCCACGCTGGTGCAAGGGCAAAGACTTGGGTCATCTTCTACTGCTTTCCCAGGCCGTAGGCAGGGAGCTGGATTGAAGCTGAATTGAAGGACTCAAACTGGTGTCCGTATGGGATGCCAGCACTGTAGGTGGTGGCTTTACCTACTACGCCACAGAGCTGGCCCAACTCTGTCTTTTAATAGAGAATTTAGCGTATTGACATTTAACAAATTATTGACAAGTAAGGGCTTACTACTGCTATTTTGACACTTGTTTAGTATTTTTATTGTAGTTCTTTTATTTCTTTGTCCCTAAATTATGATGTTCATTTGTGATTAGCTGACTGTCTCTAGTGATATGCATGTGTGCTCCATTCATCCTCGCATTTTGAATTTTTGATTAACTTCTTTCCATATTGCCTGTCTTTTAGCATTTTATTATATATTTGTATATTTTTTAGTCTTCACAATAAAGATATAATGATTTATACACCATGTTTACAATATTGAGGCATTCTGAATTTTTTAGTATAATTATTCTTAACTGAGTTTTCTTAACCTTCTGATGTTTTATTCTTAATTGTTAGCATCTCTTTCAGTTTGAAGAGCTCTCTTGAACATTTCTTGTAACAAAGTTCTGGTGGTGATAAATGATCTCAGTTCTTGCTTCTCAGGAAATGTCTTTCTTTGTCCCTCCTATCTGAAGAATAGCTTTGCTGGGAACAATATTCTTGGCTGGTAATTGTTTCTCTTCAGCACTATAACATATCCCATTCCCTCTTGGCCTGGAAATATTCTGTTGAATTGGATGAATTAGGACCCATTTTATATGTTATTTGCTTATTTTTCCTGGTAGCTTTGAGAATTCTCTTTAACTTTAACCTTGGAGAGATTGAGTATATATATCTGGGTAGACTTTGTAGTGTTAAACCTGACTGGTGGGGCCAGCACTGTGGCATAGTAGGTTAAGCCTATGCCTGTGGCATAGGCATCCCTTGTGGGCACCAATTCATGTTCCAGCAGCTCCTCTTCCAATCCTGCTTTCTGCTTGTGGCCCAGTAGACAATGGCCCAAGGACCATGCCCTTGCAGCCCCCTGGGAGAGCCAGAAGAAGCCCCTGGCTCCTGGCTTCAGATTGGCATAGCTCTGGCTATAGCAGCCATTTGGGGAATGAACTAGCTGATGGAAGACCTTTTTCTCTGTCTCTCCCCCTCTCTGTCTGTAATTCTACCTCTCAAAAAATAAATTAAAAAAAAGCAACCCAGGTTGGTAACTTTTGACCTTCCTGTATATTTGTATCTCTAAATTTGGGAAGTTTTCTGTCATTATCTCTGTTTGATAAGATTTGTTTATTTAAAAGTCAGGGCAACACACATTTCCAGCTGCTATTTCACTCTTTAAATGGCCACAGCAGCCAGTTCTGACCCAGACCAAAGTCAGGATCTAGGAACGCTATTCCAGTCTCCTACATGGATAACAGGGCCTCAAGCACTTGGGCCATATTTTGCTTTTTTTCCCAGGCACATTTGCAGGAAGTAGGACTGGAAGTAGAGCAGCCAGAACTGGGACACTGCCTTGCAAGTGGTAGCTTAATCGGCTATACTACCGCACTGACACCATGTCACTGTCTCTATGAATATGCTTTCTACCCCACTGGGCATTCTCAAGCCCCTGGAATCCTAGTCACTCAAGCGTTTGCTCCTTTCTTGCTGTCCTGTGTTTCATGTAAGCTTTCTTCATTCCTCTCGATTCTTTTTCTCTCCTTCAGTACTGTATTTCAGATAGCTTGGTTTTGAGTTCACTGAATCTTCTGCTTGATCTATTCTTCTCTTGATGCCTTCTATAATTTTTAATTTTATTGTGTATTTTTTGAACATTGCTGCTTTTCTTTAATTACTTCCACCTGTCTATCAAATCTGTTAGAATATTAAACTATTTCTGTGAGTTCTCTTGAATTTTGTAGAGCATCCTTAAAACAGCTATTTTGAAATCTTCATCCAGGCATTCCTAGATGATTGCCTTTGGACATCTTATTTTTCTCTTTAGGTGAGGTCATAATTCCTGGAAGTTCCTGATGCCTGTTGGAATATGATATTGTCTGTGCATTGAAAGATTCATTTTTACTAATCTGTCTTCATTTGTGGCTGTTCTAGAAATTCTAAGTAATCTTTTCTGCTGCTGAGGTGGCCTGTGGTCTGTCTGCTGCTAAAGAGAGTTCACTGCCTAATACTGGACCTATGAGCCCCTGGTGATATTGCCTGAGATACGGGACTGTTCAGCCAGGACCACAGAATCCCACTGGGCACTGGAGATGGTTCAGAGGCTCTCTCTTCAGCACTGGCCTTGGACAGGAACCATTAGAATCTGCTCAATGGTTGAGTTTTATGTCTGGCGTTGTGTTTCAAAACAGTTCTGTGATTCCTTGCTGACTGTTCAAGGTTGCAGGAGTGAGGGTGGGGGCAGGAGGATAGAGGCAGCTCCTTAGCTCCCCAGGCAGACTCTAGGTGGGTCACACTTGGGTATTGCAGTCCTCAGGCCTGTACAATCTCAAGAGTATATTCCATGTATACAAGATGTTGGTAGTTATGCATGCCAAAACTAATCTTTCTCACTGAGGTACAGGTCCTGGCCTGATATTGAGGCAAATCCAGAGACTCTGTCCACAGGACCTAGTCAAGACATGGAAAACACTTGGATCCACCCAGCATTGGGCTTTACTAGCCCAGCACTGATTTCCAAGGCACACTCCCTTGGCCCCCTTGCTGATTGCTCAAGTTTGGAGGAAGTTGATAAACACAGGCCTCTGGCCACCCTATTAAGCCCCAGGATTTGTCACACCCGGGACCCACAGTCCCTGGGCTCCACAAGGTCCTGGTGGTGCCCTCCAGACCTATGTGAGGCTGGCAGTGATGTGCCAGAAAAAGCTCAACCCACCAGAGTGCTGGTATCTGCCTGATGTGGGGCAAATCTAGAGACCTGGATTGGTAGAGGCCTTTGTACTTTCTTAGTTCCTAGATCTCAATATGGTAGGTCTGGCTTTCTGCTCTAAAGCAAGCCTAAACCCCCTCTCTAGGCCTCTCCACAAAGCTGGGATTTGACTTTTTGCTGAAAGTTGGGGGAGGAGTGGCTGAGGCCACTGGGTTATAGAGAATTCCAAATATTCACTCCATAGGTAAGAGCTCAGCCTGCTTGAAATTTTTTCAAGTGGGCTTAGCAATGATAATCAGTTCACTGTCCCTCTCCAAAGTGGAAGGCATCCCTCCATGCTGTGCTCTTGGGAACTGGGAGAGGGGTGGCATGGGTAACCCTTTCCTTCTTGCTTTCTTCAGTGTGACATCTTTAAAATATAACAACACAAGGCATTGTGTCTCTCACCTGGCTTCCCTAGCTCTTGCGAAGGTGACGTGCTGTGTGCATATCTGTTCACATTGGTGTCTCCATGGGGAGCTGATCAGAGGAGCCTTAGTCAGCCACCATCTTGGCTGTGCTTTCAGAGTGAATTATGAATGGAAGCAACACTTGGATGAATCTCAGAGAATCATGTTGTGAGAAAAAGCCAATCTCAAAATGTTATGTACAACAATTCATTTACTCTTGTAGTGACAAAATTCTAGAAATGGAGAATGCAGGAATGGTTTGCAGGGGATGCAGAGTGTATATATGGAAGGATGTAGAGGGAGATGAGAATATAAAAGCAGGACATGAAGTGTTCATGTGGCAATAGAAATGTTCCCCATCTTTACATGATCAGTGTCAATATTCTGGATATGATATTGTACTATAGTTCTGCCAGGTATTGTAACTGGAGACACTGGGCAAATGTGTTATTTCTTACAAATACATATGCATCTGCAATTATCACAAAGAAAAAAGTTTAATAAAAAAGCAAATTATCTTCATTACATGCTATGTATAATAGCAAAAAATTTGAAGTAATCTATAGGTCCAAAAACAAAAGTAATAAAAATAAACTAACTTACATTCATAATGTAGAACATTATGGAACTTCTTACAATTATTTTAACTAAGTGTTTTAAATGATATTATAGAATGTTTCTGCTATCATATTAAATAAAAAGCAGTTTATGGAACTGTGATCTCAATCATGTTTAAAAATTGCATTAACAAAACTGAAGGATATAGTACTACTATATGAGCAGAATAATAGAAAGTGCAAGAGTAGTCCCACATACATAAGGATACTTAGAATATGATAAAGACATCATCTCAAATCACTGGGGGCAAAGATTGGCTTTTAAATCAATGAGACCGGGCCTGTTTGTAGCCATTTGTAAAAAGATAAAATTAGGCCTATAACCAACAGAGCACATAAGAGTAATCTCTAAATGGATTAGGGATCTGTGATGGTTGATTTTAGGCATCAATTTGATTGGATTAAAGTGTACACAGACAGTGGGTAAAGCATTAAGTATTCTTGATGCCTCAGTAGGCCTGGAGCTGATCCCTGTTATGCTGAAGGGGAAACCCAGGTGGCTTGGCATTTGATTGGAATTGACTTGGTCTCTGATCTAGGAATCTTGAGTCCTCAGCAAGAATCCACAAAACTGGCATCTAAATGCCCATGTAGGAGAATAGTTCAACAATTTCATGGAAAAATAGAATTAAAAAAAATTGGGTGCAAAAACTGTTTTTAATCTATGTAGTTTTTCATAACATACATTTTCATGAACTTTTTTTTATGAAGTATCTAAGATTCTACCTTACTTGTAAGTTAACAAGGTAGTCTGCCACGTTTCCAGGGAATCTGCAAGAAGGTGTGAGAAGCTTAGGACAATTTATCACTTAGAACAAACAAAACCAAGACATAGCTTTTTTGGTACATTTTTCCTGAGTCCCAGTTCCCACAGGGCCAAGTAAAGAGTGTTACAAAGCATCTGTACGTCCAGCTGTCTACTGGCAGTATATAACTGAGGAGCCCTGTGACCAGGGAATCTGGATCTTTTATCATAGACAGGATTATACCTGCCGTTTGTTCTGAAGAAGATGCAGTCTCTGTTTTCTTAGGCCATTGGCTATACAAACATACCTTAAACTATAGTTTGGAAGAAAGGGCCTCAGTATCTTCTTGTTCAAAAAACATCACGAAATGCAAAAATTCCAGGAATATTACATAATGGACTACCATACCACTGTTAAAAAGAGAAACTTTTCTGTGAACAGATTTGAGATGAAATCTAGAATATAAGTTTAAGTGAACACAGCAAAATGCAAAACACAAACACAAACAATACAGAACAACAATAACAACAACACACACACACAAACAAAACAGGAAATAAAGCCAAGCCATTTTAGCACTCTTCACATAAGGAAGAAGAGGATTTAAAATAATACGCAGATACCCAAGCATCTTTGAAATGAACCAACAAACCAAAACATTCCAGGAAAGGGGGAGTAGAAAGTGGTTACCTTCAAGGATCGAGTGGTAAAGGAGTCAGAAAAAGTCTGGGACCAATGTTGTGGCGTAATGGGTGAAGCCATCATCTGCAACACTGGCATCCCAGATGAGTGCCAATTACTGTCCTGACTGCTCCACTTCTGATCCAGCTCCCTGCTAATGTCCTGGGAAAGCAGTGGAAGATAGTTCAAGTTCTTGGCCCCTGTTGCTCATGTAGGAGACCCAACTGTAGTCCCTGGGTTTGGCTTGGCCCAGTCTCGGTATTGTGGCCATTTGGGGAGTAAACCAGTGGATGGTAGATCTCTGCCTCTCTGTTTCTCCCTCTTTCTCTCTCTAATTCTGACTTACAAATAAATAATAAATAAATCTTATTTTTAAAAAATGTTAAAAGAAATGAGATAGCAGGTATGAAGAGTGAGTGACACTTCCTTAAGTGTACCTTTTTTTTTTTTTACAAAGTTTTGAGCTCCATAAGCAATATTTCAAATTTCCACTGCTCCACTCCCAAGTAACTAAAATCAACCAGGATGTTGGAGAAATCTGAAGTAAATATACTGAGACATGAACCTAATTATATTATAGATGATATGTACACAGTGAATTGGGTGGAAAAGAAAATAAGTAGCTTTGGAAAATACTATTTTGAATTAAAACCATATATACTAGATACTGTACTCCAGTTAGTAACTTTGTTTCTCTTGGATGATATGTGTTAGTAATTCTGTAACTATTTTATTAATTAGTGTGTAAGCACTGAACAAATGACTATATTATAGTTAATGAGAACTAGGTATTTTACAAAGGGAGAATGAAGTTACAGGTAAGGAATGGGGGAAAGTCATAACAGGTTGAATATTGTAGTGTTACATTAGAGGGGGAGGGGTCTCTCTAAAACAAATGGTGCTGGGAAAACTGGATCTCTGCATGCACAGTTACTCCTGTTGTTAATTTAACAATTAACATTCTTATGTATGACATCAGTGATCACCCGAGGTGCCTAGGCTATGTAAGCCTTTTGGATCCACAAACTCCTTCCATATTTCAACAAGGCCATAAGCAAAGTCAAAGTTCTCTCTTCCCTTCAGAGTAAAGTACACCTTTCTTTGGTGGCCACTTTTTGCACTGGGGTCTCGCCCACAGAGATCCTTCATGTGGAACATTTTTTGCCACAGTGTCTTTGCTTTCCATGCCTGAAATGCTTCCATTGGCTTTTCAGCCCAACCAGAATGCCTTAAGGGCTGATTCTGAGGTTAGAGTGCTACTTAAGGTAATTGTCATTCTTTGAGTCTGCTGCATGGACTGCTTCCCTTGTTGGAGCATTCATTCTGTTTTAATTCTATTTATTATTATTACCAAACATTTAATCCTATTTATATGATCACTTTAACTCATGATCCTATCTATATAATCACATTAATACTTAATCCTATCCATATGATCTCTATAACACTTAAAATGCTATTTTTACCACCAAGCTTAAGGCAATTTGGGTTCCCATGGCAAGTTTTTTAACTGTACTCTTAGAAGTAAGTCTGTAGGGATGCATGTAGAACAATACTGGTTTACAGTTACAAACTTCATACATTTCACAATTACAACTTTAGGATCACTTTGATTTTTCCCACCTAGCCTGCCCTCCTGTCCACACTCCCACCTTCCATACTTCTCCCAGCTCTTAGTCTCACTATTATTTTTTATGAAGATCTATTTTCAATTTGCTTTATACACATACTATTTTTTTTGACAGGCAGAGTTAGACAGTGAGAAAGAGAGACAGAGAGAAAGGTCTTTCTTCCATTGGTTCACCCCCAAAATGGCCACTACAGCTGGCGCTCTGTGCCCATCCGAAGCCAGGAGCCAGGTGCTTCTTCCTAGTCTCCCATGCAGGTGCAGGGCCCAAGCACTTGGGCCATCCTCTACTGTACTCCTGGGCCACAGCAGAGAGCTGGACTGGAAGAGGAGCAACCGGGACAGAATCCAGAGCCCCTACTGGGACTAGAACCTGGAGTGCTGGCGCCGCAGACGGAGGATTAGCCTAGTGAGACACAGCGCTGGCCTATACACACATTATTAACTATGTTAATTAGCTATGTTGATTAACTATGTTAATTAAAGAGTTCAAAAATTAGTATGTAAGAGAAAAATAAAATTAAAAAAAAAAAAAACTTTCTCAACCATCCAGTCAAGGGATGTTCAAAGTCATTGCTTCTCAAAGTGTCAATTTCAATTCTACAGGTCACCTTTTAGGTGTTCTATTAGTTATCACAAGTCAGAGAGAACATACAGAATTTGTCCTTTTGAGACTGGCTTAAATCACTAAGTCTGATGTTTTCCAGTTTCATCTATTTTGTTGCAAATGACTGGATTTCATTTTTTTTAATGCTATGTAGTATTCCATGGTGTATGTATACATAATTTCTTTATCCAGTCTTCAGTTGACAGGCATTTGCATTAATTCTATGTCTTTGCTATTGTGAATTGAGCTGTGATAAATGTGGGGTGCAGATAGCACTTTCATATGCTGATTTCATTTCCCTTGGGTAAAATCCCAGGAGTGGGATGAGTAGGTCACATGGTAGGTCTATATTCAGATTTCTGAGGTATCTCCATACTGCCTTCCATAGTGGCTTTAACAGCTTACATTCCCACCAACAGTGGGTTAAGGTACCTTTTCCCCCACATCCTCGCCAGCATTTGTTCTTTGTTGATTTCTATATGAAAACCATTTAACTGGGGTGAGGTGAAACCTCATTGTGGTTTTGATTTGCATTTCCTTGATGGCTAACAATCCTGAGCATTTTCTCATGTGTCTGTTGGCCATTTGGATTTCCTCTTTAGAAAAATGTCTGGTTAAGTCCTTTTCCCATTTCTTAAGTGAGTTGTTTGTTTTGTCATTGTTGAATTTCTCGATCTCTTTATATATTCTGGTTGTTAATCTTTTACCATTTGTATAGTTTTCAAATATTTTCTCCCATTCAGTTCCTTGCCTCTTTTCTTTGATGACTGTTTCTTTTGTAGTGCAGAAGCTTCTCAATTTGTTGTAATCCTATTTGTCAATTTTGACTTTGATTACCTGTGCCTCTGGGATCTTTTCCAATAAATCTTTGCATATGCAAATGTCATCTAGGATTTCTCCAGTGTTCTCTAATAATTTTATGATATTGGGTCATATATTTAGGTGTTTAGTCCATTTTGAATGGATTTTAGTGAAAGGTGTAAGGAAGGGTCTTATTTCATGCTTTTACATGTGGTGATCCAGTTTTTCCAGCACCATTTGCTGAAGATACTGTCCTTGCTCCAGGGATTGGTTTTAGCTCCTTTGTCAAATATAAACTGGTTGTAGATGCTTGGATATATTTCTGGTATTTTCAATCTGTTCCATTGGTCTATCCATCTGTTTTTTCACCAGTACCAGGCTGTTTTGATTGTGACTGCCCTGGAGAATATCTTGAAATCTGGTATTGCGATGCCTTCAGCTTTGTTTTTGTTGTATAGGATTGCTTATCTATTTGGGGTCTCCCGTGTTGCCAAATGAATTTCAGCATCATTTTTGTCTATATCTGAGAAGAATGTCTTTTTATTTTGATTGCTATCACATTGAATTTGCAAATTGCTTTTGGTAGTATGGACATTTTGATGATACTGATTCTTCTAATCCATGAACATGGAGGATTTTTCCATTTTTCTTGTATCTTCTTCTATTTCTTTCTTAAATGGTTTGTAATTCTCATCATAGAGATCTTTGACTTTCTTGGTTCAATTTATTCTAAGGTATTTGCTTTTTATATAGCTACTGTGAATTAGACTGATCTTAGAAGTTTTTTCTCAATTGTGGCATTTTCTGTGTATACAAAGGCTGTTGATTTTTGTATGTTGATTTTATATCCTGCTATTTTTCCAAACTTTTCTATGTGTTCCAATTATCTCTTAGTGGAGTCTTTCAGATTCCCTATATGTAGAATCATGTCATCTGCAAATAGGGAGAGTTGACTTCCTCCTTCCCAATTTGAATCCCTTTGATTTTTTTTTCTTGTCTAATGGCTCTTGCACAAAATTCCAGGACATTGAATAGCAATAGTGTGAGTTGGCATACCTATCTGGTTCCCAATCTCAGTGAGAATTCTTCCAACTTTTCCCAGTTCAATAGGACGCTGGCTGTGTATTTGTCACAAATTGCCTTGATTGTGTTGAGAAATGTTCCTTCTATTCCCAGTTTGCTTAAAGTTTTCATCATGAAAGGGTGTTGTATTTTGTCAAATCCTTCTCTGTGACTATTGAGATAATCATATAGATTTGTTATTCAGTTTGTTAATGTGATGTATCTCCTTGATTGAATTGCAAATGTTGAACCATCCCTGCATATCAAGCATAAATTCCACTTGGTCCTGGTGTATGACCTTTCTGTTGTGTTGTTGGATTCGATTGGTTAATATTTTCTTGAGGATTTTTCCATCTTTGTTCATCAGGGAAATTGGTCTGTTGTTCTCTTTCTCTATCGTATTGTAATCAGGTTTAGGAATTAACATGATGCTGGCTTCATAGAAATAATTTGGGAGGATTCTCTTCTTTTCAATTGTTTTGAATAGCTTGAGAAGAATTGGAGTTAGTTCTTTCATGTCTGGTACAGTTCAGTAGTGAAGCCACTGGTCTTGGGCTTTTCTTTGTTGGGAGAGTCTTTATTAATGATTCTATTTCTGTCTTGGTTATTTTTCTGTTTGTATTATCTATGTCTTCATGGCTCAATTTAGGTAGGTTGTATGTGTCCAGGAATTTATTCCATTTCTTCTAGGTTTCCCGATTTGTTGGCACACCGCTCTTTGTAGTAATTTCTGATGAGTCTTTTTATTTCTGTGGTGTCTGTTGTTACATTTCCTTTTTCATCTATAATTTTATTAATTTGGGTCTCCTCCTTCCCTTTTTTGGTTATTTGGGCCACTGATATGTCAATTTTGCTTATTTTTTCAAAAACCAGTTCTTAACTTTGTTAATCTTTTGTAATGTTTTATTGGTTTTGATTTTGCTTATTTCTTCTCTAATATTAATTATTTCTTTTCTCCTACTAGTTTTGGATTTGGTTTGCTGTCGTTTTCTAGGTCCTTGCAATGCATTGATAGCTCATTTATTTGGTGCCTTTCCAATTTCTTGGTGTAGGCACCAACTGCTATAAACTTTCCTCTTAACACTGCTTTTGCATATTTTGTATCCCATAAGTTTTTTTTTTTTAAATTTTTTTTAACAGCCAGATTGGACAGTGAGAGAGACAGAGACAGAGAGAAAGGTCTTCCTTTTCCGTTGATTCACCCCCCAATGGCCGCTACAGCTGGCGCGCTGTGCTGATCCGAAGCCAGGAGCCAGGTGCTTCTCCTGGTCTCCCATGTGGGTGCAGGGCCCAAGGACTTGAGCCATCCTCCATTGCACTCCCGGCCCATAGCAGAGAGCTGGACTAGAAGAGGAGCAACCAGGACAGAATCCAGTGCCCTGAACGGGACTAGAATCCCGTGTGCTGGCGCGGCAGGCAGAGGATTAGCCTATTGAGCCACGGTGCCAGCATATCCCATAAGTTTTGATATGTTGTATTGTCATCTTCATTTGTTTCCAGAAATTTTTCATTTCTCTTTTGATTTCTTCAGTTCTCCACTGTCAATTTAGGAGCATGTTGTTTAGTCTCCATATGTTTGCCTATGTTCTGGAGATTCCCAAGTTGTTGATTACCAACTTCATTCCCTTGTGGTTGGAGAAGATGCATGGTATTATTTTGATTTTTTTGAATTTGGTGATACTTACTTTATGGCCTAGCATGTGGTCAATCCTAGAGAAAGTTCTATGCACTGGTGAGAGCAATGTGTATTCTGTGGCTGTAGGGTGGAAAGCTCTGTAGATATCTGTTAGGTCCATTTGGTTTGTAGTGTCGATTAACTCTGGTGTTTCCTTTCTGATTTTCTGTCTGGTTGATCTGTCCATTGCAGAAAGTGGAGTATTGAAGTCCTCTATTATTATTGTATTGAAGTCTGTGTCTCCCTCTAGATCCATTACCATTTCTTTAAAATAGCCAGGTGACCTGTAATTAGGTGCATATATGATACGGTAGTCACATCTTCCTGTTGAATTGATCTCTAAATCATTACATAGTGCCCTTCTTTGTCTTTTTTAACAGTTTTTGTGTTAAATTCTATTTTGTCCTTTCACTTTCAGTCTGTGGGTATCCTTCTCGGTGAGTTGTGTTTCTTGAAGGCAAAAAATAGATAGGTTTTGTTTTTTAGTTCATTCAGCCAGTCTGAAGAGTTAACTCTGGAGAGTTAATGCCCTTTACATTTAAGGTAACTATTGGTAAGTAACAACTTTTCCCTGCAGTTTTTCCTTAAATATTCCTTTTTTTTTTTTTTTACTTTATCCTTCCTTTGTTCTTTTACTGGGGGATTTTCTGCTTTCATCTTTTGTAGTGATGACCCTGTTTCTGGGTATAAGCACATCTTTAAGCATCTTTTGTAAGGCTGGATGGGTGCTAACAAATTCTTTCAATTTCTATTTGTTATGGAAAGTCTTTATTTTACCTTCATTCATAAATGAGAACTTTGCAAGGTACAGTATTCTGGGTTGAAAAATTTTTTTTTTCTCTTAAGGCTTGGAATATATCTCACCATTCTCTTTTAGCCTTTAGAGTTTCTGATGAGAAGTCTGCTGTGAGTCTAATTGGAGTTCCTCTGAAAGTAATCTGGTGTTTCTCTCATGCATATTTTAGAATCTTTTCTTTATGTTTTACTGTGGAGAATTTTACTACAATGGGTTCTGGTGAAGATCTTTTCTGGTGATGTTTATGGGGAATTCCATTGCTTCCTATTCTTGGATATACCTTTCATTCTCCAAATTAGGGACATTTTCTGTTATTATTTCACAGAAAAGCCTTCTAATCCTTTCTTTCTACACCTTAGGGATTCCTAAGATATATATGTTGGGTTGTTTGATAGTATCCTGTGTACTTCCAACAGTGTTTTTTTTAGTTTTCTAATTTCTTCTTGCTTTTGATCTGACTAAAAGTTCCAGAGAGCTGTCTTCCAGCTCGGATATTCTTTCTTCTGCCTCACTAAATCTGTTGTTAAGACTTTCCACTGCATTTTTAATTTGATCTATTTAATTATTACTTTTTTTTTTTTGACAGGCAGAGTGGACAGTGAGATAGAGAGACAGAGAGAAAGGTCTTCCTTTCCCGTTGGTTCACCCTCCAATGGCCGCCATGGCTGGTGCGCTGCGGCTGGCGCACTGCGCTGATCCGATGGCAGGAGCCAGGTACTTATCCTGGTCTCCCATTTGGGTGCAGGGCCCAAGTACTTGGGCCATCCTGCACTGCACTCCCTGGCCACAGCAGAGAGCTGTCCTGGAAGAGGGGCAATCAGGACAGAATCCGGCACCCCAACTGGGACTAGAACCCGGTGTGCTGGCACTGCAAGGCGGAGGATTAGCCTAGTGAGCCGCAGCGCTGGCTTAATTGTTCCTTTCTAATATTTCATTTGATTTATTTTTAAGACCTCAATTTCATGGGCTAAATTTTCATTCACATCATATGTAGTTTTCTTTAGTTTGTGAATTTGCTTCTGATGCTTCTGAGTAATCCAATGACTAGTTTTGTGAATTCCATTTCTGGCATTTCCTCAATTTCTTCATCTTCACCTTTTTTAAAATTAAGATTTTATTTTATTTATTTGAAAGACAGAGTTACAGAGAGAGGTAGAGACAGAGAGAGAGGTCCTCCCTCCACTGGTTCACTCCCCAGATGGCCACAATGGCTGGAGTTGAGCCTATCCGAAGCCATGAGCCAGGAGCTTCTTCCAGGTCCCCCACATGGGTGCAGGAGCCCAAGTACTTTGGCCCTGTTCTACTGCTTTCCCAGGCCATAGCAGTTCACAATTGATCACACTGATAGGTTTAAGAGTCAAAGGGATCACACAAACGAGACTAGTGTCTGCTAATACTAACTGATAGAATCAAAAAGGGAGAGAACGATCCAACATGGGAAGTGGGATACACAGCAGACTCATAGAATGGCAGATGTCCTGAATAGCACTCTGGCCTCAGAATCAGCCCTTAAGGCATTCGGATCTGGCTGAAGAGCCCATGAGAGTATTTTAGGAATGGAAAACCAAGACACTCTGGGGGAAAAAAAAAAAGAAGACCTAAATGAAAGATCTCTGAGAGTGAGATCCCAGTGGAAAGAATGGTACCTTTCTCTGAAGGGAGGAGGGAACTTCCCCTTTGACTAAGACCCTGTCTGAATAAGATCGAAGTCAGCGAACTCAAAAGGCTTCTATAGCCTTGCTAACTCATGACTAGAGCCTAGGGAGATTACTGACACCATAAACAAGAGTGTCAAATTGTTAAGTCAACAACAGGAGTCACTGTGTACTTACTCCTCATGTGGGATCTGTCCTTAATGTGTTGCCCAATGTGAAGTAATGCTATAACTAGTACTGAAACAGTATTTTACACTTTGTGTTTCTGTGTGGGTGCAAACTGATGAAATCTTTACTTAATATATACTAAATCGATCTTCTGTATATAAAGATAATTGAAAATGAATCTTGATGTGAATGGAATGGGAGAGGGAGCAGGAGATGGGAGGGGTGCGAGTGGGAGGGAAGTTATGGGGGGGGGGAATCCATTGTAATCCATAAACTGTACTTTGGAAATTTATATTTACTAAATAAAAGTTAAAAAAAAAAGAAACCAGAAAAAAGAAATATTATAGTGTTTTTTGGGGTGTTCATAGTGTCTTCCTTATTCTTACTTCTTGAATTTTTGCCTTTATTTTTTGCCATTAGTAGAATTTTTTTTTTGGCTTTTATCTTTGGTCTGTGTGTCTGTGGCTTAGTGGGGCATCTACACTTTCAGTGAATACAAATAGCTATGTGCTAGGTGTGGCCATGATGCTCTGTTCAGTATTCCAGAGTGGAGTGAGTATCCAGGGTAAGTCTCCAGTTTGCTGTGGTTGCTCTCCTCTGGTTAACTGGATGGAGAGGAATGGTCACCTCTGCTGCTGTGACTAGCCCTTCTCACAGCTGATGGATGCCCCGTGTTGGTCCCCAGTATGCTCAGCACTAATCTGCACTGCTTAACGAACTGCACATTTGATCTCTGGAGTCTTTCCTGTGAGCACAGTTTCCTCTGCCATGAGCTGCTAGAGGTAACCGAGGAGCTTGGAGAGTGCGGAGAAGTGTTCTGTGTTTGCCCAGCACCTGGCCACACTCTCTCTCTTATGCATTGTTTTCTCAGACTCAGTTCCCAGGGCTCTCCAGGTCGTGGATTGTCAGTGGGGCCACTTGGCTCCAATAGCCAGTCCTGTCTATCAAGAAACTAAGGTGTTCCCAGAGCTGCTGTCTGTGAGTGCCCCTCCCAACAAACTTTGGTGTCGGTGGGGAGGGTGGATTTTTTTTCTCTGGTTAGGTCTGTGGTTTGCAGGTGCACAAAGTAGCTGCCCCCTGCAGCCCCGCTCTCTTCTCGATGGTGCTGGGTGGGTAGGAGAGTCCTGCAGGTGTGCTTCCCTCCCCTTTCATTGCTGGGCGACAGGAGTGGTGCTGCTGGCTTGGAAGGGGGATGAATTCTGAATTGTGTGGCCTTCGCTGATTGGGTGGAGAGTGATCCCTGTTATTGCTGGGCATGCGCACGGAAGGTGGGGCAGCAGCTACTTGCTTGTGTCCAAAAATAAAATGGTGCGAGCCCTCCTCCTGCTGGCTGCAGGTATCTGCTGTAGCATGGAGTGGGGAGGAAGAGACAAAACATCACACCATCTTTTTATTTCTCCCCCTGCCTCTGGGTGCTTGGTCACCCGGGTCACCTGCTGTCTTAGTGGGTTCACGTGGAACTCTAAAAGCAGTTCACCAAGCTCTCCCTCCCACTGTATCGGCAACACCGTGGGCCTGTGGATTCCCCTCTCATCTGGTTTGCTGGGGCAGGCATCTTCCTGCCCCTCCATCCAAACTTTTGTTGTTTTATTGTTGTGTATTTGCTCTTTTGGCTTGGGTCTGGACCATTTCTATTGCTTTCACTGGGTCTCCTGCTGAGGGTCTTCTCCTCAGGTTTTTTTTTTTTTTTTCTTCATACTATTTGTTGAACTCTTAATAAAGGGCTAATCTTATGTGTATAAAATAAATTGAAAATATTTCTTAGTAAAAAATATTTCTTAGTAAAAAATAAGAATGGGAATAGGGAAGAAGGGTGGGAGGGCAGGTAGGGTGGGAAGAATCACTGTGTTCTTAAATTTATATTTATGAAAGGCAAGAAGTTTATATACCTTAAATAAAAGATTTCTGGGTAAAAAAGATAGAAGTACTTAATGTAATCTGAGCCTTCTCCTGGAAAGCATATAAAGCTCAGTGCACTGCAACTTGTTGAGAGGAAAAGCATGAAAAAACAAAAGCATGAGGAGAACTTCGCCATGTTTTGGAGCCTCTGCGATACACATTTGAGTCAAACAGGACATAGGACTGGCAGCCATGAGGATTGAGCCAGGGCCAGAGTGAATCTGTCCATGAATACCAGCGAAGCTTTATCTCTTCCCTACTTTTGTTGTTAAAATGCTAATGTTTTCTGCCTGTATTCCAGTGGATCATAATCCACACAGAGGATCATGCAAAGGCCTAGTGGCACTGCAGTTGAGACTAAATCAGAAGAACCCAGAGAAGACACAGAGGAGGCCACTTTAGTGTCCCATGGAGCTATAGTGGCAGGGAGCAGGACTCCAGAGACACTTGGAAGAACATTAGGACTTAGTATATGAGTAGTACAGGGGTAGAGGGGGGAAGGGTACAGGAGCACTCCTAGGTTTGTCTTGCACAAAGAAACAATTGTCATTCAAATGTTGAATTAAATGTTGACACAAAATTGACACCTGTTTAAGCCAAAAAAAAAAAAAAAAAAAGAATGAGAGGGGGTCAGTGTGGACTCACACACACATTTCAATATATATAAAGACAAATATGAAAATATTCATTATGTGTGTGTATAGGTTATTACACACATGTACTTCTAAGCTCTGTCATCTGAGATCTCACAGTAATACACCTCCTCTCTCTGCAAACCTTATTGACATGAGGCTACTCAGCATCATGATCCTCAATTTTTAATGTGAGCTTTCAACAAAAGAAGCCAGAGTTCAGTAAATGAATGCTTGATTCCAGAACAGGGGCAGGAAAAATACAAACAGATCAGTGTGGTCCCAGAAATATTTGAAAAATGATGCAGGGCATGTCCCAGGGACTCAGGTGCCAACAAAGAACTCCTCCTGGTGAATGCTGGAGGGATTTGACTGACAAAATAAATAATAGTGGCATTGAGTTATAACTCATAGAGTAAAATAAATATCACGGAGTCATACTGATCCAAATCTATGGTTAAATATATAAATATCAGTGTCAGAGTAGTTATATCCATTCCATACAAAAGAATTCCAATTAATGAATATAGTGGAAAGGAGATTTTGTTTTAAAAAATATGTCTATTAGGCAAAACCTAAGGTAATGTTTGTTATAGGCAAAAATCTTCTGATGGATGCTACCATCAGTGGATGGGATAAATAGGATATTAGCAGAGTCTCAAAGTATGTCATCTAAAACATTTATCAATTACAAAGGGGAAAGCAATAATTTGACAGCAAATTAACCTGGCAAATACCACTTAACCGTGTGATCAAGGTTGACACCACCAGGAAGAAGTTCTGTCAACATCACGCACCTTCAGAAGTGATATACGAGCAGGATGCAGCGTCTCCTCTGGTACTAGTATACGAAAGCACATAACCTCAATCAAAGCAGTAGAAAACAGTGGAGATGCCTAAACTGAGGGAATTCTTATCAAAAGTTCTAGGTGTGTAAGAGGTAAGCAAAGATTAAGCAGATGTCATAGATTGGAGACTAAGGAGCTGCAATAACTAAATGTAGTGTAGGCTCCTAGGATGGATTCTAGGACATAGAAAAGGGAATAGAGGGGAAAAAAGGCTGAATTCAAATAATGTCTATGATACCAGCCGTATTGTGCTAAACCATTACATTAAGGTTATGTAAACAGCTGAGTTGAGGGGAAGCTCAGTGAAAGGTGTTTGTGAACACACTTTGCATGGAGTTTGCAGTTCTTCTGTAAGATTAGGGTCATTTACAAATGACATATATAAAAATATCTGTATGATAATAAAATATCAATGTTTTTAATGTGTGGGTAGTACACCCACTTATTTATTAAATATTTTTAACTTTCTAAATTTTATTTTGAGGCTAATTTGAGCATTTTGAGCATAAATGTATTTTGAGTTATAATTTATTATTTAGAAATATGAAATCTTTTTATATAAACTGAAAAGTAAAAAGAATACAAGAGGTAACCATGTACCATCTAAATTCATTGATTTACCATTTTGTCATTTTAACATCACTTTTTTTAAAAAAAGAATATGTTACAAAGACATTAGAAAAATCTCATCTTGATCTTATTAACTTTCTCTTTTCCTTTTTTAGAGGCAAAGATTTTTTTATAGTCAGATTAATTTGTTCACCCACATTTTTATACTCTCATTATAAATGAATACACACATATATATATATATTTGTCTACAAGCATCACTTAAAATTTCTTAGTGTATTTTTAAGATGTACAAATCATGTTAAAGTATGCATATATTTCTACAACTTTTATTCATTTAACATGTTTTCAGAACTTATCTAAGTTCTGTTCATTTTACTTCTTGTTTTATTATTTTAAAAAGTTTGATATATTAATCTGAAGAGAGATTCTATCTATTGACTTCCTCCTCAAATACCCACAAATGGCTAGGCAAGGATCTAATTCAAGAGCTGGGAACTCAATCCAGGCCGACCACTGGGCAGCAGGAACCTAAACAGTTGAGGCATCACCACCACCTTCCAGGGTCCAAATTAATAGAAAGCTGGAATCAGGAATTGGAGGAAACAGGAATGGGACCCAAGTGCTCCAATTTTGGATGTGGGTATTCCTATTGATGGTTTAACCAAATAACTAACCCATGTTCTGCTACTTTTAAATGCTATATACTATCTCTTGGCATAGTCGTAATGCATGTAAACCAATTTTTCAATCAAAATCAAACTTGTTTTCTTCCCTCCCCCCATCTTTTTGCTATTACAAAAATCGTTGCAGTTATATCATGGTAAAACTTCTTCTGGAATGTGTGCGAATTTCTGTAATAAAGCACATAGAAGTGGAAATTTTGCATTGTAGAGTGTGTGTATCTTCAACATCATTATATATTGCCAAATTTCTCTCCAAAGTGGTTAAACCAATTTAAACTCCCACTTAGCAGTGTACAAGTTCTCTTTCTCCACTTCCTTGCCAACACTTCTATCATTAGACTTTTAAAATTTGCCAATATGATGTGTGAAATGATATTTCATTTTTGTTTTAATTTGCATTTTCCTGCTTAATAATGAGGTTGAACATCTTTTCATCTCATTCTTGGTCATTCATGTTTCCTATTCTGAGTATCACTTTTTTTTATAGCCAACTAACTTTTTATGAGAACTCTATAAGTACTGGAAATAAACAAACGTAATAAGTATAGAAAATCAATTGTATTATAAATGATGCAGTTTGATTACATTGAGATATAATGTCCTGGAGTACTGTGTGTATTTCCAGATGTCTTCTCAGAGAATGCTAATTGGGATGACGAAGGGTCTGGAAATCAGGAAACATGAGAAATGATTGTAGCAATAAGGGATGCTTTACCAGAAGAGTGTCCTAGGATGGGCATGACAGCTGTTTGAAAAAAAAAAAAAAGAAAGATAAGCTCTTGGGAGACAAAGGATATAAGTGTGTTAACATTGTTTAGATGAGTTGGGGCAGTGATAAAAATTTTGTGGAAGAATATTTGAACTCAAGATTAGGGCAGTTTTGTTTATTTTTCTTTTGTTTTTGAACAACTGAATTGATTCTGGAATTGGTTACTTGGTTCCTGCTAAGGTTTATGAGTGCAAGTGCTGGGAAAGTACTTAGAAAAACAGCTCTGTGAGGAAGGATTCTAACTGAAATTAAGTCAAATTCTGTACTTCTGTGTAGTAAACAATTCATAGAACGAAGTTCCAGGACATCCACAAATGAGTCATTTTTAGTGTTCATAATTATGATTGCTCAGTTAAAGCATTACTCGAGGTTGTGGTGAGTCAGTCTTTTTCTCAAATTCCTCAATAAAACAAGTAAGCCTAAATTGGCTAAAGCAAGTGGAATGTCAACTCTAACTTCAAACCCGATTTTCATAATGGTGCTTTAACCTCACCTCAACTGCATTTCTACTCTAGGTGGCGCTCTGCCTTATGGGCTCCTATGATTCTTATAGCTACATAAAAAATATACCCCATGATTCCATTGTGCCTTACGTAGCAAGGGTTGCGGTTGATAAATAGTAACTAGATGACTGTTTAGGAAAAATAGAATATTACAGCAATAGGTAGACTAATCTTTCAGATTTCTTTGGGGGAGAGGGAGAGAGAGAGGGAGAGAGAGAGGGAGAGAGAGAGAGAGAGTGCTTCCATCAACAACTCAGGCCAAATCCTGCATGTGAAGAGCAGGACTTGAACTATCACTGTTGCCACCCAAGGTCTGCATTAGCAGGAAGCCAGAATCAGGTGCTGGGGCTGGAATTCAAACCCAAAAACTCTGATGTGGGACATAGGCATCCTAATTGCCATCCTCACTACCAAGCCGAACACATACCTAAAGGAGTTGTTTTTGAGTGTGGAAAGGGTAATTTTTAAATGGGTTTGTGGTACAACATGAAGAATTGTAGTTAGAGGGAGAGTTTTCTGGTGGATATTCAAAAGACTTCCATAAGCATTAACAGAAATTGAAGAATCTTTTCTGAAAGTATTTGGAAAGAGAGATTTGGTGTCTATGTGTGAGTGATGGCTTAGATTTTGTCCACCCTGAAAGCTGCCCTTTGGTGGGATGACTCCCTAGAGGCCTTGCCAAGACCCTATGAAGTCTCCATTATTCTAAGTGGTCTTTAACACTTAACATTGTGTATGCATTGTGTAGGTTCCTCCCACCCAGGCCACCCCACCTAGGACTTATCTAAAGGGCCCAAGTCCACCACACTGAGTCTGTTTCTTTGATATATTGTGCATGGAGTTCCATATGTTCCCAAATATATGCTGCACTCCTGGATCATGATTTTTTTCTTATGCTTTTCTCTTCTGGACCAGATGGAGCCTGGTCCAGGTTGTTTAGTCTACTAGATTTCCCTTATGCATCAGGCCTTGGGAATGATGCCTGGCACCCTTGGCAGAGATTTGAAAGTTGCTGCTTTTTGATTTTTCCTCTCTGGCAAGGAGTATTTGGAGGGAAAGCAGGGCAAGAAGAATGTACAAGGCAATGGATACTTCTCCTCCAACAGTGACCCTCACTTTCTCTTTCATGAGAAAAAATTCTTTCCTCTAGACTCTGAGATGGGGAGGGAGATTCTGCCTCCTCCTCCTTAAAGACGAATTGTAATGCTGACATGAGCGTGGCTTAGGTTCCTATGGTGAGTGTCAACTTGGTTGTGGCTTCTTCAATTGGGTAGATGTTAAGGGTTTTGCAGATATATTATTCTGGGTTCAGAACATATAATAGTTGAAGGGAGAGTAGAAATAGGAACCAGCTGGTAAGAAATGTAGAAGATCAGCAATGCCAACACCAAGAGGATTGGGAAATTAAAGGGATTGAGTGAGGGGAAAAAAGTTGAAAATTTATGTAAATACAGAGAATCAAAAGAAGGCTTTGAGAAAAAGATTAACATAATTATGATTCCAAGAGTGTAAGATTTTTGGCTAGATCATTAATTTGGATTCACTGGCAGCAGTGAGTGAAGAAGCTGGGAGGAAGTTACTGAATAAATGTGCCTAGAGTTGATTGGAATGTATGTGTCTGCTCTGTGCTGCTCTGTAGCTCATGCTCTCTCTCTCCTTCCTGGAGGGTTCAATTGATATGGCAGGCACTGGGAGCTTAGAAAGCCCTAAAGTATGCAGGGAACCAAAATTTGAGCAGCTGTCTATTTTCTCCTAAGAAACCCAGGAGACCATTTTGCCATTTATAGTGATTTCAAAGATTTGATGACAACAGTTTATAAACACGAAAGGGTGCACAGAGAGGAGACCAGGAAACAGGGCCGTCAAGAGGTAATGGCAGAGAAAAATGCTAATCCCCTGTTAGGAGCAGCAGTAGCAACAGCAGAGATTTGGAAAATGACTGGCTTCTGGATTTCTGAGCTGACTGTGTCCTGGGTGTGTGCTGGCTACCCTGATGTTTGACCAGAGCAAAAGATGAAAGCCTTGGCTTTTGGACGCCACGTGATGAGATCTGGAAGGAACCTGAGAGGGACGTTGCTATCCAAGTCCTTCCCTCTGTGGATCAATGGAATTCAGAACAGAGAAGGGATAAGGACGATCCAGACCAGTGTTCCTTAACAAAGGTTGTAGGCTTTTGAGGCTGCATAGTTTCTTCCTTGTAATTTGACAACAAAAATGCCCCACCCTTCACATTGCTATAGGTCTCTGTGAGAGCAGCCCACCTGATAAAAGACCACCACTTATTGTCCACTTCATTAATTTATGGCTGAGAAAAAAGAATCCCAAAGAGGCCAAATGACTTGCCTGAGGCCACACAGTACAGTGGCAGTGGGTCCCAAGCTAGAACTTCTGTCCACTGCTCCTTCTACAGCCTGTACGTGCACCCCTGGGGTACACTCGTCATTTCTCCAACAGACAGCCCTTCCTTTGCTCTGAGAGTTGGCCTTTCCAGCTGTCTCCACCAATGTCAAATGGTACTAGGAGGCATGACACACAAACATGTAACCCTTGAGTTACTTTAGAAACTTAGAACTAGTAGGACCAAAAAAAAAAAAAAATGTTGAAAGGAAAAGAGGGTATGGAGAAAAAGATCAGTTGAGCGCAAAGGTAGGCTGGAAACAGGTGCGGAGGTGGGTGGTGGTGCTCATACCCAGGCTGTCTTCCCGAGGGATGTGACCACAGCCAGGGGGGCGAGCAGTTGTAAAGCATTAAGACTGACCACTGGACAGGGCTTGTGAAGGCAGGCTCCTGACTGCAGTGTGTATTCACACCTCATAGAATTTATATCGTGGGTTCATCTCTGGGGCAGCTCGTTTCCAGGACTTGTGTTCCATCCTAATTTATTTCTAGCTCCTCGAAGTTAGCCCACGTTGGGCCCAGGATTTCTGCAGGCTCTTCAATAAATCCCTCTTGACCTAAGACAGCCTGGAAGAGGTGCTTGGTGGAGCACAGGCTGGGCATCGTGCCAGCACGTGGCTGAGGCTGTGCTGTGGTGACCTGGCACATGCTGGCCTCTCCCAGCCTCTCTTCCCTTCTCTGTCACATGGTGTGCTTAGATGTTCGCAAAGGGAGCGTATGTAAAGTAGTTGGCAGCTGGTGGCCAAATGCTGGCCAGAGTGATTGTCTTAAATTAAATTCCTTTTCCATCGGCAGATACCTCCGGCTTTCCCAATCTTCTCCTCAGCCAGTTTATTTACTGGCCCGTAAGGGTGTAGCGAGCCATTTTAGATTTCAGTAGCTTACACACTTACTCAAGTGCCTTGGATGGAGCTCTTTTAGTGGCCACACTTCCTGCTGTCCCCATGGCCACTGAGTCAAAAGAAACATCTGCATAAGGTGCTCAGAGACCACTGAAGCTCTCCAACTCCCTGCAAGCACATGTAGTATCTCCTCCCCAACTTATAGGACAATATAAATATAAATACCATAAATATAAATGTAATAAATATAAATATAATAATATGTAATGTGTAACAACTATAAGTCAATCAGAAAGCCAGATTACTCCACTTGGTCAGGATGGATTCCTTGTGAGGCTCCACTGTGCACAGAACGAGCCCAAGTCCTCCCTTTATGCCTCTTCCTTCTCACCCTGGTCATTGTCCATGGCGGGGCAGCCTGGAGAGACCTTTCTGTGGAAGGGGACGCCCTCAGAAAGTTTCCCTTCAAGGCTTGGAGTTTAGACATGGCCCTCTGCTCGTGAGCCGGGCCACTGATCAGCGTCTGTGTTGTGACAGAGTGATTATGCGTGTTGTGAATAAACACGCTTGTGTGTGCATGTGTGCTGTCACAGCAATGAGTAGCATCCCATAAATACCGGGTTAAGAGCATGCCGGCATCTTCCCAACAGCTGGCACAGCTGAAAAATTCGCCTGCCTTATTAACACTCCACTTATCTGGAATCTGCTCACTGAGCAGAAACAACTTCATAAATTTGTGCAATTTGCATTCTGCATTGCCATTGCTCATTACCGTTGACCTTGCAGCTCCTGTGCTAGAGAGAAGGGGTCTCCCACGGCCCTGCCTGCTTCATGCCCCTTACCTCTGCCGTGAATATCAGAGGCAGAGTCAGGGTTAAAGCTTATTGGACCTGCTGTGAAGATTGAGAAAAAAATATCATGACAATATTTACCCTACATAGCGGAGAAAGTACTACCATTTTTAAAGTTGCTTTTTCCTCCTGTTTGTAACCTCTCCTTTCTGAGACAGATGAAAATGGAGAGATCCAAAGCTTCTTCCTAAAGGCGGGGGTGGGGGGTGAGAAATGGAGAGGGGGCAGCAATTTGGTTGTCCCAGAAAATATCGTAATCCTCTCTATCTTTAAGAGATTAGTCAATTGTGTTCACACTATATTGTCTGTTTCCCACTTAATCATTCTAGTCTAGTTCCCCAGCCTTTTAACCTTTCTCTCCTTTGCCCTGGCTCTTTGATTCCAGGCTGTGGTTTCAGCTGTTTCATTAGCTACAGCACACAATCCTAACATCCAGTGAAATGCTTTTCCAGGCCAGGTGCCTTTTCTTATTGGCCTGTGTTGTAGGTGGAAGCTGCCTGCTTCTTTTCCCCTTTGTAAGCTCCCTCTCCTCCATGAAACCCTGTCCTCCTTATCCTTGACTGGAAGAGGTGGTGGGCTGACTGCTCTCTGAGGTTCCTCTGGAGCTGCCCCCGGCCCCCTCCTCCCCAGGGTCCTGGGAGTCCCAAGCCCCAGGAGAGTGGAGAGGCTCCTCCTGAGTGCAACAGAACCTCGGAGCAGCGGCTTCATTAGAAATCACATCACGGACTTGCTTGTATTTTTTCCCTTCCCTGGCTTGATGAAAACAAAACAAGAAGAGGTGGAGAGAGAGGAGGGAGGAGAGCGAGAAGCGAATTGCTTAATGGAGACACTCAGTCTGAATATTTAATATGCTGATTTTATTGAATAAAAGGTGAAAAAGTGATTCTTGTTTGTTGCTTGCCTGTCAAACCATGGCAAACAAGCATTCTTTTCCCTGACTGGAGCTTTTTATTACTGTATGGATTCTAGAGTGTAATTATGCCCTATATCTGAGCTGCATTATACACACAATTACAATTCCCCAGCTAAACTATTTATTCTATTACCAGGGAAGGTATTTGGTCGGTTTCCTTGGAGGGTCTTTTTTTTTTTTTGGGGGGGGGGGGTGATCATTCTTATTATCTCACGCTTCATCAGGACACAATGTCCAGGAGGAGTCCTTGCTCTGAGTTCCTAGCTTGTGGATAGTTCGCATGAACTTCCTAGCCACGTGTATTTATGCTGTTGGGAAAGAGATGCTGGGCACAAGGAATTGTGGGCCTATAAATGTTTAAGAATGTTTTCACTGTTTTCAGAGCCTTCCTGCAAGGGACGTTTTATTCTAGCCATTACCATCTTATGAAATCTGATTTGGACTCATTTTAGAAAATATCTTCCTCTAGGTACAGCCTGCCTGTTTAGCAGTTCATAAAGAAAGAGCCCACAGCTAAAGAGAATTCATATCAATAAATATTTGTTGAGGAGCTTACCATGATCTAGGTACTGGGCTGGGTATTAGTGCTTCAGAATGGGGGTGGGGGGTGAGTTGGTCATTGCTCTGGACTGGATCAAGGTTCATCAAGAGAAACAAATCTGTAATGGATTATGAGAAATGTGGTCATTGCTGCAATGTTGCTTCATTCACACATGCATTTAAATTGTTTAGATTTTATAGTTTCCAACACAGGGCTGGGAATATACAAAAAGCCCATGGAGCAATTCAAAGAGAAGTTTATTTTGGTGCAAAAATCTCTGTGGTTTTCTCATAACATGCACTGGCTATGAACTTTTTAAAGACATCCTCACATGCATGAACTTCAAAATATTTTTACACCAAAATAAACTTCTCATTTAATTTAATCTTCCATGAATCTTTTGACATACTCTTGTAGACATAATGGAGAAATGAATATGGTCTTTACTAGGTATGGTCTCTACCCTCATTATAGAAGAGTGACGGGAGGGGACTGGTACTGTGCCTACAGTGCCGGCATCCCATGTGGGCGCTGGTTTGTGTCCTGGATGCTCCATTTTGAATCCAGCTCTCTGCTATGTCCTGGGCCCCTGCACCTGCGTGGGAGACCCAGAAGAAGCTCCTGGCTCCCAGCCCAGCTCCAGCTGTCACAGCCATTTGGGGAGTGAACCAGAGGATGAAGACTTCTCTCTCTCTCTGCCTCTGCCTCTGTAACACTGCCTTTCAAATGAATATTAAAAAAAAAAAAAAAAGAGTGAGGAGAGACCAGATAGGAAGCAAATAAACAGCATAATTTTAGATACATTTGGCTGAGCTTTCCAAATTGGAATGTCTGGGTTTGAGTCCTGACTCCAGCTTCCTACTAATGCAAAAGCAACAGTGATGGTTTGAGTAACTGTGTCCCTGCCTCCACTTTGGAGACCTGGATTGTGTTTCTGGCTTCTGGCTTTGGCTAAAGCCCAGTGCTAGCTATTGCAGGCATCTGGGAAGTAAACCAGCAGATGGGAGCCCTTATCTCTCCATCTGTCTCTCTCTACTTCTCAAGTAAATAAAAGTAAAAAAAAAATTAAAAACTTTAAAAGAAGACAGGAAAATGTGATTGAGAAAATACATTGAGGTGGAAAAGGAGACGATCTCTCAGTGATGAGAATGAACTGGCAGGGGAGTGAATTAAGGGATAACCTGGGGTAGGAACTTTCTGGGCAGAAAGAATGGGAAGCTCAAGGATTCTGAGGGAGGGATGCAAGAAGAATTGTGGTGCGGAAAGACAGAGAGAAAAAAGAGGGAGAGAGAGATGAAAATGGAGAGGTAGCTGAGAACTGGGTCTTTTATACCCTTGTAGGCTCTGGAAAGGCGTTTTGGTTTTTTTAGAATTTCAGTGGAAAGTCGTTGGCTATCATTTTGGAACTTCAGTCAGGAGCAGCTGTGTCTCTTCCTTAGCCTAGACACAGGCATAACTTCCAGACCAGGCCAGTTGGATGATAGCTTCCTGGAGCAGGAGGAGAAAGTGCAAATGTCTAGGGTCTTTTTGCTTCCTACTCCACAAGTGTTGGGACCTTCTTGATCATCTAGTACTACCTTGGGTTGCACTTTTCAATCTTCCACTGATGCTCAAACCTGGAAATTAATTGTAACAGATTTCTTTTGGATTAAGTTAACAAGGTTCTATCACAACCAAGGGACTCAAATGAGAAATAGTTCTTGCTTCCTGAGTGTATTGGGAAGTCAAGGCTGGGAGAGATCTCTCAATCTCAATCTATCAGTCTTGATGGAATATTCTAGATCCTGGCTATTGCATATCCATGGTTTTCTTTTGTTTTATGCTCCAGTCTTTTTTTGTGTGTGTGTCTTTGTTGGTATTTTAGTGGAAAAACAGAAAAATATTAATCAAGAACTCATTTTAAACTTTGTTTGAGTTTTAGCTGTATTTAGGGAGTTAACTAGGAAATTGTTAAATTTTACTTCTTTCTGTGCTATATTGGTCCAAGTTGTCTTACATGAAATTTTGGTCTATTTCCCCAAACAGACTTTACCCAATACAATAACAAGGGGTTATTGCCTGGATATTTAAAGAATTTTATAGATAGATCCCTGACTGAAGGCAATTTTGAAAGGGACAGGAAAACAGAAAAACATCTTCAGAAATTAGATTTTCATTTTCTTTTTACCTAGTTTCTAAACAAGTTTTCGGGCCGGCGCCGCGGCTCAATAGGCTAATCCTCCGCCTAGCGGCGCCGGCACACTGGGTTCTAGTCCCGGTCGGGGCGCCGGATTCTGTCCCGGTTGCCCCTCTTCCAGGCCAGCCCTCTGCTGTGGCCAGGGAGTGCAGTGGAGGATGGCCCAGGTACTTGGGCCCTGCACCCCATGGGAGACCAGGAAAAGCACCCGGCTCCTGGCTCCTGCCATCGGATCAGCGCGGTGCGCTGGCTGCAGCGCGCTGGCCGCGGCGGCCATTGGAGGGTGAACCAACGGCAAAGGAAGACCTTTCTCTCTGTCTCTCTCTCTCACTGTCCACTCTGCCTGTCCAAAAAAAAAAAAAAAAAAAAAAAATTAAACAAGTTTTGTATAGGCCTTTTCCTTCTCTATGTCTCAGGATTCTAACACTGATGGCTACTTCCTAATGACTTTATAATTCTTTTGCATCTTTTTTATCTTTGTCAAAATGTGTCCAGATGGTGCTAGGATAATTTTATAATTGCTGTGGATAAAAAGCTCAATACTTAATTGTGAATAATTTGTTATTTCAATCTTTTTACTTCTAGACATCTACTCTTTTTTTTTCTTGGAGTCTCTCAAATACTGCTTTCTTCTTCGTTTTGCTTTCTCAAAGTAATACTAATCTGCTTGAAATATTATTACTTTAAACAGAAATCAAGCCTCTCAATTAGGAATAGAATATAATTTTCCATTGGAATATTTTTCTGTAGAATTTTGCTTTAATTGAGGTAACACATATTTGCAAGTAGGTTCTTATCATCTCTTGTTAAATTTCATTTTTAGTTTGGGTTGTCAATAAATACAGTTCTTGTGGTTCAAAGACAAATGATCTATGAATCTCTGGTGCTCCAAGTATCTTTTCTCTTAGAGATTATGTTTTTAGTCGCAATGATCAAAATAATAGACAAGAAGGAAGCCATAGAATTGTGGCAACTATAAAGACCATGCGAATTTTTGAAGTGTTGCAGGGATGCAATTTTGTACTCCTTTTGGTGCCTTTATTTTTATGGCTGAATATTTATTTATTTATTGAATTAAAGGGAATGATCTGTTTAAAGACTACAAAGAAATATTCTAAAACCATGCAAAGGACCTCAAACCAAATCTAAGACCACATCAGTAGGGGATGGCTAAGCAGATAAGCATCATAATGTAGGCTGAATAGGGAGGGATGATGAGAGAGGGGAAACTGGTGTTGCAACAAGTGTGTGGCCATATCAATGAAATATAGATTTCTGTTTTTTCCCAGTGGTCACTCTGGCTATAAACCCTGGCTTTCTCATCGTTCTGATTACTAATTTCTTGACAAAGTTGTGGTCAAAACTGAAATAGAGAACATTTATGTGACACAGAGGAATAATTCCAAGATTATTCTCTCTCCTCCATTGTTCTCCAGATCTATTAATGTGACAAGATCACACCCAGGGTTGTGTTGCAACCCACCACAAAGGGATTTTGCAGAAGTAATTAAGGCTAACCTCAGTTACATCTGGGTTCATCAAAAAGAAGATGTTCTCGGTGGACCCAGTGTAATCACACCAGTCAGTTAAATGCATGTTTTTGCAGCTGGTAGCAGCAGAAGTTACAGAGATTTCAAGTGTGGGAAGGATCCAGTGTCCCCTTGCTGACTTGAAGATGGAGGTCCTCTTGTGTTGAGGAATGCAGACAGATCTCTAAAAATGCACTTTGGCAGACAGCTGGAAAAGAAATGGGACCTCTGTTTTGTAACCTCAAAGAACTAAGTTTTGCCAATAACCTGAATCAGTTTGAAAGTGGGTTCTTTCTTGAATTTTCCAGATAAGAGCCAATTCTGGCCACACTTTGGCTTTACCTTGTGAGAAATTAAGGAGAGAACTAGGTGAAGCTTACAGATCTGTGAGATATTAAACAGGTATAAATCTGTAGTAATTTATTATGTGGTTGTAGAAAACTAATACAATGGATATTAGAATTTTGGGGAACTCTGGAATTGAGCAGATCTGAATTCAAGGCCTGAGTTTTCCACTCACGATTTCTATGATTACAGGAAAGTTACTTAACTCTCTTTCAAATTCCTCATTCATAAAATGGAATAGAAAAAGAAATACTATTTGTCTTGAAGAAGTAGTAGGAAGACCAACTGAGAAAACATATAGAAAGTTTTTATCTCATGTACAGTTCGGCACATGCTCAATCAGACTTACCTCTAATGGTAAAGTTAGAAATGTGCCAGGGGATTCCAATGTAATCCCATCAAGGTGGCATGTACCAATGCCATCTCACTAGTCCAAGTGATCAGTTTCAGTTCACAATTGATCATAATGATAGGATTAAGAGTCAAAGGGATCATATAAGCAAGACTAGTGTCTGCTAATACTAACTGATAGAATTAAAAAGGAGGGAATGATCCAACATGGGAAGTGGGATACACAGCAGACTCATAGAATGGCAGATGTCCTAAATAGCACTGTGGCCTCAAAATCAGCCCTTAAGGCATTTGGATCCAGCTAAAAAGCCCATGAGAGTATTTCAGGCATGGAAAGCCAAGAAATTCTGGCAAAAAAAATGACTTAAATGAAAGATCTCTGTGAGTGAGATCCCAGTGGAAAGGAGAGGCCATCAAAGAAGGAGGTACCTTTCTCTGAAGGGAGGAGAGAACTTCCACTTTGACCATGACCTTGCCGAAATAAGATCAGAGTTGGCAAACTCAAGAGGATTCCATAGCCTGGGAAATTCATGACAAGAGCCTGGGGTGATTACTGACACCATAAATAAGAATGTCAATTGTTAAGTCAACAACAGGAGTCACTGTGCACTTACTTCCCATGTAGGATCTCTGTTCTTAATGTGCTGTACTATGTGAATTAATGGTATAACTAGTACTCAAACAGTACTTTATACTTTGTGTTTCTATGTGGGCGCAAACTGTTGAAATCTTTACTTAATACTTAATATATACTAAATTGATCTTCTGTATATACAGATAATTGAAAATGAATCTTGATGTGAATGGGATGGAAGAGGGAGCAGGAGATGGGATGGTTGCAGGTGGGAGGGAGGGAATGGGGTAGGGGGAAAGCTGCTATAATCCAAAAGTTGTACTCTGGAAATTTATATTTATTAAATAAAAGTTAAAAAAAGTGTTTATCTCAGTAAATATGTAAGAAATGTAAGCTGCTTTTACTACTTGTTTTCCTACTATGTTCTATCATGTAAAATACTCAGCAAAGTGTGCAGCACATAGTAGGTGCTTAGTCAGTGCTAGTACTTTTCAGCTTTCTTTCATCTTCCCTGAGTTCCTTAGCAGTCCTCTGTTCTACTGTCTTCTTCCCGCCTATCTCTTCCACTTTGTGAATATTGATTTTGAGACTGGAAGGAAAACATTTATCATTCTTAATTGCAATAAAATCATTACAATGGTGTTAAACATTCAAATAGAAATTAAGTTCCACTGCATTATGCAAAGACAACTATTAATCTGCACTGGTAGCCACCCCAGGAAAAGTGATATGGATAAAATGAATGTGATGTATTAATAACATCGTGATGCAAGGGAAGGCATTTCGATCTGAGCAGAACAGTTATACTTTATAGGCAGATCTTTCTGTTTCAGAATGGAGAATCAGCAGATAAGTTCCTGAAGCAAAATTGCAAATTAGAAAGAAAACTTTTGAAAAATAAAGAAGGAATTTAATTCCTAAGTAATTGTTGACACTGCCTGTGGAAAATCAAGTTGTAACAGTGATACATAAGCATTTATGTCTATTCTCATACAAGTCAGCATGGAAACTGATTAGCTGATGTCTTTTCGGCATCTCTATTCCTGACCAAGGATGACATCAGCCCCAGAGACTGGCAGGTGAGACTCTCAACCAGAGTCATATAAAGGTTTTATGGGGTCTGAAGTGAAGATAATTTTGGAACCCTTTTAAAAAAAGAAGATGTAATTACTATTTCAGAATTTAGGTAGTAAAGTGAAGATTTATCCTAAATGGAAGGGAAATCATACTCATTACAATTAAAAAAAATCAGAATCATCACAAAATCAAGAAAAAATGGCCAATTACCATTAACTCCTTACCTACTATACCTCTACAATACTGTTGCCTTATATAATTCTAGTTGCAAGCTCTTTGATCATCTCTTCATATTATAACAACTCTGTAATGGAATTTTCTATGGAAAAAACTCGGGTTTTCTCTGGTATGCTTAACAGAAATCTATTTCTCATGATGTGAAGGAGATAACATCATTTGGGGAAGGCTTGTGTCTACAGCTTGCTCTGCAGGGCCTTACTCAGAAGGTGCTTCTTGCTCTTGAGCAAGCCTTGGAGAACCCCATTGTTTGCTGTTTCTGGGTCTGGCTTCCAGAGCTGCTGCTACCTCAGCTGGTCTTACTCCTCAGATGTCCACTGCCCCATCCTTTCACCAATACCCTCCTTCTTGGTTTTGAAGATCAGCATCCCTTTTAGATACTTTCTAGAGTTGAAGATGGTATCCAGTTGCTCATGAAGGTCTACTGTAGGGAAATTTTGCTTAGTGCAGTGTTGATGTGGAGGTACTGCTGGAAGTGCAGCCCAGGAGATCGTAACTTGTGGTCTCCTGGCTGGGCAGTGCTGTTGGTCTCAGTGGGCTTCTAAGGCTGCTACTGCTTTCTCGAGTACCTAGAGACAAACCTTAAAAGCCCTGGATGGAACCAGGCAAATTCATTTGAAGCATTACAGAGTGAAAGGGAGACACACACACATACACACAACCACAACAGCTGAGGCTGGAATAAGCTGGGCACAGGAGCCAGGAGTTTCTTCTGGGTCTCCCACATGGGTGACAGGGCCCCAAGTACTTGGGCTGTCCTCCACTGCTCTCCCAGGCACATTAGCAGGGAGCTGGATTAGAAGTTGAGCTTCCAGGACTTGAATCAGTGCCCATATGGGATGCCAGCCTCCCAGGCAGCAGCTTAACCCCCTACGCCAAGACACATGCCCCAAGATCCTGAAACTTAAACTTCATTAGTTTAATGATCAATCCATCTCTTCTTTCAATCTATCCTCAGTCTATCTTTCCAATTTACCCAACTTAACTGAAAGCTATTTCATAAGGATGCCTCTGGTGTTCTCATTTCTGATCTTGAATCATTCTGGTATCTCTACCTGGATTTTCTTCCACCAATGAGATCTCTCAAAGACTAGCTAAAATGATACTTTTCTTGAAACTTTCCTGATTCTGCTTACCTGATGAGCTCTTGCCTACATAAGAACCCTATTACCATTTATTATCCTTAGTTTTCACCAGGACTTTTCCAAACTTGCTTTGCATGTTGTTACTATAGACATTGATATATTCATGGAAAATTTGAAGAAAATTTCCCCGGTGAAATATAAAAGAAGCCAACTAAACAGAAAGTTTCTCCAGTTGAATAGAAAAACGAACATAAAAGCATTTAATTTTCAAGTTTTGAAGTATCCAATTTTTCAACATATCCTCACCATGCTAAAATTGGAGTGACAATAACGAACAAGCCCAAGTTGTACACTTGTTGAGCTTATAGCTTTTGGGAGGCCAACATTAATTTCACTTACAGTGGGGATGAGGGCTTTGAAGGAAAATAGCTATATTCATTATAAGCTAGAAACAGGGCTCCCTTGTAAGTCCCCATGGAAATGAGATCAAAGGAGCTGTATGATGAATAACTGTTAGCCCGATGAAGGAGAGGAAGCCTCCTTGACAGAAGAAATAGTCTATACAAAGACCCTGAGGTAGGAAGGATCTTGTTGCATTGTAGAACCTTAAAGAATGCTTATTGGATCATGCAAATCTCTATTGCAATAAGTTTTTCTATGGTTCTATTCTCTGATGCTGTAAATTCCTCCAAGTCACAGATGACCTGCTAAGCATTTCTGTATCCACTATGCCTATCACATGCTTGTTAAATATTCACTTAACTGACTCAGACTTCATTTGTTAAACAAAGGAAAGTAAGAGGGCCTATGTTAGAGCATACAGAATGACCAAACTGATTTTCATATCTCATCAATTTTTGATACTTGTATCTTCACAACTTAACATCTCTGAAATTTTTATAGTTGGTAACATCTTATAACTATATCTGCCATTTTTTTCTTAGTAGTACATAAAACAATGATGTGTTTTGTAATCAATGGTGTGTTACATTCAATGAAATGTGGTAGTTTTCTTTATATGGCTGAATTCATCATTGTTAATTTGAAGAAATGAGTGATTTTCATGATTTTTACTGTTTCAGGTTGATTTTTCAAGTCATTAACTTGAATTGATAAAAAATATCTCGCTGTAGATTAATGGAATTGCAAAGGTAGAACAAAGTTATAGGAAACTGATCCCCCTTTCCACCCATTCCAGAATATGGTGAAGACCTATAATTTTGTCTGTCCTGAAATAGTCTATGTCCAGCTTCCTACTTCTGAGAGTGTCTGCCTTCTTCTCTGGGCACTGTCTTTCCCCCTCCTCCATTCCCTTCAATGGTTACTGTGAGAAGAACAATGTTAATATTGTGGGATCCTCCTTCCTGGCCACAATTGATGGGTCAAGATTATGGTTGACCCAGGTATTTTCTTCCAAAGGAATTTAGATTTATGACAACAACATAGTGTTGAACTAGTTATTTTTGGCTACCTGACCTATAAGGTTTCCAATTTATGAAATTTTGGTGTTCATATTCTGCCAAGGAACCTGAGAAGCAAAGCATGTTTCTCTGTGGCCAAACAGAGTAGAGAAGCAGACGTTCGGTGATGAAAGGAACATGTATGATACTATTGGGGTTCTATCTGTGGATTTCATAAGATGACCAGTAACTTTGTGGTAAATGCTATACTAAGTCCCTTGTAATTGAAACCAATTGAAACCAGAAGTGGTTCAACCGATATATACAGTATTCCCAGAAAGTTGTCATTAGTACCTGCTTGAATGTTTCTAGCTACAGGGAGCTTACCATCTTGCAAGTACTCTATTCCAATGTAGGGAAGTGATGATTATTTGGCAATTCTATTTATATTGAGATGAAATAGCTTCATACAAACTTCACAGGTTGTTACTAGCTCTGTATGACAATCCAGACAAAAGCAATCTATTTTATTACCTACTTAAGAGCCCCTAGGCCTTGATAAGGACTATCCCATCTTTTCAGTCTGCTTTATCCAAAGTAAGTATCCTAGGTTTATCAAAACTGGTCTGTTTGCTTTGTCCATTTATAAAAACAGGGGAAGATTATGTGCAAACAACAAACAACAATGACAATAAAAACATGCTACTGTTTAGCCATCTACTGAATCCTCACAACAACCTTACAAGGTAAAAATGACTTTTTCAAATTTTCTTACAAGGAAACTGAGCCTTGGGAAGATTAACTTACCCACTGTGGTCCAACTAGTAAGTAGCATAGGCTGTATTTGAACGTGCGAAATCTTGTGTCATAATTAAGTTACATATCATTGCTCAGGCTTGCTTTGGCGAAAGAAAAAATCCTCAAAGAGCTCAGTAGTTGTTCTTTGAAATTCTATGACATGAGACTGAAAATGGTTTTAGCAAAACAGCACATTATGAAATAAATTTATCCCTCAGAATCACCCATTCCCCTAGGAAAATATCCTCAAGATGTGACAGAATCTGCCAGTCCCAGAATAGACCCATCTGTTATCTTGGGTACCCTGGACAGGATTTTCATGGAAGACATACTTCTCATTCTTGTGAGACATCACTGAACACAGTTTTTAGATTTGTTAATCACTCTCAAGATGGTAAGTGTTGAGTAAACCGGCTATAAAGAAGCAACTACCCAGGTAAGAGCATGGACACACATGTGTTTGATTAAAATAAAATGCAAGTTCCACTGATTCTCCTTTCCTTAACATAAATTGTAGCAATGGCAAGACAGGAAAAGTGGAGCGAGGACAACAGCATAGAGCCAATTAGAGGATGGCAATTTTTAATATTTCTCTTTAAGTCACCCTAGATTTTAACAATAGTTAACAGTTTTGGGGTGCTGGTGCCCTAGATCAGCTTCCCAAAAGTAAGTATGAGACAAGGATTTATGTCAAATATTTTATTGTCAGGAATCCCAGGGGAAGACAAAAATGGAATGGAGAAGAGAACAGGGAATTCAAGAGAACAAATTACACTTCAGTTTGTCTCAAAGTGTCTAAAGAAAGAGTGGGTAAGAAAGTTGTCTCAAAGACAAAGAAAGCTTTCACACCAGTCAGTCACTGGCTATAGCCAATTAGGACTTAAATCTTCAGACTCTTTGTGCCTAGGCCAGTGCAGCTTCACAAATCCAAGGGTGATCTTCCGAGAGAGACTGTAGACCTATGGGTCTCAAGCACACAAAAGCCAAGGGATTGATGGATGATCAAGCAGGAGACATCCAAGGCTTCTAGGTGGAGTAACTTCTATGTCCACAGCAACTGACCACATATTACACAGTGTGCATGGTCCTTAAATAATTTACCCTACAATCTAGTGAGATAGGGATTATTGTCTTCATTTTAGAGGAACAAACATATTGTTAGAGCAATTAAGTGACCATCTCTCAGGTTGTATGGTGGGTAAGTAGCAAAGTTAGCATTAGGCTTGCGTCTCTTTGATGTTGAAGTCCATGCCCTTCCTTCTGAATCTCACCTTTCTATGGCTTTTGCTATCCACAATGCTGACCCTCAACTAAATATCAACTCAACCAGCAACATCTCTTAGGCACCTACATTGTGTCCAATGTTGTGTTTGGCATCATAGATATAAATGAACATGGTTTTTAAAAAAGATTTTTTTTTTGAAAGGCAGAGTGAACAGTGAGAGAGAGAGGCAGAGAGAAAGGTCTTCCTTTGCCGTTGGTTCACCCTCCAATGGCCGCCACGGCTGGCGCGCTGCGGCCGGCGCATTGCGCTGATCCGATGGCAGGAGCCAGGTGCTTCTCCTGGTCTCCCACAGGGTGCAGGGCCCAAGCACTTGGGCCATCCTCCACTGCACTCCCCGACCATAGCAGAGAGCTGGCCTGGAAGAGGGGCAACTGGGACAGAATCCGACGCCCCGACTGGGACTAGAACCTGGTGTGCTGGCACCGCAGGCGGAGGATTAGCCTAGTGAGCTGCGACGCCGGCCTTAAAAAAGATTTATTGTATTTATTTGAAAGGCAGGGTTGGAGAGAGAGAGAGAGAGAATCTTCCATCTGCTAGATGGTATTGCAGGCGTCAGCCTAACATACTATGCCACAACCCCAGTGTCTCATGAATGTTATTTAATCCTACTTCGGGGAGAGTGTTTTCTTGCAGGGAACAGAAGTAAAAAACTAATGTGGAAAATGTTATAATACATTTATGAATCTTCAAGATTCATTTGTGAATACTTTAAGATCATGGAAGAAGGAATAATTAATATTGACTAAAGATAAATACAGGGAGAAAGCAAGCTTCAAGGAGAGGCTGTAACTAATTTAAGCTTTGTATATGAGAAGATTTAAGCAAGTCAAATTGCCATCTTCAGGATCTGAGAACAGGAATATGGAGGGGTCAGTGCAACTTGGCATGATTATTCCCACACAGGTTCAAAAATACCAAAAATATAACTTGCCCTCTCTAACTTCATGTGTTAACATCACCAGCATGTAAGTTTTGTACTAGTATATAAGTGTTTTTCACCTCAGTCATAGGGTTACCTACTTAGACTCCTACATAATAGTGCCATTTCTGATGGGGACTTCTAGAAATGGTAATGAAAAGGCCTGAGACAAATGAATGAGTGATTAAATGATGGGAGTCACGGTCAAGGGCCACTATCATATAGGAAGCCACGAGTGAGACTGCGATTAGCCAAAGGATAAATGAAGGGGGAAACGGGGTCAAGAAAGGGAAAGAGGTGGTGGAGAACCCATCTACCCACTCCGTCTTCCCCACCTCCTACTTCAAGACCTGGATTTGTTACCGCTGCTGGGAGGGAGGGGCCTTAGGTCACCTGCACCAGCTGATCTCTTCCGTTCATCAGCTGCTCAGTCGGCCAACTTTCTTACCTACTGTTTCTTTAGACAACGCCTATAGATGGGAAATATGATCTGTTATTGCAGCTTAAAATTCATTAAAATCATGTAGTTTTCATGGCAGTTTTCTGGAATTCTGGGATTAGGGACCAGGCCTCAGCTCTCAGAGATTTTTAGGTGTCCTTAGAATGATTGCAGTGTCTGAGAAGCGGCTGTGCTGCCTAGTGGAAAAAGTGGAAAAAATAGAATTACAAGCATGCAAAGGACATTAAGAAAACTTTCCTTTCTTTCTCATGCCTCCAGGCAGTATCATGCTGCAATGACATGATGAATGTTGTTTTTGAGAACTTTAACTTGAAGTCATTTACTGGAAATCCGTGTCTGAGGGCTGTTGCTTCCTCACAGTGGTAGGTAAACAGATCCACAGCCTTATCCTTGGCAGTAGGAGGATGGGGCACATACAACTGCGTATTTTCAACTGTAGTTATAACTACATAAGTGACATACATTTCATTATCCTTACCCAGCAAATTAAAGCTCACATCATGGAAAATAATTAGTCAATGTCTAAGTTTCTGCCATCAAATCTAGGATTTCTATTCTAAAATTAAGTATTGGGGTTAAAGAGGTCTTTGTCTTTATGAAAGGCATTGTTGAAAAGTACTGTTGGAAGACCTGACTCCCTAGTGGAACGGAAAATATGTGAAAATCACACATGCATATTTCCAAGCTATCCTCATTCAAATTTTTTTTTTTTTTTTTTTTTTTTTTGACAGGCAGAGTGGACAGTGAGAGAGAGAGACAGAGAGAAAGGTCTTCCTTTGCCGTTGGTTCACCCTCCAATGGCCGCCGCGGCCAGCGCGATGCGGCCGGCGCACTGCGCTGATCCGATGGCAGGAGCCAGGAGCCAGGTGCTTTTCCTGGTCTCCCATGGGGTACAGGGCCCAAGCACCTGGGCCATCCTCCACTGCACTCCCTGGCCACAGCAGAGGGCTGGCCTGGAAGAGGGGCAACGGGGACAGAATCCGGCGCCCCGACCGGGACTAGAACCCGGTGTGCCGGCGCCGCAAGGCGGAGGATTAGCCTAGTGAGCCGCGGCGCCGGCCCTCATTCAAATTTTTACTTTAAAATGTTGAAATTAACCTACAAGGAAAAACTCAACTAATTTCGTTATTGTTCTTTCCCATTAGGGACCATAGCAGACAACCTGAAGACATAAGTGTCCTGCATACACCCAGTTAAAATTTAAGACATATTTTTATAAGGAAGCTACTGACTATAAAATAGAAAAATACTGTCTGTAAATAACCTATCCTTAGAGCTATTTATAATGATGTCTGGAGGGTTTATTTTTTTTTTGAGGTTTTATAAAGATGATTTCAGAAATACTTGGGCATTATAGAGTCAAAATTATACAAATTGCTGTGTACAGTTATCTTGAGCATACTGTGGTAGATTATATGACTCATATTCAGGGACTCTGCCTGGCCAGGGTGGGGCTTGTCCCTGAGGAACACAGGCATGGCCATATGACTTGCTAGGATCATCACAATGAGTGACACATGTCACTTTTAAGTAGAAGTTTTACAAGCTGGTGTGTGGCTTGCTGGTTGTTTTTTTTTTTTTTTCCTTTGACATGACTTGCAGCAATGTTCCAAATGAGGGTTACTCTGCCAGCTTGAGACTAGGGGCAGCACTACGGCCGACCTGTGGTGAACATAGTGTGAACAAGAAATAGCTTCTTCTTGTGAGATTTTGGGATTGTTTGTTATCACATAACTTACCCTATCTCCACTAACACAGACTTAAGACAAAGGACAAATTAATGTGCCATGTCATAGGACAATCTGAATTTTCCAAAGCTTCCACATCAAGGAAATACACATTGTGACTTAAGAGAATTTTTTGGGGAATGGGGTTAGTATATTTTTTGTTTATTTCTGATTTATTGATCCTCTTCTTCTGTGTGCTCTTGGAATTTTTAGCAGTTGTCTGGCCACTTTTATTTTTAATATTTATTTATTTGAAAGGCAGAATTACAAGGAGAGAGAGAGAGAGAGAGAGAGAGAGAGAGAAACAGAGAAAGATATCTTCCATATGCTGGTTCGCTCCCAAAATGGCTGCAACGGCAGGAGATGAGGAGATGGGGCAATCTGAAGCCAGGAGCCAGGAGCTTCTTCTGGGTCTCCCACGCAGGTGCAGGGGTCCAAGGACTTGGGTCATCTTCTACTGCTTTCCCAGGCACATTAGCAGGGAGCTAGATCAGAAGTGGAGCAGCGCCCAAATGGGATGCCAGTGCTGCAGGCGGTGGCTTTACCCATTTTGCCATGGTGCTGGCTCCCTGAACCCTCTTAAATAGTCACTCATGAAATTTGCCATTAATTGCATAAAACCCTAATATAACATTTGCATTATTAGAGCTCCCAGTTCACATTTTAAGCAGGATCCTTTCCAACGCTTCCTAGGGTCCTGGTTAACTGTCGGGATTTTCACACAATTTCTCTGCAACAGTTCTTGCCTCCAGAGACCCTATAGAATGATTGACCTCAGTCATGTAACTGTTTCTGAGATAGTAGTTCCTCCTGACCTGCATGATGTCGCAACTTTCTTCTTTGTCTTTCTATATATTACACATGGAGTCATAGTATTAAAATAGGGAATTGTTTTCTTTCTCACTAGGACAAAGATTTCCAGGTTGAGTTTAACCTACAGGAGCGTTTTGTACTGGTACCATGTTGTTCTCTGTACAAATGCTCTCTTCGTTGGCCTCTCCTATTTAACCTTCCCGTGTTCCTTCTCTGATGGGGTGCACTTACAGTGTTAACCAGCCTGTGTGAGGAAACAATTCCTAAATAAATCAAAAGAGAAACAGTCACTTGGAAAGTATTGCGGCTGCTCAAACTTCTCATATCTTCTATTCTCCACTTTAGTGTTTCTCCAGTTTAAAATTTTATTATTAAGATTTTATAAATTGATGTCTCTATTTCTCCAAAACATCAACTCAGAGTATGTGAGGTTTGTGAAAGAGAAACTTTTAAATTGCGTAATCTAGTTCTTTCACTTCATTTACCAGACATGTTTGGGAGTAGGGTATGATTGACTGCAAAAGAATTTTTACAAAAGTGACGTTTGATTAAGGGTTGAATGGTGCTGAGTCGAGAATATTATTATTCACCAAAACGTAGCCTAGCACACATCAAAGGCAGGCATAAACTTCAGGTTTTAATACTAATTAGAGGCATCTGTTTCCCAGGTGTGAAGTGTTTATCTGTGAAAAGAGATAGTGAAGCGGAGAGGAGGCATGCTAGAGTGCAGAAGAGCCGATAAATGATTGAGTGGGTTTGGGAAGGAGAACAGAATAAAGGAGATAAAATAAGGCGTTGTGGTGAATATGAAGGGCTTGGAGAACAGCTCTAGCTCGCTTTCATATATGGGGCCAAAAATAATACAGATGGGTGTGCTGCACTGCCTGAATTTTTATTCAAATTCTTCTGGGTTTTTTTTTTTTCCTTCATCATTTTTTAGTCAGGGCCACATAATGATCTTTCATTTGAAAAATGCACTTTTCTCTGCAATTTATGAGCCCCAGGAGGGCTGATGAATCCATGCACTTATCTGTGTATTGCTAAGTCTATCTCTTCATTATTCATATTCAGCATTTACAAGGAACCTTGAAAACAGGAAGCACAAATCTCACGCTTTTCTCTCCCAAAGGTTGAAGCAAATAGAAGTGCCTTTGTTTGGCATACAGTAAAATCGCACCTGATTGGGAGAGAGCTCAAATGTCTGAATATTTCCCCAGGATTTCCTGCAGTGTTGTGCCTCAGTGTCAGTGAACATAATGTGGTGACAATGGCAAGTGATTTGGGATCTAGAGACCTGGGTTCTAGTCCTCACTCTGCTTCTTCCCAGCTGCGTGATTTTAGAAAATTCCATTAATCTCGCTCATCCTTGTTCCCTTATTGGCAAAACAAAAATTTGCTAAGATTACCTTTAGGATTTCAACTCTGTTGGTGTTTTATTAAAAAACTCATGGTTCGTTTCAATACTCTGAAGTTTCTTTGTTTTTGCTTTTTTTTGTTAGGCTTTAGAGGTAAGGCAAGTATAAGACATTACGTTCATATACATATATATATATATATATATATATATATATATGATGTTCTCAGTGGGGGAAGTGCACCAAGAGATAAATGTCCCAGATGCTGATTTACTGTGGGAGAGGGAGGCATGGATTCATCCTAAACAGGGGGATTAGGGAAGGTTTGTCAGGAAAGGTGACGCCGGAGCACAGTATTGAAGGGCAGGAAAGAGTCTATGCAGCTCAGAAAGAGGAAATTTTTTTAAACTTTTATTTAATAAATATAAATTTCCAAAGTACAACTTTTGGATTACAGTGGCTCCCCCCCCATAACTTCCCTCCCACCCGCAAACCTCCCATTTCCCACTCCCTCATCCATTCCATTCACATCAAGATTCATTTTCAAAATTAGCTTTATATACAGAAGATAAATTTAGTATGGACTAAGTAAAGATTTCAACAGTTTGCACCCACAGAGAAACACAAAGTGAAAAATACTGTTTGAGTACTAGTTATAGCATTAATTCACATTGTACAACATATTAAGTACAGAGATCCTACATGGGGAGTAAGTGCACAGTGACTCCCGTTGTTGACTTAAGTTGACACTCTTGTTTATGGAGTCAGTAATCACTCTAGGCTCTTGTCATGAGTTAGCAAGGCCATGGAAGCCTTTTGAGTTTGCCAAATCCAATCTTATTTAGACAAGGCCATAGTCAAAGTGGAAGTTCTCTCCTCCCTTCAGAGAAGGTACCTCCTTCTTTGATGGCCCATTCTTTCCACTGGGATCTCACTCACAGAGAGCTTCATTTAGGTTTTGTGTGTGTGTGGTTGTGGTTGGTTTTTTTTTTTTTTTTTTTTTTTTTTTTTTTGCCACAGTGTCTTGGCTTTCCATGCCTAAAATACTCTCATGGGCTCTTCAGCCAGATCCAAGTGCCTTAAGGGCTGATTCTGAAGCCAGAGTGCTGTTTAGGACATCTGCCATTCTATGAGTCTGCTGTGTATCCCGCTTCCTATGTTGGATCGTTCTCTCCTTTTTAATTCTATCAGTTAGTATTAGCAGACACTAGTCTTGTTTATATTATCCCTTTGACTCTTAATCCTATCATTATGATCAATTGTGAACTGAAACTGTTCACTTGGACTAGTGAGATGGCATTGGTACATGCCACCTTGATGGGATTGAATTGGAACCCCTGGCATGTTTCTAATTCTACCATTTGGGGCAAGTCCTGTTGAGCATGTCCCAAACTGTACATCTCCTCCCTCTCTTATTCCCACTCTTATATTTAACAGTGATCACTTTTCAGTTAAGTTTCAACACTTAAGAATAATTGTGTGTTAATTACAGAGTTCAACCAATAGTATTTAGTAGAACAAACAAACAAACAAAATACTAGGAGGGATAAAGTATTAAGTTGTTCATCAACAGTCAGGGCAAGGGCTGATCAAGTCACCATTTCTCATAGTGTCCATTTCACTTCAACAGGTTCGTTTTTTGTGCTTGGTTAGTTGTCACCGATCAGGGAGAACATATGATATTTGTCCCTTTGGGACTGGCTTATTTCACTCAGCATGATGTTTTCCAGATTCCTCCATTTTGTTGCAAGTGACCGGATTTCATTGGTTTTGACTGCTGTATAGTATTCTACAGAGTGACGGGAGGGCAACTTGACAGTCCTTGTAGTCACAGAAATCCACATCGCGGTGAATTTTTCACTGGCCCCCGCTTCCGGTTACAGGAATTTCTCTAGTCTCTCTTCAGGTCTGGACCACTCTGTAAGTCTCTAGATTTCGACACTCGGTCAGGCAGAGCAATTCAACTTTTTTTCTCATTTTCGCCTTCTGACTATGCCCAGGTAGCCTGACTTTCTTTATTAAAAACACTAAGACTTGATCAGAGTTTTACTTAGTGGAACAAAAAGTGAGGGACATACTTACCTCAACTTATTAAATTTTAAAATCAGATTCCCTGGAGGAGATAGATATTTTTGTCTTATGTTGAGGTTTTGTGATGTGGTGGTTCTGCTATGGCTCCCTGTTCAGCAAAGTCTGCAGAGGACTAGGCTCTTTTTTCTTTTTTCTTTCTTCCTTCCCTCCCTCTTTCCTTCCTTCCTTCCTTCCTTCCTTCCTTCCTTCCTCTTTCCCTTTCCCTTTCTCTTTCTCTTTCTCTTTCTCTTTCTCTTTCTCTTTCTCTTTCTCTCTTTCTCTCTTTCTCTCTCTCTTCCTCTCATTCTCTCGTTCTCTCTCTCTCTCTCTCTCTCTCTCTCTCTCTCTCTTTCTTTCTTCCTGCTTTTTTTTTAGATTTATTTACTTGAAAGGCAGAGTTACAGAGAAACAGAGAGATCTTCCATCTGCTGGTTCCCTCCCCAAATGGTCACAACAGCCAGGGCTGGGCCAGGCCAAAGCCAGGAGTCAGGAGATTTTTCTGAGTTTTGCTCGTGGTGGCAGGGGCCCAAGCACTCTGGGCCATCCTCCACTGCTTTCCCAGGCACATTAGCAGGGAGCTGAACCAGAAGTAGAGCAGCCGGGACTGGAATCAGCCATCCATATGAGAAGCCAGTGTTGCAGGCCGTGGCTTTACCCTTTACACCACAATACCTGCCCCACAACTAGGCTATTTCTATCTTATTGCTGTATTCACCATGATGTGCATTCCCAAGGTCATCCTATGGTCCACCATAGTGCCCAAACTCTAGCTGTTACATTGGTATCCTAGGATAAAAGGATGAAAAGAAGGGTAATGAGTGAGGCACAGATTTCTTTAAATGAAGGTTGATGGGAGCTGCCAAGCCATAACCCAGCATCGGCTTCTTACATCTCGCTAGCTGCGACTCAGCCCATGGTGGTGAGATCACACATAGATACAGATGTCTGATGTGGACAGGCAAAAGTGAAGGTTCCAACTAAGTAGCTTTCAGTTTGTCTTTACAGGGACTACTTAATCCTCTTAGTGTGGTTCCCTGTAGGTCCTTCATGTTTACTCACATGCTTCTTAAAAGATGGGCATCAAAACAAGGCCTGCAATTGTAAAAAGGGCTTCACCAGATCTGTTTAATCACTTGCCAAATATGAGCCATTCCTGTTACCATCATTGGGATTAGAATCCAGTTTTGTAGAGAGCATGAGTGAATCACTTGTGTCATTGTATCAGTCTAATTTTTTTCTTCTGTTCTTTTTGCGTTGTGTGGCTTTAATAATCCACCCTCTGATGTCCTTCTCATATATTCTTTCTTTAAATTTAATTTTGTACTGTTTCTCTTCAAGCCTTTTTTTTTTAATGAGAGCATTAAATCTGGCTAGAGCTAAATTGTAAGAGGTTTAACAGAGTAAAGATCCCAGCAGCATTAATAAGGCCATTCTGCGAGAGCCTGCTGGATGTATTTGGAATTTGCCTAGCTATAATCATTCATTCATTCTTTTATTCATTCGGGAGAAATACATTGAATGCCTACATTTTGTGGCTGTACTAAGCACAGTCCCTGCAAGGGTCTGGAAATTAAAGTGTCGAGAAAGGCATTGCTTCTGATTTCATGGAAGTTACTTGGAAGATAGATAACAAGCAAACAAAAATAAATTATTTGCCTCTTTTAATAGAATCTCTAAAAAATGGGCAAAATAAAGGTTCTGAAAGAGAGTAACAGATGTGGAGGCCTAGGGAAACGGAGGTGATTTCAAGGTCCGACTCCCTGAAGAAGCAGCATTGAAACAAGCTTGAAGGAGGAGAAGAAGCCAGTCATGGGAAGAAATTGAAGAGAAGTCCAGGCAGGGGATACAGCAAATGCCAAGGGCTGCAGGAGGGCAAGCACTTGACCTGGTGGAGATGCTGAACAGCGGACAGTGTGGACAATGTATCGGGAGAATCAGCAGGCCCAGCTATAGTGCTTGCTTCCAAAATGAAAAATATGTTCCAACAGGTTGGACAGGGACCAATTTGAGTTTGACACAGATTTCTGCATTTGCCTATGTGCATTTTTGCCTGAGAGCACTAGGTAAATGCAGCAAGCTACTGAACCCCACAGTGTAGGAACATGCCAAGTGCACACATGTACTCTTGGACATGTACCAGCCCCCTCAGCTCATCACGTGTGTCAGTCATACCCACTCACCCATCTGCTGATTCAGCCTATGTTCTGACGCCACATGACCCTGTCCACCACTTGATGGAACTGCAACCCTTCTGGTAACCACTTGCACAAGCACACTTTGTCCCTCCAAGGTGGAATGCTGTGTTTCTTGCAGCATTGTATTTCTTAAGCATTGAAAATGCATAGAACTCTGCCGCCATTTTTATTGGGGTCCTACCATTTTTTTTTTTTTTAATATGCTAGTGATGAAGTTCTTGGGACCTGGTCCTCCAGCACGATTTGTTTCTCAAGTGCTGTGGTTTTTGCTGCCAGGTTTTGCATCGTGTAGTGATGTTTAGAAATGCGTATACTGTATTAGAGCACAACTGACTATCCTAGGGGAGGTTGGATTAGGCAGAGACTGGCTCCATAAACAGCCTCATATGCCCTGTGAAGAACTTGTCTTTTTCCTCGGCTGTAATGAGAAGCTCCCAACAGAGTTCAAGCAGGGGAGTAGCGTGATTGGATCTCTTTGGCAGTGTGGTTGATAGTAAGAGCTAAGGGTTGAAACAGCAATACTATTTGGGAAATTATTCTAAGAGTCCAGGTGAAAGGCCGTGTTGACTTAGTGTGGGAGCACTTACACTGGAGAGTGGTGTTGGGAATTAAGCTATGGTTTGGCTTGTTGTCTGCATGATTGCAGGCTCTTGCCTAAGGACCAATGTGAATCTCTATCAGCTGTGCCATCTCTGGCTCAAGCCCAGAGAGGTTCCTAGCTGAAGGTAGCCTCATCTAAAAGGAGGCTTTCTGTTGTTTTCATTACCATACAATGCAAGATCACTTTCAAGAAAGGAGAGCGCCCTTGAAAGTATTTTTTGTAATCAAAAATGCTAATTTATTTTCATTAATTTCTACTCCTTTCTTTTAAGATACACTTAGGATTAATAAAATAAATTACAAGACACAATGACTTGCATCCTGGGATGCTTAAGGAATTAACTGAAACAAAACCCTCTGAAAACTCGGAAAGGCTCGCTGAGGGGCCCATGATAGCAGATGCCACAAACCAGGAAGCATAACGCTCACATCTAGAAATACAAGAATAATAGGGAGATTAATTTTCAAAGTCTGAGAAGGATTACAGGGTAGTGGGGGGAAAATCAAAATGACTCTTAAAAGAACTAATCTTGTCAAAGTAATCTAACTTTTTTCTACCACAGCATGAAAGTCATGATGTGGCTTGGGGCTTATTGTGCTTTTGATTAGGCATTTGAATGGCTCCTTCCCCAAGAGTCTGCGCAAAGTGATTCTGAGCACGTTCTCCCTCGGGCGCACCTGGATGGGAGTGAGGCGACCTCGTGTGAGTGAGTGATGAGTGTGATCCCCAGGCCGAGGGGCTGGCCCCAGGATCCGTTGTGCAATGGCAGAGCAGGCCAGTCTGGACTGTGAACCTACAGTGGTTGAACGCCGTGAGGGTCATGAGCTAGAGCTGGAGATGTCTACAACATCCTAGCACACACCTGCCACTCCTGCTTTAGTGCATGGTGAAGGCTGGACCTGGAGTGTTCGCAGTGTGGGCAGCAGGAAGTCAAGGCTGAAAGTCCATATCTGGGGGGTTTGGCCTTCTACCCTCCATTTGATGGAGAGGAGAACCCTGTGCTGAAGAGTCAGGCGTACAGAAGGTAAGCTGGAGCTTGGGGGTGAATGTACAGACTCATCAGGTCTAAGTCTACTGAGCTGCTGTTACAGAGTCCTAGCTCACCTGCCAGCCACACAGAGGCACCTGGTAACTCAAGGGCGATGTGCTGAAGCAAGGAAAGAGCTGGCACACAGATGGAGGACTGCTGGCCTAGGGAAGCTATCCTGGCCGTGCCTTGTAACAGGCTGTGTCTAAGTACAAGCGGCAGTAAGCGGCGGGGGAGGCAGTTTGAGGTCAAGAAGTGATGAATCTCTGCAGACACCTGTGCTCCCCAGGGGTCCAGCAAAGGCCTGACTCGCTCTCTCTTTGCTTGGTTGACTTTGGAGACAGGGACTGGCCAAGCTGCTCCTATGAACCCTTAACAAAGCCAGCATTAGGTCTGGGCCTGCCTCCTGATCTGCTTGGGAGAGGCAAGCCATGGCTAAGGGCCTGTTTGCAGAAACCTCCAGCTGAAAGCAGAGTTCTTCTTTTTTAAGATTTATTTATTTTACTTGAAAGTCACAGTCACAGAAGGAGAGGCAGAGAGAGAGAAAGTAAGTTTCCATCCGCTGGTTCACTTCCCAACTAGCTGCAACGGTCAGAGCTGTGCTGATCTGAAGCCAGGAGTCAGGAGATTTTCCAGGTCTCCCATGTGGGTGCAGGGTCCCAAGGTCTTGGGCCATTCTCCACTACTTTCCCAGGCCTTAACAGAGAGCTGGATCAGAAGTGGAGCAGCCAGGTCTCGAACCAGAGACCCTATGGGATGCCGGCACTGCAGCCGACGGCTTTACCCACTAGGGCCCAGCACCGGCCCCAGCAGAGTTCTTCTAATAACAAACATGTCTGTCTGCATGGTTGACAGAACCTGTCCGACCCAAAGCATAAGGTGGCAAAGGAGGCAGACACAGTAGGAAGGCAGAGGGGCCGAACCCTTTTACCCTGTTTCATGGCTGGAACAACATCCCTCAATCTTGGTAATTTGTGCACAGCTGACATTTCTTGCTCACAGTTAGGGAGCCTGGGAAATCTAAGGTCAAGGTGCTGTGGATTCCGTGTCTAGTGCGGGCCTGTTCCTCATAGCTGATGTCTTCTAGGTGTTCTCACATGGGGAGTGTGCGGCAGCTCTCTGGAGCTCTTGCATAAGGGCACTAGTTGCACCCTCAAGAGAGGGGCCTTTGTGACCTAAAAACCTGCCGAAGGCTCTGCCTTCTAACACCATGCCTTGGTGTTTTAGGGAGACACAAACCATTCAGACCACAGCAAAAGGTAATCTTTATTTCCTCCAACGTGAGAGAAATTAATTAATCACTTACAAAGTCAGGCAGGATAACAAAGTACCTTAATGAATAAGTGAGAGTCAGTTGTAATTAAAGTAACAATATCTAATTACATACAGATCATGAAAGAATAAGACTTTTAACAGTCTGTGCTCTATAGCAGGGTAAAGGGAGAGAAAATACTGCCTTCTTCATTTCCATGCCTTATTTTTAATGCTTGAAGTCTAAATTTATAATTATGAAAATACCTGGCTTAAATCATCCTTAGCAATTATATCATCCTTAGTTTTTTTTTTTTTTAACCTAATCTATAGGATGGGTAAGTTTTTCATAAAAATTAAAAGCCTTTAAGCTAATAAAAATAATAGTTATAATTTGAACATATGTACTTGGCCCTGTGTTAGGTATTTTTTAATCTAATTTTATCTAGTCTTTATTCATCTTTATTCCCTTGATTTAGGGACATGCAATCTGGGGCTCAAAAGGGGTCTGCCGGGTACTGAAGTCCCAGAGTTAGGAAGTGGCTATTATTGGAGGAATTCTACCCATAGTTTACCTGACATGGAACAGAAATAGGAAAAGTCCTTTGCTCTTAAAACAGTGAGCACTCTAGAAGTGGCACCTGTCTCTCCCAGTATTTTGAGGGCAGGAGACTTTTGATGTCTGAGGTCTTCTGTTTTCTCTTGAGGACAGAAGTAGCTTGTGGTAGATATGGTATTTTCAGCTCTGTTTGGAATATGGTTTGGCTCCGGATTTTCCAGAGATGTCAGATGCTTACTATTTGGTGTTAGGAGTTGAATGAGCTGTGGAAACTTGTAAGGGCATTCCTACAGGACAGTTCTGTCTCTGTCTCCCGGTGTGATGTCTATTCTATAGGCTCCTTCGATTCTAGATTTTGTAATAGAAGATAAAGCTTTCACTCATTGAATATAATTAAAAACAAAACTTAAACATGAATTACTACACATGTGAAACTCTTCTGTACAATTCAGATCATATGATCACACACATATCTAGTGCAGAGGTTCTTTCCCTGTGCTCCCTGCCAAGATAAACTCTGTGTGTATATACGGGTGTGTGTGTGTGTGTGTGTGTGTGTGTGAGAGAGAGAGAGAGAGAGAGAGGGAGAGAGAGAGAGAGAGAGTGTCAACTCTACCTGGAAAGACTTTGGAAAAGAACAACATTTTGTATTTGTAAAAATGTGCTAGAAAGATTTGTTTATTGAATCAAAGATTTGTTTGAGGTATGTAATATTGTTTAGTATTTTCCTAAGTGTTCTTGATGTGAAAGCAAAGGAGTATGTTTTTGTGGCATCTCAGAATTTGGGTTCTCTGTGCCACCAGCTAGCTGCAGGATTTTAGCTGAATTGTTTCACCTGTGAGATGAGCATTCTAGACTCCACTATTGCCTCTGATCTCTAAAGGCCATTAGATTGGTGCAGATAAGTATTTCTTCTTCAAAGCGACGTGTTCCTGTGGAAGGTTTGGTGATTCTGACAACAGAGGACACTACCCAGACATCTTCAAAATGACCGTGTCCTAGGGAGGTTGTGCTCTCCCTTGCTGATGGGTTAGGCTCAGGGAGTCCTGAGGGCAGAATACCAGCAGTGGTGTGGGTTTGAATTGCTTGATTTCTGAAGGCAAGGAGTTAGGTGGGTGAGGCAAGGCTCTGAAGGAAGAAAGAAGTGTTAAGTCAATTACAAGAGGTTCTGGGGATAGCACTGAAAAACTCACAGGTGCGGGTCATTCCCATTTTCACCTGTAGTGCTGTAGTACTCTGATTTCTCCAGAGAAACAGAACCAATTAGAGATTGTATAAGTCACACACACACACACACACACACACACACATCATATGGTGGTATAGTCTTGGTCTGAATGTACCAGTCTGAGTCAAAGGCAGGAGAAGACTTTTGTCCCTGCCTGAAGAAAGGCAGAGAAGAGAATTCTCTCCTCCTCTGTGTTTTCGTTGTGTCTGGGCCTCCAACAGATTGGACAAGGCCCACTCAACTGGGAAGGGCAATCGCTTTACTCTATGAATTCAGGTGTGAATCTCTTTTAGACTTCCTCCCAGACACACACAGAATGTTTAGGCACCCCGTGACCTGTTCAAGTTAACACATTAAATTAACCATGAAACATGCCGCTGTGTAATTAACTGTACATTTCTGTGACTTCTTAAAAATATGAATTGTGACTTGCTCATAACTATGACTCCAAAACAGAGCGAAAGACCTGGCCTCTATGTAGTAGGTGCTTTCTACATGTTTGTTAAAAAAGTGAAGGGACAAATGAAGAAAAGAAATGGAAAGAACCGGCCTGCTATATTTAGGGTAGGAACGGGAAGTGTGGGTGCTGGGGTGGAAGGAGCTTTTTCTGCCTCACAGCAACTTGATTTTATTATCTTTTAAGGGGGAGAAAACCTTTCAAAACTGCTCCATTTACTGTTGCTTATTTGAATAGATGTGACATTCCAAAGTTGATATTCCTTAATAGCTGTGATTAACATATCTAAATACTTCTCCAGTGACTTGTGAAGCATTTTTCTTTTGTTTGAAGTTTTATTACATTTTAGGCTAGTAGTTTTGAGGAGCCAGGCTGAGTTTGATTCTTGCTCCTCTTCCTGGTTGAGACATCCTGGTATAAATGGTCATTCCATGGAAAGGGGTATCCTCTTCCTCCAGGACGAAAAACAGCCCCAAATTCCTACAGTTGAAGAAACACAATTTGAAATAAAGTTTCTGATTTAAAAAAATGTTGCTAAATCCCGGGAAGAAACAGTCTACTCAAGTCCTGCTCTTAAGCATAAACTGAATTTAATTTGCTTGGCCAAGCTTTTCCTTAGGTATCCTATAGACAAGAACTTCAGGTTAGGCCAGATCTTGTCACCAGTATTCAATTAAAAGCCTGAACTAATAAAGCTGCTTTGATTGGCCTGAAACAATGAAAGCTATGACCTTATCACCCAGCTACACCTCTCTGATTCAGAATTTAAATTTCCATAAAGGACAGATGGCAACAAGCAAATCCCTGCTTCCTTAATAACATACCGCATTCACAGTTATAACATTCAATGCCCAGCTCACAACTTTATCCACCAATCTAGAGTATGTTTTGGAGCTAGTTAAATTAACTTAGCTATCAAAATGCTAAACTTGATAGCTCATTTATCTTTCTGTCTCACAACTCGACATTACAATACGGTGGTGATTGATCTTGCATCTTCCAGGTACCATATAGTATAAAAACTAAGAGAAGATTAATTAAAAGCTGTCTTACCCAGACAGGTTTTTAAATAAGTTTTAGATTTACACTATATATCAGCTGAAGCAGAAAAAGATTCTAAGACCAGGGGCTCTGTAATACCAATTGGATTTTCCTTTATGTAGAATATGCGTGCAGTGGCCCTGATGACCAGTATTATGCTTTCACACGCACGGAATACCAAGATGCACCAAATATCCTCCCGTTGTCTTATTCCTATGCAGAGTAACACACAGAACACATGTGGCATGAACATGCCTCACACTGCCATCCTTACTTAAAAGTTAGCTCTGTATTTCTTCTTGATATTTGAAAGCTTGAGAGATTTAAAGTAGATAGGAAATAAAGTGATATCTAAATTCAAGACTTGGAAAGAGGGCAAACTCAAATATGTAATATTTCTCACATTTGAGAGTAAAATTTCATGTGAAATGGGGGGAGGAGTTTGCAAATAATTATAGCAACTATTTAGTGGATTGCTTTGCTACCTGACTTATTACATTATCTCCAGTGTGTGTTGACAAAAATTTTAAATGGTTAAGTATCACTATGCTGATTTTACAGATAGGAAACCAATGTCTTAAAGTATAAGTTCCCTGGCCAAAACCTGATGGCTAGTAAACAGCATAGCTGGGATTTACAGGTCAGGCTGGTTTACTTGGCTCTAAGGCCACAGAACCATGTTACATTCCATCTCTCTACAGAGCACCAAGGGAGTTCTCAGGCACACTATCGAGGATTTTTGAAAGCCAATAAAATAAGTGATTCATTATAGTCTGTTCAAGCTTAGGTTCTCTTTGTAAGAATTTTTTGCTTTGATGGGATATGCCATATCTTCAAATCAGGATCCCTCTCTGGTTATCCAAGGGAGTCTTTTTAAACTCTAAGACCCCAAATTAGTTAATAGTCTTAATGGGCAGAATTCTCTGATTTTCATCTAAATGCTGCAAGTTCCTTGATAAGAAAATTACTGAGTCTTATTTTTTCCACATTTAGAACAAATAATTGGGCTATCTTTGCAAAGCTTTAAACTTGCAATCTCAAAGATTCTTAGAGATTAACTATAAATAAAACACAGTTATATAGTCATCTTTCTACTTTATAATTACAAAATAATTGTATATCAAGAAGTATTATACTTATACCATGTCTGTAGGTTTTGATTTTTTACAAGGGAAGACTTCTTCAGCTTTTGTCTAGAGGTATGGAAAAGAAAAGGAAATGTTTGTTCCTAATGGATAGCAATGGATAGTGTCTGCAACAACATTGTAGGCAGATAACTAGCTTAATAAATCAAACATGTGCATAACATCTTATGGATATTGGCACTGTGCTAGACACCTTTATAAACTGAATGCTTGAGATACAGTCTTTTTCTAAATGACACCCCCCCATGCGGCGTGAGATTAAGATTAGGTCCACACACACACAATAGGTAAAGCAGTTACTCAAGGATGTGATCTGTGAGAAAATAGTTTTAATACCTGGATATTTGCCTGTTGACTAATTCTCAAACTAGAATATGGATGAATTCCTCAGAGATGGTGACCCCTACCTCTCCTTTCTCCTTGTAGACAATACCCACCAATGGACCAGATGCAACAAGGAATTGGGCAAACCCTACACTGTTCTCTCAGGTAGAAAACCAGTCCCTTAATTCCCCATTTTGATAGAAGGATGTGATGACACATACAGCTGTCCCTCCCTGTAGGATTCCTGCCATCCTCTAGTCATTCAAATGCTGCTAGGAAGGGCCACTGCAGATGTGATGCAGTCCTAAGTCTGTTGACCATGAAAGTGGACCTGACCTAACCAAATGAGACCTTTAAAAGCAGAGAACTTTCTCAACCAGGCACGAAAGAGGAGATCAGAGGCATATAAGCACAAGGATTTGATTCGCCATTGCTGGGTTGAAGATGGAGCCATGTTGCAAGAAATGGAAGTAGTGCTAGAAATTGTTAAGTGACCACCAGCTGACAGCCAACAAAGAAACAGGGAGCTCAGTATATCAAATCCAAGAAAGTGGAATCTGAATAAATTTGGAAGTAGATTGTTCCCAAAGTGTCCAATTAAGAGTCCAGCACAGCTGATACTTTGATTTCAGCCTTGTGATGCCCTGAGTAGAGACCCCAGTGGAGCCCACCTGGATTTCTGATGTATAAAACTGTGAATTAATATGAAGGTTCTCCCAAAAGTCCATGGGAATTGTGCATTGTTTGAGTTCCACTTTTCACCAATATTTTGAAACACATTCACAAGCTCTTAGGTTTGTGATGAGTTAGACAATGATAGAAAGCTGATGCACCCTCGAAGCCCAGGGATTTGTGCACAGCAAGGAGACTCTCTGTGCAAATGAGTTTATTCTCTGATGAATGGGAGAACAGAAGCCTCATTCTTTGCACCAGTCAACACAGAGTGAAAAAAAGATTCTGGTCTTTGGAGTCTCACAACTCTAGTTCTGGCCCTATCATCTATCAACTTTGCTACCTGGGACAATCTCCTTCAATCTTTGTTGTTAAACTTGCAAAGTAGATACTATGGGGATGAAATGAAATAATACATGGAATATAGTGAGCACTCAACCAAAGCAATACTTACTAGTTCTTCAGCTTGATGACTAATTTTCGGCATTTCTTTTTAGTAGCATGGTTTTTTGGAGAAGACCCTCATTAAGGCACTGATAGCTAAAGTGGTAACCTTGATAACCTAATCTTTCACAATCTAATGAAAATAGGTGGATCCAGGTAATCTCTTTTAAATTTCCCAAAACAACAGGAAAGGCCATCCATTTCACTGCTGTGGAGAATACTTGCAACTAGTATAATCTCATTATCTACAAGATGCTGAGTGGCCAAGATTCACAATTATTGCAAAATTCATTTCTGAGTTAGCCTCCTGGTCGGTAGTGACAATTTCTTGATTTATTGTATCATAAGGTTTCAGTAGGCTATATACTAGCATAGGTTGAAAACTGAGAAAGAATATTGTGGGGAAAATTTTGCTCATTTTCTGGAAATTCTTCAAGTAGTGATTCTAAAATATGGCTTCTAGAACTCACTTAGTATGTCAGATCTTGGGCCCTACCCAAGACCTACTAAATTTGAAATTCTGATGAAAGCATAGCAATCTGTGGTTTAGGGAGGCTGCTTTGTGATCATCTCAAGTTTGAGAACCATTGTCCTAGGAGATGGGAGTGATTCCTAGCATCTCCAGGAAATTTTAAATGAGATTTTCATTTATGCAAAAATGATGAACACAACTCCAGAGAATTAATAAGAAAGATTATGAATGATCCAATGCTATCAGAGACTACACAGAATCTCAGTTGATATGCTTCCCAAATTCTGCATGTGCATTCAAATTTTGCAGAATGAGTCATTGTGAAAATGTATCAGGGAACTAGTTTTTTAAAGAAAAAAATAGGTGGCAAATTCTTTTGTAAAGTTAAAACTCTGATTTATCTGTTTTGTAAGCAGAATTTTATGTATTGAATTTTCTTAGAAGAAGGCAGATTGTATCTGGTCGTTTTATGCATTGGAAATTCTCCTGAAGAAATATTTGATTAGTTGATATGGGAGTCAAAATATGCTAGGTCGTAGAAAACTGAGAAAATTGCCATTTTTACTATAAGTGCTTTTAAAATGGGATGTGATACTTTCTATAGTTTAATTTTCAAAGTCTTTTCTGTTTTCTTTTGGCTCCTCTCTCCCACCCTGAAAGACAGCACAAGAATAAAGCAGCCTGGTGTGCTGGTAAGAGTGTGGCAATACAATTGGTTGTGCCACTTACCAACTGTGTGACCTTGGGCAAGCTCCTTGCTCCATGGGGCCTGGTGCTGTGGCTCCATGGGTTAAGCAGCTGCCATAGTGCCAGTACCCAATATGGGTGTGAGATGAGTGCCAACTGCTCCACTTCTGATCCAGCTCCTTGATAATGCACAAGCAGCAGAGGATGGCTCAAATGCTTGGGTCCCTGTACCCATGTGGGAGACCTGGGTTAAAGCTCCTGACTCCTGGCTTTGCCTAGCTCTTGTGGTATAGACTCTGGAGGCCAGTGTTTCTCAAACTAGGCATGCAGCAGAATCCCTTGGTTGCCTGACATGGGGCCCAAGCATGGATGTAGCAGCCCTTTGCTGGTGTCCTTGTGTTGGCTAATAGTCCAGGTGGTGGGTTGGGGAGAATTACTGGTTGCTGGGTTCCATGATCCACCATATAGAAATATGGCAGGAAGCTGAGTTAGAAACTGGCTGAAGGAACCACATTAACTCAGCACATGCCACCATCAAGTAAGAGACTGTGCCTTCCTTGTAAGAAGAGGTCTTCTAGAGTACTTTGTTGTTCAAATGGACTAAATGCATGCATGGCAACTTTCCCAACAATTATGGCATTGTGGAAGATTTGTGTCTTTGATTTCATTGTGCAATACTTTCTAAAAATTATTTATGCATTGTTATTTTGTAAATTTTTTTTTATTTAACAGATAGACAGTGAGAGAGAGACAGAGAGAAAGGTCTTCCTTCTGTTGGTTCACCCCCCAAATGGCCGCTACAGTCAGCGCTGTGCTGATCCAAAGCCAGGAGCCAGGTGCTTCTTCCTGGTCTCCCATGAGGGTGCAGGGCCTGAACACCTGGTCTTCCTCCACTGCCCTCCCGGGCCACAAGAGAGAGCTGGACTGGAAGAGGAGCAACCAGGACTATAACCGGCGCCCATATGGGATGCCAGCACTGCAGGTGGAGGATTGGCCAAGTGAGCCATGGCGCCAGCCCCTGTTATTTAACTTTTAAAAATTCTTTTGAATTGAGAGATTGAAATAAAGTATGTCCCAAGATAGAGAGCAAATACAATATCAGGCATTGCTATATAAAAAGGTGGCTCTTGGAGTAGGACGCTATCTACTGTTCTTTTCTCTCTTCAATATTTTAAAGTATACTAATAATTATTTTTAGAAGATTTATTTTTATTTGAAAGGCAAAGTTGTAGAGAGAAAAGGAGAGATGAGAGATGAGAGATGAGAATGAGAGAGAGAGAATATGAATCTTCCATCAGCTGCTTCACTCCCCAAATGGCCACAACAGCCAGGACTCAGCCAGACCAAAGCTAAGAGCCTGGAACACTATCCTGGTCTCCCATGTGGGTGCAAGGGCTCAGGTACTGGGCCGTCTTATGCTGCATTCCCAGGCCCATTACTGGGTGCTGGATTGTGGATTGGAAATGGAGTAGCCAGGACTCAAACTGGGGCACTCATATGGGACGTCTGTGTTGTCTTGTGACATCTGTGTTGTCCAAGTATTAATCCACTGCCAACGATGGCCCCGAGTAAGGTGGTTTCTGCCCTGGTTTTCAGTGCTGAGTCTCTCTGTGACCTGGCCAGGGCCTCTGTCCATATATCAGACCCTTCCCTTTTACTAAATAACTTAACATCCATACTGTACTTCTTGCATTTAGGCCATTTCCGGGAAATATCCACACTGGACCCAAATCTGCCGTATTGTGGCTCCATGCAGGGAAAGAGAATGAGATGGATACTTAGAGTCTCATTCGAACAAAATTCTTAATAATTAAGCATCATCTCCTTTCTGCCCAATTACGCGAGCATTTTAATAGTGGCTTTACTATAGTCCATTGGTTTATTTCAGGCAAAAAGCAGGCTCCAGGAAGGTCAAGTTTCATGCCAAGAGGCATGTTTCCCAGTGTCCTTCAGTTCATACTGATTCTAACATACACGAGGTATCCATGAGGCTGACTCTTAATTCATATATATATACATTCATGTGTGTGTGTGTGTGTATACAATTAATAGGAAGAGGAAATAATCTAACATCAGAATTTAAAATGTATTCTATTGAATTAACTTTTCTCTTTGGAATTCTCTGACAGAACTAAAATGGTCTAGTAGGGGCATATCAGCCTTTTCTAAAATCATTCATATTAGTGGCTCACAAAACCTGGAAGAGGAAACAACAAATTGACATCCCCAATTCCAATCTCTTTTCTTTGTTCAGGTCATTCAGAGTATCATTATCACGTTAATGGAATTTTACTATTTCTATTTGCAGGTCTTTTTGTTTGCACTTTGTAATCTTATTTAAAACAAAGGTGGGAGAAACTCTCCCTCTCATTTTCATCTTTTCTGAAAGCCTAGCAAAATTTGTTGAGCCAACAGATTTATTGGCTATCATGAATGAGATGCCCTTCATCCTTTCTCCTGATACTTATTTTCTGACTTCTATTTCTTTTTTAATATTTAGTTATTTGAAAGGCATGGCATCAAAGAGATGAGAGATGAGGGGGGAAGGGAGGGAAGGAGGGAGGGAGAGAGAGAGGCAGAGACAGAGACAGAGTTGGATCTTCCATCAACAGCTGGGGCTTGGCCAGGCTGAAGCCAGGAGCCAGAAACTCCATCGAGGTCTCACATAGGTGGCAGAGGCTCAAGAACTTGAGCTGCTCTCCCATGTACATTAGCAGGAAGCTGGATTGGAAATGGAACAGCCACTTCCAACATGGGATGCCAGTGTTGTAAGGGGCAACTTAACCTCCTGCACCTCAATGCTGGCCCAGACTTCTATTGCTTTAATTCTCACTTGCCCATGGCTGTGACTTATCCCATAAGCTGGTATGACCTTAGGGCAGAAGACTCTACGGGTCCCTTAGTGACAGTGGGGTAGGAAGTGAAAGTTAAGTCTCAGTTGCTGAGTGGGGAGAACTCAGGCAAAGATATATTTAATTTGTGCTGTATTTAACTGTGTGCTTTCTCCCTCCATCAAAGTGGTTAAATTGACTGTAAGGATAGTCTCAGGTTCACAGCAAAAGAACTTAATTCTTCATTTGGTTTTACCCAGAGAGAACATTTTTATAGCATTGTGATTCAGGAATGATAATTTCATTCGCAAATGGTGTGTTTTAAGCAGTAAACAAATATTACTTTCCAGACCCCAAAGATGAGTTTAGGCAAGGCTCGAATCATCTGGTGCTAAATCTGGAGCCCAATTTCAAACAAGTTGACTGTGTTTCTTTATGGTGCAATATGACTGTGTCAGGAGGTGGAAATTTTATCCTGTGCTAGCAATGATAAGAAGGAGCAACAACCTAACAAGAGTTGATCAAAGGTCCTAGTCAAATACGGTGTCTGCAGTCTTAGAGAATTACAGCTCATATAACAGATCTTATAGAAAATCTTTTCATTGCTTTGAATCTCACTAAATCAGAGAATATCTCTGCTACTTTATATGGTTTCCTTCCTCCCATAAGTAATCACTCTTTAAGTGACAGAATCACCTTAATTTTGCATTTTTAAAATTTTATATGGACCTTGGCAAAGATTAATCTGTGTAGAACATTCTGGATGCTTGGTTCCTGTGTTTCAGGCTTGTAAAGGGGATAAAGCAGGCAGCTTGCCTTTCTCCTGCCTTCTAGGTTTATATGAATGTAAATTTTATAGCAAGAGGGTTATCTCCTCTGCCTTCTTAGACCCTACCAAATGCTGTGAGAACTATGCCCAGAGTTGCTACATACCCATTAATAAACTCTGTTGTCCTGTTGGGGCTTTGGAAATCTCTGAAGCTGTGAGAAAAAACAAAAAATGCAATAAACATCCACCTATGGGGCAGACATTGGGCAACCCTGGATTAAGCTGCTGCTTTGGAAACCCATATCCCATTTTGGAGAGTGCTGGTTTCCTGTCCTGTCTCCTCCATTTCTGATCCAGCTTCATGCTAATGTACCTGGGAGGTAGAGATGATGTCTCAAGTGCTTAGGCCCTTGTCAGCCATGTGAGAGATCTGGATGGAGTTTGTGGTTTCTGATTTTGGCCTAGCCTATCTGTTGCATGTATCTGGAGAGTGAGTGAGTGGATGAAAGATATCTCCCTCTGTATGTCTGTCTCTCTTTCTTCTCTCTCTCTCAGAGTCACTTTGTCTTTCAAGTAGATGAAAGGATAATCAAAAAACAGATCCAGCCATCATTAATTCTTCCTCTTATCCACTTTCTAAGTCTCCTTATGTCTTTATTCTCAAGAGTTTGTAATCGCTTCTTTCTTCCCATTCTTCTCTTATTTTATCCCTTCTTTGCTTTTCCTTTTTAGAAGACACTTTCTTTTCTGTAAATTTTTCTTGTCTTTTTTCAGAATTTACCTGAAGTTTCGCTTAATTATTTATTTATTTATTTTGATTTTTGACAGGCAGAGCGGACAGTGAGGGAGAGAGAGACAGAGAGAAAGGTCTTCCTTTTGCCGTTGGTTCACCCTCCAATGGCCGCCGCGGCCGGCGCGCTGCGGCCGGCGCACCGCGCTGATCTGAAGGCAGAAGCCAGGTGCTTTTCCTGGTCTCCCATGGGGTGCAGGGCCCAAGCACTTGGGCCATCCTCCACTGCACTCCCTGGCCACAGCAGAGGGCTGGCCTGGAAGAGGGGCAACGGGGACAGAATCCGGCGCCCCGACCGGGACTAGAACCCGGTGTGCCGGCGCCACAAGGCGGAGGATTAGCCTGTTGAGCCACGGCGCCAGCCTTGAAGTTTTACTTAAAATCAACAACTCTCATGTCCTGTGCTTCTCCAGCAAGCCAGTCTGTCCTTTATGTGTGCATCATGCATGAACTAAGGGGTGTGGTGCATGCATGTGTATGCATGCCTATGTATGTGTGTGTGTACATACATGTATGTTAGGGGAGAGAAAGCAGAGAAGGAAAGTAGCATGAGGCACAAATACAGAATTTAGAGACCCAGGGGGTATGTTACTGGTGTAAGTCTAACATGTTTATATTGCTCACTTGGTTTTATTTAAATGGTAAAGGGAGGTTACTTCAGCCTTTTTGTATGTTCTCTCCTTTCTATTTTTATCAGTCTTCTTGCTCCTTACTAAGCTATCAAGATGTTTAATTTCAAAGTAGGAGCTGAGCCTTTTGATATTGTTGTAATTTATGTACTTTAGAAACTTCTAGAAGTGGAAAAAGTTGGATAACTTCCAACCTTGGACAGCATACTTAATGGCTTTACCTACTGAAGGCTTGCCTTTTGGAGTGTCAGGATTCTGTAGGACTCATAGTTTCCCTTCTATTCTCTCCTTCATCCCAGTCTCTCTCTCACATACACAGTTTAATTTTTGTGTCATTACAGAATTTGAAGGCAAAATTGTAGATGATCTAGAACTTTATTTTAATATTTTCTCTTTTTTATTTTCAATTTATTTCCACTGTACTTGAAAGGCAGAGTGACAGATATCACTCAGAGATAGTTAGTTCACCCATCTACTTGTTATCTCCCCAAATGACTATAACAGCCAAGGCAAGGCTGGGCCAAAGCCAGCAACAAGGAACTCCATCCTGGTTTCCTACATGAGTGGCAGGGTCCAAGCACTTGAGCCATCACTGCTGCCTCCCAGGCACATTAGCAGGAAGCTGAATCAGAAATTGCGCAGCAAGGACTTGAATCAGTGCTTTGTTATTGGATGCTGGCATCACAAGAGGTCGCTTAACCCACTTACTTCATTTTAGAAATGAAAATAGAGTCAGGTAATTTATTTAAAAGTGTTCAGGAAGCTGGTAATGTTCAGGAGCTATATGTTCTAATCTAGAATTGGGACACACGATCTGACAAAGATAATAATATCAATAGTGACAACAGCAATAACAGAATAACAGTCATTGATATTAACTGAGCATTCACATTGCAAGGTGTATCTTACTTGACAGCAACTGTCCCTGCCCCATGTGGTAGGTTACTAATGTTTATTCTCATATTATAGATGATGGACTTGGGTAGAAATCCACTTCATACATAATAATAGGACAAAGATAAGTTGTAAATCCAAGTCTCTCCTGTTTCGAAAGTTGTGTCCTACACAGCAGTATCCAGAAACCACTTTGTCCTGGCTCTTGTGAGCTGATTATTAACCCTTCTTCCTAACTCAGTATTTGGTGACATCTGGTTGGTAGCTTTAAATCAACCATGATACAAATATTTACACCATGGAAACTGGCAAAAGCTACGTATGAGGGCATGGTTTTCTTTGCTAAGGAGCTGAATGATGTTGGCCAACACACTACTGCTTTACAGAATTTTTACAATACTGTCCTCTTAGCAAAAGAAACAGTGGGTCTTCTGAACATTATGACCCTCCTAGAAAATTTGGATCATTTACTAGAGTATTGGAAAAATGTTAAAATAAAATCCAGGTATAAAATCCAATATCTTCACACTCCTGACTGAATGTTCTTTCTTATTTTCCTTTGTAATCATAAGCCCACCAGCTATGTGTTAGGCAAGGAACATTTAAATAAGCAATAGATGCTTCTGTAATTTAATAGAAGCTGATAGGAGAGAATATACTGGAAGACTGAGGGATACTGGGGATATCCATCTATAGTCCCATAGCAACAGGCGTGGCTTCATGAAGGAATGGAAAATGGTCTGGGAAGCCAGGCTTGAGTGCCCTTGCTTCACGCCTCCTGACATTCCTGCTTTGTGTCATTGCATTTCTCTGCATGTCCATGTCTGCATTTCAAACCTTTTTTGTTTGGAGGAGACTTAGCCAACACCCTGATATATCTGGATTGTTGCTCTACATAAGCATCTCTAGATTTATTATTTTTGGCTCCCATTTTCCAGTTTTTAGGAGGTGAACACTTCTCAGACTGACATGGGACAATTGTCTAATCTGCAAGGATAGGTGCTGAATACAGACCACTTCTAAGCAAGGCAGGGGATAGAGATTTCTCTGAGAAGGCAGAGTGGAGGTAGAAACGGTTTTCATCTTCAGGACTTGAGAGGGGGAGGGTACAAATGAAAAGGAGAAAGGCTGGGCTGTAGGCAGTTGCAGGGGGAACAGATCAGGGTTTTACATATTTGTAAATATTTGACAGCTCACTCTGTGCTTGGCACTCAGTAGATGCTAAGAGGAAAGAGTGATTTGTGGGCAAGAATAGATTTCTGCAAATGGTAAAAAAAATCTTTCAACAAAAGAAAATAGAAAGCTAGAAATGATTCTACAAAGAAAATAGAAGGCTGGAAATGATTCTACAAAGAGAACCACTCTGCTGCTTGAGACAGATGATCACCAATGACATCTACATGGGGCCACGTCTATCATCAAAGGGATTATGATGTCTTTTCCCACATCCAGATATGACCTTTGGCTGGTAGTCTAGTTCAACATAAGAGTTCACCATTTCCAAATTCCTTCCTGCATTGCTTTATCCACTTACAAGGTTATGACTCAAAGTGGAACCATCTAAAATAATCACTTATGAAATTACATGCAAATAGAAGAAATCATGTCCAAATTGAGGAAAATGACCGTGTTTTTCATGTTCAGTCTTTAGGAAATAGCTTTTAAAATAAGTGCTACACCATCCTTACTTTTTATGGCTAATGAGGAGCAAAATATGTGCCCTCAGGATCAGGAGCCCTAGAGTTCAATGATCAATGCAATTGGAGAAAATTCTTACCCTGAATATTGGACTTAAAATCTCTTAAGAAAAGATATTTGTACTGTTCAAATTGCTGCCTAAAGCCTTTACTTGTCCTAGAAGGTATTGTTAAGATTAAAGATAATTACAATAAAAGACAGTCTAAATTTTCTAAAATTTCGGGAAGAATGGTGGTTTAATCTGAAAGTTTGAATTTATCATTAATACTTTACCTTAGCGATGCTCCTAACATAATAGAGCCCCACAGTTCGTTTTGTGAGAACTGATTATCAACACTGAGATTTACTCACAGCACATCTTGCTTGTAACTTCCATGGAACATAACCTTTTCTGCTTAAACACTCTGCTAGTGATATTATCACCATCTCACTAAGTTTATTCTTATATGGCATTGCGACTCTCCAGGAACCAGAGGGGGTATGTCTCATGGGCTCATTTTAAGATCAAATAAAACCAACAATTACTCTAGTCTTTCTAAATTCTCTTCCTTTTTCTCCTGCTCTTACCTTTGCCTTGCCAGCTGCGAGACAGATGGTCAGGTGACAGAGGATGAACAAGGAACCCTGTAATCCAGCTGGTGCTTTCATTCTGTCTCATTCTGTTGCATTCCTTACCTAGCAGTGGAGATCAAGGAGACGTTTGGTGGGGATATGTGGGGACATAAGCTTCACTAATTCCCCCCATAATAAACTGAGAAATGCATGCAAATTATTAAAATAATAAACTATTTTTGCATTACTTGATAAATAGCTGTTGGCCACAATCCTTAACACATAACTAACTTCTTCCTTCGCCCATCACCCTGACTTCCTGTGTCTCAACTCTGGGATACACTGGACATTCCTCCCCATGACCAGTAGGATTGATATCTGGCACAGAAAGGGCCTTAGGACTTCTTTTACTGCTTTTGAAAACTGCCGCTAATTATTGGTATATTTTTATCCTATGTGCAGAACAAACTCATCTTCATATAGTTTTAGAAGAGTAGTTGAAAGCATATGTTGTAGCTTTAGGCTCTTTCGCTCTGTGTACACACACACACACACACAAACACACTGTCTGTGCCAGTCATCGGCTGTGGACTATGGATAAGTTCCTTAATTTCAGTGAGCCTCAATTCCTCAACTGTAATATGGGAAATATAATAGTATTTACTATGCAGAGTTGTTGATGATTAAGGGCAATGATATCTGTAACATCATTAGCAATGTGCTTAGCAACAAGTAAATTCAATGGTAATTGTGACTATTACATTTTTTAAAAGATGGATTTATTTATTTATTTAAGAGGCAGAGTGACAGAGACAATGAGACAGAGAAATATCTGCTATCTACTGGCTCATACCCCACAGGGCCTAACAGCTGGTGCTGAGCCAGGCTGGAGCCAGGAGCTGGCACTCCACCAAGGTCTTGCAGGGACCCAAGTACTTAGGCCAGGCCACCTTCTGCAGCTCTCCTAGGGACATTAGCAGGGAGCTGAATTAGAAGTAGAGCAGCCAGGACTCAGACTGCCACTCTGAGACACTGGTGTCTCAAAGAGTAGCTTCACCCACAGAGTACAACACCCACCCCAAATATTATTATTGATGCCCTGCTGATTTCCTGCTTGCGGGTAGTCCTACCTAATGTGGTCATTCCTGTCTCTAGCTGCCCAGATGTCAGGATGGAAATAGTCAACATTAAGCATTCTACTTAATTCTATCACGAATCCTGTTAGTAGAGTTTAGTCCAAGATCTAAACACAGTTCTCTCATTCAGATTGTTTCCTTATTTTACATACATTTATGTAGACTTCTTTTTTATTTACGTAGTCTTAAAACATCTGCTTTCCAATAGCTGACTAGGTGCCTACAGTGTATTCTCTTTAGTGCAAGCTCATTGTGAACCGTCCACTTCCATCTCCTTCTTATTGTTCATCCATTTTCTCCCTCCTGGAATTTTCTTCTCTCCATTAATTCTAATTTTATGCTTTAAAGCCAACACAAATTCCTGTCCTTTCTGCAAAACTTCCCCAAATATTGGGTCTTAATAATATCTTTTCTGTGGCCCCCAGCAGAATTTTTAGTTTCTGATCTCTGTTTTAGGACCAATTTTCTCTGTCGTTTTTATGAGTCTTTTCTTTATAACTAGATTGCACATGTCTTGATGGCGTGGACCAGACTCCAGGCAGTTGTAGGAAGTGTCTTTAAGAGTCTCTCATGGAAAAGCATTTTTTGGAGAGACCACAGGGAATGTGGGCTTTTCAAAATAGGAAAGCACTTTATACAAAGGAAGGAAATATTTTTCTTGAAAGTTGATAAGCAAAGCAAACCACATTAAACACAATTGGAGAATGGATGTTTTTGAAATCGTGTTTATTTTATGTTTTAGGCTTGTACACAATATTTAGATGAAGCTTAGGCATTAATAATTTAGTGTTTCACTTTAACAAAATTTCGGAATGCAGTCACGTCATGGATGGCTGTGTGCTAATTCAGTACACGGCACATTCAAATAAATGGAATATTTCCTAAGGGACTCTTCATGAGGTGTACCCACTATGTTCATTAGAATTTTAATGGCACCTAACAGTGGGAGCTACCTATTTTAGCTAAATAATAACTGAAAAGGATTTTTTTGCACTAGATGTTATAATGATAATAGGAGGAATAAAAATGCTAGCATAGAGTCAGAAAGTCTTCTAAAATCCATCTACGCATGACTATATCACACAGACTCCAACAGCATGCATGGCTTTTCTAGGATTAAGTGATTCCTCTTCGTTTAGGAACTGAAGAAAGAGTCCATCAAGGGTAAAGTGAGTTATCTTGGCCTAGGCCTTGCCACATGGTCTTGTCCTGTTTCTGTGCTCTGTTTCTGAATTAGCCATTGTTTCAGGTAGGGTGCTTTTCATTGCAAATGACAGAATATTATCTCAAATGTATCTGCTTCATGTAGTTGAACACTTGCAGGGCACCAGCTTAGTACATGACTTGACCCAGGACTCTTCTGGTGTCGTGAGGTTCTGGGGTGTTCTTTCTGTTGTTAGATTCCCTTCCTTAAACCTGGCTTTGGTCAGGCCCTTTTCTCTCTCAGGTTCACCACAGCAGCTCTCTCTTAGCTGCCTTCAAAGGAAAAGAGACCGGAAGAGGCCCCAGATTATCCCAAGTGAATGTTTTAGTAGTAATATGGTCTTTCTGGCCTTGGTAGACTTGCTATTGGCCCAGTATTTCTCCATGAACCAGTCACTGTGGCCTGGCGATGGACTGTGCCAATTGGCTCACCCCAAGTCACATGTTTCACTCTGATCTCTGCAGCTGGAGCCAGCTTCTTGAAAATACACAGACTGGGGTCAGGGAGGTCGGATCCTCAAATGAGGGAGATTGGATCTTCGTGAACAATGTGTATTTTGAGTAAATTATGCACAGACTTCAAAATGTTTGCCACACCCAATATAACTTATCTTCTAGTTCTGCGTTCCACAGACTTTTTGATTACCCTCGTATAGGCCAACAGCCAGAGCTGTTTCGTATAGCTATTGTTTTACTTCTTTTTATTTATATTTACTTATTTATTTGAAAGAGTTACAGAGAGAAAGAGCAAGAGCAAGAGAGAGAGAGAGAGAGAGAGAGAGATCCAGATCCAGATCCAGATCCAGAGATCCTCAATCCACTGGGTCACTCTCAGATGACCACAGTGGGCCAGGCTGAAGCCTGGAGCTTCTTTCAGGTCTCCCATGTGGGTGACAGGGGCCCAAATACTTCAACCATCCTCCATTGGTTTTCCAAGGCCTGGACTGGAAGTGGAACAGCCAGGACACGACCTGGAACTCATGTGAGATGTTGGCATTGCAGGCAGTGACTTTACCTGTTACATCCTGATACCAGTCCATTTTACTTCTTTACTCCATATAGTTTATGTCCTATTGCAGAATGGACAATTTTTGGGTTGGTAAATTCACTATGACAGTAAACTATTTTCAGTCACAATAAGTAGGCATTAGCTGTAAAACTTCTCAAGCTATGTTCTGTGTTTTTGATTCATTACTATACAGGCTGATCAATGTCAGATTGGAGAATGCAATGCTGTTTAGGACAGAGACCTTGCTTATCTGTTTCTCTGTTGTGTCTTCTGTTTTTAGAAGGTGCTCAGTAAATAATTTTGGACAAAGTAGAGGTTTCCTCTCCTTTGGTATACTTTCTGCAGGAGATGTGTCTCTTGCTACCCCAGAGTTATTGCTGTAAGTTCTTTGTTGGTTGTACTGGGAGGACATGGTAGGATGAGTTTAGCCTTGATCTTTGGTGAGAACAGTAGACTTCCAGGAAGCACTGCTTGCAAAGGGACTACTCTTTGGGAAAGTCACTGATTCTGTGTTACCTCCCTTGTTTCAGAAATATGACATTTTTCTCCCTTCTAGCTCCCCTGGGCTTTCACTATTTAACTTGTTCGTGCCTATTGATTGTGAGCTACCGTCAGCTGACTCTTACATGCAGTGATGGAAAGAATAGTTTTGCACTGACGCTGATTGCTTTTCTAGATTTGAGAGCAGGAAGATAATGGGACTTTGCACTTTTGAACCTATTTTCAGTAAACACCACTATTCATATACAGATTTTATTTTGTGCCAATCTTTGTTTCACCTGATCGTCCACGTAACAATCCTTGTGCAATAGTGGAGTACCAGAAGAGGCCTGTGAATTTTATCGGAAGGCCAGAGATTCATGGATGTTTCTTCCATTTCTAATTGTGTAGACCCCATGTTTAGCAACCCCAGCATAAGCCACAAAGTGGCAAACCCTGACAGTCTCTTTTTATTTTTTTATTTACAGGCAGAGTTAGTGAGAGAGAGACAGAGACAGAAAGGTCTTCCTTCTGTTGGTTCACCCCCAAAATGGCCTCTACAGCAGGTACGCGGCACCGATCTGAAGCCAGGAGCCAGGTGCTTCCTCCTGGTCTCCCACGTGGGTGCAGGGCCCAAGCACTTGGGCCATCCTCCACTGCCCTCCTGGGCCACAGCAGAGAGCTGGACTGGAAGAGGAGCAACTGGGTCTTTTCTTGATATCAGCATCCCTTACATGTGCAGGACACATCATGGTTCACAAGATGCTCTGAACACTAGCACACTTGCTCCTTTGATTCTTATGAAGAACATCGAAAGCAGCTGGGACAGAAATTGTTATGTCATTTAACCCAATGAGGAAACTATGCTGCAGTTCAGGAAGAAGTTACCTGATTCCCTCAAACTCCAGAGTTAGAACAGGACCTAACTCAGTCTTCTAGACTCCTAGCCTAGCAGCTTTTCCACAGCTTCAAACTTGTGTCACTTCCAGAGTTGATTCTGTGCTCCTGAAGGAAGTGTCATACTGAAATTCACTCAGCAGTATTTATGGCAGCATCTCTCATCTTCTATGCATCTGCACTGGGGTCTAGGTCTCCAAAATGGAATTGAAGCAGCTGGTAGGTCCTCCAGAAGCTTCTACTTGTTCTCTAAAGAGTCCCTCAAGGCTCCTTTGCCATATGGACCTGCAGTGCAAAGCTTGTGCCCCATCTCCCAGGTCTGTCCGTAAGCTTTATGTGTTCTTTGTCTTTGTGAGACCTCAAGGTCTCCTGTAAACCTGAGGCTAATTTCAATGAGAGATGTGTTGTGATGTTTTCTTATGACCAACAGTCTGAGGGAATATCCAGGGTGAGAAATAGACTCATTTAATTTTTTTTTTTTTTTTTTTTTTTTTTTTTTTTTTTTTTTTTTTTACTCCAGCAACGAAGCATTAAAAATACATTACTGGGCCGGTGCTGTGGCTCAATAGGCTAATCCTCCGCCTTGCGGCGCCGGCACACCGGGTTCTAGTCCAGGTCGGGGCACCGGATTCTGTCCCGGTTGCCCCTCTTCCAGGCCAGCTCTCTGCTGTGGCCAGCAAGTGCAGTGGAGGATGGCCCAAGTGCTTGGGCCCTGCACCCCATGGGAGACCAGGTGAAGCACCTGGCTCCTGCCTTCGGATCAGTGCGGTGTACTGGCCACAGCACCCTGGCCACAGTGGCCATTGGAGGGTGAACCAACGGCAAAGGAAGACCTTTCTCTCTGTCTCTCTCTCTCACTGTCCACTCTGCCTGTCAAAAAAAAATATATTACTGAAAATTTAGAAAAGTATCTTTTTTCCTTTATCCTTATAAATGTTGTCAGAGTTTTCGTAAGCATACATGCATGGTTGTATTCTTTTTGTTTTCCATTTGGTGTTACTTCTTAATCATTTTTGTGCATTTTCACATGGTCAGCATTGGGCACGTGTTACGTGCTGGGTAATGTCCTCGGCTGCTGTTAATGATCTTCTCAGTCAATACGCTGTGGTTCACTCAGTCATTCATCTATGGATGTACATTTCTCTCCATTTTTTTCCAATTTTATAAATAGAAATACAATGAATGTATTTGAAGACACAACTTTTTGTACATTTTTCTTAGGATAGATTTTAGTAAGTGGAATTACTGGATCAAAGGACATGAATGTTTTTATGGCCATCAGTACTTATTGCTAAATTGCTTTTCGGAAAGGTTGCTCAAATTTACAATGCTCTCAGTATTGTATGAAAATATCAATTCCACTGGACCCTTAGGAGTATTTGATTTTATCATTAAAAAATGCTAACTGGCAAAAATGGTATTCTCTGTGTTTAACATACCTTTTTTTGCTCAATTTAAGAAGGAGGGGGTGCTTTTGTATATTTTCTAGTTTGTGGATTGTCTATTTTCTTTTAAAATACTGCATTTATAAACTGTGCCACTGCAGGCAAATGACAGCAGCAGCCAAGTTCTTGGGGGTAACCAGAGCTCTAATGTTATGATTTCGGTCCCTTCCCTCGTCCTCACTCTGTTGCAGGCTAATAGAAGAGTGGCATTGTTGCATCTATTTCCACAAAGATGTTAATGGTCTCCTTTCCCTCTGCTTTGACAAAGCAACTGTGAAGGAGCCAGGATGCCAGCATGCAGAAACTGCCGCAGGAAAAAAAACCCACGGTGGCAGGAAATTACCCTAATAGGGTGAAAATTAAGAAACGACCCATGGCACAGCCTGTTTCCAGGATACAGTGGGTACTTTCACGCCTTAGCAATTATTCTCTTAGAATCAATTTGGTAGTTCTTTAAAAAAAATTAGATTTGAACTTGATGGGGTTCAAGAGAAAAGGATAAAAGCTTGGAAAATATTTAATTTTGTTTAATAAAGAAATCATTCTTATCTTCCCCATTGACTAGAAAATGTAGTTCTTTTAAACTTTTTCTTGGTCTTTCCTATTTTGTGCAGGAAAAAAACAGTTTCATTTTAGGTAATGTCTTTGGGGGCGGAGGTGGAGAGTGGACTCCTGCAGGAGGAAAGGAACAAAGTCTTTTATTCTTCACTTGCAGAAAACGAAAAAGCCACAAAAGCTGTCAGGCCATGGGTTGGCCGTGGTGTTTGGAGGCCCACGGGGAAGCTGTCCTGCTGCTGGGGGGTGCAGGAGCACAACAGATGACTGGTGCTTTAGCAGTTGGGGCAGGGGTGCGAGCCCAGGCTTCTGGGTTGGAGCCTGGAGCTCAGTCCCTTAATGCTTTGCCTCCTCATCCCCCAACCACTTGCTTACATAGCTACCCTTACGGCCTCTGAGAAAGACGTCTCTAGTCTCTATTTCAGCACCCTCTTTTTGCTTTGGATTTTTAGTCTTGGGTTGACTAAGGAGTCTGGCTAGCACTGAAAACGTATGCTTTTGTATGGGGAACATTTAATACTTATTTGTTGATTTCACTTATTCTCTCTACCTTTTTTTGGAAACACACAGCTCAGTTAAAAATGGACTATCTTTCCCTTAGTTTCCAAAGGTCAGGCCCGTGTTTGATTGAATATCTAATGGAAGACAGTAACAGTTGATGCTAGATGCTGAGCTCTGAGGCAAGGTCATGTTTTGTTCAACTCCGTGACTCTGCATTCTTTGCACAGAGGAGCTACTGCATATCTGCGTATCTGTTTATTGAGCCAAAGTAAGTGACACAAAAGGCAGTGAATACCACAAAGGGCAGCTTCCCTTTCATTCCCTGAAGCTTCCTTCGGAGGTCAAGTAGACTGCCATTAATGTATTCAGCAGACTCACTCTTAATAAATTCCTACAAGTTCCACCCATTCCTAGCATTACCAGTTTTAGAGTTTGAAGAGCACTTGAGTGCCTCTAAACTTGCCCTCTGTGTCAGAACTGACCTGTGAGAGTCTCGATATCCAGGAGCAATAGAAAAAACCAACAACATGGGATTTGGTAGAGGTTCAGTCAATATTCAGTAAACATTGTTTGAGCATATTCTGTGCAAAGTTAGTGAGAATAAGGTTTCAAAAATGCCTAAGACCTTGCCCTTGATCTCGGTTTCTTAATCAGAAATAGAGCGGTAGGTTTAAGTGTGGCTTAAATATTATGAAAGAAAGTAATTTTAAATGTTTATTAATTTATTTCATCATATACTGAATTATATATTTTTAAAGATTTACTTATTTTATTTAAAAGAGTTACACAGAGAGGAGAGGCAGAGAGAGAGAGAGGTCTTCCATTCACTGGTTCACTCCTCAGATGGCCACAATGGCTGGAGCTGTGCCAGTCCAAAGCCAGGAGCCAGGAGCTTCTTCCGGGTCCAATACGTGGGTGCAGGGACCCAAGGACTTGGCATCTTCCACTGCTTTCCCAGGCCATAGAAGAGAACCAGATAGGAATTGGCACCCATATGGGATGCCAGCACTGTAGGCAGCGGCTTTATCTGCTATGCCACAGCGTTAGCCCCATTCAATTATATTTAGTCTTCATTGATTGGTAATGTCAATGGGCACAGTAGATGATTGAGAAGGCTTTCTCATTTGGAAAAGAACCAGAGGCTTGGCTTAACCCACCTATCTTGAATGCTTTCAGTGATGGACTTCTCTGTCCCTCCCACAGAAGGCTATACATTTTTAAAAAATATATTTCTTTGATAGATTGAGTTACAGAGAGGGAGAGATCTTCCATCTGCTGGTTTACTCCCCAAATAGTAGTCATGACCAGGGCTGGATGAAGCTAAAGTCAGGATCTTGGAATTCCATCTGGGTCTCCCATGTGGGTGGCAGGGACCCAAGCACTTGGGCCATCTTCTGCTGTCTTCTCCGGTACATTAACATGGAGCTGATCCGAAGTGGATTAGTCATCACTTGAATAAGTGCTTACATGGGATACAGCCTTGCAGGTTGTTGTGCCACAATACTGGCCCTGGGGCCATACAGTTTCAAAACAGCTTATTAGAAATTTTTTATTGAATATTAATTTTAATACACTAGCTGTAGTTCTATCTCATAAAAGCTATTGAAAATTGTAATTCCTTTCTGTATTATAATCCTGTTAATGTCTGATATTCTTCCTCATTTTTAAAATCTCAGTCAGAACATCTCCTCTATCATGCCTCTAATTAGCTCCTCAAGACCTATTTTTTCTCCTATATTAATATAAACTCGTGTAGAGCATCCTAGTACTTGAGAACACTCAAGTATAAAAATTCTGGAGTCATATTCCTGTATGTTAATAAAGCTCTCCAGCAAATCTTGAGGCAGTTAGTTCACAATCCTGAATTCGTTAGCCCCTTCATAGAGTAGGTGAACTTGTTTTTACCAAAAAATTACTATGTGTTTTCATGGTTTCTTATTTAGTCTCCGCATTTATGCATTTTTATTGTTTTTAAATGTCTCCATCACCTCTTATTGATTGTAATTTAATTCTATCACTACTTATAGTTCCACCATATTGGAAAGCTTCAATTCATCTCAATGTTCCTTAGAACATATCATAGGACATAACACACAACAGGATCTCCATAAGTTCTTGTCCAATGAATGAGTGAAAATGTATCAAATAAAAAGGCATTAAATTACATGTGTGTCAGAGAGAAGCTCAACATTTGTACCACACCGAAATGGGCAAATTATGTCAAGTTTTCTGAAAAGCTCTGGGATAGGTTGCTGGGCTGGGGAGAATAGAAGGTTACCCCAGGGGCCAAGAGTCACAGCTTAGAAACCAAATCACTGCTGAGCTCCAAGGTTCCTCATTTATGAACAAAAGGGATTGGTCTGGGTAGTTTTTTAATTTGTTGTCTCCCTTTCAATACCACAGTTTGTTTAGGGTCTCTGATTTTAGCTACTAGATCAGGGTAAAGAAGAGAATATTTTGTATATGTGCAAACTATTGGCCAATATATATGATGATCTCAGCATAAATGGGGATGTGAAGTGTTTTCAAAATATCTTCTCTCTCCTCTTATTCAAGTGGAGGGAGTGGGAGGGAGAAGGTACATGGGTCAACTGTCAACTAAATCAGATCCCTTCAAGATCTTTTGAACTTCTTCATCACTGGTTGCTCATTAGATCAATAAAGATAGACCAAAGCAATTTTATTGAGGGAACAGTGAGGTGCTTAATTTCTGAGATTTGTTTTGAATGGCTTGAAACAGTTACCACCTAATGGCACTGCTATATTCCTGGAGCCCTGAGCAACTGTTTAACATTCAAGCTGTGTAGAGTCAGTGAGAGCTCCCAACAGAAAAGGGAATTAACTGTTTGGTGTGTTTTAATAAGTGAGTGAGCAAAGATCATGTGAATCGATTATCAATTTGGCTAACTTTCTTGCAGGGCTTGTGTGGAAGAATTAAATTCAAACAGACTACATGTTTACCAAAGAGGAATGCACCCTGAAATGGATATTAGGATTCTGCAGTGTGATTTTCCGAAATGCACTGGAGCCTTTCTCACCCTTACGTTTGTCAAGAACATGTGCTGGAAAGGAAGGTGGCAATCAGTAAAAACCTATAGTCAGATGCAGGAATGACACACAGAGAAACTTTTCCTCTAATAAGTGAATTTGAGTCCATGCCCGTATCTTTCTGTTAGGCTGAAGACCCTTCTAGAGTCTCAGACTCCAGGGACAGTTGGGGATGACTCTGAATTTGTACTGACACTGGGTGCGTGTACTTAAGAGTGGTCCTACTTAGCTCATTGTGCTTGCTTAAGGAAGAAAGGAAAAGACAGGACACCAAAAAGTTGAGTTGATCTTGTCTCTAGGGTGTTCATGGATAATCACTGGGAAAGAGGACTTAGAGTCAGCTTGGCTTCTATTTTTTCCCTCCCCCTTCTTCCTGTACCTACCTCCCTTATCCTTTCTCTTTGCTTTCTTTCAGGGAAACACAACTGTCTATGCATTCAAGCTGATGAACATTGTTCATCAAGAAGGCATTGTGGGGAGACAGACAGAAGGACCCCTGAGCAAGGAAGGTCCCAAATTCCTGAGCAACTCCATTTTCTGAACCTATATCTTCCTGTCTGCCCACTTCCTGCTTTGAGGACATCATTGTGATGGCATGCTGCACAGATATGTGTTATGTTACTATTTGCTGCTGTTATCTGAGAATAGGTCCAGCCATGTAGTATCTTCAAAGTAGTTGCTTTTGAGTATGAATAAATAATCTCTTATGAGTCATGAAGTGATAGGCATCCTTTTTTTTTTTTTTTTCTAACTGTTGGACCTTTCTTGGTATTCGTAAATTCCTTGGCTTTATTGTTAACACAACACTGGCTGTTCACTGATTGTCCAGTTAAATTTTCCAAAGTGCATAGAAATAATGGTTTATTTCATTATGGTTAAGTCAAGTAAGCTGAAAGTCCGGAAGCTTTAAAGAGGGGAAATGGACCTTAAAATAGCATGAGAATTGAAGTAACAATGACATGTCCTATTGTTCATAATGTCAAGAAGTTAGTACAGATAAACAAAAGTACTAAATTCATAGTTAATTGATCAACATTTAAATAGGAGTTTTTTTTTTTTTTTTTTAAGAATACAGAAAATGAATTGCATTTTTACTGGATAGAAAGTAGTGGTTATCCCGACACTAGCTCTGGATGGTGGCAAGGATAAAGGCTGGGCAGTTTCTCTCTTGTTGTCTGCATCCTTGACTGTATCAGAAGACCATTGTTCCAGGTCTCAAAGTCAACACTTCAGTGCCTCAATGGTTGAGGATCCCGTTTCTCATATGTCTCCTTCCCTGCATGTCAAAATCTGTGTCTGCCTTCTTAGGACAGGCTGAAATGATCAACTTTTTTGTATTTGATGAAATAAAATGTAGTAAGACTTGAATGTTTGGTATTATACTCTATAAGGTTATTTACATTTTAACTGGAGATGCATGGACTCTAGCTCAAAGCAACATCGCTCATGGTTGAGTTCCTGACCAGGCAAGGTAGGTGAAGCAGATATTTTTCTCAGGTTCATGTTCCAATGTCAGCCCTCAAGTTGCATGACTACCATATCCATGCCTACGTGGACAGATAACCTATGTTCCTCTTCTACTTCTGTATCCTTTTACCTCTTCTTCGTATTTCACTTCCCATCACTTCCTTTCTTTAAATTATTCTTTTTGACAATCCAAAGTCTTAAGTAGACCTCAGAGTCAGAAGTTGGAGACGATATCTCTATGTGGTTAAAGGAAAGCTTTCACAGTGTCTGTGGTCTTAGAACCACCCTGGGAAATGGCAGTAGTCATGACTGAGCTGGCTGAAGGAAACTGAGAGGGAGGGCTTTGTGATCTGAAGGGGAATGTCCTAAGCCACCACTACTTTTGCATCTTGGGAAGCAGAGAATGTCTCTGGAGTCCTCTGCTTTCTACCATGAAAGGTTATACTGTGACAAACCTGGGTCACTGTGTCTCTCCTCTGTGGAAGACAGAATCAAAAAAAAAATAGGGTTAAAGACAGCAGTAGATGAAGCTAGCACAAAGGGGCAAGTTCTCAGCAGATATAATTTGAATACATGATTGAATGGTGATAATAACATAACTATTATGGTAGCTGCTCACACGCAATCACCTTCAATTCTTATGGTTAAGTAAAATGTTATGAGAAGTCAGGAAGCTTTGGTTAGTTTGCTGAACTTTAGATGCTCAAAACATTTCAATGATCTTATTTGAACTCACTAATATACGGTACACTGTAGCTCTGTGCTATTCAGTGTAGTAGCCACTGTCCACACCATTTTTGACCATCTATTGGAAATATGACTAGCCTAGATTGAAAGGTACTGTAAATGTAAAATAAACAATGGAGGCATTGAGAAACAGAAAAAAAGACTGTCAAGTAGATTGATGTTTTATACAGATTATATGATGATATAATGCTTGATTTTTTTTCTTTTTTTCCTGATACTTTTCTTTTTTGATACAATGTTGATAGTATTTTTGATTTATTAGCTTACATAAAAACAGTGAAACATAAGTTTACTCTTGTATTCACCCATTTCTCTAGATGCATTTCATCTTTATACCTTGAGTTTGCATTGTTATCAGTACAAGGGCTGTGGTGGCAAGGCCTTTTGGATGTTACTTCTTGGAAACAGCAACTCTGGTTGTGTGCTCAGGGGGCTCTGATGGGACTCTCTCCTTCAGGGAGCAGCATGGGAATTTTTAAAGGACAAATGCTTTGCCTGTGACTAAAGTATCTTTATAAATAAAAAAAAAATATTAAAGGGAACATCTTATTCTATATAGTATGAGAAAAATTCTATCTTTAATGAAAATTACATGGGTTCTTGAGATTACCAGCGAGGTATGAAAGAATCTCACCTTGGGATAATTCAGATCCTCATTTCCATTGAGGATTTTTTTCTCTGCTATAGGTCATTCAAATTATTATTTGCCTAGATAGTCAATTAGGCTCTAAGAGCTGTGCTATAATCTCTGTGTATGACTTGAGATTGGATTTGGCTGTAACTAACAATAAAACTAAACATAAAAGGGCTTTAGAAAGAAGTTTACTTCTTCCCTGAATATAAAATGTGGCAGGAAGGAGTCCCAAGTTGGAGTAGTGGCTGTTTCACTCTGTTCTCAGAGACCAGGGATCCTAATGTCTCTTTACTCTGCCATCCTTAGTTAGGACCCTCTCCTACCCCTCCCCTCGCCTCCTTCGCTCCTCTCCCTTGCTCTACTTCTCCCTCCCTTTCTCACCCTCCTCCTCTTAATCCACCAGAACAATCTCTACATCTGAATAGGTAGGGAGGAGGAAGGAACAACAGAAGAAAGGACACAGTTTGTGCAACAGGTGTTTCTTGAAGAGTTTCAAAAACTGCAGTGTGGCAATTCCACCTACATCTGATGGACCAGACTTTTGTCTACACAACAATGTTCTAAACCAACAGTTCTGGGATTGCAAAGAAAGAACAGATATTGTGTGACAACTGATAGTCTTTGCACACTGCACTTACAGTTATAGGCATCATATTATATATTCTGTTATTTTAGAATTCTGTAACAGTTACTTAAATTGCTCTGTGTAGAAAAGCTGGAAAGCCTGTTTCCCGTTACTGCTCTGGTGTATGGTCTGTACTCTTAAAGGCAAATTCTTTGTGGGGAGGGGTTGTCATATGTAACATAATGTAGTAAATAATGCTTTGCATTGAGGGAAGGACAGAGCTGTTCATCTGTTAATATGATTTTGTACACTCTGGGTACCAGGGGTCTGTCTGATCCCATTAATACCTAGAAAGGGCTCTTTCCTTGGGAATTAGTGAATATGACAAAAGGATTTGCAGGGCATGCCTAAACTTACCCTGAAAAATTAGAAAGAAATGTATTGGTAAGATTACTGTGGAAGAGTCGTTCAGGCAAGCTTGGGCACATCTCAGTCTGAGGCTGGCACACCACGTATCTTCTGTCTGTGAGGGCTCCGTGGATCTGAGCAAATAGTACTGAGTGCGGGTGTATCCAGCCCTGCTGCTAGGACTTAGTCTCCCTAGTCACTAATCCATGGCTTTGTGCTCCTACTAGGACGGAGTATCATATTAGAAGTTACCCAAGTATCCAGGGAGCCTTACATTTTGCTATGTTTGAGTTTCTTGGTGCACTTGCCTTTCTGTAATACCTGTTGCTGCACAGTTTCCCATAATTCCACAAACATTTCCAAAATGTAAACTCTCTTGTCAATGGGAACAACCCTGCAGTTTCTTTATCCAGTTTCATCAAAAGGACTCCAAACTCTTTTTACTGAACACTTTGTTAAAGAATAAGCTTTTCCTTTCCCCCATGGCAAGATGATTTTCTTTTCATAAATTATTGCATTAGAGCTTTGAAGAAAAAAACCATTCCTTTAATGTTATATAAAGCATATTTATAGCTCCTTTAAAAGGTCCCCAATTTAACAAATTTGTATGATTTCACAAGCTTCACACACATTTTCCCAGATATTTATCATAGTGCATGTCGAGAAAAGCACGTGTAATTTTGAGTCAGACCATTTTATAGTTAGAATACTACCTACTTTTACTAGTTCTTTACTAGCTATTTTATTAGCTTGTCATGGTTACTACCTGTGTGGTCTTGGTATAATCTTTTGACTATTCTGCATTTTTCCTATAAAATTACTTTAAGATCTAGAATGTGGAGTTATTATGAGGATGGAAATAATCTATGGAAAACATTTAATGTAATGTCTGATATTAAAAAGAAACTCAGTATACTCTGTTATGATTTTAAGTATCAGGTCCTAGTCTACATAATGCAGCAGTCATTTCCAGTTTACACACTCACATTCTAAAGGATTATAATCTATGAGTTAAGTCTCTTGCTCTTCCTTTCTATCCTTTATTTCTTCCTCCTAAATTTTCCCTCATACTTCTTAATCTTTCTTTCTTTTTTTTTTCGTGAACTCATTCCTAACGTAAAATAGTTCTGTTAATTTTGTCTCAGTGGTTTAGTATTCTCCTTATCACCGTATTCCTTTGTTATCAAGATTAGGACTCCATCATTGGATTTCAAACACCAAGAATGTCGAATTGTGATTTCATTTCCGTTGAGGTAGTAATGTCAGTTTACATTTTATAACTTCATGGTGTCAGGGTTAAGCTGAATGAATCCAGACTTGGGTTTTTCCTGGTGTTGACAATAGGCTGTTGACAAGATCAGATCCTGAGCCTATTGCACATTGCTTTGCCTTGGGGGTGGGGGAAGCAACTGGCAAGTCACCGCAATGGATGGAGCAGGGTAGGTGTTGAGAGCCAAAGCCCGGAGCTGCTGAGTCCTGTTGCTAGGCAACAGCATGCAGAGAGCAGACACATGCACAAGCCTGCTAGCATCCTGTTGTCTTAGCAACAGAACACTTGGGTGGTGGGCTGTGGGAAGAGGGGAACTGGGTTCAAAACAATCAAGGTTCATAGGATCCTAGGGTATCCCAGGGCCTGAACACTGCATATTCCTTTTTGTCTCAATCCTCTGTCATCCCATAGTCACTGAAGCTGAAGTTTTCATCTTTTTTTTTTTTTAGTTTACCACCCAACATTTTTACAAGGCAATGAGGTGACATTACCCAAGTCACATCACAGTTCATCAGAGCCCACCCACCCTCAAGTCCTCTAATGCTCCACATGGCTGGGCCCAGTCTACCGAAGTTTTAAATGATCCCTTACTCTAAATGTGATCCAATGAGACAGAAATTAAATACTCATTGGTATGGAAACTTAAATTCCAGATTTTTGGTCTGTGAAGTGATGCTAAACCATTATCATCGGGTCCAAGGATGTCAGTTGTGAGCTCTTTAGTCAATTACAAAGACTAAGAAAAGGAAGGAGGACAGTGGCCTCCCTTCTCTACTGGACTCTGTGTGATGTCCAGGAATTGTTGCATGTTGTCCTGTCTACCTATCAGCCCTTCACACTTGACCATTGTGGCCTAAGTGTTGAGGCCTTGTCGTCTTCACCTCTGGGTTCTGCATCTGTCATGGTTCCTGGCACATGGCCTGTGAATTTATTAAGTGGATGACACGCGAACCCAAGTGTTATGGTTTGAACATGATTTGGCTCCTAAACTCATGCAGGACCTTAAACCCCTATGTCAATAGTTAATGGTATTAAGAGAGTGGAAATTTAATTCAGTGATGGTGTTCAGGAGGTAGATTTAATGGGAGATCCTCAGGTCATGGGGGAGGAGGTGTGCACTCAGAAGGTAATTCTTGCAAGGAGGAGTGATTCTAAAAGCCTGAGTTGGGCCCAACTGTTCTCTCGGTTTCCTGGCTCACTGAATGAGTCCTCCTCTGCAAGTCCTCTGCCACAGCCATCTGCTGCCCTCACTACATAACCACCCAGAGGATCACCTCGTCTTGGACTCCAAGTATCTAATTTCACGTATTTCGATGTAGTAATGGGAAGCTAACTAATACATCAAACAATGCGGGCATTCTTTAAAACTACACTGTGTGATGTAGAAATACGTGTTGTATTTCTTTGTGCCTGCTTCTAATTGTGTGCCCTTTTGTCTGTCATGTTCCCAAGACCATCCCCTGCATTTGGACCAGTGATGACTAGAGCCATGTCTTTCTCTCCAAACTCTTATGTCCAGTTTTGAAGGGCTGTCATACCCAGTTTATTATGGTTGAGGACTTAGCTTTATCCTATAAACTTGGTGCTTTAGCCCATTTTGTGCTGCTATAAGAGAATACCAGAGATTAGATAATTTATAAAGAACAGAGGATAGAGCTTTTGGTATCTAAATACTTTCCAAAAGGGCCCACTTGCCAGCACTGTTTCCAACACATGAATCTGGAGAGAAACTTTCACACTACCGTACCTTGTAAAGCAGCTCTGTGGCTGAATTTCTGACTTCACAGTCTTCAGGTCGCCTAATGCTGTGTATTGGCTCTTCCATATTTTGCTTTGTCACCGTTCTGTTGCACTTTTTCAGTGTGTATCTTTCATCATAGAAACTCTAAAAGAGTTTATGCCTTTTTTTTATGCTAAAAGGTCTTATGCTAATCTTGGTTCCAACCTTTTGTCTGTTAGGAGTCTTCTTTGGTTGCACGGTACTCGCCTGAAGCACACCTTAATTGTAGATCTTTCTCCATCACAGCTATACTTTTGTTTTGGTGGTGTGTCTATTGGGACCAGAGTAACTTCTAGTCATCTTCTTTCACATTATGAGGATAAACTTGGCCCTGGAACCTGTACACCGATTCCCATTTTATTTTGCCCTTCACTGGTGATCGTATATACACTATGAAAACAAATAAGCAAAAAACAACAGAAAAAAATTGCTGCCATGTGATCTGATTGAGAACTTAATTTCTTATTTCCTGAATCTATTATATAATGTTAAAATAATAAATATATTTGCCATTATATGAACAAAGAAAATAATTAAAAACAAATCGTACTCTGTGTTTAGTGTAAGACTAAGCACATGCTATCCAAATAGGAAGTAATTTTTGCATTGGATTAAAGGTTATGATCTTTCCAGTGAGATAGAACTTTATTTTACTAAGCCTTTGAACTTCTTCCAAGGTGGAAGTTATCAACAATGCACCAGTGTTCCAATGAAATGTTTAGGATCCTAAATAGCAGAGGAGGGATTAGTTCTCTGTAAGTGGTGCATTATTTGTTTTTGCCAGTTTTGTATTTTGATTCTATATGTCCTGAATTGTTCATCTCTCCATCTTTGAAAGAAGCCATACTGATATCTACTCTATGGACACACATTTCTGTATGTAAAAAAAGACGGTGGTGTCTGGAATTCATAATCCCAGCTGGCCAGAAATCCAAAAGCCGGTCAAGGGAAATTTTCATCTAAGGAGTGAGAAAGTTATATAAACCATAATCAAATTAAGCTAAGCAACAATGATCTTCTGAGTCAACTATTTAAAAAGAGATACCCTGGTAGGAAACCTATTTTTTTCACTAGAATCAATCAAGAGGAGGACAGACTTGTGCCAGCATGTCTCTGATCCACTAATAACCTAAGTCCCTAAAGGAGGAAACCAAAGCCTGCCCCAGACTCAGACAGATGTCCCATTCCCCTCCTCATATCTCTTCTCGGCTGCTGATTTCCTTTTTCCACTAGAATATGTCCTTGGTACCTATTCTCTAAATCCTGATTCAGTGGCTAGTCCCCTCCCCTAGTTTGTAAACACATGTTAGCTCAGAGGCAAATGCACAGTTTTCCTGTTCTAACTGATCAGACTCCCCAAAGGTGGCAGTGAGTGGAGCAATCTAGAATTGGGGCAGGCTGGAGACACGGGGGCCACCTTGGAAAGGATTATAACATCATTACTGAGGGGATGAGCAGAGACACGGAGCTTTTTCTACCCTAATATTGAACTAACATTATGGTTCTGTCTAGAGGGTTCTGTGCAGAAGAGTGCTTGGAAGAAGCAGGTGAAATAGCACTCTGCTAATGCATCTTGCTCTGTTGAAATATAACAAGTCTCCTCTCCCCTGGGTGCTAAGGTACATACAAAGCTGGTATCTCCAAAATGCTGGGCCAAAACAGCTAGAATCTGTCCTGTTGCCAAAGAGCTGTTCTACCTATCTAGGAGAAGATGTGGCTCAAGGTTAAAGCTAACACCTGCAAATTCCTACCACATTTTCAACAATGAACATGCCCTGCATAACCTTAAGTTGTTGCCTTCCAAGAGATGAAGAAAATATACACTTACGGAAATCATTAGAATCTCCATTCTGTAACAAAAACATGATTTAAAAAAAATGATTTCTGTGATTCAGCAACAGTTACAAAATAAAGCAGGGCTGTCTCTGTTTTTCAGGAATCTGAGACTCCTGAGTTGTAAGGAAGAATCTGGGACCAATACCAGGGCACTCCTGGGAGTCCTTCTGTGTGATGGAGAGCTACATGCTGTCTCCCTTATTGGGAGCATGCTGAAGTTTGCAGCATAGTAATAGAAGGTAGCTTTCCAGCGCACGGCTCAGTGGAGTGGGTGGGGCAGTGGTGTTGCCTAAATCCGTGGCCTTCCTCACCTCTTCCAACTCTGCAGGGCTCTGGAGAGACAACCAAGGTTCTGAAATACCTCAAAAATAGCACTCTAAGGAGTACTTGGTGGTGCAGTCATAAATACTACAAGATTTAAAGACCCTGGCAGATGCTATGTCTTCAAAACTGAAGATTTTTTAAAATTTTTATTTGATTTATTTGAAAGGCAGAGTTAGAGAAAGAGAGAGTATAGAGAGCGAGAGCAAGATCTTCCATCTGCTGCCTCACTCTCCAAATGGCCACAATGCAGCTGAAGCCAGGAACCAGGAGCTTCTTCCATGTCTTCCACAAGGGTGCAGGGACCCAGGCATACGAGAATGTCCTCTGCTGATTGCCCAGACTCATTAGCAGGAGCTGGATTGGAAGTGGAACAACGGGGACTTGAACTTGCAACCAGATGAAATGTCAGCACTGTAGGCAGCAGCTTAATCCTCTATGCCACAACGCTGGCTACGGAACTGAAGTTTGTATTTGTCTTCCTGGGGTGCTCTTCTCCTGATGAATGTGTATGGAAAACTGCCGCCATGGATCACCCAGAAAGAAAGGTGGCCCTCTTGGGAATGTCCCCACGGATGTGTAAGGTGCCATGTTCTCTGTGCAGCCCCTGGAAAGGTGTCCACCTTACTCCTTGTCACAGTTTGGCTATAGCTCCAGAACACGCTGTTGATCCCTGTCCATTGTGCAAAAGCTTTCTTCTGATTCTTACATGAAAAAAAAAATCACCGGTTCATTCATCACTCATCAGTCATTTTCCTCAGTGACTCATCATCTGAAAGTTTTATTCCTCAGTCCCCCTTCCCAAGGCTGGTAAATAGCATGTCATTCCAGCAAAAGGCGGAGGGGGCGGCAGCCCATCTGGGCCCTCAAGTTTGATTTCATATTTATGAAACAGCTTAAATGTCAGTTTGAGTGAAAAATGACACCTTCCTCAGCTTCTCACATTAGTGCCGGTAGCTGCCACCGAGTGTTTTCTTTCTTTTTCTTTTTAAAAAGGCAGATTGTGGGTTCCCTGCTTGGCACCTTTATGGCAGGAATGGAAAGAGGATAGATGGGTGGATGGAAGGGAGGCAGGGAGGAAGTAAGGAAGGAAGGGCCTACAGTTAGATGCTCCCACCAGAGGAGAAAGACATTAGTTCTGATCACTGGTGAGGATCTTCCAGCAAGCTTTTTTTATTTGCTCTCTATGATATAGGTTGAGAAAATTAAATGTAAACTTTTGAAAAATAAGGATATGAAAGATTTGTCATCTATGATTCTACCACTCTAACAATGATCATTTAGATGGGTTTCTTAGAACTCACTTTAAATATACTTGTGTTTCCAAAAGTGCAAATTAAAATCTGCCTATATGGGACCTGGTCTATCATAGCTTAGGGCTTCTGGAAAGTCTTAGCTCAAACACAAAGGCTGTTCACCTTGGGGGAGAGGGGAACAAGTGAGGTCCAGCATGAATGCCTTAAAGGCAGTTTCTATATGTCCCCTGGGAATCCGAGGCAGTCTCATTAGCAGGAAAGTTCCCTCTTGCCAGAAGGCTGGAGAACTTGTGCCGCATATTAAGGTGACCTTGCGTTGATGGATATGGACTTGCTGGTCCAGATGCACACCTCTTACTTGGGGCTTTTATGTCTTTTAATATATTGGCAGAATGGAATGAGAGAGCTCGACTCTGTTGTGCTTTGGTTGGTTCTGGGATCTGGCGGATGCTTTTACTCAGCCACCTGCCAGAGGGAAGCCTCAGCAGGGAGGAGAAGTGCTCCTGTCTTTCCTAGGTGTACACACCCTGAGAAATAGAAGCATGGTTAGCTGCCACGATGGAAGGTTTTTGGAACGTTCATGGAAGGATGGAAGATAGCAGCAAAGCTAAGGAGCAAGTGGAGAACAGGGGAGGCAGCAGGACTGGTGGCAGTGGTATGGGTGTTGGGAAGAATGGAAAGGCCCCACCAGTGGTGGAAAGAATGCAACCTTGGTCAAAGTGAGTGCAGCCTACCTCACACCTTTCCAGTAGTGCACGCTGGCAGTGCCACACAGGAGCTGCTAGCAGTACCCAGAGGTGATGGGCAGCCCCTGTCAGAAGAGCGGCCTGGTTGGAACTCGGAGGTCCCTGCAGACCTGTTACCTTGGTTGTACCAGACACAGCCACAGTGGCTGAGAACAGTGCAGAGGCATGGATAGCTCCCGGGAGGCACTCTGGATCACCCACAGTGGTGGGACAGTGCTAAATGCTGGTTCTGCTTTTAAAATTAAAGAGAGGAGTATCTGAATGGGAGGGAAAGAGGTGTTCCCCTACGTTTGCACAAGTTCTGTCTAGAAGGAGGTCGCACTTGCCCTGCTGGGCTGGGGAACAAGTGGCTAGGAAAGAAACTTCTGCTCAGTCCACAGCTGGGTTGGAAGATCCTTCAGTCCTAGAATGTTTAGAACTGTTACTACTGTCTTTATGTCAGCATGTAAACATGTTCCAAACAAAAGAATGTCACTAGTTGGAGGGGGCATGATGCTTTTCTTTATGATTTCTGTTTTTTTTTTTTTTTTTTTTTTTTTTTTGGATAGAATGCTTGTATCCTTTTATTTAGGTTAGAAGTTATTTAAGCTTTTTTTTTTTTTCACTGAAACTATAGTTAGGTATTTACCTACTGCTATCTTGTCAATAGTCATTAATTTTAATGGCTGTTTTCTTATTTACTTTTTTTTTTTTTGACAGGGTTAGACAGAGAGAGAGAGAGACAGAAAGGTCTTCCTTCCATTGGTTCACCCCCAAATAGTCTCTACAGCCGGCGCACTGTGCTGATCCAAAGCCAGGAACCAGGTGCTTCCTCCTGGTCTCCCATGTGGGTGCAGGGACCCAAGCACTTGGGCCATCCTCCACTGCACTTCCCGGGTCACAGCAGAGAGCTGTACTGGAAGAGGAGCAACCGGGACAGAATTTGGCGCCCCAACCAGGACTAGAACCCAGCGTCTCAGGCGGAGGATTAGCCAAGCGAGCCGTGGCACCGGCTATTTACTTTTTAAAAGAAGATATATTTATTTATCTCAAAGGGTTAGAGAGAGAGAGAGAGAGACAAAGAGAGTTCTTCCATGCATTGGTTTACTTCCCAAATGGTTGCAATGGCCAGAGCTGAGCCAGACTGAAGCCAGGAGTCAGGAGTGGGTCTCTTATGTGGGTGGCAGGGGCCTAAGTACTTGGGCCATCTTCTGCTGCTTTTTCATCAGACCATTAGCATGGAACTGGATTGGAAGTGGAGCAGCCAGGACATGAATCAGTGGCCATATCAGATGCTAGCATTGCAGGTGGCAGCTTTGCCCACTGTGCCACATTGGCAGCCCCAATGGCTGTGCTTTTAAAATATATTATGGATATACCTAATGTTATTCAATTATTTCCTAGTTGCGCATCACCTGGACTTCTAATTTTTACTAGTATAAAGTATGCTATGGTGAATATCCCTCTACCCCCTCTCCCAAAATGTTGAATATGTTTCTTTAAACTATATTTCTAGAAATGGAATATTTGTGTCACACAGAAAGAATGTTCTTGGCCTCTTGATCCATGTGAGATGAAGGGGCTCAAAAAAGATGACAAATACTAAAATGTTGTTGAGCACCAAAGAGGCTCAACAGGAAAAGCATTGTCAGGATGAAGCTTTTGAGTTCTGACAGTCTTTTCCTAATTAAATATATGTGGTAGCCTATTGCTTCCACTTGTGTGTGAGCACAGAAAGAAACGGCTCTTGGCAATTTCATGATGACGAGAGAGAAATAACATTATTAAAGTCAGTTCATTTGCTCTGGCCAGACCTAGAGACAGGGAGAGGAAGAGAAAGTACCCCTGACTCATGGGGCTAAGGGGTCAGCAGAACACAGAAAGGAAGATCCTCTAGGCCTCTAGGCCTGCTGTTCTACACAGGTGCGCAGCGAGATGCAGTGCCTGGGAGCAGGCAGCACAGTGTGACTGGGGCCGTGGAGCAAGAGCCAAGCAAAGCCAAGTGTCCTGGCTGGGCAAACCCAAGAAAAAAGACAATAAGTAAACCCAGGATTGACTCTCTGAAGTAATTCTGAAAGCTACACCTTTGAATGGTCAACTTGTTTATAGAATTCTTTAGTGTTTTCTGATTAGAAAAATGAAACCTGTTCTGTGGAAAATTTTGAAGATTTAGGAAGATGGTAGAAATAGCATGATTCTCATAGCAGAAATAACTGTTAGGATTAATGTCCTTTCTGATCTGCACACATTGCACACACACAAACACACCAGTGGTGTCATGCTGCATATGAACATCTGTAGATTATTATACCCTATGGACACACTAGAATGAATAAGAACTTCTTACATTGTTGACATTAAAAATTCTATTATATGTAGCAACAAGACGAATATGATTTTGATTATTTTAACGTTTTTTCAACTTTGTTCAGATTCCATAGCTTTACTTGAAAGGAGAGGACAATTGTAAAGTGCCCCATGTTTACGTCAATAGAGTAAGTGCATCTGGCCACTCCATTACCAGCAACAGCGACATCTTGCTTTTAAAACTTTGTTAGGCAAGAGGTGCCAATTGCCTCCCTTCCACCTCACATCCCTTGCCTTGATGCTGATGGCACTTTTGCTTGAGAAAAAAAGAACCTTCAAGGAAACCTTGGATTAGAAGGAAGATAGTTACAACAAGAATGTGTGCCGGATGGGACAGAAGAAAAGTAGTTCATGAAAGTCAAAGGAGGGTGTTTTCATTGATATCTCAAATTATTTGAAAGCATCAAGTGACAATAAAGAAAAGGAGATACCAAGAGTTCTTGATCTCTCAGAGGAAGGGAGGGAGGGAGGGAGAAAGAGGGATGGGGAATATGAAAATCAACTTTGCTCTGGAAAATGAATGCTGCCTTAAATCCAGTTTGGAAATGAATGGGATATAGACCACAAAAAGAATTCAATAAATAACTATCCTTGTATTTTATATAAACAGAGTCCTTTGTGTAATCTGTGTTTTTATTAGGCATTCTAAATATTGGAGGATTCAACCGTCACAATTTTTTAGTATCAGGGCAATTGTATTTAGGTCTAAAACACTGTTCATAATTATGCCTTTTATTTTCATTTGTGAGTTTGTGTATAAGTCTAATATCCTTTTTCAGAAATTGGCTTACTTTTTCATCTACAATCTTATTTAAGAAACCATTCCCTGGGACTTTGATCTAAACACACACACACACACACACACACACACTCAGCATGGTAAAACTAGGATTGCCAATGGGGGACCCTTCTTGCTTTCCTTAACTGTTATCAATCACCCTGGTTGCATCCCTAAGACTTTGACAATCATCATTTTGTATTTATGCAAGTTAACCTCATAATCACAGGTCTCTTTGGACCACCACATAGTTCCATATCATCAGGCTAAATTTGCCTTCAGGAAGCCTCTGCCTCCTTTCAGCTGCCTTGAGGCCAGGGTGGTAAAGACATTCAGATGTCAGATGCCGAGTTGCTGATTACTCACTCACCTTCCTGTCTTGTGGTAAAGGCCCGCAGCTGTTCAGATCAGGGATGGTGCAAAGGGAAGTTTCCCACCCTCTTCGAAAATAGTCCCTCTTATATTCCACTAATGACAGATTCATTTAAGTTAGTGGTTCTCAATCTTGTTCAGTTGGCAAAACACCTGGAGGAAGTAGTGTTCTCAGAAGAACTCCATGAAATATTGATATACTTAATTCCATTTCCAAACGAAGAACACTTAACCAGCAGAAAATATGACTGCATCACATGCCGCAATATGAAATCACTTTCATAATCGCCCAGACCATGGAAATCAGGATGATTCAGTTGTTCTGTTAACATTAATGTAGTACTTAATAATCTGTCTTGTCATTTGCTAAGACTCACCAACAGCAAAACTTTGGCAGGCATGAGAGATTTAAAATCTTTTGTTTTCTTATGGAACAAAATTATAAATTGGGAAAATTCTGTTTGCTGAAATGTCTCTTCATTGTGAATTCAGATATAAGCAGCTACCATGATTTCATTTCAGCAACAAAATACCTCAGATTAACATTTCTTGAGAACTACTAATTTGTTCTATTAACTTCTTCTTTTAAAAGACAAACATCCCCTTAGAGGTTTAGCTGGGCTTCAGTAACGGCTTAGTGGGAATTACTTTAATCAGATAATCACCTAATGTCTAACTCATACAAACTGTTCTATTATCTATTTACTTTTCTTTAATCTATAGTTGTGGGTTTCAAATGTAAAAATTGTAGCTGCAGGTTCCTTAACTTCAAATACGTAACTGCTGTTTAGTCTTTCAGATTTGCTCAGCTTCTTCTTGGAATCTTCCTCTTCACCTTTATTTTTTTAAGTTTCATGCTTTGTAACTACTACGGCATATTGCAGTCTATGCTAATAGTAATCATTCATTTTGCTCATAAACCTGAAATTTGGGCAGGACTGGGGGGAGCAGGCACATCTCTGCTCTGTGTGAAATCAGCTGGGGCAGCTCAGCGGAGAGCCGAGTATCCCTTTCTGACATGATTCACTCATGGGGCTGGTAAGTTGGTGCAAGCTGTTGGCTGTGAGCAGTGGTGTCCTGGAGCAGGCTTGGATTGATTTACAGAGACAGCTATATGCATCTATTTCTCAAATCTGTCTCTAGTGGCATCATTTTTGTAGTTTGAAATAAGCTTTAGTGGGAGTATTTCTTCTGGGGAAACTGGCAAATGCTAGAAATCAGAGCTTATCCCTGCAAAACACACACACACACACACACACACACACACAGATGAGAGAGAAAACACAGATATGAGTTAGTGGTTGAGTGTTTGGCAACCTTGGCTAGCTGGAGCCTCAGAATCTCTCCAGGTGGGCCTCTTCACATGGCCTGAGCTGCTTCACAGCATGGTCAAGCACGCCAGGAGAGAGGGACCATCAGGTAGAAGCTGTGTCACTTTTCATGACCTAACCCTAGAGATCACTCAGCGTCTCTTCTGCTGTACTCTTAGTCCACCAAGTCACAAAGGTCTTGCAGGTCTCAAAGGACCTGAACCCCACATCTTGAATAGCAAATTATGGAGGATGTTGTGAAACAAAAAGTAACATTGTGTCCAGGGTTGGAAAATGCAGTCTGTTACATTATCATATCCAATCCATGAGGCATGAACTCTTGTGTGAAACATGCCTGGAAATCTATATGGATAATTCGTATGTAAGCAAGGAATGCGCATGACATCATAAAACATGACAAATTGAGTGAGAAAAGCTGAGGAGGTGATCAGAGACAAATGTACCCAGGAAATAAGGGGACGTTTGCCCTGTCTGGAGTAATGAATATGTCATGGTACATACAGAGTACTGAAGTTAGCTATCAAGGTCATGGCAACATTCTAGATAACCTCTGTTACTGTGTAGTAAGTTATCACAAGCTTAGTGATTTAAAACAACACATATCTGTTATTGCATAGTTTCTGTAGATGGAGGTCTGGCATGGTTCAGGCTCTCACAGGGATTGAAATCCAATTTCTTATCTGTAGACAGTTACTATTTCCAAGCTCCCTCAACTGTTGGTAGAATTCCTTTCTTTGTGTTCCTAAGAGTAAAATCTTCGCTGTCTTGATAGCTGTTGACTAGAGTCTGCCATTCTTAGCTCCTCGAGGCTGCCTGTGTGGATCCATCCTCTATCCCTCTCCATCTCAGCAAAGGCAAACCTCCCTCCAATCAACCCTCTCTGGCTTTCTCTTCTCCCCAGTTTTAAAGTCTGTGTGATTAGCTCAGGCCTACCAGGAACAATCCCCTCCTTTTGACTGTGCTATGTGTGGGGAGCAACTCGGACTAGACTAAGTTACTGGAATTAAGACTTATTCTATGCATCTGCTCTCCCACAATATGGCGCTGGGAGAGGAGGAAACAGCTTCTACACAGCTGCCTCCAGTTCAACCAATAAACTGTAGGACCTGCTCCTGATTGGAGGAGAGCAGCGTACTCGGCGTGTGGGTAGCAGAGTTGGGATTGGTGGAAGAGGACTATAAAGGAGGAGAGAGACAACATGCACCAGGAACATCTAAGAGGAATACCTGTGCAGCCCCGGAGAGAGCCGGCCGGCGGTGTGTCGCTCCCCCGCGGAAGTGGGGGAAGTGGCAGGGGGAACCGCCCTTCCACGGAGGTGGAAGGGACGGTAGCCAACCCGGGAAGGACTAGCAGCAAACCCGGGAAGGGCCGAGCAGACGAAAGAACAGCGCAGGGTCCTGTGTCGTTCCTCCACGAAGAGGGGGAGCGACATAATGGTGCCGTGACTCGGATATGAAGCCTAGGCAGGGTTTAGTGTCGTTCCTCCACGAAGAGGGGGAGTGACATAATGGTGCCATGACTCGGATAGGAAACCTAGGCAGGGTTCAGTGTCGCTCTTCCACGAAGAGGGGGAGCGACACTATGGAACAGAATCTAACCAAAGACTGAAGTCCATCAAGGCCACAGTCCTGGCCAGGGATTATACTAGGAGAATGACATCTTGGAAACCACCTTGGAATTTTGCCTATACCATCCTGGAATGAGAAACTGCGGATTCTGCCATCCTAAGTAGTTAATGAAGCTAGCCCATCAGATGCTGACGCAATGACTTTGGGTATGCTATTCAATTCAACCAAGGCTTAGTTTGTTCATTAAAAAAAGGTAAAATATTACTAAATAGTCATCCCACAGGGTTTTCAGGAAACTCCAGTGAGTTAGTGAAGTTGGCAATGATTTGAAAACTTAATGCTTTGTTGATTTGGTGTTGAAGAAGCTGTACATGTCATTCTAATCCTCCATTTATTCTCCGGTCAAATTCTAGGTACCCCAGCTTCCTTCTAGCAACCCCAGCATCTTCTGATCTCACCTAATACTTTATCTGCTTGTCATTGCCACTGTTGCCATTTAATCTAATTTTCCTTTATGTCCTGTGAGTTCATTGAGAGCATTTGCATTGGATACAACTTGTAAACAGTCCTAGTGCAGGATTTTTTCCCACAAAGTAGGAACCCATTAAATACTTGGTTTAACAATGAATGAAGATGAAGTTGCTGGGATAGCAACTATCATTAGAATGGTTATTAAATGAAAGAGCCAATTAAACTAAAATTGGAAGCTTTGATCTTACATTTCTTAACACAAAAATACCTATCCTAATACCTGGAATGCATAACTTAGTAGAAACAGAAGCTTTGGCCTAACACAATATGTATGATTGCCACCAGAGAGAGTATGAGCTCTGTGAAGGCAGCAGGAATGCCTCTCTCTAGTGTTGGTGTCATGTCTGCCTTCTACAGCTTACTAAATATTGAATGAATAAGTGGATGATATTGACTCTGCTATGGGTCAAGTGGAGAAGGGCATGGCTCTGTTCCAATTCTATGGCCTCACCCTGCTTTATCCAGTTCCCTGTTCTAAATGAAAAGAACTGGAACTTGCATGTGAAGGATCCAGCAGAGGCTTAATCTTAGCTCTCATAGCTGACACTTCCATATTTTGACTTTCAAGGACCAAAAAGCCTGAGATCTGGTGACAGTGTGCCATTAAACTCACAGTCCTTTCAATTCCTGGGCTCTGAGGTTGTCCTCCTTCCTGGAGCTCAGATTCTCAGCAGGAAGCAACCACAAAGGGCCTTCCACACAGGATCACCTCCCTCAGACCCAGGGCTAGCTTTCTGTCCAGAGAAATCTGGCTAGAAACACCGCAAGGAGACAGTGTCAAAAAGGAAACTTAAAAAGCACGGTTCTGTATTGTCTGTAATAAAAAGTAAATCCAGGAAAGGTGGCAGTGAAATGATAAAAATAGCAGGGTTATTATGCTCATCTCTAATGCATTTAATGTAACAATAGATTATTCCATTGTCATTAAATGAAGGGAAAGTAGGAGGATCTAATTCTATCTCTAGATTCCTTAATAAGCACTTCATTGTCAATGAAATCATTTACATTGTTCAGCCTCCAAATAAAATAGCGAACGTACAGTGGTGTGTGTATTCCAGAGGACTGACAACTGTGAAGGGACTTGGGGCCCGGTGCGGAGTTCCACGGCACCCAGGGAGGAGGCAGGGGATGAACTGCTGTTTGTTCTGAAATGAAGTGCTGCACTGTGGTGGAATCAGGGAGGCAGTGTTTTGGTGAGAGGGAATTGACAAATGCTTCGCTTTATCCACCTCCTCACACCCCCATGAATGTGTGATTTTGTGGCAGGATTTGGAGATGAGATTTTCTACTGTATAGGCTTCTTGTCAGGATGAATGAAGACCCTGTTAGCGAGACTGCGTTACCGGCCGTGGGCTGTAGGCGGAGCTTTTGCTCTAGATTGAATCACCTGCGGATTCCAGACGGAACTGCTTTTCTGGCTGCTGTTTGCTCTAGGCATGGCAGAGTGCAGTCCTGTGAAATCTGCATTCAAGGACACCTAATGGAAGAACCCAGGCACAGATCTCATGCCAAATGCACAAACCCTCCGTATTTGCTAATCAATCATTAATGCTTTATTGGTAACCAGGGCCAAAACACACTCATAGGGAGTGTTTGTGGAGTTACATTTCTGCCCAAGTTTTTGGCCTGATTTTTTTTTAATTTCTTACTTCATTTTCCCTGTTTCTTCTGTGATATCTTTAGAGATGAACAGTTTAAAGAGTTTCAAAAAATTATCAGGATTCATGAGTTTATCAAACTGATGAAAGGGACAGATCATTTGAGATCCATAGAAATTTGATTCCTTATTTTTAAGTGAGAAAGGGTTATATATATCATGCCTAATAACATCATATTAATTTTATGGAATAGAATTTTACATTGTCCTAGATTATAACTGTTAGCCATATATGGCTATGTGAAAATAAATGGAAATAAGTTGGAAATATATAAAATTAAGCATTTGCTTCCTTGGTTGCATGAGGCCCATTTCAGGGACTCCATAGCTACATGTGACTAGTAGCTATTGAGTTGGAATGTATGCATATGGAAAAATGTCATCATCATTGAAAGTTTTATTAGACAGCTCTGGGATAGATGAAAATGATAAGTAGAGAGTGAGAAAAGAAGGAGGAAAAATTGAATACAGAGGCATAAGAATTGCAATAGTCTGTCAACTGAGATGTGAGAGAAAGTGGAGGGGGAGAACCACACAGAGAGAGAGAGCATGGAAGTCACAGACATATTGGCATGGCTAGAGATTTCTGTACATAGACATAGAGTAAGGGGAGGCTTTCAGAAAGAGATTCTCGTTTTATAGAACCCTATGATTCCATACAGAAAGATGCTTAAAGTCATGCTACATATTTGCAACTCTAAGCAAAAGAATGAGTATGCGTGGATTTCAAAATTTTTCTGCACCAAAAATAAACTTATCTTTTAATTCCATTTTTCATGAACTTTCTGAAGTATCCTTGTATGTCTAGATAATATTACTTTTTTTGTCCTTTCCATGTTGTCAAGATGAAAATAAATTGAGAGGGGCTGATGCTTTGGCATAGCAGCCTAAGCCTCTGTCTACATCCCATATTGGTGCTGGTTTGTGTCCTGGCTGTTCCTCTTCCAATCTAGCTTGCTGCTGATGACTTGAGAAAGCAGTGGAAAATGACCCAAGTGCTTGGGCCCCTTGCACCAGTGTGGGAAACCCAGAAGAAGCTCCTGGCTCCTGGCTTTGGGTTGACCCAACTCTGGCCATTGGGAGCCTTTTGAGGAGCAAACCAGCAGATAGAAGACCTTTCTCTCTGTCTCTCCCTCTCTATGTCTGTAACTCTATCTCTCAAATAAAAAATCTTAAAAAAAAAAGAAAAGAAATTCAGAGATTCTCTTAGTTCATAGACCATAGATTATCTGTACCGAATCTGTACAATGTCAGCTCACTTTGTTGGAAAGTTAAAAAATAGATAGTTATTTTGTTTATCCAAGATGAATTGATTAGTTGGAGTTACTCCTACTGAGTTAACAAATTATTTTGGTGATATTTAAGTACATTTGAAGAATCAAGGGGCTAGAATTGACGAAGGACAAAGGTTTGAATGTGAACTGCTTAGGTCAGTATTTATCTTATATTGAAAGATCTTAGGAATTCTGATTTAATAGCTGTTCTTTTAACAGTTTTCCTATCAATCTCCCTGACAGGAGTTCTCCTTTTTAGCTAACCAGTAACTCGTTTGCCATAACATATACCTACTTCCTTCAGATATTTTATTTGTTGTCTATTGAGAAGGAAATTCTTTGTGCTCTTATGCTCTATATAATGTTTCTTTGAACTCTGAAGGCCCACAAGGGTAATGTTAACATTGAGAATCGAAGCTTCCTTCTAGCCCTGAGCTTTTTCTTGTAATCTTTGCTGTACTCATTGGAGTAATATGGAAGGTAGGGCCATCAGACCTTGTAATTTTTACCACCTTTTAAACATCTAGTCTGCAATCTTATAGCACTAGTAATTTGATTTTGTCATCATTTGTCCTGGCATGATTAGACACTGAATAAATAGTTCATGACAACATCCCCAACCTCAATTCTAATACACAAGTCAGAATGCAGGCTTGCTAATTTACAAGTGGAGAAAAAATTGGCCTGAGACTGAGTTCATTGAGAAAAGCACATGGCAGTTCAGAAGGTTTCCTGGTGAATACAGGATCAGAGCTGGAGAGCCTCAGGGACAGTCTGGTCAAGCCATGGTAACTTGGTGACTTGTCTCTCTCCTCCCATGAGGTGTTTCTGTCTGAAGAGCCAGCATGTTTCTAGCGTGAGCACCCCCTGCCTGAGCAGAGCAGGAGGCGAACAAACCCTGCTCCTCAGTGCTCCTCTCTGATGGCTCTGGCCCTTGCCTTTGTGGTTGCTTCAGTTACTCCCTTTCTCATTGAGCCTCCTTTTGTAACAGTTTGCAGTTGACAGTGTTACTTGTAATTAATTACAGTTGAGGTTGGCTACCTCCTAGTGACATTTAGGGAAGCATTATAAACTCATTTAGTAGTACATCTCCAAAACAACTTGTAGGATAAATGTCTTCTGGGAAGTTTTTGTTTTTTGACAGCTTTTCATTTATTCCCTTATTAACTTATTCATTCAGTATTTATCAGTTCCCACTCTTGCTAGAAGCCCTTGGATTAAAAAGATAAAGAATACTCTACATGATTTTGCAGAGCTGATGCTCAGAGACAGATTCATAACCAAACAACCCCATTGCTCTAAGTTCAAAGGTAGAGTTAGGAATAGACATTTTGGGAGGGACCAGGAGGGATGATTTGGCTGACTGGGAGAGTACATGCTCATAAACTTCATTTGCTATGAAATATCTTTTGTGATTTATGCTTTTCTAAATTTTTGTTCTCTATATTGGGATCAACAGTGACTAGTGATGTTAACTGTTATACCTTGAGCACCTGCTACATGCTTGATACTATCTCTAGCACTAAATAATATTATCCAACTTAATTTTTCTTTTTTTTAATTTTTTATTTAGTAAATATAAATTTTCAAAGTACAGTTAATGGATTACAATGGCTTCCCCCCCGGCAACTTAATTTTTCTAACAATACTTTGGAGAAGAATTATTGCTGTTTTATTGAGAAGAAAACCAGGACTTAGACTGGTTAGGTACTTGCCAAAGGTCATCTAGCTAGAAATGGGTAGAGTGGCGCTTGAATCTCAGTTCTGTCCACTCATGTTCATTTCACCATATTACTTAACATCTGCTGGCCTTTACCCCTCTGTGAACTCCATCAGCTGGAATTGCAGTATGGAAGATGTGTGGAGGGTCCCCCCTTCACTCAAGTGGCCTGAGTAGATCATCTAGAAAACTGTCCATCTGCGACACTATGCTCACAGGCATACATGCTAGAATTAGATTTGAAAGTCAGATGATGGTTATTGAAGTAAACACATATATCATGGGGAAGGGCAGTTTTAAGAGAGATCAGGAATGCATGATGAGTTCAATGAATTTTGAAAGCATCCTCAGAGGGACTGTGTTTGTTGGATGAGTAGAGGCAGTGCTGACTAACACTAACATCATCATGACCCTATTCTTATCTCAATTAGGGAAAATTGTCTCAAAACCTGCTGATTTGATTCTATCTCAGAGGGCTGAGACAGTGGGTTTGGGCTTCCTGTGAAGTGAGTGAGATGTAGGGAGTTTTTAGTTGTGTTTAAAGGACATATCTTGAAAGGGCGTTGTGGATTTCTGAAGGACTCCCCAGAGAATCACTTATTTCCACTAAGCCTCAATTTCTTCATCAGTAGATATCTCCTGCCTTATTTATCCCTTCCACAGTAATTCTTCATTGCTGATTCTAAAAGGTAATGCACTATGCCCTTCTTCCCTTTGTTCTTCTAATGTCCTCTCCTATCTGCTTGGGTCCTTGTATACCTCTTGGCCATCACCTGTAGTAATTAGGAAGTAAAGGGCTCCCTGTAGGGCAAGATTGAAAAAGCACCAGAAAATGTCCAGTATTCCTTTTCCTTCTGCATTCCATTTTAGGCTTTGAGGAGTAGAGAGAATGGGAAAAACCTCACCTATAGGTGCAGTTGCCAAGGCAGTACAGAGCAGGGGCCTCTAGTGCTTCATGAATACGTATACATGCACCTGCTCCTCCAACATACATACCCATGCACAGTATGAGCTGTAAGTTCTATGTCTGTATTTAATGTTTTCTGGGAAGACCACTGCCCTTCACTCAGTGCAAATGAGGAGCCACAACATAGAAGTCTTTTTTTAAAATTTTTATTCTTTAAAGATTTATTTAGTGACTTGAAAGGCAGACTTAGAGGGGGGAGAGACAGAGAGAGAGAGGGAGAGAGGGGGAGGGGGAGGGGAAAGGGGGAGAGGGGGAGAGAGAATCATTCATCTGCTGGTTCATTGTGATTTATGCTTTTCTAAATTTTTGTTCTCTATATTGGGATCAACAGTGACTAGTGATGTTAACTGTTATACCTTGAGCACCTGCTACATGCTTGATACTATCTCTAGCACTAAATAATATTATCCAACTTAATTTTTCTTTTTTTAATTTTTTATTTAGTAAATATAAATTTGTTTTTAGTTGTGTTTAAAGGACATATCTTGAAAGGGCGTTGTGGATTTCTGAAGGACTCCCCAGAGAATCACTTATTTCCACTAAGCCTCAATTTCTTCATCAGTAGATGAGCTGGATCTGAAGCCAGGAGCCACAAGCTTATCCGGGTCTCCCACGCAGGTGCAGGGGCCAAAGCACTTGGGCCATCCTCCACTGCTTTCCCAGGCCATCAGCAGGGAGCTGGGTCAGAAGTGAAGCAGCCGGGACTCTAAATGTCATCTTTGTGGGACGATGGTGCCCCAGGTGGATGCTTAACCTACTCGCCATAGCACCTGCTCTGAAATACCAGTCTAATTATCCCACCATGCCATCTACTCTCTCACAAAGAAAGCAAATGTTGAGACCAAAGAATACACTTATGATACTCTCTCACAGTGCTGCATCTTAGATGTTTATGAAAAACTGAATGGGTTTGTGGGTATAGCCAAAGGCTTAGAGTCAGGAAAATGTGAATGCTACTCTTGTGGCTACATTTTACTATCTATGAGATCTTAGTCATTTATATAATTTCTTCTCATTTGTCAAATGAAAATAGTATTTTTGGTCTTGTAATAGTAATGTTAGAAGTAAAAAATGACTATGCAAGCGCATTGCAAGTTTTAGCACACTGTTATGATTTGGGTAATAGTTTCGGTGTACCCTAAATGCCCATGTATTGCGAGCTTGATCCTCAAAGTCTTATGTTAATCATTAATGGGTTAATGTTAAGGATAGATTAAGGGTGGAAATTTTATACAATTTTGTTTAAGAGGTGGACCCAGTGGAGGGCTTTAGGTCACTGGGAGCCTGCCCATGGCAGAAAATTCTCATAAGAATGTTGGTTACATAAGCCAAGCATGCTCCCTTCCTTTCTCTACTTCCTGGCTCATCATGTGATCTTCTTTCTGCTAATATTCTGCCATGTAGCCCCACTAATGGGGCTGCTGGATTTTAGATTGTGGGCCTCCAAAAGCATCAGCCAAAATAAATCTTCCTTCACAAGAAATTCTTCCCAGATGTTTTAGTTGTAATGAAAATCTGACTCATACAATACAGAGAACAAACACAACATAGCAAATTCGACAACTATCAATCTTCCACCTACTCCTATTTGGTATTTGTATTTCTTTTCTGGGCATGAACTGATTGATGTCTGTGAAGAAAATAGGAAAGGTATATTTAAAAGAAGTTTTTCACACTTTGGGCCTCTCTAGGGAGGGAGTTGATTAATTTTCCATGTCCTAACATTTGGGAAGTCTAAGTTCAAATCCTGACTCTTGTGTAGCCTTTGGCAAGTTCTTCTACTTGTAAGACATGAGCGTCATGATAATAATCGCCCTTCATGGAGTTGTTGTACTAGGGGAGCTAATACTTGTATATAAAAATTGCTTAGAAGGCTGTTTAGTACTTACTAGCTTTCATTAGCATTTCTAGTATGTCATTTGCACCTTTGCATGTTTTTCTTTGATTGACATAGGGAAACCTTGAGGTTTAGCAGTCACAATTTACAGATAGGGAAACTAACTGACAAAGCCCCATCTTCAAGCTCACGCTGCAACAAGTGTCTGGGGCTCTTTCCAATATGCTTGGTTGGACAATTGTCTTCTTAGACTCTGAAGCCGGAAAGAAGGCTGAAGATTCAAATTGGACAGTTAACCTACCTAGCAAGTAATCAGGACAAATTCATTGCTTAGCTAAGAACCAAGACTTTGAATTGGTAATAAAAAACATTTCAGTGGACTCCAGAATCTTGCAAGTCACTAAATATATAAAAATTAACATTTGAAAATCTTTATTCAAAAGGCAGAATGACAAAGAAGGATACACACACACACACACACACTCACACAGAGGAATATCTTCCATCTGCTTGTTGACTCTCCAAATGCCCTCAACTGCCAGGGCTAGGTCAGGGCAAAGCTAGGATCCAGGAACTCCACAGGTTCTCCAACATGGGTAGTAGGGGCCCATCTAATGCATCCTCTGCTTTTTTGGCGCTCATTATTTGGAAGCTTGATTGGAAGTAGAACAGCCAGGACTTCAACTACCATTCTGATATGGGATGCTGGCATTGCAAGCAGTAGCTTAACCTACTGAGCCACAACACTGATTCCTGAAATTAACTTTCATAGCATGATATTTTTCCAAACAATAATAATACTATTTTAAGACATTTTTCCAAGCAATTAATAGTAATCCTATTTTTTAAACAAAATCCACCAGTATTCTTGTTACTACTTAAAACTTATACTCCAATTATTTCCAACAGATTCCAGTTGACACATGAGCTCAATAAGACATTTAGAGATTAAAAAAAGAAAAATTCTCCAAAATCAGAGTTAAGCACCCTCTTTTTTTCTATGAAAGCTAATTCAAACAAATATACATATTTACATGTAATTTTATTTAATTCAGAATGAAAATAGGTTTATTAGGTCCCTCGGGGAGATAAATGTTTTTGTAACTTAGATTATCTACATTATTGAATATGAAAATGTCAAAGAAATAAATGGCAGTGAGCTTAGCCATTAAATGTTAATTTTGGGGGCACATCTAAGTTCATTCTGAAATTGGCTAAAGAACTTGAACCTGAATGGACTCAAGTGGCTGAAGGATAGAGGTCACTTATTAGACTTAAATAAAATGTGAGCAGTGGAATCTGCCAGGGCATCACAGACCAGTTGGTAAATCTCAAGGGACATTGAGCCAGGCTCTGGCTACAAGTTTCCTTTATTTCCTAAATTAAGAATAGAAATTTGTGCATTATTTCAATTTTTGATGAAGGAAAGTGTATACATTCACTCAAAGAGAATTTTTTTTTATTAAATTAAAGAATCAAACCTAAGGAGACATTTGTGGAATAAGAGTTTATATAAAGAACTTTCCATAATACAATGGCTAGTATCTTCAGTGGCAGCCTTTATAAAGACACTAAGATCCTTCTTAAATAGACAATTCTGATTTCACTGTTCTGTAGAGGCAGAGGCATGATATAAAATTCTAATTCAGTAATGGTCTATCCCCTTCCTTTTCCCCTCCCTCCATTTTCTCTCCACCAATCCCCACTCCTCTCCTCTCTTTTTAATTCTCTCCAATTATCATCTTTCTTACCAGTGTCTGGTAACCACTGGCCTGCTCTCAAGTTTTAAAAATTTTACCAGTGAATGAGATTGTGCAGTATTTGTCTACGTCTCTCTCATTAGCAGAGTAAAGAGACAGTCAGCAAAATGGGAGAAAATGTCGGCAAACTCTACATCTGACAGAAGGTTAATATCAAGAATTTATTATATGTATTTCAAACAACTCAGTAGAAAAAAAATCACATGGTTTTAAAAATTGGCTAAAACCTGGCCGGCGCCGCGGCTCAATAGGCTAATCCTCCGCCTTGCGGCGCTGGTACACTGGGTTCTAGTCCCGGTTGGGGCGCTGGATTCTGTCCCGGTTGCTCCTCTTCCAGTCCAGCTCTCTGCTGTGGCCCGGGAGTGCAGTGGAGGATGGCCCAAGTGCTTGGGCCCTGCACCCACATGGGAGACCAGGAGAAGCACCTGGCTCCTGCCTTCGGATCAGCGTGGTGCGCAGGCCGCAGTGCGCCGGTGGCAGTGGCCATTGGAGGGTGAACCAACGGTAAAGGAAGAACTTTCTCTCTCTCTCTCTCTCACTGTCCACTCTGCCTGTCAAAGAAAAAAAAAAAAATTGGCTAAAACCTGAAAAGACATTTCTCAAAAGAAGATATACCAATGGCCAAAAAAATACATGCAAAAATGCCCAGCATCACTAGGCATCAGGGAAATACAAATTAAAAAGCTCAATGATATGTCATCTCACCCAGATGCTGATGAGGATATAGAGAAAGGAGAACTCTTGTATATTGTTGGTGGAAATATAAATTAGTACAGTTATGGAAAACAATATTGTGGTTCCTCAGAAAATTAAAAATAAAACAAACTACCATAGGATCCAGCAATCTATTATGGTGTATATAGCCAGGAGCAATGAAACAGTATATCAAAGAGGCATCCGCACTCCAGTGTTGATCACAGCACTGCTCACAACAGCCTAGATATGGAATGCCCATCAAAAGGCAAATGCATGAAGAAAATACAGTATACAGGCACAATGAAATCCTATTCAGCCATAAATAAGGATGAAATCCTGTCATTTGTATGACATGGTTAAGCTTGGAGGACACTATGTTAAGCCAAAGACATTGTTAATTGGAAAAATCAAGATGTAGTAGTGTGTGGATGTAAAAACCAGAGGCAGATGAGAATGTGTGTGCACATGCGCATGTGCGCATGTATTAATTTGTGCAGGCTCCAATAACAGAACATCATGGACTGGGTGGCTTTGAGGAGAGATTTATTTTCTCACAGTTCTGGATACTGGAAGCTCACTGTCAAGATACAGGCACATTTGTTTTCTGGTGAGGGTTGCGTTCCTGGTTTGCAGATGGCTGCCTTCGTCCTGTGTCTTCATATAGCCATCTCTCTGAACTCCCATGGACAGTGAGCTTTGGTGTAGTTTTTTCTCTTTTTTCCCCCCAAATAAACAAATGAATGAATTAATTAATTTAGCAGAGAGAAAAAGAAAGCTCTCCAATCCTCTGGTTTACTCCCGAAATGCCTACAACAGCCAGGACTCTGCCAGTCTGAACTCAGGAGCCTTGAACTCCATGTGTGTCTCCAATGCAGGTGGCAAAGACCAAAGTTCTTGAGCCATCATCTGCTACTTCTGGGGATACACATCTGTAGGAAACTAGATTCAGAAGAAGAGCCAGGGTTCAAATTCAGGCACATCGATATGGATGTAAAAGTCCCAAGTAGCATCTTAATTTCTCTTCCCTTAAAGAATCAAATACTATTGTCTTATTGGATTAGGGCCCCCTCCTTCTGATACTGTTTAATTTTACCTCTCTAAAGACCCTACCTCCAAATACCATCACTTTGAGGGTTAGAGCTTCAACATACACATTTGGGAGAGGAACAATTGAGTCCGTATCTGTCTGTCTGTAAAATAAATGCATAGAATATCTTTAAGATGCATATTAACGTTAATCACATTAGCTGACCAGGATTGGGGAACTGGAATCTGCTGAGCAATGCATTCTTTTGTGTGCTTTCCATCAGAGAGGAGCCAATGTCACTCTTGCACAATGTATTTAAGAACTGAACTTGTCATCTTACTCCCAGACAAGGCCAACCCCTTCATCACATGGATTGCTACAGGGATGCCTGCTTCCATAGGCAGTATTATTTTTCAGGAACAAAAAAGCAACATAGGATTCTTAAGTGCTTATGCAACTGGTTGTTTTAGACCCCCAAGTTCTGCTCCATACAGTGTGGAACATAAAAGAATACGGAATGCTATAAGGAAAGCAATTGTGACTTATTGAATTAATCATCCAGGTTCCAGTTACATTTCATTTATCAATGAAGGAACAGGCATATTTTTTATAGCATGTTAAATGTTCAGCTTAGGTAGCCCACTTTATGTATGCAATGCAGGGAATTCCACTTTCTCTTTTGCTTGTTCCTCCATCCCTTCCTCTGCCCACCCAAATACCCATATGTTTGAGCAAACATTAGGGATGTTTACTACTAGCTTTGCCATATGTGTTCTGATTATTAGGTTGGGGAATCCAACTTGTTAAGCAGCTCTTACCCTCTGAGGGCAGGTACTTCATTTACTTCCTGCAAAACACTGAGATGCTCCTTTAGGTGCATCACTCCTGGTTTCATGGAAGCTGGGAAAGTGTCGGTGACGATTTCTAATCCAACCACAAGCCTGGGTGCAGGTACAAAGGATAATATAATGCCAGTGGCAATGAAAACAACTAAGTTTTTGACCATTATCAGCCAGAGTCATTTGTTGCAGGTTTAGCCACTTTGTCTTTCTCTCCATCTCAATTGCTTCTGCTCCCAAATGCTCCTGTTGCCTTCCAAATGCTATTAACTGTGGTTATTGCAATACTGGTTTCAGGACTGTGTCCCATCTTGTGTTACTGAGCAGCTTGGGTACTGGAACCAAAAGCCTCTGACATAGACTGCACCCAACAGCAGAGGCCATCCAGAGAGAGGCACCCTCCTTTGCTGCTGTATTCAGACCCCTGCAGGCTATCCTTGTCCGATGAAAGTGAACAAGGGTCTCCATCCTCAAATGAAGGGGAATGCTGGAGTCACTGCTTCCACTGTCTCAACCCTTTGGAAGCTCATGGCATCCCTTTTCCCCTTGAGAAGGTGAACTGACTGCCCCCTCCTCCCCCAGCATGTAGACACATGGCAGGTGTGCTTTCTACCTCCTGCCTCACTTTCTCTAGCAGTCAGGTCTTTGGGTGCTCCAGTATGGAATGCCATTGTCACAGTTGCCCAACCCACTGGGCAAGCACACAAGCCTAGAATGTGCTTCTTGGTAAACAAATCTTTCCCAATCCAGGCCTCATGTTGCTGCTGCCTCCATAGTCGCATGGTTCTTTGAGGAACACCCTATGGATGTTGGTGGGGGGAGGGGACACACATTCTATGCCCATCACCATGGTAGATGGGCTGGGTTAATGCTACTTCATGCCAGCCTGTACTGAGATAACCAAGGGGGCACACAGGAATGAAAAGCAAGTAGGATGGTTTGTGAAACCCCCAAGTGGAAGTGATTTCAGAGCACTAAGAATAATTATGGATTGAGTTAAAATGTCAGTGCATTTGAACTAAGAATATGAATAGAAATATAGTTTAAGGAGTCCAGTAAGCTTCAGGCTGCTTTCCCTACTGTTACATCAACATTGGTTTCCAATTCCAATAAGACAGTTCTCCTGGGTGTCCTTGGAAGTACGTCCACTGACAGCAGAGGGCAAGGGAAACATTTTCGATAGTTCTCTTCAAGGGCATGGATCAAAGGCACATACAAGGGGGCAGGCACTACTTTATCCAGCTACCAGACATGTGACGTGCCTGACCCCCTCTCAGAAGTTCTGAGAGCAGGTCCTTGGGGCTTGTTACTTACTGTATTCTCTTCAAAGCTTACGGAGTCCTGAGTGATCTGGCTCACGCCCAGGTTGTCAGCCTCCTGTCAGCCTCCCTGCTCCTAAGCACCAGTCACACTGGATTGATTCTGTTCTTCTAACAGTAAGCTTTTCCCCTCCACAGGGCTTTTTCACTTGTTTTTCCAAACTGGGGAACTTTCTTCTCCTAGGTTGTCTCATGACACCTGCTTACTTTATAGACTTCTGCTGTTTCACCACCATAGGAGGTGTTTTCTGACCATCTCTAAGGCATTCACTCCATTACATTATTCTGGAAACTTCCTTTTTCTTTGTGATGCTTATCATAATCTCTAATTGTTGTTTATTCATTCATGCACTTGCCTATCATCTGGATAAAATGTCAATTTCATGACAGCAAGAATTTTGCTTACCAACCATTGAACTGTAAATGCCTGGAGCAGAGCCTGGAAAAGAAACATTTGCTGAATTAAAGAATTGTTGTCGAGGTGTAGGGGGCTTCCCATTGCCTCTGCAACTTTTGGGGTGAAGGAGAGGCTCGAGTCACTCCTGGAATTGGGGGAGGGGTGCCTCCTGCAGGAGCCAAGTCATGTGGAGTCTGACAGCACATTCTGCCCAGTAAGCAGACTCCACTGCATTTTGGCCAATGGCAGGAAGAAGGATATTTTGCAGATGTTCCTGAATACCTGGGTTGCTTTCTCTCTCTGGAAGGTAAGGCTGGAGAACACATATTCCGTCAGTGTGCAGGGAAGTGAGCTATGATCCCTTACTTTTCTTATCCGTCTCCACAGGTATTTCTTGTGCAGTAGAACTTAGCATGTAGTGGATAAGACATCACGTGGGAAGTCCACATCTGATATCAGCATGTCTGGGTTTGAGTCTCACCTTTGCTCGCCTTCCCAGCTTCCTGCTAATCTGCATCCTGGGAGGCAGCAGGTGATGGCTCAAATATCTGGTTCCCTGCCACTCACAAGGGAGACCTAGACTGAGTTCTGGGCTCCTGGCTTCAGCGTGGCCCAGCACTGGCTGTTGTGAGTATTTAGGGGAGTGAACAGTGGGTGGGATAGGTCTGTTTGCCTGCCTTCCTGCCTTTTCTGTCTCTCTGATTTCCAAATATAAACCAACACCTATCTTATCTCATCTCATTTCATCTATGCACCTATCCATCCATCCATCTATTGGCATTCTGTCTGGTCCACAGTTTAACCTAACTTTGAATAAGCAAGATGCAATTTGAAGCTCTCCCTACTTATAGACTATAAGAGCTACAGATAAGAGGTAATTATGATTTGGTGTGAGAGGTATTCTGAATGCAGTTGAACTTAGAAGGGGATTCTCCTCCTCACATGGACTCACACTAGGTAGAGTGAGTCAGCAGCCCGGCAGGGCTCACAACCTGGGTACTCAACAGCCCCAAATAACCCGGGAATGTATTTTATTTCCCCAGGCAGCTGTTTCATGCCAGATTCAGATACAAGTAATTGACTTAACACCTACTGACTTAAGCCTGCTTTCTCCACGTATTTATTTTACCTGTCTGGCACCTGGAGGAATTTTCAGGGGATCAATAAAGCAACTGGGCCTGGGATCAAGGAGGATCATGCACTTTGATATGTACCAGCCCCCAGGCTGTGTTCCTCTTCCCAAACTTCTGGTAGTGAGGGCTCAGCTACCTACCTGAAAACCTGAGAACACCAGGCAACTCTTTTGCAAGCCAAAGTTTAAACATTGCATTAGACTTTGAGTAACTTATGAATTAAGTCTTTCCTGTTTAGTGTTTTTTCCTAGCAAATCTGGCACATGATAGATATTCAGGAAATACATGTTGAATGTTAAACAAATTGTTGCAAGACAATCAATGAGATTGAACTTTGATTTCTCTACTTACAAAACAAGGATAATAATAGATGCTTCAAAACAGGGGTAGGGCACCTTATTTCTGCCAAGATCCATTTGCGTATTTGTAACATAGTTCACTGGCCATACAAAATTATCAGCTTAAAAATCATCCTGCTATAGGTTGATGGAATTTTGAGTCCTGCCTGTGGCTGCCTTGGCAGGGCCATACCAAAAGATTTCACAGTCTTACATGTCTGTGGGCTGGACGTTCCCCACCCTGCCTTAAAAGATTGGCAATATGAATAACATAGCATAGAAGGGGTCATGTATTATAATGCCTGGTCCATGTAATCATTATTGAATAAAGGTTAGTTGAATCTAGATCTACGTGCGGAATGAGGAGTGAAAACTTTGGTGTATGCTATTATTAATGTGGATTCTAACCTTTCTGTTTAAGCCCTCCTGATGACATAGGTATTTCCAGTTGCCTCTGTAGCTAGACACTATGATTCAGTTCCACCCACCTGATGCCCCTGTTAGAAGTTGGGAATTGAATTAAGTGAGCAGACAGGCACAACTGAAGTGAGGGGTCCTCTTTAACTGGTGTTCATAATAGCAGACACAGGTGACTCTAGAACGGGAAAATAAGGGACACCTCCCTGGTGGCCTCCTGTATGAGGCAGGAGCCAGTAGCATTTGAGCTAACTTCCTCTACAGGTGGTTTGCGAACCATCCCCACAAACTAAGCCTATGATCTTTTCTTCAGCACCCTCTCAAATAAAGTGATTCTTTGAGTGATTTAATACTGTGTGAGTTTTTTAGAAATGCCATCACAAATTACCACAAACCAGATGGCTTGAATAAACAAAATCTCTCACACAAGTGAGAAACAAAGGTGTTTAAAAATCGAGCTGGAAGTCAAGGTGTCAGTGAAGCCATGGTCTCTGTGAAGCCTCTACCAGCATCACTCCTTGCCTCTTCCTAGCAAACCTTGGCGTTTTTTGGCTCGCAGCGTTGTCTCTGTTGTGGGCCTTCATTACTACATATGTCTGTGTCTTCACATAAGCTTCTTCTAAGGATGCCACCCCCTGGAAATTTTTTTTTTTTTTTTTTTGACAGGCAGAGTGGACAGTGAGAGAGAGAGAGAGAAAGGTCTTCCTTTGCCGTTGGTTCACCCTCCAATGGCCGCTGCGGCCGGTGTGCCAGCGCACCGTGCTGATCCGATGGCAGGAGCCAGGTGCTTTTCCTGGTCTCCCATGGGGTGCAGGGCCCAAGCACTTGGGCCATCCTCCACTGCACTCCCTGGCCACAGCAGAGAGCTGGCCTGGAAGAGGGGCAACCGGGACAGAATCCGGCGCCCCGACCGGGACTAGAACCCGGTGTGCCGGCGCCGCAAGGTGGAGGATTAGCCTAGTGAGCCGCGGCGCCAGCCAACCCCCTGGATTTAAGGCGCCCTCCCTTCCAGTGAGGCTCCTTTTAACTTTACATTTGCAAAGACCCTACTTCCAAAGAACATTGACGTCAATTCTGAATCAATTCTGTTCTCTGAAACTGAATTCTGAGAATTTGGCTGAGCCTCCAGGCTCCCATTGCTGGTGTTGTGGCATTCTCCTCCTCATGTGAGGTACTTGACATGTGTTGTGATCCACAACTTCAGGCTTGGGCACCAGCAACACACAGAAAATTTCATGGAAAGAGGGCTCCACTTATTGCCAGTCATGTGTGATCATTCAGGTCTGCCCAGGGAAAGCAGTAACTCTTTTTTTCTGGAAGCCTGCAGAGGCATCTAAGCAGGCTGGCTTCTCACTCTCCTTTGTCCTTTCTTCTCTGGCCTAATGCATAACAGGGACAGTCTGCTTTGGTAGACTAAGACTTTTCACACATAAACAGGCCTTCATTGTTGATTCTATTCTCAGCAAGAGAAACCTGCCTTAAAAAATGAATTCAAAATTAGGTCTGTAGGGAGTATTTCATTACAATATTAATGAAGTGATTGGGACTAGGAGGTAGTCACCAGGAAAGTATTAAGGAGGAACCTGGAAATCCAGTATTAAGTCATAACAATTACCAGCTTCAGTTACTGTTATTTGTACTTAGAATGCACCAGATAACATAAGGATGCTTCAGAAAGTTTATGGAAAAATCAAAAGATAAGTTTACTTCAGTGCAAAAAGTATTTGAAATGTATGCAGAGTTCTTCCATAATACACATTTTCCACTAAATTTTTGAAGACTTTATATTCAAATGATTAAATTTTTGACACCAAAATAAACTTTTTTTAACAGAATGATTATTTATTATAAATTCATTTGATGCAATGCTAGTTGGGCATTTTCCAGAGCTACGTAAATAATAACAAAATTCTGAAGTCATAATAGCAAATGAAAATATTATGATATTAATTACAAAAAATTTGCTATAATCTTTTACATGTGTGCACACAGACAACACAAACAATTGTGGGAGACAATGCAGTAAAATATCAACATTTATTATTGCTGTCCTTATGGAAAATATTTTTGTATTTATACCCTTATCTTTCCCTAAATTCTTTGTAATAATCATATGAGCATTATGTTATTAAAAATGAGTTAACACTGTATTATTTTTCCAGTTTCCTGGGAGGCTGCAATTATTTCAGATGAGAAATTCTAGTTTCTTTTTAAAGATTTATTTATTTATCTGATAGAGTTACTCAAAGAAGAAGAGGCAGAGAGAGAGAGAGAGAGGGAGAGAGGTCTTCCATCTGCTGGTTCACTCCCCAGTTGGCCGCAACGGCCAGAGCTGTGTCAATCCGAAGCCAGGAGCCAAGAGCTTCTTCCAGGTCTCCCATGTGAGTGCAGGGGCTGAAGGACTTGGGCCATCTTCTTTTGCTTTCCCAGGCAATAGCAGAGAGCTGGATCAGAAGTGGGGCAGCTGGGACTAGAACCAGTGCCCCTATGGGATGCTGGTACTGCAGGCAGCAGCTTTACCCACTATGCCATAGCGCCGGCCCCAAATTCTAGTTTATTTTCAGAGTAAACCCTGCACTAATTCTCTCCTTACACTGTCACTATCTGTTTCCAACAGGGTTGTTACTGTTTAGACAGATGCAGAAGCACAACATTTCCGTCTCTTCAGATGTAAATATTCAGGCAAGAAGGAATCTTTAAAAAAACATGTACGTCGGTCTCTATTTACCCATTCAGTTCCTATTTATTAAGTACCAGGCATTGTACTATGCCCCAGGAAAACAAGGAGCAAACAAGCAAAATTCCATTATGCATTGCATTTATATTGTTATGGGAAATAGGTAATCTCCCTGTTTAAACTATGATAAATGTTATGAAAAAACATATAACGCTAAGAATATAAAAGGAAAATCTGATATTGTTATTTTTTCAATAAAATGTTGCAAAATAAACTTTTTAAAATTTCATTTTCCATGAACTTTTTGAAGTACCCCATGTATGTGTGTATATGTACATATATATATACATGTATATATATGCACACGCATGGGGTACTTCAAAAAGTTCATGGAAAATGAAATTTTACACACATACATATTCTCTCATACATATTGATACATATATAAAAACTGAAGATTATACAATTTTATGCATTATGAATTATATAAACACAGACACACAGGAGTATATATACATGCCATATTATTTTTTATTGCTGCCATAGCAAATTGTCCCAGACTTGGTGGCTTAAAACACCTTTATTTATTACCCTCCCTCCCGCTGGCCCAGTTAGGGCAGAGGTTAGAAGTCAAGGAAGGAAGTAGCTCAACTAGATCCTCTCCCCAGGGAGTTACAAGGAAGCAATAGAGCTGCTGGTTAGCAAATGGGGAAGACTCCACTTCCAAGCTCATTTAACTTCCTGGCAGAATTCAGTTCCCTGTAGCTGAAGGTCTGAGGGCACCGTTTAATTGACACACGGCCCTTTCATCTTCCAGTCAAAAATGGCTCACCAAATCCTTCTGTGACTTAGAATCTCTGACTTCCCTTTCCGCTACAAACTGCAGAAAGAGCCCTGCTTCCATGTGACCAGATTAGATCTACTCAGATAATCCAAGACAGTGTCCCTATGTTAATGTCAACCTATTCGTAAACTTAGCTATCTCTGGGACTCACTTTTGTGATGTTGCACAGCGTATCTGTGAAAGTGACACCTTTCATAGAGCTGTCATAGAGGCCAAAGTTCTGCCTACAGCAGAACTAAATCTAAGAAAACTGAGGAGTTACCTACATGTCAAAAGGCAGAACTTTTAGTTCACTGATTCTTTCCACAAGGCAGAAAACCAGGATCAGCAGTTGGTGAGCAGGAGCCTAGGAGACCTGATGGTAGGCTTCCAGGCCAGGACCCAGGCCTGTGGCACAGGAGAGCCAATGGTGTGTGCTCCAGGCTGTCTTAGTCCAAAGTCAGGAAAAGCCTAATGTCCTTGCATAGAGACAGAATTCTCTCTTGCTCAGACTTTTGTTCTGTTCAAGCCATCAACAGGTTGGATGGGGCCTGCTCACACTAAGAGCAGTCTGCTTTATTCAGTTGACTGTTTCAAACAATCATCTCACTCAGAAACACCCTCGCTGACACCCACAATAATCAGACCAAATATCTGGGGACCCCCTGGCTCAGTCAAGTTGACACATAAAATTAACCATAACCCTCTGGATGGACTGACATTGATAAGCGAAAATAACTCATCTCCCCTCTGTGAAGAGGGCACTCAAAATAGAAATTGAAAATATTAAAAAATTAAGCTGTAGATCAAGTCTAGGGTCTGAATTGCCTTACCAACTCTTCCCTCCAGTCTTCAAAGTCTCAGCTGAGTCCTGTGTTTTTCTGAAGCCTTTCTGGACTCATAAAAGAAACTCTCTCCCCTTCTGCCTTTGTGATACTGCTTCTCTCAACAGGTATTGTGGCTTCTTGTAGCCATCTCAGCATCACACAAAAGAGCAGCGCAGAGTCTTGTACAAGGCAAGAGCTCAGTGAATGCTTTTGAATGAGTGAATGATCTGATAATGTCCTATTCCTGGGCATACTAAGACCTTAAGAAAGAAATTGGAGGGGGTAACAGGAGGCTCAGGAGATGAGTGTCTGTTGGAAAGAACACTGGAGACCCAGGGCTTAGTCTGAGTTGTGCCATACAGTACTCCTGGGGGCTTGGCAGATTGCTCAGCCCTTCTGGGCTTTGGTTTCCTCTGCTTTATTACTGTCACTCATACACCCATCTTGCCTATCTCAGAGGTACTTGGAGCTTTTCAAGGAGATAGGATAGTGACTGGTGTGAGAACACACATAATACCTTAAGGATGATACAGCAAGTGTGATGGGTTATTTATGTTTTGTTGATTCATAGGTGTTTGAGGTGCTATGTCTGCACATTATCAGTTTCTTGAGATCGGGAATGTAGGTGCCTCTCAGTGTCGAGGACAGAGAAGAGACTAACTGGGGGTTTGATGCTCTGAATGTTCCAACTTGAGTGTGCATTGTGCTTGATGAGGCTAAAAGGGATTAGTGATTTCCACATTTCAAGAACTGCAGTCATTAATGTTACCTAAGCAGGAAACCTACAAAACCAGTTTGGTGAAGAGAAGAACACAAGGGAAGACCCCTTAGCTCCTCTGAAAGAGTCAGGTGTAGGGCACTCAGCACTAAGGAGAGACATAGATGCATCTAGAATCCCAAGCTTTGTAGCCTGAGCACCAAAACACTTGCAGTGTGCCTGAATGCAAGGACATTAGGCTTTTCCTGACTTTGGACTAAGTTTTCCTGCGTTGGTATAAATGGCCATTACAACAACCCTGTGTGGTAAATGCTAGTATCCCCTTTTTGCAGTGAGAAATCTTGGATGGTGAGAGAGTAAAAATAACTTACCCACCAAGTGCTTGTAGAACTGTGATTCGCACTGGTGTCTGAGACAAAGGCCCTCACTTTTTCCATTATACTAAATGGAATATGTACCAAGTTTATAATTTAGAGTTTAACACAAGTCCCTTTTAATGTCTTTTTAAGGAAAAATTTGGGCCAGCGTTGTGGCACACAGGTTAAGCCATTGCCTGCAATGGTGGTACACCATATGAGTGCTGGCTGCTCCACTTCTGATCCAGCTTTCTGTTAATGTGTCTGGGAAAGTAGTGGAGGATGGCCCTACTCAGAGCTCTGCCAACCACACAGAAGACATGTACAGAGTTTCAGCCTGGTGCAGCCCTGGCTGTTGTGGCTATTTGAGGGGTTAACCAGCAGTTGAAGATTCCTTCTCACCACCCCTCCTTCTTTCTCTCACTACCTACTTCCTTCGGCTCTACTTTCTCCTTCTTTTGTAACTTTGCCTTTCAAATAAATAAATAAAAAGATCTTTTAAAAATAAATTAAAAAAGAGAAGTTTAAAAAAGAAAGAAGTCATTCTGATAGGTGAATTCTTTTAACTAGCACTCTTGAAAATTATCATGTTATGGGGTATCAGTTCATTATCAGGCTCGAGCTTTTAATTTTCTGTGAAGATTGCTTTCATTTATAACCAATTGGTCTAACATACCTCCCTCCCTCCCTCTTCAGTGAGTATCACCAAATATTTGCAACAATCCCCCAGATATTTTGTGCTAACCAAGAACATGGTTGTTATTGCTTTAAATGATTAAATTAAAATTTACCCCCGAAGGGTTAGGACTCTGAAAACATACCATTTTGTTGGTTTCAGGCACAGAAATGAATCTACTTGGAAAAAAAGAGGTCAGATTAATATAATTGTGCTGACCCCTTGGTCTCTGTGGGCCTGGGTCTGGGGGTTTGGGCAGCACGCAGCCTCCTTGAAGAAGCCTCCCTGCCTTTGGGCAGGAAAAAGGAAGCAAGACCTAGGGAAACAAAGTAATACAAAAAGAGGAAGGAGGAAGTGAGTTGTAGGGAAGAAAACCATGAAGGTTGTAATTATAATTCTAAATGATTCAAATATTTTGGGAGAAATGCAGTATGCGAGGAATGAATATTCCCTGAAAATAAGGCTCATATAACATCACATGTCATTCAGTTCACAAATAATTTGTGAGCCTTTGGTCAGTGATGAGCAAAATTTTTATTCTAGTGGCATTACTTATTTTTTTCCTCTTGTTCACCCAAGATGCACTAATATTTAATTGAAACAGTCAGTCAATCCACAAACTTTTAAGGATCTCACACTATATAAAAGATACAGTCTTGAGTGCTGAGGAGCAAAAAGATGCATTAAGGTTCCTGACCCTGTTCTCAGGGAGTTACCAATTCTGCAAAGAAACTGATTTATAGTTATGCAAAGTAGGAAAAATACAAATAAAATATGAAGATGTTTCAGAAAAGAGAGGTTCTTATTTGTGGTAATCTGTGATGCTGCCTGTGGTAGGCATTCCTAAGCCAGTTTACTTATGTGAACACTTGCAGGCAGCTGCATTGCATTCTGGGCAAGGAAGATACTGATCTAGAATCTAAGAGATGAGTATGAGAACCTAGGGTTTGGTTGATGGGAGTGTAGGGAGAGGCTGACTGCAACCAGATTTTTGCAGAATGATTTCAGTGCCAGGTGCAGCAGTTGACATCTGATCAGGAAAGCAGAACCATTACAAATACTATGGCATCGGGATTTGTTACAAGAATTAGACCTAACAGAATTGAGGAGCTGGACTATTTTGGTTTTCTCTTTTATAAGTGAAAAATTAGTCTCAAGATTGGTATCTTAAAAACGACATCCATTTTACCTGCTCGTCAGTTCTTTCATGAGTCTGATTTGGGATCTTTTATGTATCAGTGGTCAGCTGGTGGTTAGGTGAGTGTATCCAAAATGCCTTCACTCACAGACATGGTGAGGCTGTTTGTATTTTCATGGTTCAAACCTAGATGAGACAGCAGGTTGGAAGATGAGAAGATGAAATATGTAATAAAGATACACATAAACTTGGAAAATAATTAGAGGAGTGGGTAGTGTTTATAAGGAGACTTTGAAGATGATTTGGGGTTTTTGAATCTAGCTAAAGTGAATGATAATGAGTAAAAAATTTGAACAATGAGGAGAGGAAGCAGTCTTTGAGGAAAAGATAATGCGGTCAGTTTTGAACAGAGTGAGTGTTTTGGTTCGGTGGTTGAGTTAGGCGAGGATAACCACGAGGCAGTTGGGAAAGAGGTTGGAGGCCAGAGAATAGCTTTTGGAGCTGTGTGAGAGGAAGTGGTTATTGTAGTCATGAAATCTTATCAGATCGCCAGGAGGAGAATAGGGATGAAAAATAAAACTTTAGAAATTACTTGTGCATTAGGGGAAGTTGTTCAATGAGGCAGAGGTGGGATGAAATGCATTACTGCATTACAACAGCCAATGAGACAATTTGAGAAAGAAGGGGATGTTTTGTTTTTCCACTGCTTCCATAACAAATTATCACAAACTTGGTGTGAACAACAGGAATTTGTTATTGTTATTTCTGTAAATCATGTGTAGTGTGAATCTCATGTGGCTGAAATAAGTGTCATGAGACTGTGTTCCTCTCTGTAGGCTCTAAGGGAGCCTGTTCCTTAGTGCTGTTGGCAGAATGAACTTCCTTGTGGTTGTAGGACTGAGGTTCTGCTTTCCATCTGGGGGGTGCCAGAGGCTCTTCTCAGACTCCGGAGGCTGCCTGTATTCCTAGGCTTGAGGTTTCTTAACTATCTTCAAAGCTTGCAAGTGGGTTGAGTCCATCTCACACTTTGAATCTCCCCTCTTTCTCTTTTTGTCACAGCTCTCTGACTGATACTTAGATCTAAGGGTGCATATGATTAGATTATACTTGCTTGGGCAAAGTGTTAAACTCTAATCCTCCATCTATAACCTTATTCACATCTGCCAAGTCTCTTAATGTCATGTATTGAATTCATAGGACCCAGAAATTTAGTCATATTTGGAAGGTCATTATGCTGTCTATTACATTATTTTCATGTAATGCAAAGGCTAAATAGAATTGAAAATAAGAAAAGAATTTGTGGAGGGTGGAGCAGGTATTTGGTACAACACTTAAGGTAGTTCTTGGGATGCCCTCATCTCTCACTGGAGTGCCTGGGTTTGAGTCCCAGTTCTGCTTCCAATTCTAGCTAATATACACCCTTAGGAGCAGCAGATGATGGCTCGAGTGCATGGGTCTCTGAAATCTACATGGCAGATCCAGATTGAGTTCTAGAAACTTGGCTTTAGCCTGGATGGATGTTGTGAGTATCTGGGGAATGGACCAAGGAATAGAAGATATCTGTCTGTCAAACTGCTTTTCAAGAAAATTCTAAAAATAAGTAATTAAAAGGACCGCTTCCAGGTTATGTCACATTTTTTTAAAGGAAGAGTTTGAAGAAAAGAGAAAGCCATCATTTGGAGGTAGGCATTGTGCCTGTTTAGCACTTTTTTAAAATGACAAGAGAAGTCTCCGTCCTTGAGGTAGGTGGTACGCACTCAGGACATTCCTCTGAGACATAGAATGGAGCATTACAGAAACCAGGATTTTGTCTGCTAAATTCACAAATTCTAAACAGATGAAAATAATGACAGAACTTAGTATGGTTTTGCTCAATGAATTTCTTTCCTTTAATTAACATGATAATTATCACTGTTATTAAATTATTTCATGTGTGAAGAAGCCAATTTTCAAAAATTACATTGCATTGTTAGGTGTTCTTGAAGTTGAAGACATTGAGACTAGAGTTCTAAAGATGGTAACAAAAACACCACTGCAGCTACAATTACCCTTCATTTGTGTGTACAAACAGGGCATTACTGAAGGCACATGTAATCTGCAGTTCCTGTGGTCTGTTTTCATGGAGAAAGTCTTAGATGTACCTGAATATTAAGGGCTCGTCCTTGTGGGCACACTTGCAATGCTTCTCTTTGCAAACATACTCACAAATGGTTGAGGGCCTTTCATGAATGAAGGGCAGGGAAGAAGCTCTCATTTTAAAAGTAATACCACTTAAATATTTATGATGAGTTTCAAATCACTGAGAATATTATTTCTTAATGAGAACATCAATAGGCCCACAGCTAGAATGAGGTTAAAGCCACTGCTAGTCTTCTAATGCATCAGCTTAAATAGTCCCACTGATACAAGCCACACTTGACTTTCTTTGTGCATTACCAAGAAGAAATAAATTTCACCATGAGGTCTGCTGGAGCAAAATGATTTACCTCAATGGTGTTTCTGCTATCCTAAATTTCAGTTTTTCCCCAAGAGTTGGCTACTTCAACCCTCACTGATTGCCTTTGACCACAAAGTTAAGAATTTCTTTTCATAGAAAATTTCTCAAGTGGAAACTTTCTGTAATTAATACTTTACCCTCAATTGCCAAAGAATTGCTTAACAGTATGATAGTCATATATTAATTCAAAGACAATTTAAGATCAAATATCCATCTAGTTATAGGGATATTGTTAAATATATGTAGTTTGCCTTTCGTTGATACAATTCTTTCTTAAACAGAGCCTTTTTTTTTTTTTTTTTTTTTTTTTGACAGGCAGAGTGGACAGTGAGAGAGAGAGACAGAGAGAAAGGTCTTCCTTTGCCGTTGGTTCACCCTCCAATGGCCACCACGGCTGGCGCGCTGCGGCCGGCGCACTGCGCTGATCCGATGGCAGGAGCCAGGTGCTTCTCCTGGTCTCCCATGGGGTGCAGGGCCCAAGGACTTGGGCCATCCTCCACTGCACTCCCTGGCCACAGCAGAGAGCTGGCGTGGAAGAGGGGCAACCGGGACAGAATCCGGCGCCCCGACCGGGACTAGAACCCAGTGTGCCAGCGCTGCAAGGTGGAGGATTAGCCTAGTGAGGCGCGGCGCCAGCTAACAGAGCCTTCTTGTATGTTGTTTTTTGTTTTTAATGACTGATTTCATTTAATGCGGCCCGTGAAAGTAATACTTCTTAAAAATGAGGACGTTAGGCTTTGCTCCTCTGCTGACATTTCCTAGTGAAATGCCATCCGATTGAACTTTCTGTGTTTAAAGAAACATTCTCTATTTCTGCTACCATAGTTGCCGTGAACTGCATGTGGCAACTAAAGCACTCAGAGTGTGATTCGTATGGCTTGAGAGATTCAATCTTTATTTTTTATTAATTTTCAATTTAAATGTCACATTTGGCTATACAGCCCTTGAAATGCACCTAGTTTGACTAGAGTAGTAAGTTTCTAACTTTATTTAATACTAATTAATTTAAACTTAGATTTCACTGACTACATGTGACTCTTATTTACCATATTGCTGTAGAAAATTTTCACCAGTGAAGAAAACTTTATCAACATTTCCGTTTAAGAGATGATAAAATCTTCTAGAGTAGGGAGCTGGGTGGTTTTGTCTGAGCCATGGCAGTATGTCATGTGTTTAGTATTAGCAGATGTAGTATTGAGTAGAGTGTTGTATGGAGAATGCAGTCATACTTGATAAATTCTTTTTGCTTGATAGGCAATCTTTTTAAAAAGAGTTATTAATTTATTTGGAAGTCAGAGTTTCAGAGAGAGAGGGACACACACACACACACACACACACAGGTTGAGAGAAATCTTCCATCCACTGGTTTACTCCCCATATAGCTGCGATGGTCAGCACTGGTCCAGGCTGAAGCCAGGAACCAGGAACCAGAGGCTTCTTTCAGGTATCCTGTGTGGGTGGCAGGGGTACAAAACTAGGAGAGCTATCTTCTGCTCTTTTTCCAAGGCTATTAGCAGGGAGCTGGATTGGAAGTAGAGAAGCTGGGACATGAATTGGTGCCCCCACATGGGATGCCAGTATTGCAGGTGGTGGCTTTACCTCTTGTGCAACGATGCTGCCTGTTGATCAGCTTCTAAATAGGAAAACCTACTTTTGCAAGGGGTATTCAATGTTCATTTCTGGATTTTGATGTTGCAAAATATACTTCTGGTCATTAAAGTTACTTGTGGCTTTAGGATTACTGTACAGATTATCTCCGATTTATGATATTCTCAACTTTATAACAGTGCAAAAGCAATAAACTTTCAGTAGAAAACAAATTTGAATTTTGAAGTGTGACCTTTTCCCAGGCTAGCACCTAACAATATGATACTCTCTAGTGATGCTGAGCAGTGGCCACCATCTGCAGCCCTCCGTCACATACTCACAAGGGTAAGCATCGGATGCTGTGCTTTATAGTGTTTCGCTAAAATATGGTGTTTGGCAAGTCAGGTGTTTTAAATGCATTTCTGACATAAGATATTTTCCATTTACTATGGGTGTATCATGATATAGCCCTATCAGAATTTGAGGAGCATCTGTATTTTTCTTTTTCAATTCATAGTCCACAACTGAAGCTAGTTACAGCTACACAGTAGGATGCCTTTGCTAATCTGCTCTGCCACATTTCTGATAGAAATAGCTGACTAATTAAAACACAAAAAGCCACAAAGGATTGCGCTTTTCTGATATGTTTATCAAACAAACACAATATTTTAATCAATATACGGGATTGAGAGTAAGATTTGAAGAGCATCTAGTCTTGAGATAAATAAGATATCTCTCAGTAGACTTTGTAGAAAGTAGATTCAGGGCATGGGTGTGAGTTAGCAGGTAGAGTGAAATCCCCCTGAACTACTTACCTTTCAAAAGGTCTCTGTGTCTCAGCATTCTAAGAAAGCCCTGTTGGAAGTCTCACTAGCCTTTTATTTGCCCAGCACTCATCATTTTCTCTTTGAAACTGGTTGAAATGCACTTATCTTCACATGGAGAAGGGAGCTTGGGTAAAATGTGAGGAAATCCTGGTCCTCTGCTTTGGGTATGTGGACATATATCAGAGTCCACTACTGTTCCTTTTTAAAACTGTGCTGCGTCCTGCTAAGCTGCATGGAAAAGTTGATAGCTAAGTTTCTCATCCATGTCTGTTTTCAAAAGATATGGATGTTTTTAAAAGAGCTTGTACCACATCAGAGATCACACTCAGAAGCTACAGGTTTATCAATGGCAGATGGAAGTCAATGAGGACAGCTCAGTATATTCAGTGGCCTACAGCAAGGGCTCTAGAGTCAGTATGAGTTTGAATCCCAGATTTCTTGGGGATGGGCATTGCACAAATCACTTATGCTCTATGTGCCACGGTTTAGGAATAAACTAAATGAGAGTTTTTCTAGCAATATCTAAAAATTAGATCATGTGACAAGCAAAGGGTATCTAGTATGTCCTCAAAAAAGCTATTTATCATTACTATTCTATATTATTATTTTTGTTAATTTCCAAGCTACCCTTGAAAAGGAGTGGAGAATCTTACAATTTGTTAATTCAGAGAAACCAACTAAGATTGCACTGTTTGACCATTCAACAGAGATGAGTGAAATTTCATTACTGTAGCAAGCAAGGGGAAAAGAATCAGTGGAGTCCTTTTTCCAGAGGTGACCAGGTCATGTCTTCCAAGTGTGCTGCCAGTACGATTCTTTGTGGCACAAATTTTGCCATTGTGCGTTCCATCTGCGGGTGCCTGGTCTCCACCGTTCTACCTTCTCTGCCAGCTTCACTTCCCTGATTAGGATTGAGCTGAAGATCCACTCTGTGAAGTCTAAAGTGGAAGCATAGAGATGATCTATGGTGTTGAAGGGAACAAAGGCCAGGACGAGTGTCGCTCCCCCTCTTCATGGAGGAACGACACAGGACCCTGCACTGTTCTTTCGTCTGCTCGGCCCTCCCCGGGTTTGCTGCTGGTTCTTCCCGGGTTGGCTGCTGGTCCTTCCCGGGTTGGCTACCGTCCCTTCCACCTCCGTGGAAGGGCGGTTCCCCCTGCCACATTCCCCACTTCCGGCCGGCTCTCTCGGGGGCTGCACAGGTGTTCCCCTTAGATGTTCCTGGTGCATGCTGGCTCTCTCCTCTTTTATAGTCCTCCTCAGCCAATCCCAACTCGGCTGCCCACAAGCCGAGTACGCTGCTCTCCTCCAATCAGGAGCAGGGTCAGCTCCTGGAGGTCATCACTCAAGTTGGCAAGAGGCAGCTGCGTAGAAGCTGTTTTCTCCTCTCCCAGCGCCATATTGTGGGAGAGCAGATGCATAGAATAAGTCTTAATTCCAGTAACTTAGTCCAGTCCGGGTTGCTCCCCACAGACGAGGATGCAGGTTATTGCAGATCCACTCTGCCAGTCTCTGATTCCCGTTGACCTTCATAAGTGCTGTTACCGGAACACATCAGGGCTCCTGGACTTATCCTTTGTTCCAGACAGAAGAGGAGTGTAAATCTCTCCAGACCCAGTAGGATTTGGTAAGCGGCACCGAACATCTTTCTTACCACTCTCATGCTCATGATGTGGAAATGGAAATTTCCAGTTTGTTGTGTTGACCCTGGTTCCCTTTCTGCTTTGCTGCTCTTTCTCTTGGAGCTTGGGCCTCCCTGGAGTGAGGCTTTCTTCCAGGAATTTAGTGGCAGGTGTTCCCTTACATTGTAGTGGCCACTTGCCTGTCTGATTTTCTGAAAATAGCCCATTTAAATTGCTTGTCACATTCTGCTCATTTTATATTGGAGTACTTTTGTGCCCCTCCTGTTGGTCTTGCTACCCATTGCCTCAGATTTGGTGTGGAATGATTGCAGTCCCCAAACATTGTGCTTTATCAGAGCTATTTTCCTCAGATGTGCTTCATCTGGTGAGGAGGAAAGTGTTGTGCTGGTTCCCTTCTCTGGGTATTTCTGATCCATTGTAAATGCCTGTGTCTTATCTGTGCCTTACTTAGGATATCTGACCAAAGAATCTCAATGAAAGAACTACACACATGCTTTCATTTTTATTACTTATTATGCACTTGCTATATGACAAGTCATATGCAGGAGATCTTGCAGAGAGCAAGATGGTATCCCCACCCTCAAGAAACTCAGGAGAAATCTGATGTCTATGTTTTGTGTATGTGTTTGTGTGTGTGTGTGTGTACCCGATTTTGAATTTTCTGCCATGGCTGTGTACTTACCAACTTGTAGGGATTTTGCCATGGAATAATCTATTTTAAAGTCCTAATGTTCAATAATCATAATAATTTGTTTTTGCAATTTTCCTGTATTGTTTAGAATGAACACCTTCATTAATGTAGTTGGTGTAGCTAGCTGGTATATGTAACAGCAGTGAGGAGTTCTGAGTGATTATAATCATTTTGACTATCATTGACCTAAATGTCATTCAGCAATGTACTTTCAAAGGCAGAAATTTGTTTTCTTGTAGTGGAGTAATTGTGTATGTGTTTAAATATTTATTTCTTTGAAAGGCAGAGTTACAGAAAGAGAGGAGAGAGAAAGATAGATAGAGTTGTGCGGTGGGGGGCGGGGGGTCTTCCATCTACTGGTTCACTTCCTAGATGGTTGCAATGGCTGGGGATGGGCCAGACCCTGCTGAAGCTAGGAGCCAGGAGCTTCTTCAAGGTCTCCTACATGGGCACAGGGGACCAAGAACTTGGGCCATCTTCCACTGCTTTCCCAGATGCATTATCAGGGGAATGAATCAGAAATGGAGCAGCTGAGACTCAAACAAGCGCCCATATGGGATGTTGGCATTGCAGGTGATGGCTTCCCCTGCTGTGCCACATTGCTAGACCCAGTGTATATGGGTTTTAAGTAAAAGATGTTGCACACTAGTTGTTATTTGTTTTAGTGACTATCAAATATTATCAATTTAGCTGATTTTCTATATCATACAAGTCAGAATAATGCCTTGTTCCACTTACAAATAGGGCGGTTTTTATATTGCATATTAAAAACAAACCACTTGTGCATAGCATCACCACATTAGATTACAGATATTCTGCACAAAGTCCTTTTATTCACACTAAACTGACAACAGAAATCTCAGCTCGCAGTTGTGTTTTGGCAATATCTAACATAATCCGTTTGAAATTCAAGTTAACTTTCATTTTCCCTCACATCAATGAAATATAGAAGCTTGGTTTGCTGTGTTCATCTTCATCAGGACAGAGGCGCTTGTGTTGTAACAGCTGCCACATAGTAGTTACTCATGTTCGCTATTGAGAGAGTGTGGCTAATTTGACAGAATATGTACACTGTATTGTTTTAAGTGTGGTAAAATGCACATTGCATAAAGCTTTCCATCTTAACAGTTCTTGAGTGTATGGGTCAGTGGCTTTTAAATACATTGATATTGCTGTGTTGCCATTACTACCATTCATCTATAGCAATCTCTTCATGTTACAAAACTGAGGCCTTGTACCCACTGTACCCATTATATTGTCCTTCCCCATTCCCCCCACCCCACTCCATTCATGACAGCTACTATCTACCTTCTGTTTTTACGAAGTTGATCACTCTAGGAAAATCATTTAACTGGAATCATACAGTATTTGTCCTTTACAAGTGGTTTATTTAATTTATCATGATTTTCCTAATGTATCAGAATTTTATTCCTATTTAATGCAAATACCTCAAGATTTTTTTTAAATTTTTTTATTTTATTTTTATTTATTATTTTTTGACAGGCAGAGTGGACAGTGAGAGAGAGAGACAGAGAGAAAGATCTTCCTTTTGCCATTGGTTCAACCTCCAATGGCCGCCGCGGCCGGTGCACCGTGCTGATCCGAAGGCAGGAGCCAGGTGCTTCTCCTGGTCTCCCATGGGGTGCAGGGCCCAAGGGCTTGGGCAATCCTCCACTGCACTCCCTGACCACAGCAGAGAGCTGGCCTGGAAGAGGGGCAACTGGGACAGAATCTGGCACCCCGACCGGGACTAGAACCCGGTGTGCCGGCGCCGCAAGACAGAGGATTAGCCTAGTGAGCCGCGGTGCCGGCCAAATAATGCATATAATGTTATTGTATGTATCTACTATATTTTATTTATCCATCCATCTGTTGATAAACACTTGGATTGCTTCCATATTTTGACTATTGGAAGTCATGCTTCCAGGGACATAGATGGGCAAATATTTGCTTTCATTTCTTTTAGATAGATCTGTCATCTCTGTCTTGAGACAGCAAAGTCTGGGCCAGAGATGCCAGGAACTAGGAATACAGTCCCAGAGTCCCACATAGGCAGCAGGGACCCCAGTACTTGGGCCATCATCTGTTGCTTCCCAGGGTGTGCAGGAAGCTGGCTCGGAAGTGGATACAGACCTAAAACAGGCACTCTGATATGGGATGCAGAAGTCCCAGGCTGCAACTAACCTACTTTGGGCACCAAATACCCAACTCAATATGGTAGTTTTATATTTAATTGTTTTAAGAACTACTGTACCATTTTTATAGCAGATTTACCACCATTTTATATTTCCACAAACAAGACAAAAGTTTTCAACTTTATCTGCATCTTCGTCAATATTTTCTTTTTGCTTTGTTTGAGTTTTTAATCATAGCCATCTTAATGGGTGTGAAGTGTTATGTCTTTGTGAGATTAATTTGTGTTTCCCAAGTGATTAGTGATGTCAAGCAGCTTAAGTTACAGAGAGAGGGAGAGACAGAGAGAAAGATCTTCCATCCACTGATTCACTCCCCAAATGACCACAACGACAGGAGCTGGTGTGGACCTGAAGCCAGGAGCCAGGAGCTTCTTTGGGATCTCCCATCTGGGTGCAGGGGCCCAAGTACTTGGTCCATCTTCTACTGCTTTCCCAGGCCATAGCAGAGAGAGCTGGATGGGAAGAAGAGCATTTGGGACACAGACCAGTGCCCACGTGGGATGCTGGCACCACAGGCTGAGGCTTTAACCACTGCGCCACAGCACCAGCCCCGTCAAGCAGCTTTTAATATGTTTACTGGCCATTGGTTTCTCCTCTTTGAGTGAATGTTTATTCAACTTCTTTGGGTATTTTTTTTTTTTGCCAGGCAGAATTAGACAGTGAGAGAGAGAGAGAGAGAGAGAGAGAGAGACAGAGACAGAGTTATAGACAGTGAGAGAGAGACAGAGAAAGGTCTTCCTTCCATTGGTTCACCCCTCCCCCCAAATGGCCACTATGGCTAGCAGGCTGTACTTATCTGAAGCCAGGAGCCAGGTACTTATCCTGGTCTCCCATGGGGTGCAGGGCCCAAGCACTTGGGCCATCCTCCACTGCCTTCCCTGGCCACAGCAGAGAGCTGGACTGGAAGAGGGGCAACCGGGACAGAATCTGGCACCCCGACCGGGACTAGAACCCTGGTGTGCCGGCGCCGCTAGGTGGAGGATTAGCCTAGTGAGCCACGGTGCCAGACAGATGGTATTTTTAAATTATCTTTTGTCTCATAGATTTGAGTATATTTTGCACACTTTCCATCAGAGAAGTGATTTACGAATCTATTTGTCATTCTGTAGGTTGCCATTTCACTCCATTGACTTTGTCCCCTTAACACACAGAAAATGTAGTCCAATTTCTGTCTTTTTATTTTTGTTACCTATGTTTTTGGTAGCATATCCAAGAAATTATTGACAAATACAGTTACATAAAGTTTTCCTTTGATTTTTTTATTTCAAAGTTTTATAGTTTTCACTCTTACAGTGAGTTTTTTTGGTTCAGTTAATTCTATCTACAGTATAAGGTGGATATACAATTCATTGTTCTGCATGGATATACAGTTTTGCCAGCACCATTCATAGAAAAGACTCTTTTCCCATTGAATTATATTGGCATCCTCATTAAGAATTGTTTGGCCATATAGATGAGGGTTTTTTCCTGAACTCCATTCTATCCTAATTGATTTATTTTTCTTTATGCCCATGCCACACTGTTTTGATTATTGTAGTTTGGAGTAAGACTTGAAATTAGGATATATGAAGTCTCTAAGTATTTTGGTTCTTATTTCAAGATTATTTTGTCTATTTGAAGTCCTGGGATGTTTAATGTAAACTTTAGGATGGAGTTTTTCTGTTTCTGAAAAAAAAAATTTCCCCAGGATTTTGGTGGGGAATTGATTGAATCTGCAGATGACTTTATACTGACATCTTAGAAATATGAAGTTTTCAAATCATGAATGTGAGACATGTTTTCATTTATGCCCTTGTTTTCTTTCAGAAGCATTTTAACATGTTCAGGGCACAAGTATTTCTCCTTTGATTAATTCTAGTCCTAAATATTTTAGTCTTTTTTTGCACTATTGTGCATGGCATTGCAGTTTTAAATGCCTTTTCAGATTGTTTATTGTTAGTTAATAGAAATGCAACAGATTTTTCGCATGTTGATTTTGTATTCTGCAATTTTACTGAGTTGGTTATAATAGATTGTCTGGGATTCTTAGGGTTTTCTACAGTTAAAATCATATTGTCTGTAAACAGGGTTAATTTTAACTCTTTTTAATTGAATGCTTTTTATGTCTTTTCCTTGCCTCATTTTCCTGGCTAGTAACTCTATTATTGTACTGAATGAAAATAGTGAAAGTGACCGTTCGTGTCTCATTCCCAGCCTTAGAGAAACAACTTTTCTGTTTTTCACCATGTTTGCTATGGGCCTTTTATGGTACTGAGATAGGTTCCTTCTATTAGTAGTTTATTTAGGGTTTTTGTTGTAAAAGTATGTAGAATCTTATGAAATGCTTTCTCTGTATCAATTGAGATAAATAATCATTTTTTTTTCCTGCTGTGGTCTGAGATTATAGCTATTTTTTATTAATTGAACCATCCTTGCCTTACAGGAATAAATCCCACTTGGTTGTGATGTGTCATCCTTGACTGTGCTGTTGAATTCTGTTTGCTCCTATTTTCTTAAGGACTCATTCCATTATTTACATGAGAGAGACTGCTCTGATATTACACCTGAGGAAACGGAGAAATGAGAGGAGGCATGCTCTCTCCAAAGTCAGGTTGTAATTGTCAAGGTGGACAAAGTCTTATTGTAATTGTCAAGGTGGACAAAGTCAGTTTGTAACTGTCAAGGTGGACCCTGGAATGCTCCTGAATCCCCTTGGGTGCTTTTAGTTGGTTTGAGTTTTGAATGAATTAACTCACTACTTTTTGTTTTCAGAAATCAGTGATTCTTCACATTGTCAGGACAATGAAAGCATCTGCTTGGGGGTTTTAAAAATTGTTTTGGCCTGCATCCCATTCCCACAGATTCTGATTATCTGATTAATTCGCTTTGTGATGGAGAGGAGCAGCCAGGTAATGAGATATTTGTTGTGTAGCCAGGGTTATGCTCTTTGATTTAGACAAAATAAACACAATAAACACCTGGTTATTGTTCTTGTAAGTCAGCAGAAGATCAATAACCTGGAGACACATCACTTTCAGTTATGAAGTGCAGCCTTAAGACAGCATCGTGGAGGGATAATGTGGAGATAGATCTCAGCATTATGGATTTTTAGTTTCTCAAATTGGAAAGACCCTAAGGAAGCCATGTCCTTTTTTAAGTATTTATTTGAGAAGCAGAGAGACAAAAGTGGAGAGACAAAGAGAAAGAGAGCTCTGATCTGTTGATTCACTCCCCAAATGTCTGCAATGACTGAGGCTGGACCAGGGCTGAAGCTAGCAGTCAGAAACTCAACCCAGATCTCCCAGGTGTGTGGCAGGGACCCAATTACTTGAGCTATCATGAGCTGCCTTCCCTGGGTCTGCGTTGCCAAAAAAGATGGAGTCAGGAGTCAAATCCAGTTCTCAGGTATGGAACACCAGCACATTAACTCATCAACCACTATGCTTGGCACCACCTCTGGGCAAAGTTATTTTTTGGTTTGTTTGTTTGTCTGTTTATAATCAGATGAAAAAAAACAAGACACCATCAATAAGGAATGGATGGATGGTACATTTTAATAATAGAGCCGTCTTCATGGCCAAGTTGTAATCAGGTAGTGGGAAAATCGCTAGTGCTGATGAGAAGACTACTCAACAGGCAGCCCATTCTCTGCTTTCATATTGAGAGACATCAAGCTTGCTGGCTAATAGCTGTGCTCACTATAGGAAAACTGCCAGGAAAAAATGGGGGCAAATAAACCTATAATTCTACATTAGTTTCTCCAAAAGTCACTGTAGTTTTTAATCCCCTACAGAGTCTTAATAAAATACCTAACAAAATTTCCTCAAAGAAATCTTTCTGAATCCATGGCCTTGTCAAAGATGTATCTTTTTTTTGCTTATTTTAGCAAAGATTTTAAAGAAGATTAAAACTTAGTACAATAGACTTTTATTATAGGCCATATTCAATAAAATTTCACTTCAAAGGCTATGTTGCCTTGCTAATTGATTTATATACAGTGTAGAAAGTCTTATGCAATGTAGTATACAAGGTGTCACATTTATAATTGATTAAATACTGTACTTATAACCACTCTTATAAAGAAGTTGGGCACCAGGCCTCAGTTAAAAACAGAAACCAATTTTACAAGATTGCTTTTATGGGAAAATAATATTTATTTCTCGTAGACTCACAGGATCTCATTCAGTGTACAACCTGTTCATGATCAGCTCAGTGAATCTATTGTAAAATGCCTGCCCTCCTTCTTCCTACGACAGGACAAGATAGAATTTTTTCCTATTTCCTACCCATAATATTTATTGATGATGTTTTAGTTAGTTAGGAACTCAAGTTAATCATTTCAAGTGTCAACTATTGCATTTAATCAATTAATTCACTGATAAATACTTTTGAAAAATTTATTTTAAAGGAGAGTGATAGAGAAAGAGAGAGAGAGATAAAGAAACAAATCTTCCATCCAATGGTTTAAACCCCAGGGGGCTGCAACAGCCATGGCTGGCCAGGCAGAAATCAAGAACCTGGAACTTTAGGTCTCTCACACGGGTAGCAGGGGCCCAAGCACTTGGGCCACCATCTGCTGCTTTCTCCAGTACATTAGCAGGGAGCTGGATAGGGAGTAGAGCAGCAGGGACTTGTACTGGCACTCATAGGGGATGCTGGCCTTGCACGCAGGTCCTTCAGTGATAGATACTAACTGGGTATCTATTATGAATTACATTTGGGGAGGAGAAAGACAGGATATAAAGATGCTCCCAATCTATAAAGGCAAAAAGGCATGTTATAACACAAGAAAGTACATGATTAACACAGGAGAAAAAGTGTTGAAGTACAGAGCTTAACAGATTTTTGTGCACCATTTTTAATTGTAGAAATGGTACATAAGTTAGGTTTTGAACTATTTCAGTAGGCAGAGATTTTTTTTTTAACTTTTATTTAATGAATATAAATTTCCAAAGTACAGCTTATGGATTACAATGGCTTCCCCCCCATAACGTCCCTCCAACCCGCAACCCTCCGCTTTCCCACTCCCTCTCCCCTTCCATTCACATCAAGATTCATTTTCAATACTCTTTATATACAGAAGATCAGTTTAGCATACATTAAGTAAAGATTTCAACAGTTTGTTCTCACACAGAAACACAAAGTGAAAAATACTGTTTGAGTACTAGTTATATCATTAAATCTCAATGTACAGCACACTAAGGACAAAGATCCTACATGAGGAGTAAGTGCACAGTGACTCCTGTTGTTGACTTAACAAATTGACACTCTTGTTTATGGCATCAATAATCACCCTAGGCTCTTGTCATGAGCTGCCAAGGCTATGGAAGCCCCCTGAGTTCACTGACTCTGATCATATTTAGACAAGGCCATGGTCAAAGTGGAAGTTCTCTCCTCCCTTCAGAGAAAGGTACCTCCTTCTTTGATGTCCCGTTCTTTCCACTGGGATCTCACTCGCGGAGATCTTTCATTTAGTTTTTTTTTTTTTTTTTTTTTTTCCCCAGAGTGTCTTGGCTTTCCATGCCTGAAATAGTCTCATGGGCTTTTCAGCCGGATCCGCATGCCTTAAGGGCTGATTTTGAGGCCAGAGTGCTGTTTAGGACATCTGCCATTCTATGGGTCTGCTGTGTATCTCACTTCCCATGTTGGATCATTCTCTCCCTTTTTGATTCTATCAGCTAGTATTTGCAGACACTATTCTCGTTTATGTGATCCCTTTGGTTCTTAGTCCTATCATTATGATCAATTGTGAACAGAAATTGATCACTGGGACTAGTGAGATGGCATTGGTACATGCCACCTTGATGGGATTGAATTGGAATCCCCTGGTATGTTTCTTTTTTTTGTTTTGTTTTTGTTTGTTTTTCACTTTATTATGGACCACTTTACAACTCACCAAAACTGAGAGATTACTGCAATAAACTTACAGAAAACCAAATGAACCAACCAATTAATAATTCTAAACTCAAGGCCAAGCATTTTCATTTTACACAGATGCACTAGCCACTCCACTTCTCTGAAAACACTGGATTATTGCTAAGCAATTATAACTTTTACATGGAATTCTTCATAAGTTTATTTTTTAATTTTATTTTTTATTTTTTTTATTTAATGAGCATAAGTACAGCTTATAGACCACAATAGCCTCCTCCCCCCCGTATCTTCCCTCCCACCCACAACGCTCCCCTCTCCCACTCCCCCTTCCCTTCCCCTTCACATCATGATTAATTTTCAATTATCTTTATATACAGAAGATCAATTTAGCATATGTTAAGTAAAGATTTCCACATTTTGCTCCCACACAGAAACACAGTGTAAAATACTATTTGAGTACTAGTTATAGCATTAATTAAACACCTAAGAGTAATTGTGTATTAATTACAGAGCTCAACCAATAGTTTTAAGTAGAATATAAAATGCATCTTTTGTATTGTTGTGGCTTCCCCCCCGACCTCCCTCCCTCCCGTGGCCCTCCCCTCACCCACTCCCTCTCCCATCCCGCCCTTCATCATGTTTCATTTTCAATTACCTTCATATACTGAAGATCAACTTAGTATATACTAAGCAGGGATTTCAACAGGTTGCACTCACACAACTGAACCAGGTATAGGGTATTGTTCGACTAGTAGTGTTGTTTTTGAGTTTCATAGTTAAACATATTTTTTTTTTATTTTTATTTTTTTTTTATTTATTTATTTTTTTTTTTTGACAGGCAGAGTGGACAGTGAGAGAGAGAGACAGAGAGAAAGGTCTTCCTTTTGCCGTTGGTTCACCCTCCAATGGCCGCCGCTGCAGCCGGCGCACCGCGCTGATCCTGGCAGGAGCCAGGAGCCAGGTGCTTTTTCCTGGTCTCCCATGGGGTGCAGGGCCCAAGCACCTGGGCCATCCTCCACTGCACTCCCTGGCCATAGCAGAGAGCTGGCCTGGAAGAGGGGCAACCGGGACAGAATCCGGCGCCCCAACCGGGACTAGAACCCGGTGTGCCGGCGCCGCAAGGTGGAGGATTAGCCTATTGAGCCACGGCGCCGGCCCATAGTTAAACATATTAAGGACAGAGATCCTGTGTGGGAAGCATGTACCCAGTGACTCCCGTTGTTGATTTAACAATTGGCACTCTTATTTATGACGTCAGCAATCACCCGAGACTCTTGCTATGAGCTGTCTAGGCTATGGAAGCTCCTTGAGTTCAGCAACTCTGAATTTGTTTAGTCAAGGCCATATCACAGTGGAGGTTCCTTCCTCCCTTCAGAGAAAGGCGCCTCTCTCCTTGATGGCCTGATCCTTCTGCTGGGGTGTTGTTCATAAGGATCCTTCATTTAGATTATTTTTTGCCAACGTGTCATGGCTTTCCATGCCTGCGAGACTCTCATGGACCTTTTAGTCAGATCCGAATGTCCCAAGGGTTGATTCTGAGGCAGGAGTGCTGTTTTGGGCATTTGCCATTCTATGAGTCTGCTGTGTGTTCTGCTTCCCCCGCAGGATCATTCTCTCCCTTTTGATTCTATCTTTCATTATTTGCTTACACTGGTCTTATTTGTGTAATCTCTTTGACACTTACCCTATCTTTTGGATCAGTTGTGTATTTATATTTGTCACTTTACCAAGTGTGCTGGCATTGGTACCTGCCTCCTTGGTAAGGTTGAGTTGAAATCCCCTGGCACATTTCCAGTTCCACCATTGGAGGTAGGTCTGAGTGAGTATGTGCCATCCTATATATCTCCTCCCTCTCTTATTCCCACTCCCATGTTCCACAGAGATCAATTTTCTGTTAATTTTTAAACGCTTAAGAATGGTTGTGCATTGATTGCAGAGTTCAACCAGTGGTCTTGTGTAGAGCAAATCGAGCAACAACAACAACAACAAAAATACTAAAGGAACAAAATAGTAAGTTGTTCCTCAACAGTCTAGACAAGGGCTGCTCATGTCATTGTCTCTCATAGTGTCCATTTCACTTCAATGGTTATCATTTTAGGTGCTCATTTAGTTGCCATCGATCAGGGAGAACATGTGATATTTATCCCTTTTGGACTGGCTTATTTCACTCAGCATGATGTTTTCCAGCTTCCTCCATTTTGTTGTAAATGTCCGGATTTCGTTGTTTTTTACTGCTGTATAGTGTTCCATAGAGTACATATCCCATAGTTTCTTTATCCAGTCATCCGTTGATGGACATTTAGGTTGATTCCATGTCTTAGCTATTGTGAATTGAGCTGCAACAAATATTGAGGTGCAAATGGCTTTTTTCACCCCTTTAATTCCATTTGGGTATATTCCAAGGAGTGGGATGGCTGGGTCCTGTGGTAGGGCTATATTCAGGTTTCTGAGGACTCTCCAGACTGTCTTCCATAGTGGCTTTACCAGTTTGCATTCCCACCAACAGTGGATTAGTGTCCCCTTTTCTCCACATCCTCGCCAGCATCTGTTGTTGGTTGATATCTGTATGTAAGCCAATCTAACCGGAGTGAGGTGGTATCTCATTGTGGTTTTGATCTGCATTTCCCTGATGGCTAGGGATCCTGAGCATTTTTTCATGTGTCTGTTGGCCATTTGGATTTCCTCTTTTGAAAAATGTCTGTTAAGGTCCTTGGCCCATTTTTTTATTGGGTTGTTTGTTTTGATTCTGTGGTGTTTTTTGATCATTGTGTAGATTCTAGTTGTTAATCCTTTATCTGTTGTGTGGTTTGCGAATAACATCTCCCATTCTGTTGGTTGCCTCTTCGCTTTCCTGACTGTTTCCTTTGCTGTTAAGAAACTCTTCAATTTGAGGTAATCCATTTGTTTATTTTATCTTTGATTTCCTGTGCCTGTGGGGTCTTCTCCAGGAATTCTTCGCCTATTCCAATATCTTGAAGGGTTTCCCCTATGCTCTCAATTAGTTTCATGGTGTCGTGGCACATCTCTAGTTCTTTGATCCATGTTGAGTGGATTTTTGTATAAGGTGTAAGGTAGGGGTCTTGCTTCATACTGTGACATGTGGACATCCAGTTTTCCCAGCACCATTTGTTGAAGAGGCTGTCCTTGTTCCAGGGGTTGGTTTTAGGTCCTTTGTCGAATATGAGTTGGTTATAGACGTTTGGATTGATCTCCGGTGTTTCTATTCTGTTCCATTGGTCTATCCATCTGTTTTTGTACCAGTACCAGGCTGTTTTGATTATAACTGCCCTGTAGTATGCCTTGAAGTCTGGAATTGTGATGCCTCCGGCCTTGTTTTTATTGTTAAGGATTGCTTTAGCTATTCTGGGTCTCCTGTTTCTCCATATGAATTTCAGCATCGTTTTTTCTAGGTCTTTGAAGAATGACTTTGGTATTTTGATTGGTATTGCATTGAACTTGTAAATTGCTTTTGGGAGAATGGACATTTTGATGATATTGATTCTTCCAATCCATGAGCATGGCAGGTTTTTCCATTTTTTTTGTGTCGTCTTCTATTTCTTTCTTTAGTGTTTTGTAATTTTCATCATAGAGGTCTTTGACCTCCTTGGTTAAATTTATTCCAAGGTACTTTATTGTTTTTGTGGCTATCGTGAATGGGATTGATCTTAGTGGTTCTTCCTCGGCCCTGGCATTGTCTGTGTATACAAAAGCTGTTGATTTCTGGGCGTTGATTTTGTATCCTGCTACTTTACCAAACTCTTCTATGAGTTCCAGTAGTCTCTTATAGGAGTTTATTGGGTCCCCTATATATAGTATCATGTCATCTGCAAACAGGGATAGTTTAACTTCCTCCTTTCCCATTTGTATCCCTTTAATTTCTTTTTCTTGCCTGATGGCTCTGGCTAACACTTCTAGGACTATATTGAATAGCAATGATGAGAGTGGGCATCCCTGTCTGGTGCCAGTTTTCAATGGAAATGCCTCCAACTTTTCCCCATTCAATATGATGCTGGCCTTTGGTTTATCATAGACTGCCTTAATTGTGTTGAGGAATGTTCCTTCTAACCCTAATTTGCTTAGGGTTTTCATCATGAAAGGGTGTTGTATTTTGTCAAATGCTTTCTCTGCATCTATTGAGATAACCATATGATTTTTGTTTCTCAATTTATTAATGTGATGTATTACATTGATTGACTTTCGAATATTGAACCATCCCTGCATACCAGGGATAAATCCCACTTGGTCCGGGTGAATGATCTTTCTGATGTGTAGTTGGATTTGGTTTGCCAGAATTTTATTGAGTATTTTTGCATCTATGTTCATCAGGGAGATAGGTCTGCAGTTTTCTTTCTCTGTTGTGTCTTTTCCGGGCTTAGGAATTAAGGTGATATTGGCTTCGTAGAAGGAATTTGGGAGGATTCCCTCTCTTTCAATCTTTTGGAATAATTTGAGAAGAACTGGGGTTAGTTGTTCTCTAAATGTCTGGTAAAATTCGGCAGTGAAGCCATCCGGTCCTGGGCTCTTCTTTTTCGGTAGTGCGTTTATTACTGATTCAATTTCTTCCATGGTTATGGGTCTGTTTAGATTTTCTATATCTTCACGGCTCAGTTTAGGAATGTTGTATTTGTCTAGGAATCTATCCATTTCTTCTAGGTTCTCCAATTTGTTAGCATACATCTCTTTGTAGTAGTTTCTGATGATTCTTTTTATTTCTATTGTGTCAGTTGTTACATTTCCATTACTATCTTTGATTTTACAGATTTGGGTCTTCTCTCTCCTTTTTTTGGTTAATTGGGCCAATGGTGTGTCAATTTTGTTTATTTTTTCAAAGAACCAGCTCCTGGTTTTGTTGATCTTTTGTATTGTTTTTTTTTTTTTTGGTTTCAATTCTGTTTATTTCTTCTCTGATCTTTAGTATTTCTTTCCTCCTTTTGGATTTGGGCTTGATTTGCTGCTTTTTTTCTAGATCCTTGAGGTGCATGGAGAGTTCATTTGTTTGGTTCCTTTCCAGCTTCTTGATGTAGGCACTAATTGCTATAAACTTTCCTCTTAGCACTGCTTTTGCTGTGTCCCACAGGTTTTGATAGGTTGTGTTATCATTTTCATTTGTTTCTAGAAATCTGTTGATTTCTCTTTTAATTTCTTCGATGACCCACTGTTCATTTAGGATCATGTTGTCCATTCTCCATATATTTGCATATGGTGTAGAGATTCTTGGGTTGTTGATTTCAAGTTTCACTGCTCTATGGTCTGAGAAGCTGCATGGTGTAGTTTCAATTTTTTTGAATTTGTTGAGGCTCCCTTTATGGCCTAGTATATGGTCAATCCTAGAGAATGTTCCATGTACTGGGGAGAAATACGTGTACTCTGTGTCTGTGGGGTGGAAGGTTCTGAAGATATCTATTAGGTCTATTTGGTCTATGGCGTCAATTAGCTCAGTTGTTTCCTTGTTGAATTTCTGTCTGGTTGATCTGTCCATTGGTGAGAGTGGGGGAATCCCCTGGTATGTTTCTAACTCTACCATTTGGGGCAAGTCAGCTTGAGCATGTCCCAAATTGCACATCTCTTCCCTCTCTTATTCCCACTCTTATATTTAACAGCGATCACTTTTCAGTTTGGGATAGGACGTTCAAGGCTGAGAAAATGGTGTGAGACAAGAAGGCCATGGAAAGGGTTAGATGAATTTTAGAAACTATTTGCTGGAATATAGGATATGTGTGAGTCAGTAAGTGATGTGAGTTTAGACAAATGGGACTCAGAATAGCTACAGCCAAGCTATAGAACAGTTAAAGAATGGCCAGTGTCTGAGGTGGATCTGTAGGGAAAGAGAGGCTGAAGGAGAAGAGAGCACTTAGAATTTCCTGAAAAGGAGGGAACAGAGAGACAGATGGGTAGGGGATGCTTTCAACGCCGGTATGCAGGCTGGCTCAGTCATCTTGTGGGTGTGTGGCAGGAGGGCCTCCTTTTTAACCCTGACAAAGTGCACGTTCCGCTCAGTGCTCCAGCCTGTGGGGAGGCAGTGCCTTGGCACATCTACACTCCCACACGAGCAAGAGGAAAGGGACTCTTCCCTTTGAACATGAACTCTTTGAAAGTGCTCTGCGCTACAAGGGATTGTTTCTCAGAGGAACCTCTTACAGCTGGGCATCTGCCAACTCTAAATGGAGCTCAGACCTTAAAAAGCTCCAGGTTACTGCGAAGGTGGTACCCAGGATGGCTGCACTGAGTTTAATGTATCCTGAGGGGCTTTGCAGTGCGATGGATGAGATGGCACAAAATCAATACAAGGTCGTGCCTGCTTTCTAATCTGTGCTTCAAGTGGGGACGTACAAGCTTTGTGACCCCACATGTCTTCATTACCTGCATTAACTTGCCGAGCAGCTTCAGGTAATTCAGTTCTGGTTAAAACTCTGATTTTGGGTGCAGAAGGGCTGTTTCAAGACAGTGAAGACTTCCACAGTAGGCCCCCTTCTTAGGGGTCCTGACCCAGCTCACATCCTATGGAGAGTTCTGGTTGTGTTGCTTCCAGTAACACAAGTCCCCTGCACCTGCCTCTGAAGTCTCACAGGCTCTGCTTCCAAAGTGGATCATTCAGAATGCAAAATGCAGAGGCCAGCGAGAAAACAGGGGGTTGGGTAGCTATTCTTGATCTTCTCCCTGGTTATTTTTCTGTTTATTTTTGACTACTGATCTCCCAGGGCTTAGAAGTGAGAAGCCTTCCCTCTACACTTATCTCCCAAGAGTGTTTGGCTGGAGCCAGGCTGATACCTGATTGTAATGACGAACAGCTCAGCTGTCACTGCTGTCCCCTCTGGCTGACAGGGAAAGAAAACTCAAAGGAAAAAATGAACACAGCAAACAGGATTGTGGACGTTCTCAGTGGTAGCAGCTCTCCCTTCAGGAGAAATAAAGGGACCCCTCATTTAACAAGCACTGGAAAAAATGTCCTGGGACCCACACTTTTGCTGTTCCTGCTGCCTCTGCAGAAGAGCATTGCACAGGAACTCATAGGGGGCAGGGAGGAAGCTGGCGATCTTCCAGCATCCCGGGCAAAATGGCAAAAGTTCTCTTTTCAACTTTTGGCAACCCCCAAATAACCTGGCTTTGTGAGGTACTCATAGTTTACAAGGTACCTGATCTATAACAAAGTGTCCACTGTGCAGAACAGGAGGTCCGAGCTGGCAATAGGGTGAGGAACTTGGATAACATGAAGGATTTTAACTGTGAAGGTTGTTAACCCCTGCGATGAGTTGATGAGAGAGGCGGGGAAGACCCTGAAGAAGTCTTCACCCGAACACGCAAGTAAATGAAAAAACATCCTAGTATCTATTTCCTAAAATTCGCGGATATATACCAGGATTGACAAACGGTGGCTCTTGGGCTAGCTGTCTTTTTGTTTGTTTTTACACAGAAAGTTTTATTGTAACACAACCTTGCCCATTATTTCCATATTGTCCATAGCTTCTAACTGCTACAGTGGCAGAGTTGAGCAGTTGTGACAACACAGGCCCACACGTCCAACACACACAAAGAATATAGCTCTCTGGAAATCATTGTAACAGTAACTTGGCATTGTACAACATTTTGTAGCTTTCAAAGTTCATCTGGCCTCCGCACCAACCTGTGAGATGGGCAGAGGAAATCTCACTCCTGCTTTATAGGTAGGGGATTCAGCCCTGGAGTGACATCTCCAACATTGGTGACTACTGAAGGGTGAAGAATCCTTGTTGTTTCGGGAGGACCTGCAGAGGTCTGAACACTGAAGTGATAATGGTGTGCTGAAAAAGGTAGAACTCCTGAGCCCAGGTCTTGCCCTCTTGCTGTAACTGTACCCTTTGTCGGATAATGTTGCGGTTTGTCTCTCCAAAAGGAGGACTGTCCTTTCCTATTCCTCGCATTTGGGTTTGGCCCTATGACTTGATTGCTTTATCCAACATGTTAATAGACACGATCCTAGCAGAGGTGAAATGGGCATGCCATCTCTAGCACTTCGGTCGATGCCAAGAGTAGAACATGCACAGCCTATCCGCAGAGTCAAGGAAGAGGAGAGAGAAATGTACCACTGTCACCTGGATGTCCCTCAGTGCTCCTCTCACAGACAGAGCTGCCCCGCCACTCCAGTCTGAAGCAGAGCACCTAGCCCAGTCCAGCCAGGGTGCAATGGTGCCCAACCGAGCTACCCACCATTGATGTTTTAAGCACGGTTTGTTGCACAGCAATTTGTGTAAATAGTGGTGAATCCAGAGTATATTAAACTGCTACACAGTATAAGAAGTTGTTTCTGCAAAGCAGGCTCACTGTGCACTGATTACCAATGTGTACATATGCAGGGAGATGGAGCACACTCACTTGCGGCAAGTTCCATGAAGCAGATGTATGACTTACAGAGAGCCAACAGGACTTTGTAGAAGCCTAGGATCACTGTGAGTTGGTGTCCCAGCTCAGAAAGCTCCCCAGGTGGGTGGAGCCTCCACTGTGCTTGCTCCACTTGTACTACAGATGAGGGAGCCCTGGAAGGTAGTCTGAGCCAGGTTGTATACCTGGGGTCACATGACATGCTGGCCTGAATACTGGAGAGCATTCTATTCTGGGGATGTGGACTGGGATAAAGCCAGACTGTTTCAGCCACATACTCCCCCTCCCTCCAAAGCTGCTGTATTCCCAGTGCATGCTACAGTACTACAGAGCACTACAAGGAAGAAGGCAGGGAGGACTGGGAACTCAAAGCCACCCAGAGAATCGGCCTGCACTTTCCCATACTGATTACTGTTAGTATTTTTAAGTAGCAAATGTTACGTTCTATTGAAAGCATCCTCTCTGATGTTTCCCTGTTTTTCAGGGTACCTTGCTACCGCAAGTCTGCCAGGTAGGTCACACCCTTGCAGGATTGCACCACTGTTCTCTGTGCTGGCAGGAATGAGCTCTGAATATGTGTCACGAGCAAAGGATTCTGGAGGACCCACCCATTCCTAGAGAGCAGCGCTGTGGAGGCCTCAGTGCGCAGCTGACTTTCAGGGCCATCACACTCTCCTATTCTACTGAGGGTCTCAGATTTTTCTGGATCAAAAGCAGGAAGCCTGTCTGGACACCTCCAACCCAAGAGTGGGTCCCTTTCTAGACTGGGCATTTTGTATTCATGCGTCTCCTTTTCTTTCTAAATTTCCTTGGAGACTAGCAGTTCAGGGGGTGCAGAAATCCTCTGGCTTGCAAATACACTCATTTCCTCTGCTTTTTTTTCTTTCCCTCCCTTCATCCCTTTCTATTCTTGTTTACTTTTTATCCCACAGCTTAGAACTCTCCCGGGCTTGAATGCAGGGTTTTCTTGGCATGTAGTCAATTCAGCCAGTGAGTGCAGCATCTTGGAGAGTAAGCAGGAAGGGCTGGAGGCTTTGGATCCTTTGCAAAGCAGAAGAAAACACTGCCCACCCCTCCCTCTCCCATAAGCCCCTCCTTCCTCTCCAGGGATCCTGTAGAAGCTGGACTCATTCATCAACATGTCTTTCTCTCTTTAAAAAATAAATCAACAGAACAGGAGTGGGCTTTGGAAAGATTTTGTGAAAACTACTTAAAGAAACAGGCTCTTTTTATTCTGGTCACATGCTTCTGAGCTTTTCAAACCAAGAACCCTTCCACACTTAATTATCTAGATAATTGAAGTCCAAACCACATTCGACCTGACATAGCCAGATAATTTCTAGTCAAAGTATTTGAGAATAAGGGGGTCTTAGATAATTCACATGGTATATTTAGTACCATTTAGACTCACTGTGTTAAAAAAAAAAAAGAGAGCAGTACATTTACATAAGCAGGGAAAGAAACATTTCTAAGTCTCCCCCAGGCCCTTTTTTGAGGGGGCCACAGGAAGCTGCTGGTGCTGCCACCAGGACTCCATTGTGAAAACTTGTCTAGCTTTCGTTACTAAAGTGGATAGGTGACTGTTTCAGATAACATCAGCTGGTTAATGAGGGAAGGCCTTTTGTCTGCTAAGGCAACTCAAAGGGCCTTGGCAAGTGATTCCTGTCAGTGTAGCTCTGACCCACTTTTGATCTGCTGGCCTGCGTATAACCTCAGGATTTAGAATTAGGACAATCATGGTTCGATGTACTCATTCTCCAGTTCTTTTCTTCCTCTAAGACTAACAGGTCCCTCAGGGTTTTTTCACTTGTATCCATATTTATCCTTGTTGACTTTCTTAAACTGTAACCTCTGAAGCCCTGTGCATTCTGGAAACAGTAATTTCTTTGCACTGATGGCAAGTTGCGAGTTGTGTGCCTGCTGCTACTGCCATAGTACCTGTGAAGATGGAGTGAGTTTCTCATGTTTGATTAAAGAGACCTTGGCAGGTCTCCTTGCAAGAGGCTTGGATATATAATGGGTCCTGTATGTGGCTGCTGGAACTTGCGGCTCTGAGGACCAGCTCAAGGAAAACGTGGTTTGAGGTAATCCCCCACAGCAGTATCAAGATGGATTGGACCAGAAGGCAGAGAAGATGGTTTGGGGCAATCACTGCAATTTAGGCCAACTTTCCCCTAGTAAACTTCTACCAGGGGTTTGGTGATCAAATATTTGGTCTCACCCTTGGATGCACTGTGCACAGGAGCACATTAAAATCTCTGGGAGATTCTGCAGCAAAGACTTGTGGCTAGCTTTAACACAATGTTTCCCAAACATATCTGCCTGTAAGATCCATTTTCGTGTGTAGCACCGACTAACAACGTGTGGTACTAAGACTTGACAACTGTACAGGAGAAAGAGAGTGGCTCACGGGTGAAGGAGGACAGTTCTGAGGTCTGAATACCTCCATGGTCTCAAGTCTGGGAAGGAAGAGTCTGAGGCCAATATTGGCAGTAATAGGGGGAACCAAGATGGTGAGGGTAATGTCAATTTTGACATATTAGAATTTTGATCAGGATGTGAGTGACTGAATAAGCTCCAAACTTCAGTCTTTTATATCCACTCCATTAGTCCAAATCAAAAATAACAAACCAGGGCCCAGACCCAATTTATGCAGAAGTTCATAATGCTGCCTGGACAGGAAAGACTCCCTATGGAATATTTTAATTGGCTCAGCCAAAATTTGTCCGCTCCTATATTTTATTCCATTTCCAATTTAGTAGTCTGACAGAATCATAGCAAGTCAAATGTTATAATTAAAAAGAGAAGCAGAACTGCCATTTTCCCCTCAGCTGGGACAGAGGAGATTTAGAGATTTTGACTTTAACTAAGATGGCTTTCCTCACCCACTCCCAGGGGTCTCTGGACCGTTCTGCCTGGGACAGATTTACGTGCTCACTCTGGCTGTACTCACCATTGCTCTTGTCACTGCTGTTCTTAGCATGGTCCTATATCCTACCCACCAGAGGTTTGAGATTCCCCTCTGGGAGTAGAACCCTGTGCTGTCCAGTGATTCTCTCCTGTTTGTCTTGGACACTGTTCCAGATTCCCCTCTGTGCCCCAGCCCCACTCAAGCAGGTAGCCCTGCCTCCTACTCCACTGACAAGATGAAGCAAGTAAGACACAAAGTCCATCTTTACTTGGGTCCCTTGCTGCACATATATTTTCTTCTATAAACACCTATTAATTCTTCCTGCCTGTTTTGGGTGATAGTCTTGTTTCCATCACCCCTTCTTACAGTAACTTCAATTTCTCCCTTTCCATGGAATTCTACTCTGTGCCATTTTAATGGTCAGCTCCTTCCTGTGTGACCCTAGGCAGTTTCTTCACTAATCTCCACCTCAGTTTTCATAATAACTCCGACCTCAAAAGATGCTACACGAATTGAGCAATAATACCTACATACAGACACCCCATGCAGAGTCTGAGACAAATAAGAAATTGATAAATAGTAGGTATTCTTAGGCACACTAATTTTCACTTTAAGAAGTCAATTTTATTTGGGCAGTATTTACATAAAAATGTACAAATCTCAGACTTACAGTCTGATGACCTTTTGCAAGTATTGCTCTATATAACCACCACCACAATCAAAATATGGAAAATTTCCATCACTCCAGAATGTTCTTTCATGCCATTTACTATCAATGCCCTCCATACCTGGTCTACTTACACGCAGATCTGATCCTTATCACTTCAGATTTGTTGTACATATTGTAGGACTCCATATAATTGGAACTGTTCTTTTTGCCTCTTTTTTGTCAGCACACTGTAAATTCTTCTGTGATTGAATGGAACAGTAGTTCATTCTTTGTATTGCTGAGTAGCATTGCATTTTATGAATATGCATAATTTGTTTTTGTATGAAGACCTACAGTTTTTCCTTTCACCCTTGATGAACATTTAAGTTTTTCAACTGTTTGGTGTCAATAAAGCTGTTACTAACAGTCATATACAGGAGAGTTTTCATGGACATATATATGCCTTATTCATTTTTTTCTTGGCAACTATGTTAGAACTATTGGGTCATATGGCTAGTATATGTTTAACCTTTTAAGAAACCGCCAAGTTGTTTTTCAATATGGCTGTGTGCTCTTAAGCTCCAAACAGCAATTTGAAAGTTGCATTTGTTCTACCTCTGTGTTATACATAGCATTATTAGTTTTTCATTTTCACTGTTTCCATGACTTGATATCTCACTGGGCTCTTAATATGCATTTCCCTGGAGACTGGTGATGGCCATCCTTTCTTCATGTTCTTCCTACCATTCACATACCTTTTGTTTGTGAAGTGTCTGGTAAATCCTCCTCTTCTCCATTTTTATGAATAGACATGCTTGTTGTCTTACTGATTTAGAAGCCTTTTCTTCAATATATTTTGACACAGATCCTTTGTTAGACATATGTATTACAAGTTTTTTCAACTAGTCTATTTCTTGCTCTTCCCTCCCTCCCAGTTTTACTGTGGTATAATTGACAAATGAAAAGTGTATGTATTTAAGATATACAACTTAATATTGTGATAAATTCATACATTGTGAAATTATCACCATAATGAAGCTGATTATCATATCCATCATTTCACATAGTTACCATTTTCTTTTCTTTTTGTAGTGAGGTTATGTTGAAGACACTTTCCATCTTAGAAAATTTCAAGGATTTTAGAATCCCAATATATGGTTTGCTTTTTCGGTTTCATTTACCTGTGGTCAATAGGAGTTGTAAAATATTAAATGGAAAACTCCACAAATGAAGAATCCATGGTTTTTAAATTGCATGGGGTAGCATGATGAAAGCTCATCCATCCCATTCCATACTACCAGGAGCTGAGTCATCCCTTTGTCCAAGCCAGTGTATCCATAGTGTATAGATCCTCCCATTAATCATTCTGTAGCTGTCTTGGTTTTTACTTTTTTTTCATATTTGTTTGTTTAATTATTAGGGAGAAAGAGACATAGAGAAAGAGAGAGTACCTACACCTATCTTGAGGCTGGCCCAGGCCAAACCCAGGAACCAGGAACTAAATCCAGGTCCCCAATGTAGGAAGCAGGGACCCAGCTACTTAAGCCATTGAGCCTCTCAGGAAACACATCAGCATGAAGCTGGAAATCAGGAGCAGAGTCATGACTCAATTCCGGGTAACTGCTATGCTAATCAGCTGGCCCTGTCTGAGTTTTGAAATCGGAGGTCCTATTATCACAGTTTTTGTATTCAAGTAATGTTTATTTTATTCATGTTTTCTACGGTAAATTTTAATTTTTGATTTTATGTTGATGTGTATGATGTTTTAAATTAATTTTATATTTGTCAAAAGGTAGGAGTTGAGTTTCATTCCCCCATCTGTTCTATTTGTTTGCATTTATTCCAATTCCATTTGTTGAAAAGATTATCTTTTCTTCCTGAAGCTTCATTGAAAATCAGTTGAACTTGTGTACTATGCATCAGTATACTGCAATCTGTACTGATGTATACATATGTACTCCTGTGTTGGAGATTCTGTTTTGATTACGATGGCTTTATAATAGGCCTTAGAATTAGGTAGTGTATGTCCTCCAATTTTGTTTTTCTTTTATACTGTGAGGTTTTGTAGTTCTTCTGTGTTTGCATATACAGTTTCAATTCAGTTGGCTAATTTCCACAGAAATGCCTAACTTTGGAATTCAATTGAGTCAATAGATCAACTTGGAAAGTATAGGCATCTTTATATTGACTCTACCAATTCATGAATGTGGTATATATATTTATTTAGATTTCCTTTAATATTTTATAGTTTTCAGAATTAAGGTCTTCTACATTTGTTAAATTTATTCCTAAGAATCCCATGTCTTATGATGTCATTGAAGTAATATTCTTTTGAAAATTTCATTTTCTAGTTGATTTACCTGGTTCATAAAATTTAATCAATTTTTGTATTTTGATCTTGTATTCTGTGACCATGCAAATTTTATTGGTGGCTTCTTTAGGATTTTCCATGTAAACAATCATGCTATCTACAAATAAAGACAGATTCATTCCTTCTTTCCCAAAATTTATATCTTTTATTTCTTTTTCTCTTATTTTGCTGCTTTAGAAACAAAAATAGTATTAAATAGCAGTAGCTGGAACAGATAACTGTCCTTTGTCCTAATGTTTTACTTGTTTATATGTTAGAGAGTCACCCTACCAAATAGTTGATTTTACTGTAATCAGTAATTTGTTTTTAAAATAAGAGAAGAAAAAACTTTTCATAATTACATATTTATTGTTTCAATTTCTTCAGTTTCTTCATTTCATGTAGATATGAGTTTCCATTTAGTAATACTTCCAATTAATCAGAAGAATATTCTTTAGTATTTCTGGAAGCACTGGCCTGTAGGCAACAGCTATTCTCATATTTAAAAAAAAAATAATAAAATGTCTTCATTAGGTCTTCATCTTTTAAGGAAATTTTTTACCAGCTAGATATAGAATTTGGGCTGTTGTTTTTAATTATTTTTTTTGCTCAGGGTTAAAAAAAACACATTTATTTACTTGAAAGTGTTACAGAGGAAGCAGGAGAGAGAGAGTGCATGTGAGAAAAGAGAGAGATTGATCTTCCATCCACTGTTTGACTTCCCAGATGGCTGCAATGGCCAGCGCTGAGCCAGGGCCCAAGCAATTGAGCCATCCTCCTCTGCTTTTCTCAAGCCATTGACCGTGAGCTGAATTAGAAATGGAGCAGCCAGGACATGCACTGGTGTCCATATGGGATGGGGTATGGTGGGCAGTGGCTTTGTCTGCTGTGCCACATGGGCGGCCCCTTGGGCTGCTTTTTAAAGACATCACTGCTTAGTGCTCATGGTGCTGAACACTAATAAAGTGTCAATAGTGTGGCTAGGAGATACCTAGAACTCTAATGAGCATTTTCAACTATGCTTGACTTCCAGTATGTCTGTTCTACTTTTATCCCCATGTCAGTCACTTTCTTGTATGCCTCTTGCAGTCTTTCCTTCTCATGATCAGTCCAGCGCTCAGCATGCATAGTGCTCAGCTTGTGAGGTTTTTTTGTCCTCCACAGCCAAGGTCAAAAATAGCTTAATATTTTCCATTGTTTTGTAGCAATCGGGTCATGTACTGGGATCCAGCTTATCCAAGTTCGTTAGTGGCAGATTTAAATCTTTCGGAAAACTGCCCACCAGTTGTTACACCATTGGTTGTTTGAAATCAGTCAGAGTGTGTGCCCCAAAAGTAGGCAGATGTTACAGATCAAGGCTTTATTTTCTTTGCTGTGGAAATGGTTGTTAAAGGTTTTCCAGCACACCACGATTTCACGATGGCAGGGCTAGTCAGGTAGTAATTGAGCCATCGTAGCTGGAAGATGAAGTTCCATTTTCTCTTAATTCACTTATTTCTTAATCCCTTTTCAATTTGACTTTAATTGCCTCCAATCTACTTTAAAAGACTATTTTGTCCCTGAACTTTTCTTTATTCTTTTCCTTTTTGACGCCTCTGATAACTTAACTCACATATGATGATCTTTCTTCTGACCTTGGCTATGTTATGTAAGCATATGTTAAAATTAGAATTTTTTTTATTTCACTTATTGTTCCTTGTGCATTATATTTAATGACTTTCTTCCTTAACTGTGGGCTTTTCTTATCATTCAGTATCTCCTTCAGATAACTGGATGGTGAAAGAAGGGGGCTCCCCCTCATTAGTGTAATGTGAGGATCATGAAAATACAGTACACTTACTCTTTTGGGCCTATTAATATACATTAGTTGGTAGGTGTGTCCTTTGGTGATTTAAAAAAAAATGAATCTACTCAAAACTAACTTTGCTCATCTGCCTTCATGCTTTGCAAAGATTCGTGTCAGTGTCTTCTCTGATCCGTCTCTGGAGAGGACTTGAAACTGAAAAACCATGAGAGCTAGGGATAAGAAAGAGAAGGGAAATGGCCCTGCATGTAATGTGTACCTGCCAATGTCACTGACCCTCTTTTGATGAGTGTGCCTTCTTCAAATTTCAGTATCTGCTTAATATAAGTCATCCTGAATTTTGCCACTTGAAACCAAAATTGTTCTGATCCTCAATTCTACTTTTATTGCAGTTAGAATCCATATCCTTTATGAACCTTCTCTGGCTACTTTTGCCCTGTAATATCTCATTTCTTCTGTATAAGTAAGAATTTTCTGGTCTTTCCCCAAATTAGGCGTGATGTTACATTAGTCAATATATTCACCTCGGGGACTGGTGTTGTAGTGTAGTGGGTTAAGCTGCTGTCTCCAGTGCCAGCATTCAATATAGGCACCAGTTTGAGTCCTGGCTGCTCCACTTCCAAACCAACTCCCTGCTAGTGCTAATGTGCCTTGGAAAGCAGTTCAGGATGGCTCAAGTGCTTTGGCCTCTGCCACCCATGTGTGAGACTTGGACAGAGCTCCTGGCTCCTGGTTTCAGCTTGGTCCAGTCCTGGCTGTTGCTCCCATTTGGGGAGTGAACCATCAGATGGAAGATTCATTCTCTCTCTCTCTCTCTAACTCTGTGTGTGTGTGTGTGTGTGTGTGTAGCAACGTTTCAAGTAAATAGATTATCTTTAAAAGTATAGTCACTATTCTATGTTTTCAATTCAGTTAGAAGCAACGATGGGGATCACTTTTCTCTAAATTTCTTCATTTCTTGCCCAGTGTCTAGAAGATTTTAGAAACTCAAACCATCCCTTGTGTTGGTTTGATTTTTGAATGTATCTAAATATGTATATCTTTGCATAAAAGTCTACTTAATTTTTGTTCCTTTCAAATCAGCTTGTCCTGTTTACTTGACACTATATAATCAACAAGATTAATCACTTCTTTTAGAAGAAATGAGTTTAATTAGTTAAATATCAATCCATAGATTTAGTAAAATGCTAATCCAATACATTTATCTTAACAAACAAGATAATTTGATGTGGTCTAGTTATTTTAGTGACTAGTTATTATAGTTGATCAAATGTGCTTCATCTACCAGGATATGATTGGATGATTGTGATTAACCTTCAAGTATCTTTAATATCTCTCTTCCCAGTTGCTGTGGAGACTATAACAGATCTAAAAAAATCTGCGGCTGTATTTCCTCTGCTTAGGAAATTCTCCTGGCTTCGTATTCACTCTCTTCCTTGAACTTTGTCCTATTTACCTGATCTCTTCTCTTTATAGTTTATTTCCACATAATTGTAATTCTTGCTGTCCAGATTTTTTTGTAGAATAATCAAGTACACTTGGCCTTCCATTTCTGTACCAGTTATATGATGCAACTAAGCCAAAAAACTAATTACACAGACAGTAAAGCAAAATCACATGCATTTTAAGATGTAGGAGTGACAGATTAGAGAATGGCTTTGTTATGAGACCAGGCAGAGAAGTCATAGAAGTTGCGGAATATTTAAAATGGATTTTTTATTTTTTTCATATGTGGTTTAGAAGACATTAATTTATATAAAAGAAAGTTAAAGCTTGGAGAACTTGCTCTTGGTTATCTTTCTAGCTGGACACAGGGAGCAATTGTCTGACATCCCAGATAAGACACCACTTGCACCACTTGAGATACCTGTATCTTATATTCGAGTACTTAACTCAAGTCCTGGCTCTGCTCCCAATTGCAGTTTTCTGCTAATGCGTACACCAGGAGGCAGCATGTGATGGCTCTGGTAGTTACGTCCCTGTCACCCACATGAGAGACATGTATTAAATTATGGGCTCCTGGCTTTAGCCTGGCCCAACTCTAGCTTTTGCAGGCATTTGGGTGGTGAATCACAGATGGAAAATTCATTCTCTCTCTCTCTCTCTCTCTCTCTCTCTCTCTCAAATTCATACACTTTACCTTTCAAATAAAGTGAAAATAAATTTTAAAAAATTTCAGCTGGACCCAGAACCATGATTTGATCCCTGGTCCACACAGATATTTAAGTTAAAGTTCTCATTGTTCCTGTCTTCTCATATGTACCTTGAGAGCTGGAAACACAACACGGTTTCCTCTCATGGCTTCTTGACGCCTGAGCTGCTTCAGCTGTGTCCTTACTTATCTGCCACTCTTGAGAATAATGCCATGGCAAGTTGCTTATGCTCACATTCTCCTCCCTTCACTTACCATTCTCTCTCCCGTTCACTCCATTCTACCTTCCTTCTACTCCTCCTTGCCCTCCTGAAAATATTCGTATCCATTTCATCAGTGACTTCCATGTTATCTAATCCATTGTCACTTCTCTGTCCAAATCTCATTCACCTGTCTGTTGTATTCAGTATGAGGCATTCTTCTCCTTTGGATTTCATGAATCAACACATGTTGAATTTCCTCCTCCTTTGCAGGCTGTTCTTTCTCAGCTTTCTATTGTTACCTCCTTTCCTAACAGATCTCTAAATATTGAAGTGTTCAGAGTTTCTCTTTAGTCCTCTTTTTAACTTATAATCTTAAAGTTGGTTTTCTAATACATTTCTAGGGGTGGAAACATCCTCTAGACTCGAATGATTCTCATACTTCACTCGCTAGCCCTTTCCATTAAGGTTCTAGTATATTTGTATGTTGAAGCAAATCCGATCCAAAGCCAGGAGCCAGGAGATTCTTCTGGGTCTCCCATGCAGGTACAGGGGCCCAAGGACTTGGGCCATCTTCTACTGCTTTCTCAGGCTATAGCAGAGAGCTGGATCAGAAGAGGAGCTGCTGGGACATAAATTGGTGTCCATGTGGGATGCCAGTGCCACAGGTGGAGGTTTAGCCCATTATGCCATAATGTTGGTTCCTAAAACAAAGCTCATGTCTCCTGGATTTCCCAGGTATGATCTTGCCAGTCATTTCCATCCTAGAAAATCACTCAACCAATAGCCACCTTAATGTATATTGCAGCTCAATTCACAATAGCTAAGACCCGGAATCAACCTGAATGTCCATCAACAGTAGACTGGATAAAGAAATTATGGGATATGTACTCTATAGAATACTATACAGCAGTCAAAAAACCAATGAAATCCAATCATTTGCAACAAAATGGAGGAATCTGGAAAAAATCATGCTGAGTGAAATAAGCCAGTCCCAAAGGGACAAATATCATATGTTCTCCCTGATCGGTGACAACTAACCGAGCACCAAAAAGGAAACCTGTTGAAGTGAAATGGACACTATGAAAAACAGTGACTTGATCAGTCCTTGTCCTGACTGTCGATGAACAACTTAATACTTTATCCCTTTTATTATTTTTTGTTCTACTTAATACTGTTGGTTGAACTCTTTAATTAACAAATAATTGTTCTTAGGTGTTAAAATTTAACTGAAAAGTGATCTCTGTTAAATATAAGAGTGGGAATAAGATAGGGAGGAGATATACAGTTTGCGACATGCTCAATCAGAATTGCCCCAAATGGTAGAGATAGAAATGTGCCAGGGGATTCCAATTCAATACCATCAAGGTGGCATGTACCAATGCCATCTCACTAGTCCAAGTGATCAATTTCAGTTCACAATTGATCATAATGATAGGATTAAGAGTCAAAGGGATCACATAAACAAGACTAGTGTCTGCTAATACTAAGTGATAGAATTAAAAAGGAGAGAACTATCCAACATGGGAAGCGGGATACACAGTAGACTCATAGAATGGCAGATGTCCTAAACAGCACTCTGGCCTCAGAATCAGCCCTTAAGGCACTGGATCTGGCTGAAGAGCCCATGAGAGTATTTTAGGCATGGAAAGCCAAGACACTCTGACAAAAAAAAAACAACAACAACAACAACAACAACACAACAACAACAACAAACACACCTAAATGAAAGATCTCTGTGAGTGAGATCCCAGTGAAAAGAAGGGGCCATCAAGGAAGGGGGTACCTTTCTCTGAAGGGAGAAGTGAACTTCTACTTTAACTATGACCTTGTCTAAATAAGATCAAAGTTGGCGAACTCAAAAGGCTTCCATAGCCTTGGCAACTCATAACAAGGCCCTAGGGTGATTACTGACGCCATAAACAAGAGTGTCAATTGTTAAGTCAACAACAGGATTCACTGTGCACTTACTCCCCATGTAGGATCTCTGTCCTTAATGTATTGTACTATGTGAATTAATGCTATAACTAGTCCTCAAACAGTACTTTACACTTTGTGTTTCTATGTGGGTGCAAACTGTTGAAATCTTTCCTTAATATATACTAAATTTATCTTCTGTATATAAAGATAATTGAAAATGAATCTTGATGTGAATGGAATGGGAGAGGAAGCAGGAGATGGGACTGTTGCAGGTGGGATGGAGTTATGGGGGTGGGGCGAAGCCACTGTAATCCAAAAGCTGTACTTTGGAAATTTATATTTATTAAATAAAAGTTAAAAAATATTAATAAAAAAAGAAACTGATGATATTACAATAAATAAAACTACAATCCAATGTACCTCATAAGCACAGGTGAAAAAATCCTTAACAAAATATTAGGAAATAAAATCCAGCAGTACCTAGAATGGATAATTCCAAGTGTTTTTTAGCCTTATATATTAGGTTAATGTTAAAAGTTAATCAATGCAACTCTTCAGACTAATAGGATGAAGGAGAAAAAATATATTATCTTTTTAGATGTAAAAAATATAATTTGAAAAAATTCATACACATTTATTGACAAACACTCTCAGTAATCTAGAGATAGAGGAGTTTCCTTGTTCTGTTAAGTTATTCATGAAAACCCAAAAGGTAAAATTTTAAAAATTTATTTACAATAGAGTGAAAGGTATAACATGTTTAGGAATAAATTTGTCAGAACTTCTCCACTGAAGACTATTGGATATTGCTAAGAAAAACCTTAGAAATAGAGACATGTACTATATACATTTGGTTGGAGGAAATGCTACTGTAACTTTGCTGATTCTCCCCCAAATAATCTATAGATTTAGTACAATTCCAATAATAATACCACCAGGTTTTAAAAATGCATTAAGACTCATTTTAAAATTTATATGGAAATGCAAAGGCACTGGAATATTCAAAGCATGCTTGAAGCAGAACAGTTGTAGGGATTACCATAACTTCAAGATTCATTGTTCAGTTACAGTAATCAAGAAAGTGGAATGTTGCCAAAAGAACTTACAAATAGTTCAGTGGAATAGATTGGGGAGTCCAGAATTAGACCCAAGGGGACATAATCATCCAACAAAATCATGACCATCTTAAAATGAAGAGATGTGTCAGAATAACTAGATATCTATATACAAAACATAATAAACCTCACATGATTAAAAAATCTTAAAATAAATATTATATCTAAAAAGACAAAAATAATAGAGTATTTTAGAAAGAAATATAGAACATCCAAGGGACTTTGAAACTAGACACAGGCTTCTGAGAACACAGAAAATAGCAGTCGTTTGGCTGTATCCCATATCACAGTGCCTGAGTTCGATACCTGGCTCCAGTTCCTGACTTAAGCTTCCTGCTAATGCAGACCCAGGGAGGGACTGGGTTCCTACCACCCATGTGGGAGACCTGTACTGAGTTCCTGTCTCCTGGCTTTGGCCTCTCAGCTGGCCGGGAGCCATTGTAAACATCTGAGGAGTGAACCAGTGGTAGTGAGTTCTCTCTTCTTTTTTTTTCTCTCACCAACCCCCCAGTAACCACAAAATAAATATTTGGCTAATGTGATATAAAATTAAATACTTTTCTTCATCAAAAAACACCATTGGTAAAACTAATAGACAACGCAAAAAGTTGCATAAAATGTTCATGAAACATACATCTTGACAAAGAACTGATATCAAGTTCATACAAATAAAACACATTATTACTAAAACTACAGCCCAATTTAAATAACAAGCAGTTTATACAGATATCTCAAAGATAAAACTATATGTGACCAATGAACACATGAAAAAATATTCTACATTAGAATCATCAAGAAAATACAAATTAAAGCCACGATGAGATATGCTAAATATCCGTCAGAATGGCCAAAATTAAAATTAATGCCAATATTAAGTGCTGGCAAGGATGTGGAACAATTTCAGCTCTCATCTGTTGTTAATGGGAGGGTAAAGGATATAACTGCTTTGTTCAATGATACAATTACTTTCTACAATAGCCCAGCAATTTTTTAACAATGTATATAATATACTTGATGTGTGACTCAGCAGTTCTGTTTCTCCTCTAGAGAAATGAAAACATATCCTTGAAAATAATTATATGAAAATATTCAAATACAGTTTATTCATTACATATAAAACTATAAGCAGTTGAATTTTACAGTAGCAACTGAATAAGTAAGCAAAATCAAGTATATTCTCATAATGGAATGTTGTTTAGCACTGATAAGGAAAAACATATACATCATGGATGAAACTTAAAAACATTAGTTATGGGAAAAAAAAGTCTCTCTTAAGCACATACCATATGATTGTACTTAGATGATGTTCTAGAACAGGCAAAATTAATTCATGTGACAAAAAATTCAGAACATTTGTTGCCTCTGGAGAGATGTGGGGATTGGCCGGCAAGGCATGTGAAGGACTTTCCAGATGATGGTAATGTTTTATAGACAGACAGCAGTTGGGACAGTGATTGCCAATTGGAGTCAAATTGGCACCCCCTTCCCCAGGTTATTTTTGGTAAAGTATGGGGACATTTTTGTTATCATAACTGGAGGAAGGAGTATGTAATGCTATTGATGTTTAGTGTATAGAGGCCAGCGATGTTTCTATATCCTACAATGCTCTATATCCTACAATGTATCAAACATAATATCCTACCATACTCCAAATATACAAGGTTGAGAATAGTCAAAGTTTAAAAACCCTGAATTAGGTGTCTAAATGTATATGTACTTCTAAAAACTCATTAAATGGAAGACTTTCGCATTTCACTACATGACAATTTTCCTGTAACAAATAATCAAAAGCAATTACTGATTCTAGGTACTAGTATGCAGGCTATGTTGAGATTCTAGGTACTAGTATGTAGTATGTGGCTATATCCATGTTATTTTTGATGTTTTTGGGGTAAAATAAATTTGAATTTATTGAGAGTGGAATGGAGAAATCGATAGCAATGTGACAAGATATATATATATATATGTGTGTGTGTGTGTGTATAGTAAAATGTTAATTGTATAATGTACATAGTGATTATATAGGTATTCTCTATTCAATTCATATAGCATTTCTGTAAGTTTGAAAATTTTCATCATAAAATATTCCTATCATTGACTTATTCCTTTAACTCAGTCATCCATATTAGCTCTATCTATCTTCCTTTCCTATGCTGTTTTTTTTAAAGATTTATTTATTTATTTGCAAGGCAGAGTTACAGAGAGGCTGAGGTGGAGAGGGAGGTCTTCCGTCCATTGGTTCACTCCCCAAATGGCTGCAAGGGCCAGTGCTGGGCCAATCCAAGGCCAGGAGCTAGGGGCTTCTTCTGGGACTCCCACATGGTTGCAGGGGCCCAAGGACTTGGGCCATCTTCTACTGCTGTTCCAGGCCATAGCAGAGAGCTGAATTGGAAGTGGAGCAGCTGGGACTTGCACCGGCACCTAAACGGGATGTTGGCACTGCAGGTGGCATCTTTATCGGCTAAGCCACAGCGCCGCCCGCCCCCCTTTCTGTTTTTCAAATACATCTTGAGCCAGGTAACTTTTGTCTTCTGTATTCATTGATTCAATTTAAACTATTGGCGACTTTTCAACTCAACTAATGCAGTAGCCAGTGAATTGCTGTCTCTACCTCTTTCCATGCTTCTTTTTAACCCAGGCGTCCACCCCACAGTTGGAGCATTCTTAAAATGGAGTAATCTCAAAACAGAGTTGATGTAATATACTCTTTGATTAAGCTCTTCTGAACTGGAAGATTGCTGTACTCAGAATAAGGTCTGATTGCCCTGCAATGCCCTGAGAACTGGCCCATTTATTGGAATCCTCCCTGTGTCATGTATTATCCCACTCTATCCAATCCCTCTGTTCAACTTCTGTTTCTTGACCATGTCACGTTTCCTCTACCTCATGCTTTTGTGCTTTTACCTATTTCCTCTGTGTGGGCTTCCTTTGACTTGTCCCCTAAAAAAAGATATATTTATTTGTTTGAAATTCCGAGTGATAGAGAGACAGATCTTCCATCTAATGGTTCGCTGGCTGACGCTCAATCAGCCTGAAGCCAGGAGATAGGAGCTCCATCTGAGTTTCCCACATGTATGGTAGGAGCCCAAGCGCTTGGGCCATGCTTTGTTGCCTTTCCAGGTGCATTAGCAGAAGCTGTATCAGAAGCAGAGCCAACAAAACTTGAACCAGTGCTTGGATATGGGATGGTGGCATAACCCACTGCACCACAATTAGAAAAATCAGGGCTCATATATATGTGTTCATTGCTCTCTCACAAGGCCCGTAATAGTGCATGGCATATTTAAATGCAAAAAAATGCATGTTTGTTTAAAAAGTAAATAGATGGATGATATGTTCAGAAGCAAGGTTGGTGTTAAATGCCCACTGGCTAGATAATATGATTCCATGAGACCCTCTCTTAGACAAAGCACCTTACAGAGATTTGTAGAAGAACATGAAATGGATGATCATAGTGCTAGTCCCTCAGGCATACATGCTTCTGTGCTCAACACCCTATCTCAATTTTTCATTGACTTGCTTCAAGAATAGGGAATTGGTTAAATGAATAATGGAATATACTTCCTGAAGATGGACTCTCTGCAGATATTAAAAATCATGTTATAGAAGAATATTTATTGACAAAGAGGAAAGTTCATGATATATTGCCAAATTATAAAAAAAAAAAAAAGAGGTTTAAGAAGAATGTGTTCAATATATTATCTCCAGACCCTGAGGCATTCTGGGTAATGTCATCTCTTTCTTAACAATACTCTTCCAAGGGTGTTAGATTATTTTCCTTCCTGTAGGTCTTCTAAAGATAGGCACCTTTGGTCATTTTTAGAATCATTCTTAGAATTTTAGGGGCTTTTTGGAAGCTCCAAATGTAAAAAGACCTTGAGATAGGTGCAATTTATAGGACATTTATTTAGTACTTTTAAATGTCAATAGATTAAGAGGCAGTAGAATTGACCACGGTGGAGTTTATTTTATATTGTATTATATTTCATACCATGACCTAATTTAATTCCAACATAATCACAGAACTAACTCCCGTGATACAATGAGAGAGCTGGAGTGCTCCACTCTGAAGCCACAGGGAGAAACTCCTTTGTTATCTGACTGCCCTTATGTTTCTCACCCTTAGCTTTTAATATCTAAATCACAATCATCAGAGAGCCCCTCCTGTGTGACTGTAAGAATCCAGTCCTTTGCCAAACTATGTCTGAGCTTTGCTGGAGGAACACTGCACTGGTTTCCTGAGGCTGTCATGACAAAGCACCACAAACTGTATAGCTGAGGGGAACAGAAGTTCATTACTTTACAGTTCTGGAGGCTGGAAGTGAAAAATCAAAATGTAGCCAGGTTACTTCCCTTTTCAAAGATGTATGTATTTATTTTGAAAGTCAGAGTTACAGAGAGAAAGGGAGAGACAGAAGGCGAGATCTTCCATCCACTGGTTTACTCTCCAGATGGCTGCAATGGCTAGGAGCCAGGAGTTTCTTCTAGGTCTCCCATGTGGGGGGGCCCAAGCACCTGGGCCATCTTTTGCTTTTCCCAGGCCATTAGCAGGGCGCTGGATTGAAAATGGAGTGGGGAGCACACGAACCAGCATCCATGTGGGATGCCAGCATCACAGGCAGTGGCTTTATCCACCCCCACAATGCCAGCCCAGGATACTTCCTTCTGAGGGCTGTGAGGCTGAATCATTTCTGTGCTTCTCTCCTTGTTTCTACTAACCTCAGCTATTTCTTGACTTGTTTTAGGCACTTGTATCTTCACATCATTTTCCCTCCATAAATGTCTATTTGTGCAATTTTCCCTCTTTGTAAGGACACTACACATATTGTATTAGGGTGTACACTTTTGACCTCATTTTAACTTGATCATCTGTAGAGACCCAACTTCCAAGTGAGATCACACTCATGGGTAGTTAGGGCTTCAATATTGTTTTGGATGACACAATTCAACTCATAATTATTATCTGAGAGCAGCTATGCTCCATCACTCCAACCTTCTTTTCTGGCTCCATCCCTGATTGTCTCCATTTCTTCTTCATGCTATGATAGCTCCCTTCTGTATAACAGTAAAAAGCAGCAATTAAAATAGTCTTGACAAAAGTAATAAGATGCAGAGAAGGAAAACTCGATATTATATACATCAACTCTTTAAGTCTAGTGTCCACGACCTCTTGATGGGATTCTGGTCATCTATGTCTTAATCTTGGCCTTAGCTAGATGGTGGGATTGGATTTAAGCATCCTTCTTATGTGAATTTTCTCCATTGTGGTTGTTTCCTTACCTTATGCTAGTGTTCCCATCAAAGGAAGAAGCACAAAATCAATATTAAAATAATCACCCAAAATACAACTTTTCCACAATAAAAGTGCTATGATATTATTTAAAAGATATCTTGACACTAGATTTGATTGCATTTGAGTCCAGGCCTTCCAGTATAAGAGTGGGTAGGTACTTGCCTTAGACTTGTATGACTAAAGAATACCACAACAATATTCCTGCCTGGAAAAACTAGATCATCCTATATGTACAAAGTTTGAGAAGAGAATGCCTTAGTGTTTTTGTAAATAGCACTATCTTGTTCCTTATTCGAGTTGTCATGGAGTGGGTAGGGTCTCCTAGAAGAATTAGAACAAGAACGGTCATTAAAAGTTTAGGTTTATTATTGTTTTGCCATTCATTTATAGTAATTTTCTGTTTAAATCTATATAAACAGTATGATAGGGCTATAGTTACTAGAAGCAGAATTCGTCAAAGAGTAGGTTAGCTGGGATACTGATAAAATTGCTCTTTGTCTGAGGGCTGTGCCTGCACAAAGCTGCATTTTATATGAAAGGTTGAAGAGTGCATACCATGGTGTGTATCTAAAATAGAATGCTGGAAGCATGCACCCAAGTTCTCATCAGAGCTGTCCAGAATGAGTTGAGTGGATGTGGCACAGGGCTTGCAACCATATTCCTGAATGGTTGAGGGAATGGGGCACAGGGCTTGCAAGCAGAAGCTGCAGTCTACTCATTTCCCAGCCCACAAATGATCGTGCTCCATATCAGTGCTGCCTGGCATTGAGGATTCTGGATGATGTGTGATTGCATTCTCTTCATCAGCACACAGATGGAGAGTGAGTGAGCACTTTACTGAGTAAGGGGTGTAAGAATTTAATATTTGAACCAGGTCATGAGGCTGAGATTTACAAAGTGATGCTGGATTGCATATAGCCAACAAAACATGTTGATACAGCTTTCTTGGGATATTTCATGTAACAGTAAAGATTTGACTTCTTTTAAAAATGGAAAGATCTGCTAACATTAAGCCTCCATACCAGAAGAACAACAGTCCAGTTTGGAGATTGTTCCTCCCACAATCAGAAAGGGTATGTGATCTTCATTTCTCGATAATCCTCACAACTCTCTATTGTATTTTCAACATTCTGGCACAGTCACTTATTTTCACCCATGGATATTGATCTAATTTTATTTAAAAATTTTTTTTCATTAATATAAAGAAAACAGATATCATATAGTTCATAGGTACAGTTCCAAGAAGATAACCATACTTTCCTCCTCTTTTCTCCCCTTCCTTCAATTCTCTTCCTTTCTTCCTTCTTTTTTTTCCTTTTTGTGAACATATAATTTTAATCCACCCTATAATCACAGGATTAATTCAACATAATTCATAATTTCAACAAGTAAAAAGTAGGAAGATCATGGTTCCACATGAGTATAAAAAGGGTTAAAAATCAATCATATCACAAGATGTTTGTTTCATTCCTATACTTTTTTTGTATTTCATATAAGTGTCATATAATCAGAGAAAACATGATATTTGTCTTTTGGGGACAGGCTTATTTCACTAAGTATAATGGTTTCCAGTTTCTTCAAATTTATTGCGAAAGATAAGGTTTCATTCTCGTTTTTGTGGTTGAATAGTATTCCATAGTGTGTGTGTGTGTGTGTGTGTGTACACCACATTTTCTTTATTTAGGCATCAGTTTATGATATCTGGGTTGATTCCCTATCATAGCTAAAGTGAACTGAACTTCAATAGAAATGGAGGTACAAATAACTCTTTCATATGATTTCATTTAATTGGGATAGATTCTCAGGAATGGAAAGACTGAGTCATATGGCAGATCTATTTTCAGATTTCTGAGGAATCTCCATAATGTGTTCAATAATGGTTGTACTAGTTTACATTACCACCAACAGTGGATTAGGGAACCTTTTCCCCCACATTACCAGCATTTATTGTTTTTTTCATTTGTGGATGATAACCATTCTAGCCAACTCGTTGTAGCTTTAATTTGCATTTCCCTAATGGCTAGTGATCCTGAACATTTTTTCATGTGTGTATTGGCCATTTTTTTCATCCTTGGAAAATATCTGTTCATGTCCTTTGCTCATTTCCTAACTGGATTGTTTGTTTTGTTGTTGACTTTCTTGAGCTCTTTATAGATTCTGAATATTAATTCTTTATCAGTTGCATAATTTACAAATATTTTCTCCCTTCTATCAGTTGCCTCATCACTTTGCTGAGAGCTTCCTTTGCAGTGCACATGCATCTCAGCTAAATATAGACCCATTTGTCTCTTTTGGCTTTGATTGCCTGTGCTTCTCTGGTCTTTTTCAAGAAGCATTTGCCTATTCAAATGTCTTGCAAAGCTTACCCAACGTTCTCTTCTAGTAATTTTATGATATCAGATCTTAGATTTAGAGCCTTGATCCATTTTGTTGAGTTTTATATAAAGTTTAAGATAGAGGGGTTTGTTTCATACTTTTGCATGTGGAGATCAGATTTTCCAAGCCCCATTTATTGAAGAGACTGTCCTTTCTCTAGGGATTGATTTTACCCCTCTTTGTCAATGATTAGTTGGTTATAGATGTGTAGATTTATTTCTGGAGTTTCATTTATGTTCCATTGGTCTACATGTCTATTTTTGTGCCAATACCAGGCTGTTTGATCGTAACTGCCTTTTGCATGTCTTGACATCTGGTACTGTAATGCTTATGGATTTGTTTTTGTTGTTTAAGATTGTTTTAGCTATTTGGGTTCTCTTGTATTTCCATATGAAGTTTAGCATCTTTTTTTCTAGACCTGAGAAGCATGTCATTGGTAATTTAATTGGGATCACATTGAAACTGTAAATTGCTATTGATAGTATGGACATCTTCATGATATTAATTCTTCCAATCCATGAATATGGGAGATTTAAACATCTTTTGTGTTGTCATCTATTTTTTTCTTTAATGATTTGTAATTTTCATTGTAGAGATATTTCACCCCCATGATTAAATTTATTCCAAAGTACTTAATTTTGTAACTCTTGTGAATGGGTTTGATCTTAAAAGTTCTTTCTCAGCTATGATATGATCTGTGTATACAAAGTCTATTGATTTTTGTGTGTTAATTTTACCTCCTGCAATTTTACCAAACTCATTTATAAGTTCCAATAGTCTCTTAGTGAATTATTTTGATTGTGCCATATATACAATCAAGTCATCTGCAAATAGGGATAAATTGACTTCCTCCTTCCCAATTTGCTTCTCCTTGATTTCTTTTTCTTGCTTAATGGCTATAGCTAAAACTTCCAGGTTTATATTGAATAGCAATGGTAAAAGTGGGCATCCTTCTCTGGTTCTGGATCTTAGTGGGAATTCTTCCAACTTTTCCAGTTCAATAAGATGGTGACTGTGCGTTTGCCATGAATTGCCTTGATTGTGTTGAGGAACGTTCCTTCTATACCCAATTTGCTTAAGATCTTTATTCTGAAAGGATGTTGTATTTTATCAAATGTTTTCTCTATATCTACTGATATAATCAAATGCTTTTATTCATCAGCTTGTTAATGTGATGTATCACATTTATTGATTTGGGTATGCTAAAACATCTCTACATATGAGGGATAAATCCCAGTTGGTCTGGTTGACTATCTCTCTTGATTAGTTGTTGGATTTGTTAGCTAGTATTTTGATGAGGATCTTTGCATCTATGCTCATCAGTGATATTGGTCTATAGTTCATTTTATTGCATTTTTTTTCAGGAGTTAAGGTGATGCTTACCTCTTAAAAGGAATTTGGGAGGATTCTCTACCTTTCAAATGTTTTGAAAAGCTTGAGAAGGATTTGAATTAGTTCTTTAAAAGACTGGTAGAATTCTGCAGTAAAGCCATCTGGACCTGGGCTTTTCTTTGTAGGGAGGGTCTTTATTACTGATTCAATCTCTGTACTGGTTATTGGTCTGTTTAGGTTTTATGTTTTATACATCTTTATAAGACTCAATTTTGGTAGATTGTATGTGTCCAGGAATCTATCCCATAGATTCTAAATTTTCCAATATTTTGGCATATACCTGATTGTAGTAATTTCTGATGATTTTATGAAAGTTTCTGTGGTATCCATTGTTACATCTCCTTTTTCATCTCTGATTTTATTAATTTGTGTCTCCTCCCTGTTTTTTTGGTTAGTTGGGCCAATGGTTTATCAATTTATTTTTTTTTAAACCGACTCTTCATTTCACTGATCTTTCATATTGCTTTTTGGTCAATTTTGTTTATTTTTTCTCTAATTTTCATTATTTCTTCCCTTGTTCTAATTTTGTGTTTGGTTTTTTGTTGTTTTTCTAGATCCTTGAGATGCATTGATAGCTCATTTATTTGATGCCTTTCCAATTTCTTGATGTAGGTCCAAGTTACTATAAACTTCTCTCTTAATGGTGCTTTTACTGAATCCCCTAAGTTTTGATATGTTACCTTATCACATTTATTCATTTGGGAAATTTTTTATTTCTATTTGGAATCCTTCTATGACCCACTATTCATAAGGAGCATGTTTTTCAGTCTCCATGTGTTTGCATATGTCCTAGAGATTCTTGAGTTGTTCATTTCCAGTTTCACTCCATTGTGGTCAGAAAAGATAGGGTTTGGTTTCAATTTTTGTTTTCAATTTTTTGAGACTTGCCTTATGGCCGAGCATATGGTCTATCCTAGATAAAGTTCCATGCAGGGTGGTTATGGGGGAAAAAACCACTATAATCCAAAACTTGTACTTTTGTCCTTAATGTGCTGTGTATTGAGATTTAATGCTATAACGAGTACTCAAACAATATATTTCACTTTGTGTTTCTATGGGGGTGCAAACTGTTGAAATCTTTACTTAATGTATACTAAACTGATCCTCTGTAAAAAAAAAAAAAAAAAAGAAAAGAAATTATCAACTCCCAACTTGACTCTCACTGGGATTAAACATGACAATAGGTCTAATCTGATTTCATCATCATTTAAAAAAATCATCTATTATTTTTCACTTTATGTTTCTGTGTGGGAGCAAACTGTTGAAATCCTTACTTAATGTATACTAAGCTGATCTTCTGTATATTAAGATAATCGAAAATGAATCTTGATGTGAATGGAAGGGGAGAGGGAGTGGGAAAGGGGAGGGTTGTGGGTGGGAGGGACGGTATGTGGGGGAAGCCATTGTAATCCATAAATCGTACTTTGGAAATTTATATTCATTAAATAAAAGTTAAAAAAAAAAGAAATTTATATTTATTAAATAAAAGTTTTGTAAAAAAAAAAAAAAAGAGAGAAAGTTCCATGCACTAATGAAGAGTTGTATTCTTCAACTGTGGTATGAAATGTTCTGTAGATATCAGTTAGGTCTGTTTGGTGCATAGTATAACTTAGATGTAGATCTGTGGTTTCTTTGTTGATTATCTGTTCTATTTGATCTGTCCATTGATGAAAGTGGGTTGTTGAAGTCCCTCATTATAATTATATTGTAGTCTATTTTTCCCTTTAGATACATTAACATTCTTTTAAATAGCCAGATATCCTGGAACTGGGTGCATATACATCTACTGTCGTCACATCTTCCTGTTGAATTGATCCCTTAATCATTGCTTAACGCCCTTCTTTGTCTCTTAACAGTTTTGTGTTAAAGTCTATGTTTTCTGATATTAGGATGGCTACACCTACTCATTTTCACTTTTCGATAGCATGGAATATATTTTTCCATTCTTCATTTTCTTTGTATCTTTGTTGGGAAAGGGTGTTTCTTGTTGGTAGCAAATAGATAGGTCTTGTTTTTTAATCCATTCAGCAAATCTGTACGTTTTAATTGGAGAATTTAGGCCATTTCCATTCAAGGTTTTTATTGAGAAGTAACCACTTGTTCCTGCCACTTTTCCATAAACATTCCTGTTGTTTGCTTTGGATTTCCATTTTTACTAGGAGATTTTTCCCTTTTAAAAAATTTTATTTAAGGTATACAAATTTTATGTTCCTGAATCTGTACATATGAAAAACATGGTGATACTTTCCTATTCTCCTTCCCACCCTCATGTCTGCCTTCACATTCTTTCATGATGGTCACTGTCTTTTTCCGTTTCTCTGTGTTGCACATCCTTAAGTATCATTTTTATGGCTGGATGAGTGGTGACAAATTCTTTCAGATTCTGTTTGCTTTGAAAACTATTTTACCTTCATAAATGAGAGTTTCACTATGTATAATATTCTGAGTTGACAGGTTTTTTTTTTTTTTTTTTTCCTTTTAGGACTTGGACTCTGTCTCTCCATTCTTTCCTAGTCTGTAGGTTTCTGATTATAAATTAAATCTTAGTCTAATAGGGGATCCTCTAAAGGTAATCTGGCATTTCTCTCAAGTAGAATTCTCTTTTTTAGAATTTTTTCTTTATGTTCTACCACTGAATGTTTGACTACAATGTTTTGTGGTGAAGATATTTTCTGATCATATATATTTGAAGTTCTATGTACTGCCTGTACTTGAATGTCCCTGTCTTTCTCCAATTAGGGAAGTTTTCTTCTATTATTTCACTGCATGCATCTTCTCCATTTTTTATTTCCACTGCTTCAGGAACTCCTATGATATGAATGTTTGGCCATTTGATAATATCCCATGATTCTCATATATTTTCAGGTTTTCTAATTGTTTCTTTTTTTTATCTCAGATATTTCTAAGAATTTGTCTTCTAGGTTCAGTATTCTTTTTCTGCCTTATTTAGTCTGTTATTAATGCTTTGCTTAGTATTTTCTTTTGGACATTTTGAATTCTTCATTCTAATATTTCGATTTGGTTTCTCTTTAATATCTCTATCAGAATTTTTCACCAGTGTCATATTTAAATTTCTTTATTTTGTATGTTTGCTTCTCCTATTTTGAGTAATGCTTTTATTCTTTGGAATTCTTTTTCAGGTGTTTCATCAATCTCTTTTTCTTCACATTCTAATATGAAAGTATTGTTGTGTTCCTTTTGAGGAGTCACATTATCTTCCTTGTTCATGTTTCTTGTATTTCTACATTTACTTTTAGGATTTTGTGGAAATGCTCACTAGTTTTCTCCTCTGATGGCTTTTATCTTTGAAATATGCCTCAATGGCTTAGTGTGATGTCTGTCCTTTCAATGAATATCCATATGCATCTGCTGGGTGGGGCCAGGGAGCTCTTATCAGTGCTTGAGGGTTCGGCGAGAATCCAGGGTGATACCCAAGTTGGGCATGGTATACCTTTTCTGTTGTCAGTAGGGGGACCATGTGATCACATTGTCTAGTGTGATGGCAGCCTCATCGCCTCTCTGCTAAGGTGATCAATGCTATCGGTGAGTCCACAATGGTCCCACACCCATCCATACAGGCACGTGAATCACACAGAGGATCTATGCAGGTTTCATTATGAGCACAGCATCCTCTGCAATGACCCACTCCAGGCAATCAAGGAGCTCTGAGGTTGAGGCCAGATAGAGGGTTCCTCAGAGAGTCAGCTATATACCGTGCCCTATCCTGCAGTCACAGAATTCTCACTGACTTAGTGTGTGGGGCCCCACAGTCACAAGGAGCAGGGGATCCACTCTCAATCATGCAAGAGAGTCCATGCAGTCCACGGAGAGACCTGAGGTGTTCCCAGAGCTAGCTGCCTGTCAGTGCTCCATCATGGCTATTAAGATGCTGATGTCCATGATAGACTGAGTGGAAGTGAGCAGCTCACAGGCCCAAGTGGGCACTGTGCTCTCTGCCCTGCTCCAAGCCAGACTCAAAGTCAGTGGAGGTCACAAATTTTTCCTTCTGATAAAATCCCTTAGTCATGCAAATTGATGAGCCACTGCAGCCTGTACTCACTTAATCAAGATGGTACTTCCTCCTGTTGGTTGTCAGTACTCTTGTGGGGGGATGGAAACAAAGTACTGTGCTCTCCCTTTGCAGGGTTAGGTGGGTGCTCCAGGCCAGAATCAAAGTCAGTGTGGTCCACAAGGTTCTCCATCAGACAGTATCACCAGTGACATGGACTGCAACATGTACCTCTCACCTTGCTCCCAGAAGATGGCGTCTCCACTAGCACCCAACTGTGGGGGTCACAGTTTGTACTGCGGGTTTGTACTGTCCATGCTACTTCATCACATCAATCTTCTTTCTGTAGAATGTCTACTACAAATCTCTTTCCAATTGTCCCCTGGGAATGAAGACTGTTTACCTTATGTTTTCTTCCTATGTTCAAAAACAGCACATCTTTTCTCTATTTAGCCATCTTGGATAGCCCCTTGATCCAATTTTCTTTTAACCTTAGCGAAATGTTTCTTTTTCCCTTGGGCCCACCAGAGGTAGAAAGTCAAAAGATAGGGTGGGTCAGTAAGATCACTTTTTTACAGGAGCCAGTTTTACTTAATCCTGTTGTTATCTGTCAGAGCCTAGTAAACACTTAAGATCTCTATTACTTTAAAAAAAAAAAAAAGGCTCAACAAGGAGATAAGGTGAACTAGTAGAAAGTATATTCCATTCAGAAGATATTAAATGAGAATAGTTTCAGGGGTATAAAACTACATATTACTACATATAAGTTCATGGAAGAATGACTGTTTTTAGCTGTTATGCCCAGGGATTTCATCATGGCTATGATATTGATATTCTAGCTTGTCTGGAGAAGAGGGGTAAATGTATAGGGCTACTGGCAGCATGTAGGAAGATTATAAATTGGCCTGAGTGACTTGATAAGCAGTTGTGGATTTATAAGCTCCCCAGTAATAGAATTGTTTAGACTAGGTGATCAAGTGCATTGAAAGATTGTCCAGAAACAGAATGAGTCAATGGATAAGAGCATTTTGTGATCCTCAATCCTAAATACATAATATGGCACCAATGACTAACCACGTTGAAATGTTCCCATGATTGTTTCTAGTAGAAATGGGGGCAGAAATTGTCCTGATGGCTCTTGGAATCATGAGCCACAGAATTCATATTAATTTGACCAGCTTGGGTCTTGGCCCATTTCAGAACCAGTCATTGTAACCAGTCATTGTAGTTGACAGATGTACTAAGTCGAGTAACAGACTTCACTTCTTGGAATAGGAATGGAGCACGTGTGGACTGAAAGTGATCACAGAGTAGTTCTCTAAAGAAAATGTGGGATCAGAGTGCCAGAAAGAAGGTTGCTGGTTGGTTGGTGACCAAAGCAATCCATGTCTTCATCAAGGAGCCAAATGAACTCCGAGGTTTGTTCTCTTGTTTATTGAGGGGATGGCACATTTTATAGAAACAAAGGCAATTGTCTACCAGGAAATAATTCACATTATTCACATGCTAAATGGAAATTCATTGTACCACAGTTTTTCTGAACCTGAGTCTCTTAAACAAAGGACAGAGTGAGTTAGATTCACATTGTACTTAAATATTCTTGTTAGCTTCTTGTTGAGTTCTAACTTCTTTGACTTTTCTACCTTGCACTTCACATCTATATCTATAGTTTTCCTGCGTAGTTGGTGTTTCTGAAGTACTCTGTCGTATTCTTGTACATTTTCATGGGCCCATTTTCATCATGGCATGCTTTTTTTGTTTAAAGATTTATTTGAAAGGCAGAGTTAGACAAACACACACACACACACACACACACACAGATAGAGAGACAGAGATCTTCCATTTATTGGCTGATTCCCCAAATGGCCTCAACAGCCACAGCTGAGTCAGCCAAAGCTGAGCCAAGAGCTTTCTCCAGGTCTCCCACATAGGTGCAGGGGCCCATGGACTTCGGCCATCTTCAGCTGCTTTCCCATGTGCACCAACAGCTTGAATTCAAATGGGCAGCCACATGGGATGCTGACACTGCAGGCATACCCCGTGGTATGCTGCTTGTATCTTGGATTCTTGATGGAATCACTCCTAATTATCCATCATGAATCTCTCTGAAGTTTGCCTACTCCAGAATTTTTGTGTTCCTGACTATCCTGGCTGATTCCATAGAATCCTATGCATTAAACAGCACAATAAGTTCCCCTTACTTATTGTATTTCTTTAAAAATGACATTTTAAAATTTATTTTAATTGATAAATAATATTTTGAATTTTTGCAAACTGATAATTTTGCATTTACAGAGTGCAATATGAAGTTTTGATCTGTGTTATTCATGGTGGGAAGGTTTAATAAAATGAATTAACATATTCATCACCTCAGCTAATTCTTTACTTCCTTTTCTTTATCCATTAGAACTTTCTGACCGCAACTTGCCTATTTCCATTATAACTAGTAACCATTGTAAGATTGGTCCGCAGTGGGCTTTCAGTGTATATTTACTAAATTGATGAATAAACAAATTAGTATGTGAGTGAATTATCTGAGTAATAATTAAAGGACACCAATTTCAGCCAGAGGCCTATATCATTTAGTTCCCTTTCTGATACCAAAATTCAGGAAAGTGCTACTTATGCAAAGTCAGCATAGGAAAAGGGAACAGATGATCTTCAGGAGAATAATCTCAGGACTAGACTTGAAAGAGACAACACTTTGCAGAGAGCTTGCCACTTGTGATCCTTGCAATGGCAATGGGAGTTGAAGAGGTCGGTGTGGAAGACAGAGATCTCAGTCCTAATTAATGGTCATGACTGCTCGTTATGGTGGGAAACGCATGCCCAGGCTGCTGCAGAAGGTGTCCACATTACAGAATCATCATTAACTACCTTCTCTCTTTTTGAATAAGACTGCCAAGGGAGACAGTGTTGTCATTTTAACAGGAGATCACCAGTGAAGGCAGCTGCCACCTCACAAGCCATTATCAGAATATTGTGAACAACTCGTATTATCTCAGCATCACAGGCTGAGCCGAGCTTGTATAGTAGGAAGACAAGCACTAAAATAGTTGCACAGTATTGAAAAAGAAATCGCCTATGAGAAAAAGTTCTAGTAATTAGCCTATTTCAGCTGGAGAAGGAAAATACAGGGGAAATTTACTGCATTAACAGGCTTCAAGTCCATGAAGGGTTATTCTAGAAGCCAGGGAATTTATAGTTCTACATGTTGGGGAATATTTCCTGCAGTCCTCCCTCCATTTCTTACTTTATTTCTCCCCTGCAATCTGTTGATAAAAGATAATAATGTGGTGACTTGAGAAAATGTATGAGAATAGATACTTTGGAAGTTTGCAGCATTATTGCATTTTCTTGCAACTACCTTCTTCCCTTCGCCCCCCACAAAGCAAAACACAGAATGTAGTAAGCAAACCATCTGCGGAGCTCTTTTCTCTTTTACTGTCATCCTGTTGCCATCTGCTGAAATTCTCGGCCCACCTGCGTGGTGAACAGCATTAATTGTCTTCCAGAAATGTGCAGGAACCACAGTCTCACCCAGTACTGAGGGTAGGAGGAAGGAGTCATCACCTTCAAGTGGCCTTTGCACCCTGCAACCCACTAGTATCCTGTTGTCAACCTACTGCATGCTCAACCCCACGTACTGCTTATGCAGGTGATAGTTCTTGGATAAACCAATCTCAGCGTTCGCTTCTTTTGTAATTTCTGAAGCCTATTAGGGACTCAGTAGTCCTGCTCATGTGCTGAGAAGAGTTTGAAGGTTATTATTGGAAGCTGCCACAGGAATTTTCTTCTCTGAAGATCAGGAAATTTTTTTTTCAACCAAGTTTTGGTGTATTCTCTAGATGTAATTATGGCTGGTGTTTAGTTCTCCTTGCAGCTAATAAGCGGCCTGTGAAATGCCAGAAGGAAATTTGCTAATATTTCTCACTGATATTGTCATTGAGCATGAAAATTGCTTTGGAAATCTGTGATGTATGTTGCAGAGTGTTTTCCTCCCCTGGCTACATTCTTCGCCATTGGTGCTCCCTGTCATGGTGGCAAATCCAAGGTCCCCAGGTATTTCCCAACACCCCCTAAGAGCATTGTAATACCTCTTGTTGAGAACTATTCAACCTGCTTTTCTCTTCAGATTTTTCTCTTTCAGGAAGAGGAGAGATTTGGCTGCTGCTTTCTGCTAAGGGGGAAAGATTCTGGCTTGTGTAGCTCCAAACTATGTGATCATGCCCACAAACTACTAGAAAGGGTCTAAAGTTATAAAAAATTGACAATGTACCTGTAGAAGGATTTCTTCAGGATGCCTCCTCTCTCTCCGCCCCCTTCCTCCCCCACCCTTATTTCTACCTTTCTTACTTCCTCTTTCTCCCTCCCCATACCTACATATATACACAGCATGGTTCTTAAGTCTGAATCTAAATTATTACAGCTCATGTAGCAGGAAATAATTGGAGAAAAAGGTTTAATGAACAACCAGTTATCAGCAACCAATTTGAAATATTAAAAGCTATTGTGTTCAGTTGGCCTATGTATACCTATTTTCCTTGCAAGCTCATTTTGCAATTAGATTTTTCAACGTGAGTTGACAATGCCTTTGACTAGTTGTGGCTACTATTTTCATTATTTATTTACAAATCATTCATTCCTTTGTCCACCTTTTGTAGTGTCATACTGTGTTAATGAAAATCACAATTCCAGTGGGAATTTTTTAGGAATCAGATTTTGTTTTTAACTTACTTGGAGTTTACAAAGATACACATACAACATGTCTTATGTATTGATTTTTCATATATAGCCTGCCTCTCTCAATCAGTTTATTGCTTTTTTTTTTTTTTTTTTTTTTTTTTTTTTTTTTTTTTTTTGACAGGCAGAGTGGACAGTGAGAGAGAGAGACAGAGAGAAAGGTCTTCCTTTGCCGTTGGTTCACCCTCCAATGGCTGCCGCGGCCGGCGCACCGCGCTGATCCGATGGCAGGAGCCAGGAGCCAGGTGCTTTTCCTGGTCTCCCATGGGGTGCAGGGCCCAAGCACCTGGGCCATCCTCCACTGCACTCCCTGGCCACAGCAGAGGGCTGGCCTGGAAGAGGGGCAACCGGGACAGAATCCGGCGCCCCAACCGGGACTAGAACCCGGTGTGCCGGCGCCGCTAGGCGGAGGATTAGCCTAGTGAGCCGCGGCGCCGGCCAGTTTATTGCTTTCTTTATTAGAAAGAGCTTATGCTGACTTCTATTTCCCCTTCATGAAACAACATTGTCTTCATAAAGAGTAAATTAATTACTAGTACAGCAGGCTGTTTTAAGGCTGTATCTACAGGGAAGAGGGGTTTTGCCATTCAACAACTGGTTGCTGGCCCATTGGTTATTCTGCATAGAGTCAAAGAAATTTGTTTGACTTACTCCAGAATAATGACTTATTTAGTAACACATCTATTGTGTGGCAATCAACAAACATGGATTGACCATGATAATGATACTCAACATACTGTATTGTTCCTTATTATAAATATTTATTTATTTATTTATTTAAAAGGCAGAGTTACAGAGAGACAGGGAATGAGAGATCTTCCATCTGCTGGTTCACTCCCCAAATGGCCACAATGGCTGGGGCTGAGCCAGACCAAAGCTAGGAGTGCAACTGGATCCCCAGTGTAGGTGACACGGACCCAAGTAGTTGATTCATTCACTGGTGCTTTCCCAGGTGCATTATCAGGGAGCTGGATTGGAAGTAGAGCACCAGGACTGGAACCGGCACCCATATGGGATGCTAGTATCGCAGGCTGTGGCTTAACCTGCTGTACCACAACACCATTCCATATTGTCTCTTTTCCTAACAGACCTGTTACACTTGTGATTCAAAGCCAGTTTTAATCAATAACTACAAACTTGTTTGAATACCTATCAGTGTACTATGTACTGTGTTGACTAGAGAGGCCACAAAGATAAAGGAAACAAGTTGTGAATGGACAACAGGTTTGAAGTCAGAGAGATAAGTTTCAAATTGCAGTAGCTCTTTGGGCAAGTCATTTAATCTCTTTGAACTGCAGTTGCTGTGCCATTGTGAGGATTAACAGTACAAAGCACACTGTACAGGTTCCAAATGCCATTGAGTTAGTTGCCATTGTCATTATTCCAAATGAGATCTGGCTTCCATCCTTAAGGAGCTTGCATCACTCATTGTAACTATGTGAACTAATACATTCTAGGAATACAGATTGTGATATCTTGATTTTAGATTTTAAAAAACCATAAATTAAAAAATTTAACATATATACTCTGTATCAAGCCAGTACATATCCACATTTTTGTATCCTGACTTTTTTCCTGGCTGTCTGAAGATAAATTATAAGTGCTGTGCAGGCAAACATGACCCTGCCACAGCTCTAATCAGAATATTATCTCACAATTGTTCCAAATGCTCTGGACTGAGTCATCTAATGTAGCTTACAGGAAAACAAGCTGTGTGTTACTGGAGGCGACCTTAACGATGTGGACTTATTTAAGAACCGGGTGTTCACCACTTCCAGTTGAAAAGTGCATGAGCAAATTAGGAAGACAATATAATTACATATACTGAAATTGGGTTAACATAGACACTTTGATAGCTCAGTATGACCACAGCCCTGGACTTCAGCATTAGAGTGCTCTTCCTGTGTGCACACACAACCTCTCTCAGCTGTATGCATATATTCAAGGTATGCGTCACAAGTAAAACTTAATAGTAAGTATTTTAAGTCTCTGTAGTGGAGCAGTGCTTATTTGGTTATATAGTTGCTTTCTACCCTAGAGGGGAAAAACCATTCTTTGTGGTCAGGGATTCATCTTGCTATCTAATGTTTTACAACAAACCACTTCAGTGGCTTAAAATAACCATATCTGTTCTGCTTGCAACTTTCCAATTTGGGTGGGACTCAGTGGGTATAGCTTGCCTCTTTATTTGAAATTAGCTACAAGAGCTCAAATGTTGGGTGCTGGAATCATCTGAAACAGTGGTTCACAATTGGTAATGATTCTGCCTCCTCCCCAGGGGATAATTGGCAAGGTAGGGAATCATTTTTGTCTGCCACAATTTTGGGCTGGAGTGCCCAAAAATAAATTCCAGGAATTTATTGGCACCTAGGAGGTAAAGGCCAGGGATGCTACTAAATGTCCTTCAGTGCACAGGACCCCTTCCCCCACACACATCATACAGATTAACCTTCCCCAGACATCAGTCCTCCCAAGGTTGAGAAACCCTCACGTGCACGCTTGTCCACACAAACGTGTGATGGTGGATTCTGATCGCTCACGGGCAGCCTCAGTACCTCTTGATGTGGACCTCGCTAATGCGCTCTCTCCACTCTCCGTTTGGACTCCTCTGGGCTTCCTCACAGCATCAGTGGCTGCATTAGAGGAGTGTCCTTAAAGAGAGTCAGACAGAAAGTTAATGCTTTCTGTGATCTTGCCTTAGATGTCACACAGCATGTTCTGTTGGACAGAGTACTTGCGAACCCCTGATCCTATTCCCACGGGCAGTGTCTTGGTCAGTTTTATCCACAGTCTGGAGAATTTGTAAAGTAAAGAATTTTTTTTCCGCATTTTAGTTTTGAAAGCTGTGAAGCAAGGTCCAGAATCTGGGCAGGACCTCTGTGCTGTGCCATTCCATGGCAGAAGGTCAGAGGGCAAGAGAACAAAAGAGAGGGCTAAACAGTGATGCAATCTCCACCTAAAGGTCCCATTTCTCTACCCTGTTGCATTGAGGATCATTACAGTGTGTGAGCTTAGAGGGACTTATTGATTGCATAGCGGAGGGGACATGGGCCCTGCCATTCCATGGGAGGAGATTATGTTGTAAAAAGAGCAGAAAGTAAAATTTACCAGAGGACTCTGTTGTATTCTTCTTTGTATCTCAGCCCCATAGCAGTCAATGGAAGGTAACAGATGCTCAATCTGTGAATTTTTGAATTGTATTAAATTAAGTAAGCTTAATATGTGAAATATATGATAAACAATGAGAAGATTTGGCATTGTACATAACAATTTTCCACAGAGTACCTTTAAATAGTGACTTCCTCCACTTCATTATAAAGTATGATTTAATTATGAAAATTTCAATGACATATTTATTCATCTGGCTGTTCATTAATTCAGTATTCACTGAGCACATACTGTAGGCAAAAGAGTTCTAGGTGCTGGAATATGAAAAAATGGATCAGACACCGAATTGCCTTCAAGTTACTCACAGTCTAGTGAGGAAGGCAAACAATGTATATAAATCACTCTGATAAAAACCAGAGCTCATTAGAGATACAAATAAAATGCCCGCATACTATAAGAAAACATGCAGATTTTCAAAAACGGAAAGTGAAGACTTTATTAAGAATGCTTACTCTAATGAATACTAAATCTTTTTACTTACTCCACACTTTTATAATTGCAAGGAGAAATTGGCAGAATTTCCTCCATCCAATTTTATAATATTCAACCGAAGCAGTCACCTAAAACACGACTGAGGGCCATCTGCTGTGCAGCTGTTAAGTCTGTCTGTCTCAGTCACAGTCATTTATTGCTTTGGAAGGCATACCTCTTCACAAGGATATGGTAAATCTTCTTGCTGCAACCCTAGGACATTCCAATCTGAGTGACAGAGAAAAGTAGAAAAGTCACAGGCATCCACAGGCTTCCCCAGAAAAGCAGCCCTATTTTATAACTCAGGAGCAGAGCTGCACACCTATCTTGCAGCATGAAGGGGCTCCTCAGGGATATTCCTGGAAGTCTGTACGCATTGGTGCCTCCTGGACTTCAAATTCCGTAAGGTAGAACTGGTGGCTCATGCCAGACATGCTAGTTCTTGGCATTCAGACCATATAAATTTGTTAATAAGATTTATCACATCTGAAACATTAATGTATTTAAAATACCCTTCTAAAATATATGTGGTATTTGAAGGAATAATTAATGATATTTTATAAAAATGTTTCTGATATTTTATAAAATTCTACATTTAAAATTCAAATACAGAAAGAAATTTAATGGCAAGGAAGTCAATTAGGAAGCTTTGAAATAATCAAGGAAAGAAATAGTGACCTCCCGTACAGTCATAGAGAAGTAATTGTAGCAGCTAGTATTTTTTTCACTATTTGTCATGTATCAGGGCTGTATCTAACCTCTACATCACTTGCATCCTATGCTTTAAGGCGATTGGCTTTGCATCTGATGTGGAGATTGGAGTCTGCAGAACATGTAGTGGGCAAGAGAAGATGGCTATAAGATAATGTAAGGAGAGCAAAACCAAGTTGAGATGCACTGAGCCTGTGGTTCTTGTTGCCTCTTGTAACACTGATGCTGTGAGTGTCCTGGGGATAAGCAGGGGTCCTGAATAAATGGCCCACCTGACCCAGCAGGCAGAGAAGGGAGTGCTGACTCAGGGGACGGTGAAGTAGTTGCTGGCCCATTAATCTGCATGAATACAATAATCAATGGAGAGTACTATTATTTTCCCATTTTTAGATGAGGAAAGTGAGACATAGTAAGTAGGAATCAGTGATACTAGAATTCAAGTCCACCCAAGCTTGGCTCGGCAATCCATGTTTTAACCATTAGACTTAGTACAAGTAAAAGTATGATAGATTCAATGAGGAAGAATATGGATGACTTAATAATAAGGATAGATTGAAGAGGGAAGAAACAGTGAGGCAGTTAGGATAACTGCCTGGCTTGGGTTTGACCAAGTGGGTGGATGGAGGTACAATTGCCTTAGGTAGAAAACACAGGGACATTGAGATTGCCCGAATGATAAGTTCTGTTTTGGATTTGTTGAATCAAACTGAGGTGCCTGAGAGACATCCATATGGATGCAGCCAGTAGATAATTGGATTTGTGGCATGGAGCTCAGGGAAGAGACCAGTGTGGGATGTAAGTACGTGAATGCCATCAGCCTAGATCTGAATCATGGAGGGTGAAGAAGAATGTCCAGGAAGAATGGGAAGCCTAGAGAGAGAAGATGGCTCATTACAAAACATATTAAATAGAATTCACTTTACTGGAAGCTGGGGTGGAAACGAAAGAGCTCATGATTGCTGCCAAAAGTTGCTCATAATCTCGATGTGGAGATATAACAAGGCTATGGGAAACAGCTTGGGAACAATTACCATACAGAATGCACAGGAGGGCAACGTGCCTTTCGGAATTAGAAAAGAAAGAACAGAATTGGAATGGGATTAATCTGGATGGCTTCCTGGAGCTCAGAAATGAGCTGAGTTTCCACGAACGTGCAATAGCGTGGAGGAGAAATTGGAGACTCGGTGAAGGCAGAGCTCCGCAGTGGGGGCCAAGGAGTCACTCCCAAGTCTCTGACCTTCACCTTCCGCGCACAGGAGGAGGCCTCTACCTCTCTTGCATTCGTGCTTTCAGGCGATCGGCTTTGCCTCCCATGTGGAGATTGGAGTCTGCCGAACATGTAGTGGGCAAGAGAAGATGGCTATAAAATAATGCAGAGAGAGCAAAGCCAAGTTGAGATGCACACACTAAGCCTGTGGTTGCCTCTTGTAACACTGATGCTGTGAGTGTCCTGAAAATAAGTGGGGATCCTGAATAAAAGGCCCACCTGACCCAGCAGGCAGAGGAGGTGAGAGGTGAGTCAGGGGAAGGTGAAGTGGTTGCTGGCCCAGCTGTCGCTCCATGCCTGTGAAGTGAGTCAGCAGGAAGGGATAACCTGTGTGGTCTACAGCATGCTTCCTACTTCTCATCTGCCCTCCCATCCCTTCGCTAGAATCTCTTCTGGCCCAACCCAACCAGAAGCCTGCAGCTAAGGAAATTCTGGGAAGTGGGGTTCATCTTACCCAAGTAGACACATTCCAAGCCCCTTTATCATGGGTAAAGTGCATGACAAGTAATACTGGAAGAGATCCATTAGTTCAGTATAGTTCAGTATATTTGGATGTCTTTTTAGAACAGGGTTTCTGGACCAGTAGGTTTAGGATAGAGCCCAAGAGTGAGCATTTCTAAAAAGTACCCAACTCACGCTGATACTGCTGGCCTGGGGGCCACACTGTGAGTATCACTGATTTAGCTGAAACACTGAGGCTTCATTAAATTTTAGGGAGAAATAAGAAGGCAGAAGACGACAGAGTAAAGGAATGGTTATGGAAATAAATGAGTACTGGGCAACTGTTGAGTGTCCGCTAGTCTCAAAGGTATTTTCTGACCACCCAGTCTGGTAACTTGATCCTGGAGGGTGTCTTAGCTCAGACTTAATTCTCCCATGGGTGTCAGCAGGAAGGCCCCAAAGCTCTGCACCTGACATTTGCTGTCTGTTGAGAACTTTGAAGGGCAATGATAACTCGGAAGCCACTGCTGAAGAAGTGCTCAGCAGGCTGTGACACGAGCAGTTTACTGCAGTTCACTCGCTCAGAACCCACCCAGTGCCATCTGTCTCTTCCATATTCTGCCTCCCTCTGGCTCCATCTTCTCCTCACTGGCCCCCCTTCACTACCAGGCCTCCTCTTGCTCCCGGAAAGCACAGATAGTAGAGCGATGTGTTTTCCCTCTGCTTACAGCATGGGGGACATGAAGGGCCTCCATCCTCATATAGTCTACATCCCATCCTCTGCAAGTGGCAATGAGGTATTTTTACATCTGCTTCCTAGATTACATGTGATGTAAAGGCAGGAGGCAGGTTTTTAGAACAAATAACTTCTATTATTTTTATATAAAAATGAACCTAGGCTATACTGGCAAAAATCTGATGTTTCTGATTCGAACTCTATTTTACAACTTTCACGTGGAAGTTTGCTATCTATTTCATGCTCTTTCCCAAGTTACACATCCAAGGAAAATTTATTTCACTTAATATTACTTTATATATTTGTGTTTCTTTGGTTTTGATATCCTGATTTTTCTCATTTGTAGAATTTTCTAGCAATTCTATCAAAGGTTGGACAATTTTCTTATAGGCAGCCCATGAATCTCTGAATCGGTTAATTAAACTGGACATGAAACATGTGTACATCCTCTGAGTAGGGAACAGCCACTTAGTAAGGTATTGAACCCAAGTGAACATTTTGTTCTTGATGATTTGTCTTCATGTCAAGATATATCATGACATATACAGATGGTCTTCATGATATTTTGATTTAACTGCTTTTCACTTTACAATGGTGCAAATGTAGTACTGTACTTTGAATTTTTATATTTTCCCAGGCTAGAAATAGCTGCTCTTTTGTGTAATCTAATGCAATGTTCTGAGAATATCTAAGGTAGGCTAGACCAAGCTGGAATGTTTGGTAGCTAAGGTGTATTAAGTGCATGTTCAACTTGGAGTGTTTTTTACTTACATGGGTTAAGTATCTGGATATATAATCCCAAGAGGAAAAAGCCATTAATTTGGGTAGTAAGCAAGTTCTTATGACTTCCCAGAGACACGTTACAGAAGAGGAACAGGAGGAAGTACCTGATGCCAGGCAAAAAAAGAATGAGAGGTTCTAAATAGAGGCAGTGGTATGGAAAATTCGCTTGAGAATCTGAGCAATATGAGATGTTGGGGGAGCTGAGGAAGGTAAGGGGGAGCAGACGGAGAGAGAGAAAAAAGAGAGAGAGAGGTAGAGAGAGAAAGCACAGGACTAGGCTGAGATATTTTCAAGACTGGAGAGGCTTCTGTGTGTAGTTAAAGGGCTAGATACAATGGGGGAATGAAATATAAAGGGTGGATCATTTAGGGATTCAAGATGGGTATGTTGAACAGAGTCCAGGTGGAAATACAAGGTACAGAAGGGAGATTGCTTTATACTTACTAGGGGACAGAATACAAGCAAAGACATGTCAATTAAATACAAGTGACACTCCAGGCACATTGTATATCTTGCTCATGTGCTATGCTCACTTCTTGGATAAGCATTAATCGGATTTTGTAAGTGGGGAAACTGCGACTCAAGGACATCAAGTCTGTCACTCACAGCCACATAGCCAATGGATGGCAGAGCTGTTTTTAGAATTCAGCTTTGCCTAGTTCAAAACTGAAGCTCCTTAAAAAGAAAAGAGGTTTATTTATTTGAAAGGCAGAGCAAGGGAGGGAGAAGGAGGGGGGAAGGAGATCAAGCTTTTTGCCTTACACTGCTCAACCCTTTAAAACTCTATCCAGTAGGGTACCAGGGGAGGTGAGGTCCTCGGCCCATAGATGATGATAGATTGATAGGTAAGTAGCCAGCTAGCCAGCTAGCTAGAAGGAGGATACAGTGAGGTGAGCATTTCAGGTGCATCTAAAGAAGCCCCAGGGTGTGATTATATACAACTCTGCAGCAGGTAAGCTCCTGCTGTGGACAAAGTTAATAAAACCAGCCATGCTCCCCATACTGCTCATCAGCATTAGTGTGCTCACAAATGGAGTAGGTAAAGACAATGACTGAGCAAAGGAACTATCAAGGCTAGGTGTTTGTGGTGTTGAAGGAAGGCGTTTCTTCAGGTGAGTGTGAAATGACAAAGGCTGGAGGATTGGATTTTACCATTGAGGAGGAAGCAAAGTCAGAAAGATTAGGAATGGATTAGCAGGCACTTCATGACTTGGCTGACTGTCTCTTCTACCTCCCATCATACCATGCGTTTCCCATAGTTGGGTGTTCTGGCCAGAGCAGACATCTTTCAGTAGTTTTTCAAACGACGGTCATTTCTTACCTTCTGTTGTTTGCATATTTTCTTTTTTCCACCTGGAATGGATCCCTTGGCCCCTGCCTTTTTCTTTGGCTTGTTTTTCTTTCTCATTCAGATTTCAAGTCATATGAGAATTCATCCAGTACCTTTCCTGACATTTGGACTGGGGTAAATGCTCTCTGTTTCTGCCTAGACTTTCTCCATCCTGCACTTACTATTGTATCCCAGTTGTCTAAAGAATTATCTGTTTCTCTACTCTGGATATGAAGTGCCATGAAGGGAGAGACTATGTTAATTGCTACTTCCTTCAACTCCATGTACTTGCAATAGATTCTAGTACATTAGGGATGCCATAGATATGTTTAAAAAATAAAGGGATAAACAGCATAGTACTGGTACAGAAACATATGGATAGACCAATGGAACAGAATAGAAATAGCAGAAATCAATTCAAACATCTACAACCAACATATATTTGATCAAGGAGCTAGAACCAATTCCTGGAACAAGGACAGTCTATTCAACAAATGGTGCTGGTAAAACTGGATTTCCACAAGCAGAACTATGAAGCAAGACCCCTACCTTACACTTTACACAAAAATCCACTCAACATGGATTAAAGATCTAAACCTACAACCTGAAAACATCAAATTATCAGAGAACATTGGAGTAACCCTGCAAGACACAGGCACAGGCAAAGACTTCTTGGATAAGACCCCAGAGGCACAGGCTGACAAAGCCAAAATTAACAACTGGAATTACATCAAATTGAGAAGTTTCTGTATTGCAAAAGAAACAGAAAAGTGAAGAGGCAACCGGCAGAATGGGAAAAAAAAATCTGCAAATTATTCAACTGATAAAGGGTTAATAACCAGAATCTACAAAGAGATCAAGAAAATCCACAACAACAAAACAAACAACTCACTTAAGAAATGGGCCAGGGGCTGGCACAATGGTGCAGCGGATTAACACCCTGGCCTGAAGCACCAGCATCCCATATGGGCGCTGGTTCTAGTCCTGGCTGCTCCTCTTCCAATCCAGCTCTCGACTATGGCCTGAGAAATCAGTATGAGATGGTCCAAGTCCTTGGGCCCCTGCACCCGTGTGGGAGACCCGGAGAAGCTCCTGGCTTCAGATCGGTGCAACTATGGCTGTTGCGGCCAACTGGGGAGTGAACCATCGGATGGAAGACCTCTCTCTCTCTCTGCCTCTCCTCTCTCTGTGTAACTCTGACTTTCAAATAAATAAATAAATTAATTTAAAAAAAAAAAGAAATGAAGAGAAATGGGCCAAGGACCTAAATAGTTATTTTTCAAAAGAGGAAATTCAAACAGCCAACAGACACATGAAAAAAATGTTCAGGCTCACTAGCCATAAAGGAAATGCAAATCAAAGCCACAATGAGATTTCACTACACCCTAGTTAGAATGGCTGATATACAGAAATCAACTAACAACAGATACTGGTGGGGATATGGGGAAAAAGGCACACTAATCCAGTGCAAATGGGAATGCAAACTGGTAAAGCCACTATGGAAGATAATTTAGAGATACTTCAGAAATCTAATATAGCCCTACCACACAACCCAGCCATCCCACTCTGCAGAATTTACCCAAGGGAAATAAAATTGGCAAATAAAAGAGCTATCTGCACCTCAATGTTTATTGCAGCTCAATATACAATAGCTAAGATGTGGAATCAAACTAAATGTCCTTCAACAGAAGACTGGATAAAGAAATTATGGAATATGTACTCTATGGAATACTACACAGTGGTAAAAAAAAATGAAATCTGGTCATTTGCAACAAAATGGAGGAATCTGGGAAACAATATGCTGAGTGAAATAAGCCAGTCCCAAAGGGACAAATATCATGTTCTCCCTGATCTGTGACAATTAACTGAACACCTAAAAGGAAACCTGTAGAAGTGAAACTGACACTATGAGAAGTAATGACTTGATCAACTCTTGTCCTGACTGTTGAGGAACAGATTACTATTTTATTCTTTTTAGTATTTTCTTTTTCTATTTAATACTATTGGTTGAACTCTTTAATTAATACAAAATTATTCTTAGGTATTTAAAGTTAACTGAAAATTGATCTCTGTTAAAAATAAGAGTGGGAATAAGAAATGGAGGTGATATACAGTTCAGCACACGTTCACTTGGAATTACCATAAGGGTAAAGCTAAAAACTTGCCATGGGACTCCAAATCCCATTAAGTTGGCAGTTACCAATGCCATCTTACTAGTTAAAGTGATCAGTTTAAGTTCATAACTGATCCTAATGATACAATTAAGAGTCAAAGGGATTCACATAAATAAGACTAATACTAACTGATAGAATTAAAAAGAAGAGAACGATCCAATATGGGAAGCAGGATGCACAATAGACTCATAGAATGGCAGATGCCCTAAACAACACTCTGCCCTCAGAATCAGCCCTTAAGGCATTCGGATCTGGCTAAAAAGCCCATGAGGGCATTTCAGGCATGGAAAGCCAAGACACTCTGGCAAAAAAAAAAAAAAAAAAAAAAAAAACAAAAAACAAAAACAAACAAAAAAAAAACCAACAACAAAGAAAAAACACAACACAACACCCTAAATGATCTCTGTGAGATCCCAGTGGAAAGAAAGGGCCATCAAAATAATCAAAATAGGAGGTACCTTTCTCTGAAGGGAGGAGAGAACTTCCACTTTGATTATGGCCTTGTCTAAATAACTCAGAGTATGTGAACTCAAGAGGCTTTTATAGCCTTGGCAACTCATGACAAGAGCCTTGGGTGATTACTGACGTCAAAAATAAGAGTGTCAATTGTTAAATCAACAATGGGAGTCACCATGCACTTGCTTCCCATGTAAGACCTCTGTTCTTAATATGGTGTACTATGAAAATTAACAGTGAAACTAGTCTTCAATCAGTACTTTATGTGTCTGTGTGAGTGCAAACTGTTGAAATCTTTACTTAGTATATAGTTGATCCTCTGTATATAAATATAATTAAAAGTGAATCTTAATAAATTATGAGATGGGAAAGGGAGTAGGAGATGGGATGGTTTGAGGGTGGGAGGGTGGTTATGGGGGAAGAACCACCACAATCCAAAACTTATACTTTCAAAATTTATATTCATTAAGTAAAAGTTTTCTATTAAAATAAATAAAAAATAAAGGGACATATCATGTAATTATACTTTAAAAATCTTTCATTCTACCTCTTCTTGCTGTCTCAATGGAATTGTTTCTCTTGGTATTGTTTCACCTTTAAATTTGTTTCTTTGGAGGAAGCATTTAATTAGCATCTTAATGAAGAATATTCCTAGTACTACATTACCATTTAGCATCTTCTCAGATGTACTGTCCATTTTTACCTGGACAATGCAAATTCAAACGTTCAGAATAGAGCTCATCTTATTTTTAAAACTTTATCCCTGGACTTTCCTATTCATATTGAGCACAGTCACATTATCCTACTGATTACCTAACCATGCCCCACTCCTGCTTTCTCATGACCTGACTACTCACCCCAGTTTAATCCTTATGATGATTTCCCAGTGATTTCTATTTCTCTTGTTGAAAACTTAATTTTTAAATATCTTGATTCTATGGGAAAAGTAAACTTTTTCAACAAATGGTACTAGAACAATTGAATATCCACATGAAAAACAAACCATATCTCTACTTTATACCATGTTTGTATACATAATGAACTCAAAGTGGATCATGTACTTGAATTTGACAGCTAAAACTTGAAAAATCTTAGAAGAAAGCATATATAGGCATATATGCCTATGGTAGACAAGAAAGCAAAAGCAATAAAAGGAAAAATAGGTAAATCTGACTTAACCAAAAAAAATTTGAAATATGCTTAAAAGAAAATCATCAACAAAGTTAAAAAACAACTCATAGAATCACAGTAAATATATGGGACTTGTAGCCAGCATGCATGAATGATACTTAGCAATAAAAAGACAGCAGAGTGATCTGGATAGACACTTCTCCAAAGAAGACATACCAATGGCCAATAAGTTCATGAGAGGATATTCAACATTATTAGTCATTAGGGAAATGAAATGAGATACCACTGCACACCTGCCTATGAGGGTGGCTATAATCAAACAGACAGACAGTTGCAGTGGTTGTCAAGTATCTGGAGAAAGAGGAGGGTTCACATATTGCTGATAGGAATGTAAAATGAAGCAACAGCTTTTGAAAACAGCTTGATGGTGCTGGCATTATGGTGCAGTGGGCTAATCCACTATTTGAGACTCAACATCCCATAACAGAGTGCTGATTGATTTGCTTCCAATTCAGCTCTCTGCTAATGTACCTGGGAAAGCAGTGGAGGATGGCCCGTGTGCTTGGGTCCCGCATCCATGTGAGAGATCCAAATGGAGTTCTTGGCTCCTGACTTTGACCTTGCACAACCCTGGTCATTGCATCCATTTGTGGTGTGAAGATGTAAACCAGTGGATTTAAAATTGCTCCTTCTCCTTTACCCTCTGCCTTTCAAATAAATAAAATAAATCCTTAAAAAATAAGAGTTTGAGAGTGGCTTCAAGATGGCAGAATAGGGAGTGAGCTCACTGATAGTCCAGGAAAAGATAGTTTAATAAAAGTGGATATAGTGAAGTCTCAGGAAAGAGACTTCAGGGAAAAAAACTGCAGAGGGAACTCTTCTGGAATTAGAGGCACATGGTGGATCTATGTGGAGGACATGGTCACCTACAGCTCGGGAGCTCAGCTGCCTAGAATCTGAACCAGTGCTGGAAAGAGAGGTGAGGTGAAACCGCAGTAGCCCAAGACACTGGCAGAAAAGTGGCAGGAAGAGCCTAGAGGGAACGAGGCTTGATGCCCCATGGAGGAAAGTACACCAGTCTAACTAGAGGAGAGAAAAAAACAAAAGGGATGGTATGGACACTATTTTCTCTCTCCACACACCTTACAAATGTGTGCAAGACAATAGAGCACGTGCCATTTTGGACATCCAGTCAGACTCATAGCAGACTTCTCATCAGAAACCCTTCAGGCTAGGAGGGAATGGCAAGATATAGCCCAAGTACTAAGAGAGAAAAATGCCATCCCAGAATATTATATCCTGCAAAGCTCTCATTTGTGAATGAAGGAGAAATAAAGACCTTTCTTTTTTTTTTTTTTTTTAACTTTTATTTAATGAATATACGTTTCCAAAGTACGAATAATGGATTACTATGGCTTCCCCCCCATACCGTCCCTCCCACCCACAACCCTCCCCTTTCCCACTCCCTCTCCCCTTCCATTCACATCAAGATTCATTTTCGATTATCTTAATATACAGAAGATCAGCTTAGTATACATTAAGTAAGGATTTCAACAGTTTGCTCCCACACAGAAACATAAAGTGAAAAATAATAGATGATTTTTTTAATGATGATGAAATCAGATCAGACCTATTGTCATGTTTAATCCCAGTGAGAGTCAAGTTGGGAGTTGATAGTTTCTTTTCTTTTCTTTCTTTTTTTTTTTTTTTTTTTACAGAGGATCAGTTTAGTATGCATTAAGTAAAGATTTCAACAGTTTGCACCCCCATAGAAACACAAAGTGAAATATATTATTTGAGTACTTGTTATAGCATTAAATCTCAATGCACAGCACATTAAGGACAGAGATCCTACATGAGGAGTAAGTGCACAGTGACTCCTGTTGTTGACTTTACCAATTGACACTCCTGTCTATGGCATCAGTAATCTCCCTATGCTCCAGTCATGAGTTTCCAAGGCTATGGAAGCCCCTTGAGTTCTCCGACTCTTATCTTGTTTAGACAAGGTCATAGTCAAAGTGGAGGTTCTCTCCTCCCTTCAGAGAAAGGTACCTCCTTCTTTGAAGACCTGTTCTTTCCACTGAGATCTCACTCACAGAGATCTTTTGCCAGAGTGTCTTGGCTTTCCATGCCTGAAATACTCTCATGGGCTTTTCAGCCAGATCTGAATGCCTTTAGGGCTGATTCTGAGGCCAGAGTGCTATTTAGGGCATCTGCCATTCTATGAGTCTGCTGAGTATCTCACTTCCCATGTTGGATCACTCTCCCCTTTATTTATTCTATCGGTTAGTGTTAGCAGGTGCTAGACTTGCTTATGTGCTCCCTTTGACTCTTAGTCCTTTCATTATGATCAATTGCGAACTGAAATTGATCACTGGGACTAGTGAGATGGCATTGGTACATGCCACCTTGATGGGATTAAATTGGAGTCCCCTGGTATGTTTCTAACTCTACCATTTGGGGCAAGTCAGCTTGAGCATGTCCCAAATTATATATCTCTTCCCTCTCTTATTCCTACTCTTATGTTTAACAGGGATCACATTTCAGTTAAATTTCAACACTTAAGAATAACTGTGTATTAATTACAGAATTAAATCAGTCATATTAAGTAGAACAGACAAAAAAACTACTAAGAGGGATAATGTATTAAGTTGTTCATTAACAGTCAGGGCTATGCTGATCAAGTCACCGTTTCCCATAGTGTCCCTTTCACTTCAACAAGTTATATGTACTCTTTAGAATTGTTGTCAATATATGTATTGACAACAAGTCAATATGTACTCTTTAGAATACTATACTGCAGTAAGAAACAACGAAATCCAGTCATTTGCAACAAAATGGAGGAATCTGGAACACATCATGCTGAGTGAAATAAGCCAGTCCCAAAGGGACAAATACCATATGTTCTCCCTGATCGGTGACAACTGACTGAACACCAAAAAGGAAACTTGTTGAAATAAAGACCTTTCATAGCAAAGAGAAATTGAAAGAACGTTCACAAATCAATCAACGTGATATACCACATTAATAAACTGCAGAAGAAAAACCATATTATTATCTCAATAGATGCAGAGGAAGCATTTGATAAAATACAACACCCTTTCATGATGAAAACTCTAAGCAAATTGGGTATAGAAGGAACATTCCTCAATACAATCAAAGCAATCTATGAAAAACCCACAGCCAACATCCTATTGAATGGGGAAAAGTTGGAAGCATTTCCATTGAGATCTGGTACCAGACAGGGATGCCCACTCTCACCACTGCTATTAAATATTAATAGTACTGGAAGTGTTAACCAAGCTATTAGGCAAGAAAAAGAAATAAAAGGGATACAAATTGGGAAGGAAGAAGTCAAACTATCCCTCTTTGCAGATGATATGATTCTTTACTTAGGGGATCCAAAGAACTCTACTAAGAGACTATTGGAACTCATAGAAGAGTTTGGCAAAGTAGATGGATATAAAATCAATGCACAAAAATCAACAGCCTTTGTATACATAGGCAATGACACAGCTGAGAAAGAACTTCTAAGATCAATCTCATTCACAATAGCTACAAAAACAGTCAAATACCTTGGAATAAACTTAACCAAGGATGTCAAAGATCTCTACAATGAGAATTACAAAATCTTAAGGAAAGAAATAGAAGAGGATACCAAGAAATGGAAAAATCTTCCATGCTCATGGATTGGAAGAATCAATATCATCAAAATGTCCATTCTCCCAAAAGCAATTTATAGATTCAATGCAATACCAATCAAAATACCAAAGACAATTTTCTCAGATCTGGAAAAAATGATGCTGAAATTCATATGGAGACACAGGAGACCTCGAATAGCTAAAGCAATGTTTTACAACAAAAACAAAGTCGGAGGCATCACAATACCAGATTTCAGGACATACTACAGGGCAGTTATAAACAAAACAGCATGGTACTGGTACAGAAACAGATGGATAGACCAATGGAACAGAATAGAAATAGCAGAAATCAATCCAAACATCTACAGCCAACATATATTTGATCAAGGAGCTAAAACCAATTTCCAGGGCAAGGACAGTCTGTCTATTCAACATACGGTGCTGAGAAAACTGGATTTCCACGTCCAGAAGCATGAAGCAAGACCCCTACCTTATACCTTACACAAAAATCCACTCAACATGGATTAAAGATTCAAGTCTAAAACCCAAAACCATCAAATTATTAGAGAACATCAGAGAAATCCTGCAAGGTATAGGCACAGGCAAAGACTTCTTGGATAAGACCCCAGAGGCAAAGGCAGTCAAAGCCAAAATTAACAATTGGGTTTATATCAAATTGAGAAGTTTCTGTACTGCAAAAGAAATAGTCAGGAAAGTGAAGAGGCAACCAACAGAATGGGAAAAATATTTGCAAACTATGCAACTGATAAAGGATTAATAACCAGAATCTACAAAGAGATCAAGAAACTCCACAACAACAAAACAAGCAACCCACTTAAGAGATGGGCCAAGGACCTCAACAGACATTTTTCAAAAGAGGAAATCCAAATGGCCAATAGACATATGAAAAAAAGTTCAAGATCACTAGCAATCAAGGAAATGCAAATCAAAACCACAATGAGGTTTCACCTCACCCCAGGTAGAATGGCTCACATACAGAAATCTACCAACAACAGATGCTGGTGAGGATGTGGAGAAAAAGGGACACTAACCCACTATTGGTGGGAATGCAAATTGGTTAAGCCACTATGGAAGTCAGTCTGGAGATTCCTCAGAAACCTGAAGATAACCCTACCATTCAACCCAGCCATCCCACTCCTTGGAATTTACCCAAAGGACATTACATTGGCAAATAAAAGAGTTGTCTAACCTTAATGTTTATTGCAGCTCAGTTCACAAGAGCTAAGACATGGAAACAACAAAAAAGCCCATCAACAGTAGACTGGATAAAGAAATTATGGGGACATGTACTCTATAGAATACTATACAGCAGTAAAAAACAATGAAATCCGGTCATTTGCAACAAAACAGAGGAATCTGGAAAACATCATGCTGAGTGAAATAAGACAGTCCCAAGGAGAAAAATATCATATGTTCTCCCTGATCGGTGACAACTAACCGAGCACCAAAAAGGAAACCTGTTGAAGTGAAATGGACACCATGAGAAACAATGACTTGATCAGTCCTTGTCCTGACTGTCGATGAAGTTACTACTTTATTCCTTTTAGTATTTTTGTTCTACTTAATAGCATCGGTTGATCTCTTTAACACACAATTACTATTATCTGCTTAAAGTTTATTGAAAAATGATCCCTGTTAAAAATAAGAGTGGGAATAAGAGGGAGGAAATATACAGTTTGGCACATGCTCACTCAGACTTACCCCTAATGGTACAGTTAGAAACGTGCCAGGGGATTCCAATTCAATCCCATCAAGGTGGCATGTACCAATGCCATTTCACTAGTCAAAGGGATCAGTTTCAGTTCATTATTGATCATAATGATAGGATTAATTGTCACAGGGATCACACAAACAAGAGTAGTGTCTGCTAATACTAACTGATAGAATGAAAAAGGAGAGAACAATCCAAGTTGGAAAGCGGGATACACAGCAGGCTCATAGAATGGCAGATGTCCTAAACAGCACTCTGGCCTCAGAATTAGCCCCTTAAGGCATTCGGATCTGGCTGAAGAGCCCATGAGAGGATTATAGACGTGGAAAGACAATACACTGTGGCAAAAAAAAAAAAAAAATGACTTAAATGAAAGATCTTTGTGAGATCCCAGTGGAAAGGAGAGGCCATCAAAGAAGGAGGTACCTTTCTCTGAAGGGAGGAGAGAACTTCCACTTTGACTATGACCTTGTCTAAATAAGATCAGAGTTGGCAAACTCAAGAGGAAGGCTGTGGAAGCATAGCCTTGGCAGCTCATGACAAGAGCCTTGGGTTATTACTGACATCATAAACAAGAGTGTCAATTATTAAGTCAACAACGGGAGTCACTGTGCATTTACTCCCCATGTAGGATCTTTGTCCCTAATGTATTGTACTATGTGAATTAATGCTACAACTAGTACTCAAAGAGTATTTTATACTTTTTGTTTTTGTGTGGGTGCAAACTGTTGAAATCTTTACTTAGTATATACTAAATTGTTCCTCTGTATATAAAGATAATTGAAAATGAATCTTGATGTGAATGGGATGGGATAGGCAGTGGGAGATGGAATGGTTTCCAGTGGGAAGGTGGTTATGGGGGGAAAAAGCCACTATCATCCTAAAGTTGTAATTTGGAAATTTATATTTATTAAATAAAAGTTAAAAATAACAAAAATAACAGCTTGAAAATTCCTCAAAATGGCAAAGTTCTCATCTGCCCCAACAATATCTTATGCAAATTCCTAAGAGAAATAGATACATGTATCCAATCCAAAATTTTCACAGAAGTGTCTATAGTATATTTATTTATATTTATAATTGTCCAAAAGTGGAAGCCACCTAAATGTCCACCAATTGGTGGACTGATAAACAAAATAAGAGCTATCTATATTATGTAGTACTACAAGGGAATAAAAAGAAGTTAAGCATTGATACATGTTAGACCATGGGTGACCCCTTAAATTATTATGTTAAGTAAAAAATGTCAGACTGCATGTTATCTCATTCCATTTAGATGAAATGTCCAGAATATGCAAATCTGTAAGACGATAAATAGATCAGTGGTTTCCAAGGGCTGTGAGTAAGGGAAGGAGTAGAATTGACTGTTCATGGGTATAGAGTTACTTTTAGATTGTGGTGCTGGTACTGTGGTATAACTGGTTAAGCTGCCACTTGCAATGCCAGGATCCCGTATGAGTTGGGGTTTAAGTCCTGGCTATTCCATTTCCAATCCATTTCTCTGCTAATGTGCCTTGGAAAGCAGTGGAGGATGGCCCAAGTGCTTGAGCCCCTGTACCTGCATGGGAGACCTAGAAGAAGCTCCTGGCTCCTGGCTTTGACCTGGGTTGGCCATTGCAGCCAACTAGGGAGTGAACCAGTAAATGGAAGAACGCTCTCTCTCTCCCTTTCTCTCTCTCTCTAACTCTGCCTTTCAAACAAATAAAATATCTTACAAGGAATAGATTGTGATGATGGTTGCAGAATGTGTTAATATATTAAAGCTATTAAATTTGTTCCAGATGTAAATAGTATCTTAGTGCAGCTGTTTTTCAGAAAAAAATATTTCATACATCATTCTCTTCATCTCTTCTACTAGTCTGTCTTGCTCACTGCCACACATTAAACCGCCATTTGCTCATTTTTCTGCAGATTTGAGGATCTTTGTGTTTTAATCCCAGTGTACTATTTCGACACCTTCATTTATGTTGTGTGGGAAGGAACTGAGCTTAAGCTGAGCTGGCTTCCTCTTTGACTGATATTCTCACCCGGAACACCCACCCCTTGCCTTTCTCAATCTAAATCCTATCCTTTCAATTTTTCTCTCTTCAAATATCCTTTCTCTGGCTTGTGCACTTCTCAGCATTTCTCTCTCTTTTAATGCAGCACTGCTTATTTTTTTAGTTGCATTTTGCTGTGGTGAGTACAGAGAAAAATTATATTTCAAATTATTTATGAAAAGGCAAAAGAATCAATATATACATAGTCACAACCATTCCCAGTCATGATTCACCTTATGATTTGGATATAATTTATGGATGGGTTTAATATATTAAGAAGTGACCATTATATGTAGCTTATTTAAATATAAAGTAGACAATATTCTTAAAAGCTGAAGGCCTCCTGAAGTAATATTTCAATTGATTAAACACTTAATGACTGAAAGTAAGTACTAGAAAAGATGAATTAGAAAGAAAAAAAAGATAGTCGATTTCTTGGTCCTAAACTTGTATTCTTTATACAAAATTATGTCTTAGTATGGAAAAAGAAATGGCTTTGGCTGTGAGAACCACAGCAATTCTATAAGACCATTTGTATCCTTTCCCATGATGTTTTAGTCTGAAGAAATGCCTCAAATATCATAATTCCTAGGCAAAGCCTGACAAGAAAATTGTCTTCTACAAGCAAGAAATCCTGTCTTAACAATAATGACAAATATTTAATTCTTATTATCCAGGCTTTGAACTTGGATGTATCTTCTCATGTAATTCTCAAAATAAGCCTCTGAGCTATATACATACAATTCTTAGTCTAACTTTACATAACTGTAGTGCATTAGTACAGATTAGATTTGAGTGCAAATACAAGAAAACATTAAAATAACAGGTTTGAAACTTATTTGTTTATCATGTAAATATGCAGAGACATTAGTTCAGGGTTTTGGTGGCTTAGTGTGGATCTGCTTTAAGTCAGACCAAGTTCAGACCACATCACCATTCTCATATCCATTGGATGTGACCTTCAACCTCATCGTTCAGAGTAGGATCCATGTTTTAAGCACAGGATTGAGGGAACAATGGAAAACAGGAGGAAGAGAACATCAGACTTCTTTTCAGGCAAGTTCTCAGAAATTGCTTGTAAGATATTTTCATTTAAACAGGACAGAGTTGTTATATGGGGCACATGAGGGAAATAACTACAAGGAAGATGAAGAAATGGCATCTGTATTGTGGGTGGCAATGTGCCCAGCTAGAAATCCTATTATTATATAGGGAGATGAGAATGTAGACTGGAGGATCACTCCAAGTCCCTGCCATACTTAGCATCTAGGGTAAAAACACCGAAGTCGTGATCCTGAATGAAATCTTTTCTCAGATCTCAGGTATCTAAAAGTGCTTTCTAAGCAGAATCTTCATGGTGAGATGTGATTTCAGAAGGAAGACCAGGATAAATGATAGGGCACTCACAGTCTTGTCTTAGCTACATGTTCTTAGTAAGCGTTTTGTGAGTGGAGGCTTTAGAGCACCCAAGAACATGAGGGCTTGTTGGATGGAGGATTGAAAGGTTTTGTGTTCTTTTTTTCCTTTTTTCCTATTGTTATTATTACTATTATTTTTATTTGTGTGTGTGTGTGTGTGTGAGAGAGAGAGAGAGAGAGAGAGGGAGGGAGAGAGAGATCGAGCCTCAAATGCAGATAATAGCCAGGATTCAGCTGGGCTGAAGCTGGGATGTGGAACCCCGATCCAGGTATCCCACATCAGTGCTAAGAACCCAATCACTTAAGCCATCAACTGCTGCCTGCCAGAGTATGCATTGGCAGGAAGCTGGAGTCTGGAGGCTGTGATAAATATAGAGCCCCGAACCTCCAGTGTGGGGCACGGGCATCTTCACTGGCATCCTAATGGCTAGGCCAAATGCCTGAGTCTTCTGTGTTCTTATGCAGGTCAGAGAATGAGATTCATCAGGACTTGTATCTTACACTTGTTCTTAATCTGATTTGTGGCTGGAGACTGGATAATGGTCATACATTTTTCATGTTCCATTATCACTTTGGTGAATCACATAAAAATTGGTTTTCTAATCATGAATAGTAAACCCAATTGCACTGTTCAATTTGTGCTAAATAAACTACTGCACAGAGACAAACATGATTTCTTATTTATATCTGGAGACATACATGAAAAGTCTCATAATAGGGGGAAACCCTCCAACTTGAGCTTTACAAAACTTTTGGAGATACTTTAGAGATCATTAAGGCTAATTGCTCCTCTTTAAGCAAAAGCCCAAATTTTAATGTCCTGTTTATTTTGTCCTGTTACATATCCAGTTTTCTGGTGCAGTCTTTTGTTTCTCTCTTTCTATTGCAAATGACTCTTAACTCCCCAGGTTAAGAAGATGGGTTCAGTAATTAGACTTCCTTTATTGCTTCACTGTACGACTTTGAGGCACCCAAAATTCCTCTTATTCTTTGTCGGTCAGTGTAATAAAAACACTGCCTGTTTTCTAGTGTTGTTGTAAGAGTTAAACAAGAATATGCTTTGTCAAGAATACAGAGCAGTGTCTAGTTCAAGGTGTCTTTTTTTAATTATTACTTTTTTATTGTCTTTTATCTGATTTTATAGCCCATCCCTTATTACCAAGAATGATTTTCCAAATATTGATCATTTTGGACCCTCACAAAGAACACTCTGTCCAGCAGACCAGAGGAACATTTACTACCTGGTTTGGTCATGTTAAGTGCTGAGTAGACATACCTGCTTTTGTCTGCTGCTTCCTCTTTTTGGCGCGTGTGGGCAGAGCACATTCGTTAGCATCACCAGGACCTTGGATTGATTTCTGGGTGTACATCTTGCTTGTGAAGTTACGTCGGATGTGTTCTTATAAATTGAGAGCTTTGGTGACTTCATGTATTAAAGAAGGATGATAAGTATACCTAGTTAACAAGCTTACAGAAAAATTAGAGATCATGAATGTGAGTACTTAATGCTGGCCCCAAGCTGGGAATTTCTTTATTTTTTTTTGCTTTCAAACTTTTATTTAATGAATATAAATTTCCAAAGTACAGCTTATGGATTACAATGGCTTCCCCCCCATAACGTCCCTCCAACCCGCAACCCTCCCATCTCCCACTCCCTCTCCCCTTCCATTCACACCAAGATTCATTTTCGATTCTATTTATATACCGAAGATCAGTTTAGCATACATTAAGTAAAGATTTCAACAGTTTGCTCCCACACAGAAACATAAAGTGAAAAATACTGTTTGAGTACTAGTTATAGCATTAAATCTCAATATACAGCACACTAAGGACAAAGATCCTACATGAGGAGTAAGTGCACAGTGACTCCTGTTGTTGACTTAACAAATTGACACTCTTGTTTATGGCATCAGTAATCACACTAGGCTCTTGTCATGAGCTGCCAAGGCAATGAAAGCCCCCTGAGTTCACTGACTCTGATCATTTTTAGACAAGGCCATGGTCAAAGTGGAAGTTCTCTCCTCCCTTCAGAGAAAGGGACCTCCTTCTCTGATGACCCATTCTTTCCACTGGGATCTCACTCACAGAGATCTTTCATTTAGGTTTTTTTTTCCCCCAGAGTGTCTTGGCTTTCCATGCCTGAAATACTCTCATGGGCTTTTCAGCCAGATCCGCATGCCTTAAGGGCTGATTCTGAGGCCAGAGTGCTGTTTAGGACATCTGCCATTCTATGGGCCTGCTGTGTATCTCACTTCCCATGTTGGATCATTCTCTCCCTTTTTGATTCTATCAGCTAGTATTTGCAAACACTATTCTTGTTTATGTGATGCCTTTGGTTCTTAGTCCTATCATTATGATCAATTGTGAACAGAAATTGATCACTGGGACTAGTGAGATGGCATTGGTACATGCCACTTTGATGGGATTGAATTGGAATCCCCTGGTATGTTTCTAACTCTACCGTTTGAGGTAAGTCAGCTTGAGCATGTCCCGAATTGCACATCTCTTCCCTCTCTTATTCCCACTCTTATATTTAACAGCAATCACTTTTCAGTTAAGTTTCAGCACTTAAGAAGAATTGTGTATTGATTACAGTATTCAACCAAAAGTATTAAGTAGAACAAACAAAAAAAAATACTAAGAGGGATAACATATCAAGTTGCTCATCAACAGTCAGGGTGAGGGCTGATCAAGTCACCATTTCTCATAGTGTTCATTTCACTTTAGCAGGTTTCCTTTTTGGTGCTCAGTTACTTGTCACCTATCAAGGAGAACAAGTGGTATTTGTCCCTTTGGGATTGGCTTATTTCACTCAGCATAATGTTTTCCAAATTCCTAACAGGGATCACTTTTCAGTTAAAATTTAAACACCTAAGAATAATTGTGTGTTAATTACAGAGTTCAACCAATGGTACTAGAACAAAAAAAAATACTAAAATGGATAAAGTATTACATTGTACATCAACCGTCAGGACAAGAGCTGATCAAGTCACTGTTTCTCATAGTGTCCATTTCATTTCAACAAGTTTCCCCCTTGGTGCTCAGTTAGTAGTCGCTGATCAGGGAGAACATATGATATTTGTCCCTTTGGGACTGGCTTAATTCACTCAGCATGATGTTTTCCAAATTCCTCCATCTTCTTGCAAATGACCAGGTTTCGTTGTTTTTGACTGCTGTATAGTATTCTATAGAGTACATGTCCCATAATTTCTTTATCCAGTCTACTGTTGATGGGCATTTGGGTTGGTTCCAGGTCTTAGCTATTGTGAATTGAGCTGCAATAAACATTAATGTGCAGACAGCTTGTTTATTTGCCAATTTAATTTCCTTTGGGTAAATTCCAAGGAGTGGGATGGCTGGGTTGAATGGTAGGGTTATCTTCAGGTTTCTGAGGAATCTCCAGACTGACTTCCATAGTGGCTTAACCAATTTGCATTCCCACCAACAGTGGGTTAGTGTCCCTTTTTCCCCACATCCTCGTCAGCATCTGTTGTTGGTAGATTTCTGAAGGTGAGCCATTCTAACCGGGGTGAGGTGAAACCTCATTGTGGTTTTGATTTGCATTTCTCTGATTGCTAGTGATCTTGAACATTTTTTCATGTGTCTGTTGGCCATTTGGATTTCCTCTTTTGAAAAATGTCTATTGAGGTCCTTGGCCCATCTCTTAAGTGGGTTGTTTGTTTTGTTGTTGTGGAGTTTCTTGATCTCTTTGTAGATTCTGGTTATTAACCCTTTATCAGTTGCATAGTTTGCAAATATATTTTCCCATTCTGTCGGTTGTCTCTTCACTCTCCTGACTGTTTCTTTTGCAGTACAGAAACTTCTCAATTTGATGCACCAAGTTGGGGATTTCTACACATGGCATCCTTGGGGTAGAAGGGACAAGTTGGGTAAAATGGAAAGAGTGAAAAGAAAAATCAGATGATAGGCAACAGGTTGCCATAGGAAAATATTCCAAACTAGAATCAACTCAGGCTAAAGAGAAAAATAATTTCATAGGTTCTCTTGGAAATTTTGATTTATTTTTTTTAAGATATTTTATTTGCTTACTTGAGATGCAGAGTTGCAGACAGAGAGATGGAGAGACAGAGAGAAAGGTCTTCCATCCCCTAGTTCACTCCCTTTCAAATGGCCACCATGGCCAGGAGCCAGGAGCTTCTTCTGGGTCTCCCACGTGGTGTCAGAGGTCCATCTTTGACTGCTTTCCCAGGCCATCAGCAGAGAGTTGGATCAGAAAAGGAGTAGCCAGGACATGACCCAGTGCCCATATGGGATGACAGTGCCAAAGGTGGAGGCTCACCCTACTACGCTGGAAATTTTGCTTTAATTGAAACCATCAGGAAGTCTCACAGAAGGAAAACTGTCTTCAGCTTACTGTTGAAACTTCTAAGACCCCTACTTTTTTTTTCTCCTCATTTCTCTACTACGTCTTTTATCATTATTCTGTATAGACACTGAGAAGACATCAATTTTGCCTGCACAAATTCCATTTTAGTTTACATGTCATAAAATATGTGAGCTTATCTTTTCTAGATATACATTGAGGCTATGCATTGTAGAGGATTGACTATTAGACTGGGGATTTGTGTGTTTGAATTTCTGGCAACAGAAAACTATGGAATATTATTGAGGGCCATCATCTCTCTGAGATTTTAATTCTTTAAATTGAAACTGCAAGGCAGGATCAAGATTTCTTTCACATTAAAAATTCAAACACAACTTGAGTAAATCAGATTTACTCAACTTGATCAACTTGAGTAAATCAGATTTTTGATCTGCAAACTTTTTTCTAAATCATTGTAATGTCTTGTGCAAACACTTGTTCTACAATACTTGTTGCATAGTTATAACTGGTTTGTGGGTTCAGCAGACTATTCTTTAACTGGTACTGAGAAATTTAATTTCTACATGAATAACTTCTTTAACTACCTTTCTTTAGTGCAGACTAACCTTTTGTATCTCATTACATCATATTACAAAAAGCATTACAGACAAGTACATCAGCACTCAACAGATGTGCACGTGTGCACACACATACAACTCAACATACTTCAAGTCCATTTAAACTCTTATTTTCCTCATGCATTTGTTCATTTGTTCCACATTCACTCACTCTCTTAAAAAATCTGTTGCATGCCTACTATGTAATTATGATCACAGTACTTTGTGAACATTGGTATTTCTGTTCTTGCAGAGTTTATAGCAGACTGATAAAGAGCAAATAGGATGTGGATATAATTATCTAAATGATTCTCTAGTGCTTCAGGGCCTGTGTAACTTAAAGGCCAGTGAGTCACATTTGGAGTAAATCAAGGGTGTGTGAACTTGGGCAAATTATGTTATCTTTCTGAGTCTAAATGTCTTCATCTATTAAAGGGGGGGAATCATTGTACCATTCTCAGTGGTTGTTGTGCAGATTAAATTAAATAATGTAGCTAAAAGATTGGCATAGTCACCAGTACACAGATTGGCTCAATAAATATCACTCATTAAAATCTGTAGTAATTTGTAAATTTGCTAAAACATACATGTGAATTTTGTGCAAAACAAAACGGATATATGCAAATCAAAGAGGGTGTGAGCCTAGTGAGTGCATTTTCATCTCAGTGAGACAATAGTTTTTTACCTGTCACATTCACTGTAACACATTTAGGATCTGAAGTGGCCACTTGAATACTTTGAATACAATTCATTGAAGGAAAGATAGTATTTTTGACTGATGTTGGAACAACTTGACAACTTGATGTCTATAGGCATATGTAACTCTTACAACATATTCAAGAATTAATTATAAATAAATCATAGGGGTGGGTGGTGCCACACAGCAGGTTAAGTGGCTGCTTTAGACACCTGCATCCCATGTTGGTGTGCTGGGGCAGGAGTTCCACCTCTGCCTTCTCATCCATCTTCCTGCTGCTGCACCTGATGAGGGAGCAGATGGTGGTTCAAGGGCTCCTGCTATCCATGTAGGAGACCTGCGTGGAATCCCTACCTCCTGGCTGCAACCTGGCCTAGCCTTGTCTGTTGTGGCCATTTGGGGAATGAACCAGAAGACAGAGCTCTTTTGCTCGGTCTCTCTCTTTGTTGCTCTACATTTCAAATAAATAACATAAATAAAAAGGAATGAATGAATGTAAAAAATAGATCCTAGTTTAAACATAAATTCTAAAACATGAAAATTTTAGGAGAAAATATTTATGACTGTGGATTGGACAAAGATTTCTTAGACATGGCATCAAATGCACAATCTCTAAAAGAAGAAAAGATAAATTTCAACAAAATTTTAAAAAATTGCTCTTTGGGGTGGATGTTTGCTGTGGTTGTTGAGATGCTACCTCCATTCCATATTCAAGTGTCTGGATTACAGTCCCAGCTCTACTTCTAATTCCAGCTTTCTGCTAATGCACATTGCAGAAGACAGATAATGGCCCAAGTACTTGAGTCCCTGCCATCCACAAGGAAAACCCTGAGTGAATTCTTGGCTCCTGATTTTGTTTACCTTGGCCCAGCTGGCTGTTGCCACTGTTTGGGAGTGGGGTGAACCAACAGATGAAAGATCTCTATCTCTTTGCCCATCTTCAACACTGAAAGAGTTTCAGAAGACTGTGTCTTGATGCTCCTGACCACTTCCTTCCCCTTTGAGCTAGGACTTTGTGAGCATGGGATAAAAGAGCGGTTGCAGCTAGATTGTGAAAATGAGAGGAACGACCACCTTCGTGTGAATGTCTGTAAGGCAGAAATGCAACTTAAACAGAACCTCATTGACATGGGGAAGCTGTGGTACTAACTCTTGAATCCCCCTAATGTTAGATTTCTTGTTTTCCGAGATAATGAATCTTGTTATTGTTCCTTTTAATCAGTGATTCTGTCACTTACAGCAAAACATACCTGTGGATATGGTCAACTTCAAGGTTGAATTGTAGTGTTTCCCAGCTGCACATATTAGCTCTCCATCTGCACCAGTCACTCAAGATTTGTGTGGACAGACCATGGCAGAGCTCTGATGGTTTCTGATCCTTCAGCGCTTACTGAACTTTCTTTTCTCTTCTGTCCGATTCACTTCTGACTTCATTGCTGGACCTGACCACTCAGGTCTCTCCTGAGTTGAGTACCATTACATTTCTCCCAAACTCTGGGCAACATCATGGTCTGTCAAAGAGATTTTAGTCCACCCCTTCACAGGTGGATGCATAGTCCCTCATCCAGTATTTCAAGGCATCCTTTGCTTTGCCTGAAACGGAGCCTCACATTGGTGACTAGCCAGCCTAACTGCCTGTAATGTCAAGGCCTGAGGGAACTGGGTTCTGAATGTAAGAACATTCTTCACTATGCTATGCTGTTGCCCCTCTGTGATCAATATTGAAAAGATGCATAAAAATGTTTAAGATTGTACACCAAAGTGAAATGAGGGGTGTCTTTATTCTCGGATTTAAACAAAGAAGGGCTTTGCTGTTGCTTAGAAAGGGATTGGAGGAGCTGGTGCTGTGATGTAGCAGGTTAAGCTGCTGCCTGCACTGCCATCATCCTTTATGGGTGCTGGTTTGAGTCCTGGTCACTTCAAATTGCTCCACTTGCAATCCAGCTCCCTGCTAATATGTCTGCACAAGCAGTGGAGGATGGCCCTAGTCCTTAGGCCCCGAATGCACCTGGAAGAAGCTCCTGGCTCCTGGTTTCAGGCTGGCCCAGCTCTGGTTGCTGTGGCCACTTGGGGGAGTGAACCAGAAGGTGGAAGACCTTGCTCCATGTCTCTCCCAAACCCTCTCTGTAACTCTGCATTTCAAAATAAATAAAATAAATCTTTTAAAAAATAAAGAAAAAAGGGATTGGTGGAGAGAGATGAAATCAAAGATCAAGCGTAAGCCAAGGAAAGCTGTCCTATACGTTGACTTTTCCCCTAAGGGAGTTATGGCCAGAGATGAGGCTAGAGGGAGCACAGCTGTAGAGTCTGGTGCTTTCACTTTCAGGGTGAGCAACCCTGGCATTCTCTGAGCCTTGCACACGCATTTTTAGATGTTCAAGAAGACTACTCAGTTGCTCAGTTTTAAGGAAAACTGAGGAAGAATTTAAGACATGAACAGTGACTGCTGGCACCAGTCCAAATAGAAGAGGGACAATTTAGATCAATATGTTTGGGGAATGTTACTCAAATTATCTTGTTAAAAATCTGTCGTTTCTCCCTTCTAGGCAGACAGCTGATAAAGAGTTTAATGAATATTCATTCTGATAAACAGATAGCCTCTTCTTCACTTGCTGGACTTGCCCTTCATCAGGTGAAGTCTGGACAAAGAACCCTTGTCATCAGTCTGTGTCTGTTTGGCCAAAGAAGTGATCTGAATTAATGTTCTTCCTCAGAGGTCACAGCTGGACTCTAGATGGGAGGGGCAGTTGAGGCTATCAGTGATTGGACTTTCCTGGTACACACTGCTGGGCCTCAGGGCTGGCCTTAGGCAGTATTGTTTAGGTAGCTTGTTATCATCAACATATTGATGGAGTGTCTACTTAGCATTCTGCAGCAGAGACCCTGAACTGCCCCTAACTCTGCTGCTCTCTCTGCATTCTGATTTCAGTTAGGGGCAACTACATTCTTCTAATTGCTCAGGCCAAAAATTCTGCTGTAGGCCTTGACTCTGTTCTTTCTCTCTTACCCCATCTCTGAGCCAACAGCAAATGCTATTGCTTCATCCTAGTGTCAGTCTTTATCCAGAATGTATTCCTGTAGTTTGGAGCAATCCTCTGTACTTTAATTATGTTAAAGATACTCTTAATCATCTGCCTGTTTCCATCTTTGCCCTATTTCAAACTATTCTCGAAACAGCAGACTTGCCTCTGAAAACACACGTAAGTCAGGTTGATTCTTTGTGCAATCTTCCACTTACCTCTCCCAGCTCAGCTTTAACCATCTGTCACTTTCGCCTCATTGCTGCCCTGGGAACATGCCAAATGACCTGTCTGCTGATATTCGCATTTTTTTCTTTCACCTGGGATTCTTTTCTTTTATATAAAAATTAAATTTATTTATATAGAGGGGTCAGATTTCATGTATTTTATATATAAATAGTTTGAATAACAATGATACTTCCCATCCTTCCTTTCTGTCATTTCTTAACTTTGTAAAAAATGTTTGCAATGACATGCTTTTATTTTGCTTTATAATCACAAGTTTAATCCTCCACTAAATAAATAATTCAATAGGTAGTAAGTAGAATAACTGCTGTTCCTCAGGAGTAGAGACAAGGGCTATAAACAATATTCAAATCTCAAATTGTCAATTTCACTCATATATGCTATATTTTTTTAGTACTCTATTTTTTTATTTTTATTTTTTTGATAGGCAGAGTGGACAGTGAGAGAGAGAGACAGAGAGAAAGGTTTTCCTTTGCCGTTGGTTCACCCTCCAATGGCCGCTGCAGCTGGCGTACTGCAGCCAGCGCACCGCACTGATCCAATGGCAGGAGCCAGGTACTTATCCTGGTCTCCCATGGGGTGCAGGGCCCAATTACTTGGGCCATCCTCCACTGCACTCCCTGGCCACAGCAGAGAGCTGGACTGGAAGAGGGGCAACCGGGACAGAATTTGGCGCCCCGACCGGGACTAGAACCTGGTGTGCCGGCGCCACAAGGCGGAGGATTAGCCTAGTGAGCCGCAGCGCCGGCCTTTTTAGTACTCTATAGTTACTTCTATTAGTTACTATAAATCAGAAAAAAATATGGTATTTGTCTTCTGGGGGCTGGCCATATTTCACTAAGCATAATGTTCTCCACTTGCATCTATTTTGTTGCAAAAGACAGGGTTTCATTCTTTTTATAGCTGAGTAGTAGTCAATTGTGTGTGTGTATCATGTTTTTTTTTTTACCCAGTAATCAGTTGATGGACATCTGAGTTGATTCCATATCTTAGCTATTGTGAATTGAACGTCTATAAACATGAGGGTACAGATAACTCTTGCATGTTCTGCTCTCATTTCCTTTGGGTAAATTCTTAGGAGAGGGATGGCTGGGTAATATGGTAGATTCATTTTAAAATTTTTGAAGACTCTCCATACTATCTTCCATAATGATTGTGTCACCAGAGAAGAAGCTAAGGGTCCTTGTCTTCATGCAGGAAAGAATTCAGGTGTGAGCCAGAGAGCAGTGGAAAGCAAAGTAGCAAAGTTTATTAGGGTAGGGACATCCATAGAATGGATGGGTACCTCTCCAGACAGAACTTGAGAGAGAGTGCCTTGTTCAGATTTAGGCTGGGGTTTTTAAGGGGATGGGTCTTGCCTTTCCATCTTTTCTCTCCCCCTCTCCTTCTCCTCTAGAACAAAGACTTGTTGGGTGTAAATACAAAGAAATTCCTTTCTGAGTTTCCTGCTGAAGTTGTCAGACTGGGGAAGCCAAGGGGCTTCTCTCTAGGGTGCCTACCTTAGAGGAAGGATGTTTATCAGGCCAGGTAGAATGGGCTGGACCCCCTGGAAGGCTATCAGGGTCCAGGCAGGACTTTGAAGTGCAGATACTGGGCTGCACCAGGAAGGTTATAGGGGTGACTTTGAAATGCGGATGCTGGACTGCTGTAGTTGTCAATTTCCTTAGGCCCTTCTTACACACATAGGTTAATTCCCGACTTCAACCTAATAGTTGTACTACTTTCCATTCCTGCCAACAGTGTATTAGAATGCTTTTTCTCCACATCCTCACTAGCATTTGTTATGTTTTGATTTTCAGATGATAGCCATTCTAACTGTGGTGAGGTGAAACCTTGTGGTTTTTATTTTCATTCCCTATGTCTAGTGCTCCCGAGTGTCTTTTCTGGTATCTATTGACCATTTGTATTTCATCCTTTGAAAAATGTCTCTTCATATCTTTAGAAAATTTCTTTTTTTTGAAACTTAAAAAAAATAAGAAAAGCAAATTTAATGTATTTCATACATATAGATACAGGAACATAGTGATGCTTGCCACTATACAGTCTCACTCACCCACCCACCTTCTCTGCTCCTTCCTTTATTATTCTTTCCATTAATTTTTACAACATTATACCTTCAGCTTATCTTATACTCATAAGATTAAAACTATACTAAGTCAATAATTCAACAAAAAATAAGAAAAAAAAAAAAGAAACACTATACCTCAGCAGTAGAAGCTAGGGCTATAAGCAATCATCAAATCTCAAAATGCAAATTTTGCCTATGTACATTATGTTTTTGTACTCTATTAGTAACCACAGGTCAGGAAAAACACATGATATTTGTCTTCTTGGAGCTGTTTATTTCATTAAGTATAATGGTTTCCAGTTACATCCATTTTGTTGCAATGACAGCATTTCACTCTTTTTATGGCTGAGAAGTATTCCATAGTGTACGTATACCACATTTTCTTTATCCAGTCATCGATTGATGTATATCTATGTTGATTACATATCTTAGCTAGTGAGAATTGAACAGCAATAAATTTGGGGGTACAGATGACTCATATACTGATTTATTTTGTTTGGGTAAATTCCCAGGAGTAGGATTGCTGGGTCTTATGGTAGTTCTATTTTAAGATTTCTGAGGTATCCCCATATTGTCTCCCACAATAGCTATACTTGTTTACATTTCCACCAACAGTATATTAGGGCACCTTTTACCCCACAACCTTGTCAGCATTTATTGTTTGTTGATTTCTGTATGAGAGCCATTCTAAGTAGGGTGAGATGATACTTCATTGTGGTTTTGATTTGCATTTGCATTTGCCTGATGGTTAGTGATCCTGATCATGTTTTCATGTGTCTATTGGCTACTTGAATTTCCTCTTTGGAAAAATGCCTGTTCAAGTCCTTTTCACATTTCTTAACTGGATTGTTTGTTTTGCTGTTGTTGATTATTTTTGAGCTCTTTATAAATTATGGATATAAATCCTTTATCAGTTTCACAGTTTGCAAATATTTTCTCCCATTCTGTCAGTTGCCTCTTCACTTTGCTGAGTGTTTCCTTTTCAGTGCTAAAGCTTTTCATTGTGTTTAGAAAAGACACAGGATAGAATTTCAGGTTTTTTTTTAATCTATTGAGACTTGTGTTATGGTGTAACATATGGTGTCTCCTAGAGAACATTCCACACATAGATGAAAACAATGTATATTCTGCAACTGTGGGATGAAATGTTTTGTAGATTTCAATTAGATCCATTTGATCAATAGTGTAGATTAGCTTTGTTGATTTTATTTATTTATTTTTATCTAGTTGATCTGTCCAAGTCTCCCATGTGAGTGCAGGGGCCCAAGTACTTGGGCCATCTTCCACTGCTTTCCCAGGCCACAGCAGAGACTAGATCAGAAGTGGAGCAGTTGGGACTTGAACTGGCACTGTAGGTGGTGCTTTTACCTTCTGCACCATGGTGCTGGCTCCAGATGCAGACATCTTAGCCACTAGATTAAATGCCTGCATTATCTGCGGGAATTCTTAAAGGTATATACAAATAAATGAAATTTCTTGACTATAAGTTATACCAATAGGAAGAGTATTAGAATAGTCCAGGTGAGAAAGACTTGGATTGGAGTAGATCTAGATAATGAGAATGAACAAAACATTAAGGGACAACAGGTAGCACTTGAGAACTCACAGTGTGTGGGGAGAAAATAAAATAAAAGAATAACACTGAGGTTATATAGCAGGGGCTGGGTCAAAAAAATATTGCTTCCTCAAAGAGTATTGAGAAAGGTCATGGTTGAGAAAGGTCATGGTTGAAATCTCTATAACAAAAGACAGATTAAAGAGAATAGCACGGCAAAATTTAGCAAACTTTACCATGACATGAAAGTTCAGAAATGAAGACCTAGAGACTCAGGAAACACTGTGTATATGCTAAGTCTATGAGAGAAGAGGATAGTTGAGAAGAAGTATTGTAGAACAAAAAGAATATTATTATCTAACTATAGTAAAACTGGGGCAAATTAGCAAGACTTGTTGGTGCACATTCTTCTTGTCCACTCTGTGATGCATTGCTTATTGCTTCCCTCTTTCAGTATGGAGCAGGACCCTCTGGAATGAGGGTCTTATGGATGAATTTCATGGGAGGTAAGTCAGAGATTGACCTCTGTTGCTTTTATGGCTTATCTGGGGAGAGGAATTCATTTCTATGGCAGGCCGTCTGGAACAGGAGTTGGTTTGTTTGACTTGCTTTAGGAGAAAAGGAGGGGTTGGAGGAAGACACTCAGAGTATTGTATTCCAATCCCTGACCTTATGGCATGTCTTATGAGGTGAGTATGGGGTTATAATTTAGACAATGTGGATTTCTAGCATACATTTTGATATTTTTAAATAAAAATCTAAGAGAAATTGTTATGATTAAAACAATGTAAAGAGAAGGACCCTACTTAAGAGAGAATGAGTAGAACAGGAAAGGAACCAAGATAATATTGCCAGTGGTGTGCTGACGTAGATTATATTATTGCTCACAATTATCCAAAGCTTTTCATTGTTTGAAGGTCCTCATCTGTTGCCTGGTAAACTTTTGTGCCTCTTTTGGGAAGAGTAGACTTCCCAGTCTCGTTGACTTCAGATTTGGCTACCTAAGTTGCTTTGGCTAATTGATGACATGTGAGCCAATGTGAAGAATGTGATGCCTAAACAGAAGTGTGGGAGCTGCTCCTTCCACCTAAGTCCTGAAAAGAAGACACAAAGGCATGGTCCCAGCCTTCTTCAGAGCTGGAACCAACCCATAGCAGGCAAAGCAACAGAGTTAAAAATTAAGTGTTTGTGGAAAAAGCAAACACTGATCATGACCCAATTTCTTTTCAATAATAGTGGTAAACATAGCAGAGAGAGTTGGGGTAGATATAACAAATGTTCACTCACATCCAATTCTCTTCTTCTTCACCCCAAAGAATCTTGAAGACAGCCTTGACCATAGAAATTGATTTGGCCAATGAACTTTCTGTGAAAGTGATATGTATCAGTGTTGGACAGAAGCATTTAGAAAATTTGTGAGCAATCCATCCTTCTCTTCCTGTTTTGTGCTCACTACAGAGGATATATACATAAGATATGAAATTATACTATGATAGGTTATTTATTTGGGGTATTGAGTTGCCACATCAAAGATATTTGTGCTGGATGATCATCTGAACTTGATGTAAATACACTGTAAGCAATAAACAATATTTTGCTATTTCCTTTGACAAATTAACATTTTTGTTATTGTAGCATAGCCTACTGTATAGTTACTGGAATATATGGCATGTTAAGGTATCAATAATGTCATATAAATGCCTGTTTAGACCTTTATTTTTAGATTAGCTGAAAATAAGACTGGGGATAAAGATGAAAATATCTAAAGGAAAGCAGGAGATGACAGAAGGAGCAAACCAATTAAATGACAGTAGAAGAAATGAGAGAGGTTGGAAAAGAAGAAAACTAGAAAGGATAAAACTCCCTCAGATTTATGAGTAGATTACCAAGGTACAAAACAATCTATTATGACAATGAGTTTAGTTCTTAAAGAGCTGAGTCTAGATAATAGAAATTTTAATAATTATTTTTTGCTTAAAAATAACAAGATTCTTGTTCAAGGTGAAGGAGAATTTATTGCTTACAGAGTAGATCACAGAAGTGGTGGCACTAGCCACAGAAACAACTGATTGTTTGACTTGTAATGCTACCAGGCTCTGTATGTCAATTCTGAGTTTGTCTTATATGTTGAACTAATGTTTTCCTAATATAAATAAGTCTTTTCCATAAGGTGATGAACATGGCCCATTGCAGCCCTGAAATCACTTTCCAAAATCTTTATTATAGAGAAAAGATATTATTTCTAGTCCTTTAGCACAGAAATTTCCTGGAGCAGGGCCTCGCAAGAGTTGTGTATCTGTCTCAGATCAATGTCAATAAGCAGACTTTTGGGCAATGTAGGAAAGAAAAGATTCTTTACCCACTGCAAGGTTCATGACTGAGACCTCCATAATAAAAATCTAGGTAAATAAGAGGAAGGCGTGTGCATTTATTTAATATGAATTTTACATGTTGTAAGTCATTAGAAATGAATATCCAAAGAAATAGCAAAAACTGTATTTTTATTGGAGGACAAAATGTTGTGACCTAGTGGTAAGAAACTTATAGAAATAGTGAAGCATGTTTCTCCAGATTCTTCCTGGTATCCCTGTGTCTTCAGAGATAGACATTTGTTTTCTCTGGGAATATAGTGTATGCCCATCACTGGATGGAATTCAGGGAGAAAGGAGGAAGAAAGTAGAGTGACCTTTCTAGATTTTACAGCCTGACCCAGGGAAGAAAAGTGAAAGGAAGGGGAGAGTGGAGAGTAGCCCTCATGCTTCTGCTGTTTTCTCAATTTCTAAAGTGTTGTGTGCCAAGAAAGTGTTTCCTGTACCTCATCATTAATGGCTCAACTTGGCTCATGCACCCAGTCTTATGACCCAGCCTCTCATTCGTCTCCCTTCACTCAAGGTGTCCTTGCCCATCCTGTAAGATTAACCACTTATCAAAAGGAATTTGCTGAGTTGAGGGAGTGATACAGCTGGCTCTACAAAGTTCTAATCACTGGATTCAAGAGGTAATTTGCCTCTTCATTGAGTAAAACCTTGATGGATAGTATTGTTTGGAGGGGTTTTGTTCGGGGAAATACCAGGTTTGGGGCAGAAGGTAACCCCACCCCCTGCATATAACCCCTCAGACCAATTGAAACCCATCTGGCCATGATAAAATTCCTTGAAGAGCCCAGTATTGCTGACAGATCAGAGTTAGACCATGAGCATCACTGCCAATGGGGAACCTGGACATGAGCTGATCAAATACCATTGAGCCCCAGCTTCATAAGAACCTTCACCCCTGACCTCTCAGAGAGGTTATATGGGAATTATATGATAACTTCTGAGCTTGCTCTGTGCTTTGCAAATTGATACCTACTTCTTTCCACCACCCTGATGTCAGTGGTTGGCTTTGTGTGTGACAAGTGTGTGTGTGACAAGTTTGGGGCTTCCATAGCAACTCATCCAACTGGTTTCGAGGTGTGTTTTACAATACTATTTCACCAGATATTTGAAACAGATTATAGAAACTTCCTTTGGAAAAACTTAGTAAGGTAAGCAGTTTATCAAACTTGGCCAGGTCATTTGGTTGACACTTAGTTTTGGAGCAGTCAAGATAAAAATGGAAAGATGGAATTTTTAAATGATAAATGTTGCCATGGAAAGGCAACACTAGAGAAAGATATATAGATACAATTGGGCTTTATTATCCTAATGATTGTGGCAAATCTAAGCTAAGTCATACCTAGGCAGGCTATTGCTGCAGGTTGGATTATTATAAAGGAGCACTGGGCATTTGAGAGACACTGGGGTAACTTAAAGGAAAGTGAACTTATGAGAGATCAGATAAGATAGGAGGAACTTATTAGCTAGTTTCATGGAGGCAAGATTTAAATGAAAAAGACAATAACACAGACACTTTATCATAGAGAGAGCTCCACTAGAGTGTGAGCTTGGCCATGCTATTTAGGAAACTGCATCACAGGGTCAGAGAAAAGTCTGTTAAAAATTATGTCTGGAGAGATTCTCAGAAGCACCATCTGGGAGAAGGAATTGAGGAACTTGCTCATGACTTGTATCTGGAGCAGAAAGCAGGGATTTGGAGCTCACGGGGCAAAGAGCATTGCTTTCCTTCGGTCAAAATGGAGCATTAATATTAGGAAACAGCCTAAGGGCAAAGGATTGTTGAGGCTCGGAAAATGATAAGGTCAATGGCTAACACCCCAAAGAGCTCATTCATCTTGATGGTGATTCATTTCTATTTAAAGATCCTAAAAGCACTTGATATTCTCCAAAATTGTCTTTCTGGTTTTCTTCTACATTACAGGGAGAGATGCAATCATTAGGCACCTTGTACTGTCCCAACCCTTACTGTAAGAGCAGATGAGTCAAAAAGTATTCAGAGATTGCCTTTACTTCATTTTAACATTAAGATCTCCATCTCAAGAGGAGATTAAGCCTTATTACCATGATACTCAGTCTGCATTAGAGCATGTTTCTGTACTGCACCTGCTTGGATTTGTACACACCCTACATATGATGACAAGGACTTCCCCTCTTTTGTATTATTTCTCCCCAAAATAAAAGACATCCATTTCCCCTGCTCCTGAAAAGACAGTTTCGGAAACTATCCCTTGTGGCCTCCTTATTTGCTGCAACTAAATTATTTGCATGGCAGTTCCTTCTGGTGAGTTTCCTATAATCTGCTGGAAAATTGGCCCAAAATGTTGCATTGATAACAATACCTCAAAATATGCCACTTTGGGCTTGAAACTGAGAGCAACTGGGGAGCAGCAAATACAACAAAGGGCTTTCTTTGAAATTCCCTTTTCTACCGAAAGACCAGATCAGCTAAAGAGGAGCACAGTTTCTTGAATCTTCTAAGATTCCATTAACCAAGGAAAAATAAACTCATATCACGAGGAAGAGCCTGAAAATAAAACACTACACAAAGAGACCAGAGGAACTTTGTCCCAGGCTACTGTCTACTATTTGGACCTACTTATTTCCCCTCAAATTCACTTAGGATCTCTCTAGTCACCTTTATCACTTCTTTCCTATGAAGTAGGTATTTCAGCAGGAATCATCTGGCCCTTCTTTGATTTCATATCATATTTTGCATAGCTCCCATGCTCATGTGCACATTAAATGAATCCATGTGCTTTTTCTCCTATTAATCTATTGTCAATTTGTTTTTGCTGACATAAAAATCAAATCTTTAGAGGGACTTTCCTTTAACCCCTACAAACCTGAGAAAATTCAAAATCCCTGAGTAGGGTCCTACTGCTTGGAAGAAAATGTTATGGAATGAACAGCCTGGTTCATGTTTAAATAAGTGAAAAGATAAATTAGAAGTCTGGACTATCTGAGATACATAATCTCAATATAGTGGACAAAGAAGTTCTAACTAAATGTCATAAACACAACTTATGCACCTGAACTGATTAATACTGTGGAACATTGCTGGAGAGTATCATCTTCAGAGGTGGGATCTGCACACTATGATGTCAATATTTCTGTGATCCAAAATGCAAATATTATGGGATATTAAAAAGTCATGAAACTCCACCTTATGCAAAAAAAAAAAAAATTCTGTGGCTGGTGCCATGGCTCAATAGATTAATCCTCCGCCTGCGGAGCCGGCACACTGGGTTCTAGTCCTGGTCGGGGCGCCAGATTCTGTCCCGGTTGCCCCTCTTCCAGTCCAGCTCTCTGCTGTGGCCCAGGAGTGCAGTGGAGGATGGCCCAAGTGCTTGGGCCCTGCACCCCATAGGAGACCAGGAAAAGCACCTGGCTCCTGGCTTTGGATCAGTGCAGTGTGCTGGCCACGGCACACCAGCCGCAGTGGCCATTGGAGGGTGAACCAACGGTAAAGGAAGACCTTTCTCTCCCTCTCTCTCTTTCTCTCTCTTTCTCTCTCTCAGTGTCTACTCTGCCTGTCAAAAAAAATTCTACATGGATTTCAATATATTTTGGACAAAAATAAATTTATCTTTTAATTTCATTTTTTCCCACAAGCTTTTAAAGTACCCTAGCAGTGCCATTTGAGGAAGACTCCTGATGAATTTGTTAGATAACACATTTTGTAGGAGGAAAGTAGAGGCATTTGTTTGGATCCAAGGTGTACTACTTTGGGATGGACGCAGTCTTCCATAACATCACCCAATGAGGCACCCTGGTCAGTTCAGTGCAATAGGAGGGCACTGTGTTGTAGACAGAGGGCAGATGCAATGAGAGAGAAAGAAACTTAAAAGGAAGGTCAAGCAGCATAATTTTCTCTGGGGCTGCACTTGGGAAGAAGTTCAGCAAGATCAGCACAGGGCAGGAAGCTATGAACACGTTCTTGGCCGCAGCTACAAGGTAACTCTTTAAGTACTATAGATACGTCAGACCAATTTGGGTAAAAGCATGACTATTAAAATGAGGGGAAAGAAAGGCATAAGGGAAGGGGAAATTTAAAAAGAAAGAACAGGTACAGCTCTGCCCAGGGTCAGACTATCTCTTCAGAACAGACAAAGAAACTTATGCAAAATTTATGATGGACTTAGATCTAGGGCACTGCATACTTTGAAACTCCAATCTATTTAAATGATGATAAATGTCACAGCTGTCCTCTTTTATAGAGTGATTTGCCCAGCAGAAGAGGGAGATTTTTAAACTGTCTCTACCAAAGAGAGGATAAAAATCACTTAAAATTGGTCATTCAGACAGTCTCATAAGTCTCTTAAGCTGCAGAAAGTTATATTCCTTTAAGGTGAACATACAAATAAATAAGATAAGAATGAATCAATGGTCCATCTAGTCCCAAATTTGATTATGTCCAAAGGAAGATATTTTTTAATTATGTCAGTCATAAGAACTCAGTAGAAAATGATCTTTTTTTCAACACCCCATCACTGATTATCCCTTTGTTAATTTTGTTAAATGTCTCAGAGCCCAGCAGTGTGGCTCTTTCTACTTTGCTCTGTACTGAAATTCACAACTCGCTATAGGAACAAGTATTTTGCTTTCATGATGTTGACTTTTCAAGAGTCAGGTTTCATTCCTAGCATCTGGTGAGCAACTAGGGATTTACCCTGTTTCCAAAGTTCAGTATTATATTATTGTGCATGTAAGCATCCCCTCCCTCCAGGTTCCCTGCCATGGGTACTAAGGAAAAATAAAGGGGCATGTGTAACTGACAACTGGGGAAATATTCTTCTATGACTACTTAAGTACTGTTGCTAAGAAGATGTGACCAGAAGATTTAGTTATTCAGACAACATATGCCTCATTCTGAGTGGTGAAATAGTCATGTTGTTACATGAAAAATGCAAATAACAAAATAATATGTATTGTAATGCTAGCCTTTGCATGGAGCTATTTATGCACATATGTACTTATAAACACAGAATATCTCTGGAAACACATTAAAAAACACTGAGAAGTGCTGTTGCTATTAGGGAAGGCTATTCATGACAAGGGGAAAGACTAAAGGGAAATTTACTTTTCACTGTGGACACTGTGAACCTTTCAAGGTTGTGCCAACGCATGCATTACCTATGAAAATGACAATTAACCAGCTAAGCGATGAGAACAATGTGGTGGAATTGACCTTTCTAGGACTTTGGGGTTTCTATAGCTAGCTAACATAGAGTTTTATTATTGAGCCTATGCACTATTAGTACTTCTTCCTTGCCTTTTGGTGAGATAGGTAAAATATCATTGGCTTAGTTTCTGTTTTGTTGTCTTTCACTTCTGAGGGCCATTGGGGGAATAGTGCAGACTGAATTCTTTGTTGAAATACTCAAGGTTTATAAAATAAGAATCTTTTGTCAGATTACAAAAATGCCACGCCAAAGAAACCCTATTGGTATGTAGATACAAGTATGGGGTAGGGTTGGTGTGTGGTATACAATGTCAGAAATTTAACTTTTCCTCGATCAGCAGGATTTGGGATAATCCCAGGGAAAGGAAGGAAAAAAGACTTTACAGATATGAGACAAGAATATAAATCTATGGAAAAGAAAAAAAAACTCACAGTTACAGCATTGTATTTGTCAAATATATTTTGGTTATAAGTAGCAAAAATGTATTTGAACTACCTTGAGTTAAATAGAACAATTTATCAGAAGTATATGGCGGGCCATCCCCATATTCTATGAGGAATAGAGTACAGCAATGACATACTGTCAAGGTTGTCACTCCAGATTCTCTCCCCTCTCTCAGCTTCTCGCTGCTTTCTGCCTTTACTCTCTCAGATATGCTTTATGAACATGGTAAGGAACGTGGCTGCTAACAGAGAGAAGGCTTTTGTAGTTTCCCCAACAGAGGAAGAAATACTCTTTTCACCTGAGCTCTGGTTTGAACTATCCCAGGGAAGAACTCCAATTGGCCTAGCTTGGTGCACATGCTATCCTTGAGTCGGTCAACACTGGTTAGGGATACAGGTGTATTCCTGTTAATAACTAACTTCTGGAATCTCAGATTTGATATGAGGGCAAAAAAAAAATCTCAAAATGAATTAATGAAATAATGGTGTTTTTGTAAAAAGGGATATAAGCAATAGATAAACAACGTAAAGGCAGAAGAATAGCAAAGAGTTAATGAAGTGTAATTGCCGACACAACGACCTATCTCCTCATAGATCTTTGAACTACCTCTGATAGTTAAGAATATTTAATAAAACCACATATGAGAGAAAGGCAACTGATTGAATTCCCTTCAAGAGTAAATGACTGATGGCTTGTCTCCTTTCTGAGATCAGAACCTTTTGTCTGGGGAGAGAGAGAAAGAGCAAGCTTAGAGTTCCTGAAGGCAGTAGGAAATAGGAATTTTGTTCCATCGACAATCCATCTTTAAAGTCTTCCTTTCCTTTCTTTATACCCAATTTCTTTCTTTCATTCTAATTAGTATCATTGGGGTATTCATACCACCATCAAAAGCATAGAGGCTGTGTATCTCCATCATTCATATTGTGATGTATAGCGTTCTGGAATGTTTTATAATGTCATTATGAATGGGGACCCTGGAGTTATGCAATGAAGAAGTCTTTATTATCAAGTGGTCATACTTGTCTGTTTTCAAAAACTAATGTTGCATTCTTGCCATGCATATACAAAAAATGTAAAAGCCCATGGAAAGTGTGTATTGTGAGAAAACCACTCATGGTTATTAAAATATTCTAGAACAAAGTAAGCTTGTAGTAACTTGCTATAACATGTCTGAACAGGATCTAATTTGAGGCACAGAGAAAGAGAAGACATCAGTGTGGAAAGGCAATAGGAATTCTGGTCAAATTGAGGCAAGACCAAACAACAAATTGATCATGTAGCTTGGATAGAAGAATTAGGGAAATTATTGATGCTTTATGAACAGTTTAAGGAAACAACACTGCAAAAACGTGAGCAACTCACAAATAGATGACTCATTTTAAGGAAGTATATGATGATGTTGAAAATGAAACCCACAGCTACAGACTGTCATATCCATTTGTGGGAATAAAATTAATACTCTTTCATGGCTATTTGGGGAGGACTGATGATTAGCAACAGAAAGCCACAGAGATCACAATCAGTTCAGCTTACATAATTCTAACAGAAAACTTAAAGTGTAACAAACCTTCTGTGTAACATGTAGCAAAACTTTTATGCCCAGATCAGCTGCAAACAAGATCAAAGTTTCAATGGAAATTGTACATATAGCATCCAGATCCTGAAGCATTAATTTGAAGAATTGTAGCTAGAAATGAAGCAAGATTTTTTTTAGCCGGCGCCGCGGCTCACTAGGCTAATCCTCTGCCTAGCGGCGCCGGCACACCGGGTTCTAGTCCCGGTCGGGGCGCCGGATTCTGTCCCGGTTGCCCCTCTTCCAGGCCAGCTCTCTGCTATGGCCAGGGAGTGCAGTGGAGGATGGCCCAGGTGCTTGGGCCCTGCACCCCATGGGAGACCAGGAGAAGTACCTGGCTCCTGGCTCCTGCCATCGGATCAGCGCGGTGTGCCGGCCGCAGCGCGCCGGCCGCGGCGGCCATTGGAGGGTGAACCAACGGCAAAGGAAGACCTTTCTCTCTGTCTCTCTCTCTCACTGTCCACTCTGCCTGTCAAAAAAAAAAAAAAAAAGATTTTTTTTTAACCAATATGGTGCTGAAGATGTAGCACGATCAAAGCAATGGCTACCAAGAAGGAGAAGTGAACCAGTCCAAGCAAAAGTAGACAAACAAAGAGAAACTATCATGGCAAGTTTTTGGGATGCTTGAGGCATTTTGCTTATTGATATTCCACAGGATCAAAGAATGACATCTGCTTATTAAGAGTGTGACTGGAGAAAGCCAAATCTTGAGGGGTAACAGCCTGGGAGAACTTCACAGAAGAGTCCTCCCTTCTTATCAAACAAGGGCAATTTTGTGAAAGTTTTCATGGGAAATCATTAAACATCCACTTTACAGTAATGAATTGGCTTGTGATTTCTTTTGTTTCTTAATGTTAAAACATCTCTAAAAGGCATATTTCAGTTGATAGTATACGAAAACCTGTATTGATATTGTTAAATTCACAGAACATCAGCTCTTTAGAGATAGACTAAATGGCTCATGTCATTGCTTCAACTTGATGGAGCTGATGTTGAGAAATAAAGGCCTTTTTATTTATATCTTTTAATTCATTTTTTCATGAAATTTTACATCCTCTTTTACATGTGTGGGGATTAATCCTTGAAAAAATTACATTAAATGGCATAAAATAGTTTTTTCACAAATGAGCTGGTAAACTAAGGCCTATAAGCCAAATATGGCCTAATCCTTCTTTTTGTATGTAAATTTTTTAGAAGATTTACTTATTTATTTGAAAGGCAGAGTTACAGAGAGGCAGAGACAGAGAGAGAGAGGTCTTCTATCTGCTGGTTCACTCCCTGGATAGCTGCTATGGCTGGAGCTGTACCTATCCGAAGCCAGGAGCTTCTTCCAGTTCTCCCATGGGTGTAGGGGCCCAAGGACTTGGGCCATCTTCCACTGCTTTTGTGGTCTGGGACCACAGCAGAGAGCCGGATCAGAAGTGGAGCAGCCGTGACTTGAACAGGCGCCCATATGGGATGCTGGCACCACAGGTGCAAGCTTTACCCATTATACCATAGTGCCAGCCCCTTTGTAAGTAAATTTTTATTGCAACACAGCTACATCTATTTGTTTGTTTATTTCTTTTAAATTTTTAACACTTCCAAAAGGGAACAAATTTCATGTATTTCCTATATACTTACTTATTTCTATTACTGTTCCCATACTACCTAGGACTAGAAATCTGAATGCTCTGTTTCCTTCTCACCATAAAGGGTCATGGCCAACACCTCTGTAACAAAAGACAAATTAATAAGCGAAAAGCATAAGAAATTTATTTAATCATAGTTCTAGGTAACATGAAAGACCTCAGATTGAAGACCTTAGTGACCCAGGCAGAGCTATCCTTTTTTATGTTGGAGTTCAATAAAGCATGGGCAATCATGTAGAAATACGATCAGGCATAAAGGGTATAGTCTAATAGTAATGGACTGAAAGGGGAAACCCAGAAAGGCCTGCCTATTTGGATTCTTCCTGGCATCCCTGTACAGTATTTCCTCCTCCTGGATATGGGACAGAGCCCTGTTTTTAGCAGTACGTGTCTATGACCTTTAATTAAGCAAGGCAAGTCTCTTACACAGAAAAATGGGGGAACGTTATAGTAATATTTTTGGATTTTATAGTTGGGAAGAGTTTAGGGAAAATAGGTTCTAGTTTTCTAATACACTTTGGGGAAGAGGAAGTCTCGTCTTTATGGCCTGTCTTGAGGGAGAATGAGGGAAAGATAGGATGGCAGGAAAATGTCAGAGGGAAACTTAGCTTCTTTCTTTTCCTTCCTCCCTCCCTCCCTCCCTCCCTCCCTCCCTCCCTCCCTTCCTTCCTTCCTTCCTTCCTTCCTTCCTTCCTTCCTTCCTTCCTTCCTTCCTTTTTGACAGGCAGAGTGGACAGTGAGAGAGAGAGACAGAGAGAAAGGTTTTCCTTTTCCGTTGGTTCACCCCCAAGATGGCTGCCATGGCTGGCACGCTGCGCCGATCTGAAACCAGGAGCCAGTTGCTTCCTCCTGGTCTCCCATGCAGGTGCAGGGCCCAAGCACTTGGGCCATCCTCCACTGCCTTCCCGGCCCACAGCAGAGAGCTGGACTGGAAGAGGAGCAACCGGGACAGAATCCGACGCCCCGACCAGGACTGGAACCCAGGGTGCTGGCTCCGCAGGCGGAGGATAAGCCAAGTGAGCCGTGGCGCCAGCCCTAAACTTAGCTTCTGAGACCTTCACTTTTGGGTATTGTATTCTGGGCACCAACACCACCATGGCAGAGATGGGTACATTATAAAAGAGACCATGGGAGTGTAGTCCATAATATATATTTACTATCTGGCACCAGAAAAAGTTTGTTTCTGGATCAGAACTTAGACTAAATAGAAATTTTCTATTGACCTGGTAAACAAAGTCATTCACATGATTAGTTATTTTATTACAAATAAAATTCTGTTTAAGTAAATAAAGGATGATAATGGGTCAGTTGGAGGGAGAAATTGAAGCTCAAGATGGAATGTGTAGATCATGGAATCGAGTTCTGATGGTTATAAGTAGGGAAACTGAGGCCCAGGAAGACTAAACAGTTTGTTGTAAGTGACATATATTTAAGGCTTGACTAATGTTCTTCCACAACACCATTTGAAATAGCTACACGGTATTTTCTATCTGAAAGTCTTCATTTTAAAACTGTCTTCCCTTCATTTTTAAGTTTTTAATCTTCCCAAGTCCTTCAGTTACTAGTATTGATGTGTTCACCTTGATTTTAAGCACTTCATTATTGTGACTGCACCACAGTCTCTGTAATATGCTCTCATTAATTATTCTCAACTTTCCCACTCTTTCTGTCCTTTTTCTTAATAACTCCATATGCCCCTTCCCTATGTGATGAGTTCTTTACGAATGGCAGTTTCAGATTAACTGCTGGGTATTCCCTGTACTTTTTCATTAATGAGCCTAACTCTACCAGATGTTCTCATATTCCTCTTTGATTCTAGAAAGTCACCTTGGATAATATTGAAACTAGGAATCCAGGGGCTTTGAGGTATAAAGTTCAGCATATAGTGATTAAGAAATGTAACCCAGTGATTATGTCCCTCCCATACCATCAACTTTGAGGAAGGTATTAAGTATCCCCTCCCTCATCTTGCCCTGCAAGCACTCTACCCAACGATACAGGTTGACTTTTCCCTAGCCATTCTGTCATATAGGATTTTGGAGATTCCTTATAAGTTGGAAGTAGAAGGACCACTGGTGGGCAATTCCATCAGGGCAGTGTATCCAAGCCCAGGGAAGGATTTGACAGTACAATAAGATATCTGTTCAATTACAAACAGAAGGATTTAGTTTATAGCGTAAAATAATATGAAAATAGCAATATTGATTCAAAGTGAAGAGACCCAGGTTTTAAGTCCTGATATGGTAATTAATGTCCTGTGGGATCTTAGGTGAGCTGGGCAGCCTTTGTGTACCTCAGTTTCCTCATCAGTAAAAAGAGGAGGTTGAGAAAAAAATAAATCAAATGTGCCTTCTAGTTAGTGACCATATTTTCTGAGCCCCAGATTAGGACATATGCTCTGACAAGTGGAATTATACTTAGGGGGACAATGAGACAGGAGATTTGAAATATGGATTCTCCTAGGAAATCTGGAACATATGGCTGCCATATTTCTAGTTATAAAATTCTCTGAGATTTAAGGCCCTATTATTGCTTTTGTGTATTTAAGAACTTTCAAAAATTTATGAGTTGTTAATGATCCTGGCCACAAATTGTATTAATTTTTATGCCTCATAGTTTCTCTGCCTTCACTTTGTCACTGCATTCTTCAAATTCCAAAGCAAATTCCTCTGTGCTCTATTCACACATTAAAAAATATTTAGAGGTGCTGCTCTAGGGTTGCTAGATACAGTTATCCATGTTGTGCCCTGCACCAGGTATTCGGACTGTAATAGAAGAGGGACTAAAATACAGTTCATATTCTCACCAAGAGCAGGACAATTCTGTCTTGAGGAATTGCAATGAATTCAGCATTCACACAGGTGATTTTCCTGGGTTACACACTGCATATAGAGGACTCTGAGATAAACACAGTCCTTGTCTGAAAACATACAGCTGTGTTGGAACAGTAGATATTAAAATAAAGGATTATAAAAAATGCTAAGTACAATGGTGCTTCAGAAATTTCATACAACAATAGAATTAAAAGATAATGTTAATTTCATGCAAAAATTTTTTGAAATCCATGTAAATTTTTCATAACACACATTTTCCAGGAAGTTTTGGAAAATTGCCTTATACTTTGAGGGGAATGAATCAGAGTGGAGATGGGAGAGAAAAGAGAGCAGAAATCTCAGAGGAAGTTGCTATTGAAGTCCCTGAAAATCGTGGGCCCACTTCCTGGAGAGCTCCATTAAGAAATGCTCCAGGGGACAGCATTGTGGTGTAGCAGGTTAGGCTGCCACCTGTGATGCTGGCATCCCATATGGGTGCTGGTTTGAGTCTTGGCTGCTCCACTTCCAGTCCTGCTTTCTGCTCGTGGACTGGAAAAAGCAGTGGAAGATGGTCCAACTGCTTGGGCCCCAGCACATGTAGGAGACATGGATGAAGCTCTTTGATCCTGGCTTTGGCTTGGCCCAGCGCTGGTCGATGTGGCCATCTAGGAAGTGAACCAGGGAATGAAAGATCTCTGTCTCTCCCTCTCCCTTTGTGTAACTCTGACTTTCAAATAAATAAATATATCTTTTTTTTTTTTTTTATTTTTTTGACAGGCAGAGTGGATAATGAGCGAGAGAGACAGAGAGAAAGGTCTTTCTTTTGCCGTTGGTTCACTCTCCAATTGCCGCCACGGCCGGCGCGCTGCGGCCGGCACACCGCGCTGATCCAAAGGCAGGAGCCAGGCACTTCTCCTGGTCTCCCATGGGGTGCAGGGCCCAAGCACTTGGGCCATCCTCCACTGCACTCCCTGGCCACAGCAGATAGCTGGCCTGGAAGAGGGGCAACTGGGACAGAATCCGGCGCCCCGACCGGGACTAGAACCCAGTGTGCCAGCACCGCTAGGCGAAGGACCAGCCTATTGAGCCATGGCACCGGCCCAAATAAATAAATATATCTTAAAAAAAAAAAAAGAAAGCAAAAGAAATGCACTTTAGGGTAGGTGTTGTGGTGAAGAGGGTTAAGGTTCTGCTTGGGACTACAGCATCCCATGTCAAGTGCTGGTTCAAGTCCTAGCCCCTCCACTTCTGATCTAGCTTCCTGCTCACGGCCTGGAAGGCAGCAGGTGATAGCCCAAGTACTTGGCTTTCTGCCATCCAGGTGGAATTCCTGGCTCCTGGCTTTAGCCTGGCCCAGCCTTGGATGTTGTGAACATTTGGGAAGTGAACCAGTGGATGGAAGCTCTTACTGTATCTCCCTCTCTGTCGATGCCTTTCAACTAACTAGCTAAATAAATACATATCTTTAAAAAAAACCACAATAGCAGGAGTTGTCACATAAAACAATTTATTTGTAGCAAATAAGGGGAATCATTTCCAAAGGTGTAGTTCTCTGAGCAGGTGAAACAGGTAATTTTATTTTAGGGAAACTCAGTATGTAAGAGGAAAAGTGCTTGCCATTACACAGATGTGTGGGTATAAGTTCATGCAGGCAGAGTCTACAAATTGTACACAAACATCACATGTTAAGGTAATGAGGTTTAAGCTTCTCCTGGGGTAGTGAACTTAGTGTTAAAATGGAGCAAATGGTGACCTTTGCATATGTTTTGAAGCTTCTGCAAGAAGCTTCCCTTGTATCAATAGGGTCTGGACTAATTCGGGAGCCTGGTGATTGCATCTGTACCTAGAATACAACTGAAATCCTGAAAGACAGCTTGAGAGAACATGAGGTGTTTTGGAAGCTTGAGGTCTTGATAGAGAAATGGATCATGATCAAGACTTTTGAGCAGTGACATAGGTACCTTCTTAGTGTATCATTTCATCTCAGGATGGAGAGCTGCTATAAACTGGTCATGTTGCGGATATTTATTGTATCACCTTTTCTAACGGATAGAGCTTCAATGTCAGGTATAAAAAGATAAAGCTGTAATGGGGAAATAATCTTGTTTCTCTTCTTCTACAAGGTCATGGGGTTAAGGCAGAGCCAATACAATTTCTGCTTAAGAAAAGAGAACTTCTGGGGCTGGCACTGTGGGATAGTAGGTTGAGCCTCCACCTGTGGCACCAGCATCCCAAATGGGTGCCGGTTCAATACCTGGATGCTCCTGTTCCATTCCAGCTCTCTGCTAAAGGCCTGGGAAAGCAGTAGAAAGTGGCCTGAGTGCTTGAGACCATGCACCCACATGGAACACCCAGAATAAGCTCCTGGCTTCTGGTTTTGGATCGGCCCAGATCTGACCATTACAGTCATTTGGGGAGTGAACTGGCAGATGGAAGATCTCCCAGTTTCTCCCTCTGTCTGTTTGTAACTCTGCCTCGCAAATAAACAACAAATTTTTTTAAAAAAAGAAAAGAAAAGAGAGCTTCAACTTCTGGCCTTACTTCTCTCTCATACTCTTAGAGAGGCATATACAAATGAGAATGAAATCCCACCAAAAAGTTGCTATAGCCAAAGGAAATGATTGAGTTCATGACACTCTTGCTCAAGTTAGCCAATGCAAGGCTTCACCTTGGGGCTTGAGATGAAAGCCAAGTAATAAATTATTCTTTTGCTTTCTTAATTTACATGGTCCTAGTTCCCTTAGCAACCTCTCAAGGTAATTGGATAATGAAAGGCAGAGGTCTAGGACTCAGGAACCTATCATCAATTTCTTCCTACTACTAATTCTTATAATTTCCATTTAACCTGGCTTTTAAAGAATGGCTAGGAGTTTGCCTGGCAAAAAAGTTGTGGAAAGGCCCTATAAGCAAAAAGAATACCAGGTGCAGTGACATGAATCAGTGAATAATATTACAAATTCAGAAATTTCTGGATAGTTAGGTTGGGAATATTAAGAATCATCATGCTTTGGCCAGTGCCACAGCTCACTTGGCTAATCCTCCACCTGCAGTGCTGGCACCCTGGGTTCTAGTCCCCGTTGGGATGCCAGATTCTGTCCTGGTTGCTCCTCTTCCAGTCCAGCTCTCTGTTGTGGCCCAGGAGTGCAGTGGAAGATGGCCCAAGTACTTGGGCCCTGCACCCGCATGGGAGACCAGGAGGGGGCACCTGGCTCCTGGCTTTGGATCAGCGCAGCGGGCCCACCACAGTGGCCATTTGGGGGGTGAACCAACGGAAAAGGAAGACCTTTCTCTCTGCCTCTCTCTCACTGTCAAACTGCCTGTCAAAAAAAAAAAAAAAAATCATGATGCTTCTATATTAAAACTACAGATTTAAAAGTACAGATTTTATCCTGTGGTTGAAGTACAGAGCTAATGGAAGTTACCAAGTGATAGAATACTGTTATTAGAATTCTTTTTAGTTTTTTTTAATCCACTTGAAAGGCAGGGACTACTACACGTGCATGGTGAGGGCAGGGAGGAGGAAAAGGAAGGAGAGGGAGAGAGGGAGAGAGTTAGTTTCCATCTGCTGGTTTGCTTTCATTCCCCAAATGCCTTAAATAGCCTGGACAGGGTCTTGCTCAAGCCAGGAACTCCATCAGGGTATCTCACATGGGTGACAGGGGCCTAAGCACTTCACCTGTTATCTGGTGCCTCCCAGGTTGCATCAACAGGAAGCTGGATCCCAAATGTAGCAATGGGGACTCCCATATGGAATGTGTGTATTCCAAGTTGCAACTTAATCAGCTGTGCCACAACACCCTCCCCTAGAAGTCTTTTATGGTGTGGAATAGAGTACAACCTGGAAATCAGAAAAATCCAGCAGCAAATCATACACAGGGCAACAGAAAAGGAATGGAGAGAAGGAAGCTTTTTCAACAGAGGACCTTTTAGATATGGTTATGAAGAACAGGAGGCAGCATAGATCCTAGGATGCTACATGCTGACATCAAGAATATGGGAGAGGGGTGGATTCTGTTGTTGGATCTGGGGGTTAGAGATTATGGATAGTGGTTCATGTAAGGATTTAAAAATATTTTTGTGGGAGGTTGATTTGAACTATCTGAAATGGAACACAGTGAGATTTGTGGGACAATTGCTACTTGATGTGAAAACAAAGACCCATTCTGCTCTGCCACTCAGCCTGACTCCTTTCATGAAAACTGTACGAGCATGTATTTGTTAAGTGGACAGCATCAGGGACTAGAGCTATGGAGAGCGGATTGCAATCAGAGTAACAGAACTCTGTTACAAGAGACAATCTACTCTGATGTGCAAATAGTTTACTCATTTGGAAATTTAGTGACACAATTTGACTCAAATCAAGGACAGGGAAGTTGGACTGACACATTTTTAAAAGTACAATAGCTATATTATTCTAGGCACTTTATGCACATCAATTTTGTTTAATCTTCACAATAAAACAGTGAAGTAAATATTATTTCCTTGTTTTATAGAGAAGGACACTGGGACTGGGACTATTAAGTAGCTTGTGCAAGGAATATTGCTACTAAGTGGCAAAGTAATTACAGAAGCAGCTTCCCTTGGTCTCTTGCTCTCCTCAGTACAAGATGCCTCCTCTTTAGCCTACTTAAGAGTGAAGACAATTAGCGGCATCATTTGCATTTAAATAATGCATTTGCTAAGCACAGCTGATTCTTATCTATTTGTTAATGAATCCTGGATTCTATAAAAACCTTTGTGGCTTCCAGGGTCTTTTTCTCCTCACCCTTTCCCCATTTAATTTTGTCTTTTATAGTCTTTGGGACACATTGAGGTGATCTCAATGCTGGTGGAATCAATGTACCCATGGTAGGTATTTGTAAACTTTTTCTGCTCAATTCAAGCTTCTCCCAGTGGCTTTTTCTGGCCACTGAAATTTCATCTTCCATAGATTAGTTTCCAGGACCATGTTTCATTTCATTGGAATATAGTAGGTGATCAATGAATATTTGCTGAATGAAAGGAAATCGTATGAATTTTTAGACTCCACATCCTCAGCCTGGGGTTCCCAACGTCTCCTACACTGAACTGAAGCTGGCAGTAAGATGAGGCCCACGCAGGGTGCTGACCCCTTGACCAACTTCCAGATCCAAGTAATCTGTCCAGACCCAGAACAAAATGCATCTCTTCCGTGATATCATCCGCATCCTCCTGCTTCAACGAAACACTTTCCCTCTGAGCCCTCACAGACCCTTACTTGCTGTTTTTTAAAAAACTTACTTGTTGTTTGTTGCTTTGCGTGGTAAATTTTTGTGTATACGTTGATCTCGCTCTACTGTCTTTTTTGGTGCCCTGAGAGTGATGGCCACATCAGGGTCACTTTGGAGCTTTCCAGAGCTCAGCCACATCAGCTTTCCACATGTTGTCTTCAGTAAGGTCAGGCAAAAGCACGCTGTGTTTTCTCTTCTATATTTTGCTCTCCTTGAAGGCAGAGATCAAGCCTTGTTCATTTCTGAATCAACTTCAGCCCTGAGAGCGCAGTAAATTGTTATTGGTGGCTCCGTGAATAGCTTTTTTCATTCTCTGTCAACAATCATATTGTGTCTACTTAATATCCTTCAACTGGGTGAGTTTTTGTAAAATATTCTTTTTCTCAGGCTTATTATTTCTGATTGACCTTCTCTCCAAATTAGGGCAAACTATCAAGGATTTAGGGAATTTCAAAACCTTGAAAGTAGCAACTCAGCAGAAAGTCTGTGAGAGGAAGCCAGTGGGATGGTGGAGTTTGGAGAGAATGCAAAAGCAGTGTCTGTCAGAATGAAGGGATTAAAAAAAGGAGAGAGAGAGAGGAAAGGCAAGGGCAAGAGAAGGGCAGATCTTGCAAGGAGACGGACAAGGAGACAGAAATGGGCAAAGTGGGAAAACACAGGAGGCGAACAGTTAGGCAAGAAGCAAGCAGAGCTGGAACTGTTATCACATGTTCTACCATTAAGACAAGTTAGGGGGCCGGCACAGTAGCAGGTTAATGCCCTGTCCTGAAGCACCGGCAATCCATATCGGTGCCAGTTGGAGTCCCAGCTGCTCCACTTCCAATCCAGCTCTCTGTCACAGCCTGGGAAAGCAGTAGAAGATGGACCAAGTGCTTGGGCACCTGCACCTGCATGGGAGACCCAGAAGAAGCTCCTGGCTTCAGATCAGCACAGCTGCAGCTATTGCAGCCATTTGGAGAGTGAACCAGTGGTTGGAATACCCCTCCCTCTCTCTCTCTCTCTCTCTCTCCCTCTCCCTCTCCCTCTCCCTCTCCCTCTATGCTTCTGTATCTCCACCTTTCAAATAAACAAATATTAAAAAAGACAAGCTATACTGCAGAACACACAAACATCTATGTGTTAAGACACAATAACAGAAGAAGGGAGAAATTTTTAAGAGGAATGAACATGAAAAGGTCAGGAAAAGAGAGCAGAAAGTGTAAGCAGCCCGAGGGGGCACTGGGGGTGGGGTGGGGAGAGTGAACATGTTGAGAAATGGTAGGAGAGTGCAAGGGGAGGGTGTGGCAGGCAAGAAGACAGTAAGCACTGAGTTTGAGTACAAACGGGGCTTCATTGTGAAGATGAGAGCTTGCGTCTGCCTTTGATCAGCCGCATGGCAGCTCAGGATCAGATCAGAAAGCGAATGAGATGATAAAGTAGAGGAAACCACTGTGAGTTTTCTCCAGGAGGGAGAGAGAGGGGGGAAGGAACAAGGGAAGGAAGAAGGCTGCAGCCCTGGGCAAAAAGCCCGCCTGGCTCTTCATGCCAAGGCGGGCAGGGCTTGGCCCTGCTCCCGATGCCCTCTGCCGCCTTCGCAAGTCCAGCAAGGCATTGCCGGCAGAGGGAAGAGCACTTCCGGGAGACCCTGGGCTCCTGTTTCTTGAAAGCGGTCTTCACTCGCTTCGCTGACACAGCCGGGGAGCTGACGGAAGAGAATTTGCTTAGCTCTAGGGACTTTCTGAAATGGGATTTCTTTACCCTAAGACAGGCCAGTACAAAAGACAAGATCTTTATTTCAAAGGGATATGTTTTCTTTTCATGTTCCTCTCCTCGTCTTTAGAGCACTTACTTTATTGCTGAATTGCCAGAAAGACTGCGTAATGTGTAAATCTGACCATAACTACTCGCGGAGTTTCTTTGTAGATTTTTAGATTGCTTCGGATAAGACGCTTATAATACTAAAGCCACTGTTTGGATGATTTCTTAACTATATGAAAGGCATTGGAGAGTGGCCAAGAGACCCATAAACGCTGGGACACATAAATTAGAAAAATAAAGAACATGTTTTAGGAGCCTAGTCTGGATCATTCACTGGCTTGTGTGATCCTTTTTTAACTTGGGAGAAACTGAGGCTCAGCCATGGTCGATGACTTTTTGAAGGGCTGGGGCTGAGATTTGGCAAAGCAGGACTGAAGTACAGATTTCCCTTCTGTCTCTGTGTCTGTGTGTCTGTCTGTAGGTAGGTTTTTTTTTCAGTTCCTAGGAGAGAGAGATTTCTAAGATAGATGATAGTGTAAGACACTTAAATAGGAGAGGACCCCCTTGCTCAGATCATTGCTCCTTCCAAAGGGCTGCTTACCATTTGAATATTCACATTCTGTTTAGTTGGGTACGCAGCCTGGAAAGTAACCAGGCTCACTGTTTCATCCAATTTTAAAGTCAGCTGGGCAGAGAAAGTTAGGAGAGCTCAGTATGCAGAGATCCATGTCCTAGAAAATGGAAGAAGAAAGCCCCAGCAGAAATCACAGATGCTGTCCCTATCCTCAATGATTGTATAATTTAATGGGGTTTGTAGAGTACACATGAATAAAAGATGTAAAAACAGAGAGGAATCAAGATTTAAGTACACTCAAGTGAATATCAAAGAACCCCTTATTCCTGCATCTGTGTTTTAAAAGTTATTGTTTAATTGAAAGAGAGAGAGATAAATGGAGAAATCTATCATTGAGTGTTTCATTCCCCAATGCCTACGATAGCCAAGACTGGGCTGGGCCAAACCCATGAACCCCAAACCCCAATCCAGGATTCCCATGTGAGTGGCAGAGACCCAACTACTTGAGCCATCACTGTCTGTCTTCCCTGGTCTGTATTAACAGGAAGCTGGAATAGGAAACAGAGCAGGGCTGGTGCTGTGGCATAGTGGCTAAAGCCACCGCCTGCAATGCTGCCATCCCATATGGGCACAGGTTTGAGTCCCAGCTGCTCCACTTCTGAGCCAGCTCTCTGCTGTGGCCTGGGAAAGCAATAGAAGATAGTCCAAGCCCTTGGGCCTCTGCATCCCTGTGGGAGACCCAGAAAATGCTCCTGGCTCCTGGCTTCAGATTGGTCCAGCTCCAGCCATTGCTGCCATTTGAGGAGTGAACCAGTGGATGGAAAACCTCTCTCTCTCTCTCTTTCTCTCTCTGCCTCTGCCTCTCTGTAACTCTGCTTTTCAAATAAATTAGTAAAATTTTTTTAAAGGTGACAGAACTGTAACTAGAACTTGGTCATTCCTGTATGAGATGTGGACGTCCCAATGGACATTTTAACTGCTGCACCAAATGATCTATTATAGCTTTTAGAGAGGTAAGGACCTGGGGAAGAGGGAAGCTGAGGAAGGGTGTCTTTCTATACCTTTGCCAAATCGGAGGGGCAGATGTTTGCATAGGTTGTGTACATGCACTTTGAGAGAGAGAACTAGGAAAGGAGATAAAAGCAATAAATCTTATGAAGAAAGCAAATACAATAAACGACCAGAAAAAAAGTGCTTTGTGTCAACAGCCTCAGTTTAAGAGTCATAGATTAATCATTGGAAGTAAGTGGTGGTGCACCTGATTTTTTTTTTTTAAGATCCCAAAGAAAATCAGGAGAGGCAAGAGGAGGAGAGCCAGGCATGGAGCATTAGGCGAAAGTCCATGCTGAAAGGCTGCAGAACAGGTCAAGATATCCTTGGCTGGGACATGAGTGTGTCTAACACATAGCTTGGGGGAGATTGTTTTTAGAGGACAAATGATGAAATGGTAGAAGGTAAGCTGGTCTATAACCATGGTGCTTTATTCTGGAAGAATAGGACTCTGCCTCCACCTCCGCCCATTTTACAATACCATTCAGGGACCAGAAATGCATAAAGAACCAGCTCCTGCACAGCATGACAGCATCCTCAGTTCTCTATAATATATACTGTAAGCACTGTGGAAGGTGACAGCCTAATATGATCAATGGAAGCTAGGAGGGGAGGTGATGGCAGGGAGCTCTCTGGAGGTGAGTTGCAAAAGGGATTTTATAGGTAAAAGGGAAAAACAGTCTTGGAAAAATGGAAATTCCAAGAAGCAGTGGCACAGGAAAGGAATGACCATATTGCTTGTCTTGGACAGCACTGCTCCAAGGAGAGAACTCTGATCAATGAGATGCTCAAGAAAAGGGGCCTGGCTCGCTGTTCTTGGAGATCTAGAAGGGCCCAAATCTCATCAGTGAAGTTCCAAACCTTGTCATAGAACAGACACTGAGACTTGGTTCAGGAAGTAAAATCATAAATACAAGATGTGTAGAGCAAGGGAGTGGGTTACATTTGAGGGTCCAAATGCCAATAAAGGCTTGTCAATGACTAGGCTTTAAAATTATTTGGTAAAATGAACATCTATGTTGCCACCCCCCCCCCTTTTTGGCAATAAAAGGGTATCATTTATGCTTCAAGACAAAAATAAGTTCTCAGGATATTATAATGTCCAATTTAATATATCAGGCCTTGAAAATTACATCAGTCGGGGCCGGCTGGGGTGCAGCAGGTTAACACCCTGGCCTGAAGCGCCGGCATCCCATATGGGCACCGGTTCGAGTCCCAGCTGCTCCACTTCTGATCCAGCTCTCTGCTATGGCCTGGGAAAGTAGAAGATGGCCCAAGGACTTGGGCCCCTGCACCCACGTGGGAGACCTGGAAGAAGCTCCTGGCTCCTGGCTTTGGATTGGCGCAGCTACGGCTGGTGTGGCCAACTGGGGAGTGAACCATTGAATGGAAGACCTCTCTCTCTCTCTCTCTCTCTCTCTCTCTCTCTCTGCTTCTCCTCTCTTTGTGTAACTCTGACTTTCAAATAAAATAAATAAATCTTAAAAAAAAAGAAAATTACATCAGTAATGAAAAGTAATTGTTAATAACAATGTAAACATTAGACAAACCAGTCATCCTGATGTCAGTGAAGATATTTCTAACTTCCTGGATTGTCCAGTGAGTTCTGAAACTAGAAAGCCTCAGTCCAAATTTAGACACCCCTCATTTTTGTCCACAGTAAGAGCACTAAAAACATTAACTCTTTTTTTAGATATTTATTTATTTGAAAACTAGAGTTACAGAGATAGAGAGAGGTCTTCCATCCACTGGTTCACTCCCCAAATGGCTGCAATGGTCCGATCTGGGCTGATCTGAAGCCAAGAACCAGGAGCTTCTTCCAGGTCTCCCACCCTGGTGCAGGGGCCTGGTGACTTGGGCCATCTTCTACTGCATTCTCAGGCACATTAGCAGGGAGCTGGATCTGAAGTGGAGCATCTGGGATTCGAACCAGCATTCAAATGGGATGCATGCACTGCAGGCCATAGCTTAACCTGCTGCGCCACAGTGCTATCCCAGTTAACTCTTTTTATTGCTATTCTAAGCTGGTATTGGCTTCACAGGGAGATCTCTTTAATTACTTTCTAGGACTCCATATTTAGTTATATTCCATGGAAATAGCAGAAGGAATGTTTTACCAACTTTTTCCTATATTTAGTAATACATATATGTTTATGTTCAGACTTCAAATTTCTCAAATAGCAATTTATCTCAAAACAAATTTATAAATAAAAGTATAAACTTACATATTTACATTTTGTAATTCAGTGATAAACCATAGGGAAACTTGTAATAATCCTGTATTCGAACCTACTAGAAATCAAATATTAAAAAGACCAAACCATGTACCATATCTAGTTAATCGATGTTCCATGTATTTAAAACTGCGTGCCTGAAGTAACCTAGCACATTTTCCCAAATAGCCTCAAAAACACAGATCCTAAAACTAAATGTGCTTTTTTAAAATAACAGAACTCAAAGTTAGTTGTTGGCCTCTTTTCTGCTCTGCTTTGCAGATCAACATAGCAGCCAATCGATGGATCCTTTCCCTTCTTTCATTTTTGATCCTCCTGCCATTATTGAAATCTGGCTGGAGCTCCTCTGCAGTTCTAAATCTTTGCTCTCAGCAGCAACTTGCCTTTTCAATATCTGGCCCATCATAGTATTTGTAACTGCTTTGGGACTTCTAGGGATAAAGTTTTTAATCCTAGTAGCATCACATGTTTGTTTTTCCAGAGAGCTTTATTTTTTGCTAAAGTTTGAGGTTTCCTGCTGATGTCAGGGTGAACGTTCATACATATTCAGCACTTTCTCCCTATTGAAGTTGGCAGCAAGCTCCTTGGTGTTTGCACTTCCCATTGTGGGGGCCATTGTGATCAGGATCACTGACTTCAGCATAGTGTTCCCTGCTGTTTCAAGGTCACCCTTTCAGACCTAGGCATGTGTCAATGCTGTGGGGGAGACCCAGACACATAGATTATCATTCATCCTTTAAAGGACGCTAAGGTTCGATTGATGACATGATGACATAGCACATGTAAGTGTCACAATTTAGATAATAGTCCAAGATAATACAAGTATTTCTGGGCTGAGCTTACAAGGCCCCCTGGGTGGGAAAACTTTCTTAAACTCTAGGCTTTTCATTCACATGGCTGACACAGAAGGTCATGAGTGTTTGCTCTGTGAGATGGATAACTGAGACAGGATCAAGCGATTATGAGTTCTCTCCTTCTGGCTGAAAGACATAAAACTAGTGTTTGATGCATAATATATTCCTGGGAATATGTTTGGGGATTTGATGAGCTGAAGTTGAACAGCAGAGTCGCACGTTCAGGAGTCGATTTTGGGTTTCAGATAGTTGCTAAATAAAAAAAGATCAGTAGTTTCATGTCTTCTAAGCATAATTTTCATTGGAAAAAAGTCAGTATATATATTTATATATATATATATATATATATATATATATATAAACTCATTTTCCTCTTTCAGTGGCTTTACATGATCGATTTAGTCTAATGAGCATCCAACTGCAACATGGTTCACTGATTTGACGGGGGCTGCTTTTCGTTGTGAAGATGCTGCTTGGCCAGCCCACATCCCACGCTGACTGAGTGCCTGGGTGTGAGTTCTGACTCTGCTTCTGATCCAGCTTCCTGCTGATGTTCTCTGTGGGGAGCAGTGGGTGATGACTCAGGTAACTTCCGTCCCTACCAACCACATGGAAGGCTTGGATAGAATTGATGGCTCCTGACTTTGACCTGGCCTGGCTCAGGCCCTCTGGCCACGGTGGGCATTCAGAAGAGTGAAGCAATAGATGGAAGATCTCCCTCCCTCTGTCTCTGTCTCTATGTCCCTTCCTCTTTTTGTCTTGTAGCATTTCAAATAAAATGAAAAGAAAGGAAGGAATGTAGGAAGGAAGGTAGTAAGGAAAGAAGGAAGGAAGGAGCCTTCAAAAAGAAAGAAGTCTCACTGGTTTCAATCTTATGATTCCTGTATTTGTCTCAACATTAGGATTAATTTTTGGGGAATAAAGATTCTTTTTACTGATAAGTACACTTTATGTTTTCCATTTATTTTTATAAATTTCATGTTATTTATTTTTAACCCCTTTTCAAAGTAATACCAGGAAACATAATATTTGAGCCACATACAAAGTGGAGTTGCTGAGCTGGGAGGTGGTGCCTCTTTTTTTCTTCACTTCATTATTCCTGTGGCGGATGTAGAGGAACCGAGGCTTATGTCAAATAGAATTCAATCGGGATGTACCATAGCGGTTGAATGCAAACTTTCTTGTAGAGACATGGATGAGACAGTGTCTAAACAGATCACTTGGTAGAAAATTATTTCCATGCTGATATCTTCACATCTTAATTCCTCAACTAATTTTGAAATTCCATATTTACTACAGAAAAGTAAATTAGAAGTACACCTGACCAACATCATTCCATTTTTTCTCTATTTAAAACTGTCATTAAAATAGTAATATGAGTTTCAGTAAGCACTGATCATCCACATTTGCATATTATCATTGGAAAGTGTAGAAAATGTTATGAGAGCCACAGAAATGCCAAATTTAGGCTTAGCTGATAGCCTTTTCTCCAAATTCAATTGCTTTTTATTTCCATTTTCACTCTATTTTTGAATGTAGTTTTTAGAATCACATTGGATTTTTTATAGTTCTCTTAATCTTGGTTCTTTTTGGGCTTTGCATGTACTGAATCATATTTATGTTAGGAAGAAAGAGCATAAAAATTTGCTGCTTATATCTGTTGCAACAATATAGGCTCAAATGACTACTAGATTTCTCTTCCTGTTCATCATGGAGAAAAAAAAAGTATTAGCTAACATTTTACCCTCTCATTTCTCTCACCTACATGGCAGATCCTTTCAAGGCTCTGCTCCTTTTTCAGCACAATTAGAAACACCAGAAAAAAAATGTTTTTCCTTATTGCTGTCTACCTGTGACCAATGTACCATTGGGAAAGCAACATCATCTGCACATTCCTCTAAAATAATGCTCTTATGTTTACCAGCCATGCACCATTATCGTTAGACTTCCTTTTCAAGTTAGTCTTCAGAGTTGCAAAGAATTCCTTTACCAGCATATTCTCCCTATCGGTGATTATTTCCCTTTTTTCATTTTTATTATTGGTGTGAAGTTCATCTCAACTTTAATACTGTGAAATTTGCAAGTGAACAATTTCGTGGGTTTTAATACTTTGACAGTGTTGTGCAAGTACCCTGTCAAAATAGTTCTGTCATCCCCAAAACAGATATTGCATCCATTAAGCATTTGTTCACCACCTCTTCCCACCCCAACCCCAAGTCCCTGGTAACCATCAATCTGCTTTCTGTGTCTATGGATTTGCCTATTCTGGGTATTTCCTATAAATTAAATCATATATCTATATGATAGTTTATTACTGCTTTCTTTCTCTTAGAGTGATTTTGAGGTTTGTCTATGTTGTAGCATGTATCAGTACTTCAGGTGTTATAACCAAACAACAGCCCAATATATACAGACAGATATGTATATATGTAGCTACACAAAATTACATAAAAAATCATAGATAATGAATTATGAAAAAAGGATTCAGGGATTCCAATTTGTTTATACCAAGATAAATTTGTGTTTGAATTTCATTTTCAATGAACTTTTTTGAAGTACCCTTGTATATGTCTCTTAACTTGTTCTTTTTAGCTTTTGGCTACTATGAATAGTGTTGCCATAAACATGGGTATATCCATATTTGAGTACCAGTTTTCAGTTCTTTTTAGTACATACTTATAAGCTGAATTTTTGAGTCATATTTTTGTTTCGCATAGTGGCTGAACCATTTTAAATTCTTAGCTTCCAAGTATAATACCTCAAGTTTCTCTAGATCTTTACCAACAGTGTAATTGTGTTTTTTTAAAATCATAATTATCAGAGTAGATGTGAAGTAAGATTCAATTTTGTATATCAGTTCATCTTCTTTTGTCTTTCTCCATAATAGTATAGTCTATTTAAACATAATTTTATTAAAGTTTTCTCCAAATGTGCCAAGCAAGTGTTGCTCTCCTGCCTGTGAGTAGCCAGACTAGAGGACAGAGCTGGCCAGAAGTAGGTCTAGAAAAGGAGTCCAGCTAAGCATGAATGTTTTAAAGATGAGATGGACAAGGACATAAGGTAGGCAATGCAGTAGTGGGTTTGGTAAATAGAATCCTAACATGCCTGCCAAGAGTCCCTTGCATTGTTGTATATGTCTTATATAATTATCTCCCCTTGAGTGTGGTGAGACCTCTGAATTTTTTAGGATAGTCACTCCTGTGATTGTTACTTTATGTAAGAGTGCATAGAAAGTCCCTAATTAGCCTTCATGGAAGAGCTAGAGATAAAGATATTTCCCTACTACAGCTTCTTCCATTGGATTTAATGAAGTAAGCTGCTGTGTTCTGAGGGAACCAGAGAGTGGGCTCTAGGTACTGAGAGAAAACTCTGTCAGAAGGTCAGCAGGAAAATGAGAACCGCAGTCCTGTACCACAAGGAACTGAATTTTGCCAACCCCTTGAGTGGACTTCATAGAGAACGCAGAGATCCAGAAGAGAACCAAGCCAGGCTGATGCTTTGATTTAAACCCTGTGAGATCCCAAGCAAAGAACCCTTTTGGATCCACCCAAACATCTTATGTATAGATCTACAGTTGATAAATAATTGTTATTTTAAACTGTCATTTTATTATAATTTTGTAATGTGGCAATAGCAAACTAATGTAAATATTTAATAATTACTTAGTAATTGGATTAACTTGTACCTTGGCCAATCACAACAGATGCTTGCCATGTACAATATCAGTGTATTGCTGTGACCAGCTGGCTTGTATCCCTGTACAGAGAGAGCTCACCAGAGTGGAGGGTTCTGGGCAGACTATCAATTCAGTCACTTCATTCACTTCGCTTCTGAATAAGTCTGGCCTGATTGTGGTCTTCTTTGCATAATGATGGTCTGTCCTTTTTCCAGCACACTCTGGTAGGGCCTATAGGCCACTTTATATATGTTTCTGGGGGGTGGGAGATCATAAAGTCCTTCAGTGAATTGAAATACTGGCAGCTCTTATCTCTTGCTATAGCAGCCCATGAAGGCATGGATACAAAATGTCCATTGTGAGTGCCACTATTTGGCTTTTTACTAAAGTGAGATTTATCTTCACCAAATTTTGCAATACCTACAAACATAGTAGGAAAATGATTAGACTTAAATTTTATTTTTCTAAACTTTGTCCTGATTTTATAGTCTTTGAAATGAAATGTCACAAAATGTTGAAAATCACAGAGCACAGGAAAGAGCAACAACAAAATAGTTTGTCAAGATGGCTAACCATATCACTACTCCTTGAGTTATGCTATCCTCTAAATTGGTTCTTTTGTCATTTTCATTCACTTCTTTCACTTTTGTTACTGTGATATATTTAATAGTTTGCATGCAAATTATATTTATTTTGTTTATGCTTAACACAAGAAGTTCTGTCTGTTTGCTCTATTATACTATCATAATACTATCATAAATCTTGTTTGATTATAAAGAAAAATTTCGTAAGGCATAAAGATTTTCCTAAAAGGTAATTATTTAAAACTTCAGACATTTATAAAGCAGTAGTAATACCAAGAAAGTAAGAAAGAGAGAGAGAGAGACAGAGAGAGAGATTTATTGTTTGATTGAAAAGTACCCCTAAGGGTAAAGCTAAAAACTTGCCATGGAACTCCCAGTTGGCAGGTACCAATGCCATCTTACTAGATAAAATGATCAGTTTAAGTTCATAACTGATCATAAAGATAGGATTAAGTATCAAAGGGATCACATAAATAAGACCAAGTGTCTGGAAATAATAATTGATAGAATTAAAAAGGAGAGAATGATCCAACATGGGAAGCAGGACACACGGCAGACTCATAGAATGACAAAAACCCTAAACAGCACTCTGGCCTCAGAATCCGCCCTTAAGGCAGTCGGATCTGGCTGAAGAGCACATGAGAGTATTTTAGGCATGGAAAGCCAAGACACTCTGGCAAAAACCAAACCAAACCAAACCAAACCAAAACAAAACAAAACAAAACAACTAAATGAAAGGTCTCTGCGAGTGAGAATCCAGTAGAAAGAACGGGGCCATCAAAGAAGGAGGTACCTTTCTCTGAAGGGAGGAGAGAACTCCCATTTTGACTATAGCCTTGTCTAAATAATGTTGGAATTTGTGGACTCAAGAGGCTTCCATATCTTTGGCAGCTCATGACAAGAGCCTTGGGTGATCACTGACATCATAAATAGGAGTGTAAATTATTAAATCAACAAAAGGAGTTTCTGTGCACTTACTCCTCATGTAGGGCCTCTATCCTTAATGTGTTGTACTATGGGAATTAATGGTAAAACCAGTCTTTAATAGTACTTAATACTTTTTGTGTCTGTGTGGGTGCAAACTGTTGAAATATTTATTTAGTATAGAGTTGCTCTTTTGTATATAATCAAAATGAATCGTAATGAAGAATGGGATGGGAGAGGGAGTGGGAGGTGGGATGATTTGAGGGTGGGAGGGTGGGTATGCGGGGAAGAACTGCTATAACCCAAAAGTTGTACTTATGAAATTTATATTTATTAAATAAAAGCTTTCTATATATATAAAAAAGAGCCAAAAACTAAAAAAAATATATATCTACTGAGTTCTGAAGGGGTTGGAAATTGATCTTTAAATTGTATCACCATTCAAATTGTTTAAGTATAAAAGGAACAGACAGATATCATTACACATGCAAGGACCTAAGCAGTCTATCATTGTTCTTTCTAAACAAGTACTTGGTAATATACAGCCATGTAGGAACTCAAATTGATATGACTGCAGCCATTTTTAGATGTAACCACCATCTGCCCCTTTAGATAACCCCAGCTGGCATGACAAGCCCTGTTACAATGTAGGAAAAATTCCTTAAGATAGCCTGCATAGCTTGTCTGGATGGGCCAGACCTGAGAATGTCCCTTATCTAATGCTTGGTATTAATCGTTTTTGAGAAAGTCCAAGTATACCTGGATTAGCTGTGAGCTGCCTTGGTGTCTAGAAAGCTTCCCCTCCTGCTGGGATCTGTTATCTGGGGGTCACTTGAGACTGATCTGTCTTCACGTCCCCAGTGAATTATTCTTTGTGAAATCTTGGGTTTGTCCTCTTTCTTCACTCCTTTGGTCCCTTCTGCTGTTGGTGACTGGTTCTTGTACTCATGGCTTTTCCAAAACAAGCTAAGTAACGTAAGTTTTGTAAAAAGTTCAGCAATAGAAAAGTTGTGGTAAAGGTATTGGTATGAATGCTGGATCATATAATACAGAACTAAGAGGAAACTAGTGAAACATTTAAGAACAGAAGGCAAATGATAGATAACTTAATGTTATTAAAATTACATAATAAAAATCTGGAAATGAGGTGGGAGGGTGTGAATGCTAATTTCCTCAGTTTTCAGAACAAGCAATCAATCAATATTGACTATATTTGACACATTCAGTTAAAAAAGACATAATGACTGATTTCTTAATATTTTTCCTTTCTTGCATTTGGTTTTGTCTTTTTGAAAAAAAAGTTGTTTATCTTTAAAGCTATAATCTATGTAAAATACAACAATTTCTCTATTTTGCTATATCTTTTTCTTATTTTCAACATGCATTAAAAGTATGTTATGGTATATTTTTGTGAAGTTATTTCGGCCTCTCTCTATGCTTGGAATGATGCTTATCTAATACTCAAACGATTATTACTAGATGGTATGATATGGATAATCTTAAAACTTATTGTCTCATTTTTGTTTAACTTCTTCTGAAAGGTAAATGAAAGGTCTTCCTAAAGTTCATGGAAATGTGTGATATGGGTGCTATCATGGGGGTTATACCGCCACTTGAGACATTGGCATCTCATACTGGGGAACTGTGGTAGTCCTGGCTGCTCCCTTTATGAAGCAGCTCCCTGCTAACCAGTTTAGAAAAGCAGTGGAGGATGGCAAAAGTGCTTGGGCCCTTGCATTGCACAGGGTAGACCCATATGGAGCTCTGGGCTCCTGGCTTTGATCTGGCTGAACCTGGCTTGAAAGGCCAGCACAAAACACACCAAATACCAGCGTTAAGGGAAAGGTTTATTGTCAGCTAGGGAAACCCAACAGGCTGGAGGGAGAGGGTGAGAGAGCAAGAGACAGAGAGCATGTGTGCAGGAGAAGGTCCTGTTATAGTCTTGCAGGGCACAGGGAAGGGGAGCAGTGAATCCTGTTAGGGTGGGGGTGGAGCTGACACTTGTGGTTGGGTCATTTGGTCACCTGACTTCTAGCCAGCCAAGATGGGCTTAAGACCAAAGCTTACAGTGCAAGGTGGCAATGGGGGCCAGAGCCCAAAATGCCACCCAGGGCTTAAGGTGGTGACACAGGTAAGAAGCACCTTTCACTAACATGGCCATTGTGGCATTGGAGAATGAACCAACAGATAGAAGACTCTTCTGTGTGTGTGTATGTGTGTGTGTGTGTGTGTGTGTGTGTGACTCTGCTTTTCAAATAATTAAATGAATAAATATCTGAAAAAATATGAGTTATGAGAAAACTACATGGACTTCAATTTTCTTGGCACTAAAATAAACTTATCTCCTATTTTTGAAATGAGTATAAGCTAAATCTATAGTTTAAAATTTTTATTTTTTAATTTATGTTCATATTATTTGAAAGGCAGAGAGACAGACAGATGGAAAGAGAACATTCATCTTCTGTTTCACTCTCCAGTGCAAAAAAGGAAGGGAAGGGCAGGAGCATGGAGCTCCATCCAGGCCTCCCATCACCTGCTGGAGTCATCATCTTCTGTTCCCTTGGTGCATATTAACGGGCAGTTAGATTGGAAGCAGAGGAGCCCATACTCACCACTAGGCATTAGGACACAGGTATATAAAGCAGTGATTTACTGTCTGTACTTCAAGTCCACCCCTAAACTTATCTTTTACTTCCATTTTCTATGAACTTTTTAAAGTACCCACATCTATATCATTATATGAAAGATGTTATTAATAATATTTATTATAAAAATGAGGAAGCTTTGAAAGTGACATCTCAGTTATGGCTCAGATATTAACTTTTTTAAAAAAAGATTTATTTTATTTACTTGAAAGAGTTACAGAGAGAGGTAGAGGCAGAGAGAGAGAGAGGTCTTCCATCCGCTGGTTCACTCCCCAAATGGCTGCAATGGCCGGAGCTGCACAGATCTGAAGCCAGGAGCCAGGAGCTTCTTCCAGGTCTCCCATGTGGGTGCAGGGGCCCAAGGACTTGGGCCATCCTCTACTGCTTTCCCAGGCCATATCAGAGAGATGGATTGGAAGAGGAGCAGCCGGGACTCAAACTGGCGCCAATATGGGATGCTGGTGCTTCAGGCCAGGGCTTTAACCCACTGTGCCACAGCACCAGACCCCAGATATTAACTTAAGAAAAGGGAACCACTTTGAAGAGCACTGTATAGTCTTTGCTTTTTAATTTCAACTGTCACTCCTGAAGTGCAAACTAGAGTTCCTCAAATTTGCAAATTTGGCAGAAGAGAGACTTAGTTTAGTTCTTTTTTTTTTTTTTTTTTTTTTTAAGGTTTATTTATTTCTTTAAAAAGACAAGTTACAGAGAGGCAGAGGCAGAGAGAGAGAGAGGTCTTTCCTCTCCTGGTTCATTCCCCAGATGGCTGCAACAGCCAGAGCTGTGCCGATCTGAAGCCAGGGGCCTCTTCTGGATCTTACATGTAGGTTCAGGGGCCCAAGGACTTGGGCCACCCTCCACTGCTTTTCCTGGCCATAGCAGAGAGCTGGATTGGAAGTGGAGCAGCCTGAACTCGAACCAGCACCCATATGAGATGCCCCACCTACAAGGCCACAGCCTCGGCCCCATTAGTTTAGTCCTAATAGGCAACTCTATAATGCAAATATTTTCTCTACCCTTGGGATTGACCACTTTCAGTTACTGGTATAGACATTCAAAAGAGTGAATTATATACTGAGGGTCTCTTGCGATTTTGCTGTCAGGTTCTTTGTCAGGGCTGTATTCTCTGCAGTGGCTGGAATATTTGACCTTAATGTATGGGAAATAATTTAGACTGTACAAAATTCCAAAAGACTGTAATATACCTGCATAATAGATACAACAATCCTGAGATATTTTATGTATTCCATGCATTTTAGTTATCTGCAGATAAGATGACTGAATGATCAGGCTAAAGTCGCCCATATTTAAAGAGAGAAACATGTCCATTCTTGTTGCTGTTGAATACTTTTCTGAGAGGATTCGTTCTGAGAGGAGGAGCGTGGTGGGGGCAAGAGGCGTGGAGTCACCACACAGACCCTGGGAGTCGGGTGAAAGCAGGCCTGAGGCAAGCATCCCGCAGACTTGTTTATTTCAGTTGGTACAACAGCTTATATAGCCAAGACCAGCCAATCTGGTCAAGGGGTGGTCTATGCCCCAACCAATCCCAGCCTATTGCCAGGCAGTTTCCAAAGCCATCCAGTCACAGCCTGTTGCCAGTCAGGCTCTTGCTGCCAGGCAGTTTCTGAAACCATCCAGTCATGGCCTGTTGCCAGTCAGGCTCTGTTGTCTTGTGGTTTCCTCTGTTGTCATGTGGTTTCCGAAGCCATCCAATCACGGCCTGTTGCCAGGCAGTTTCTGTTGTCAGCAGCCAACTTGGCATGATCTTTTCGCCTCAGCGGCCATACTGTCATAACCTTTTCACTTCAGTGGCCATCTTGATATGACCTTTTCACCTCATTCTACCACACATTCTTCCATTCTCACATTCATGTTCTTTTTGCTGCCCCCCATCTTCATTCTTCCCATGAATAAATCTTGTATTAATTATATACTTCTGAGTAACAGATCACTCCAACCTTTAGCAGCTTAAAAAAAGCAAACATTTATTCTCTCACACATTTGCCCAGGGTCAGGAATCTGGAAAGTACTCATCTGCATGGTTATGGCTGAAGGTCTCTTGCGATTTTGCTGTCAGGTTCTTTGTCAGGGCTGTATTCTCTGCAGTGGCTGGAATGTTTGACCTGAGCTCACTCATGTGGTTGCTGTCAGCAGCTTCCAGTTTTTCTCCAGATTGATTTCCTTATGGGTTAGATCAAGAAATTGCTTTCCCAGGGTGGGTGTTGTTGTGTAGGAGGTTAAGTGGCTGCTTGAAGACACCACATCTCATGTTGGAGAGTGTGGTTCAAACCTTGGCTCTCCATATCCAATCCTGTTTCCTGCTACTGTTGCTGGGAGGCAGCAAATACTGGCCCAAGTATTTGGTCTTTATAGCATTTGAGAGACAGATTTCCTGACTTTTTGCTTCAGCCTGGCACATCCCTGGATTCTGTGAGCATTTGGCAAGTGAACCAACAGATGGAAGATCCTTGTCTTTCCCTTTCTGTGTCACTCTAACTTTCAAATAAGTAAATAAAGTAAAAAAGAAAGAAATTACTTTGAGGTATGGGCATTTGGCATAGTGGTTAAGATGCCACTGGGGATGCCCATATTCCATATTGGAGTGCTTTGGTTCAGGTCCTGGCCAGCTCCCTAATCACACACACTCTGAGAGGCAGCTGAGGGTGGCTCAAGTACCTGGGTATCCACCACTCATATAGGAGACGTGGATTGAGTTCTTGGTTCCTGGCTTTTGCCTGACCCAGCCCTGGCCATTGTGGGCATTTGGTAAATAAATCTGTAGAAGGGAGTTCTCTGTCTGTTTCTGTCTTTCTCTTTGTCTCTCTTTTGGACCCTCCCTGCCTTTCTCCTTGTCAGAAAATAAAGAAGACATGGCTTTCTTCAGAGTGAGTGATGAGAAAGTGAATGAGAGAAAGCACACACAAGGAAAAAGAAGATACAGTCTTTCGTTTTTAATTTATTTTATTTATTTGAAAGGCAGAGTTATAGATAAAGGGAGGGAGGGAGAGGGAAGAGGAGAGGGAGAGGGAGAGGGAGAGGGAGAGGGAGAGGGAGAGGAAGATCCTTCATCTGCTAGTTCATTTCCAAAATGGCCACAATGGCCAGGACTGGGCCAGGCTGAATTCAGGAGCCATGAACCTCATCAGGGTCTCCCATGTAGGTGGCAGTAACCCAAGCTTTTAAGCCATCTTCTTCTGCATTCCCAGGCACATTAGCAGGGAGCTGGATTGGAAATGGAACAGCCAAGACTCGTATCTACACTCCTATAGGATGCCTGTGTCGCAAGCTGCAGCTTAACCTGCTGTATCACAACACTGGACCCCAAAACTGCAGTCATTTTATAATCTAATCTCAGATTTGACCTTGCATAACTTTATCCCGATTCTGTTTGCTTGAAAAAAGTCAATAAAATCAATGCGTTTTCAAGAGAAGGGGTATCAAGGTCCACCTTTTGAGAAGGGGAATATCAGAGAAATTGTAGACAGATCATCAAAATGATATTTGCCTCACTCTCTGCCCTTTATCTTCATTTCTCCAATCCTGGTGTCTGTCCCCCTCTCTCTCACTCCTGAGTGTTCTGGAAAATTCCTGTTAGCGTTCTCAGCGGCTCAAAGGACTGTGCTTGGAATCGTGGCCTTTCATCTCTGGGCCGTGCTGACTGCTTTTCAGCCCCTATTTTCCGGGAGATTGCCATGTCCTTGAAAATGTGGATGCTTGCTCATAGTTTGTGTCCCACACAGTATCTGGTACCAAGGAGATAAACACTCTTCAATGTAAGTAAATATGCACATTTTACCTTAAAAATGTTATTAGTTTACATTGACTATTCAAACGTAAGTCAAATTGTGTTGTTTCTTGACACAAAACTTACAGTGGTTTCCTTCTCACTAGGACAGAAAGTCCTTATGGTGCCTTGAGGTGTTGCTGTGTACCCTCATAAACCCACATTTCGCACACCTCATATCCCACTGCTTCACTCACTCTTGATACCATCCACGATGGACCTTTGTGATCCCTTGAACACTTCAGGAATTCTCTGGCTTCAGAACATTTGCTCAAGTGCTTTCCTCAGTGATATCTTCTTAATGAGACATGACCCACCACACTATTTAAAATGGGCCTTCCCAATTCCATTGTTCCCTCTGCCTTTCTTGCTTTATTTTTACTTAAAGGGCTTAGTACCAAAACGCATACCATATATTTTACTTTTTTTAAAGATTTATTATTTATTCGAGAGCCACAGTTATAGACAGAGGGAGAGACAAAGAGAAAAGTCTTCCATCCACTGGTTCACTCCCTCAATGGCTACAACAGCTGGAGCTGGGCCAATCTAAAGCCAGGAGCTAAGAGCTTCTTCTGGGTCTCCCACATGGGTGCAGGGGCCCAAGCACTTGGACCATCTTCCACTGCTTTCCCAGGCCATGAGCAGAGAGCTGGATCAAAGAGGAGCGGGAGGGACATGAACCGGCGCCCATATGGGATCCTGGCACTGCAAACAGAGGTTTAGTCTACTGTGCTATAGTGCTGGCCCCATGCATTTTACTGTTTAAACTCTGCTTTTTAAAATTTAATTCTTTAGAATACTCTTTAGAACACTATACCGCAGTAAGAAACAACGAAATCCAGTCATTTGCAACAAAATGGAGGAATCTGGAACACATCATGCTGAGTGAAATAAGCCAGTCCCAAAGGGACAAATACCATATGTTCTCCCTGATCGGTGACAACTGACTGAACACCAAAAAGGATACCTGTTGAAGTGAAATCGACACTATGAGAAACGGTGACTTGATCAGCATAGCCCTGACTGTTAATGAACAACTTAATACATTATCCCTCTTAGTAGTTTTTTTTGTCTGTTCTACTTAATATGACTGGTTTAATTCTGTAATTAATACACAGTTATTCTTAAGTGTTGAAATTTAACTGAATTTAACTGAAATGTGTTAAACATAAGAGTGGGAATAAGAGAGGGAAGAGATGTACAATTTGGGACATGCTCAAGCTGACTTGCCCCAAATGGTAGAGTTAGAAACATACCAGGGGACTCCAATTCAATCCCATTAAGGTGGCATGTACCAATGCCATCTCACTAGTCCAAGTGATCAATTTCAGTTCACAATTGATCATAATGAAAGGACTAAGAGTCAAAGGGAGCACATAAACAAGTCTAGTACCTGCTAATACTAACCAATAGAATAAATAAAGGGGAGAGTGATCCAACATGGGAAGCGAGATACTCAGCAGACTCATAGAATGGTGGATGCCCTAAACAGCACTCTGGCCTCAGAATCAGCCCTAAAGGCATTCGGATCTGGCTGAAAAGCCCATGAGAGTATTTCAGGCATGGAAAGCCAAGAGACTCTGGCAAAACAACAACAACAACAACAACAACAACAACAACAACTAACCCTAAATGAAAGATCTCTGTGAGTGAGATCCCAGTGGAAAGACCAGGTCTTCAAAGAAGGAGGTACCTTTCTCTGAAGGGAGGAGAGAACCTCCACTTTGACTATGACCTTGTCTAAACAATATAAGAGTCGGAGAACTCAGGGGCTTCCACAGCCTTGGAAACTCATGACTGGAGCATAGGGAGATTACTGATGCCATAAACAGTAGTGTCAATTTGTAAAGTCAACAACAGGAGTCACTGTGCACTTACTCCTCATGTGGGATCTCTGTCCTTAATGTGCTGTGCATTGAGACTTAATGCTATAACGAGTACTCAAACAGTATATTTCACTTTGTGTTTTTATGGGGGTGCAAAATGTTGAAATCTTGACTTAATGTATACTAAACTGATCTTCTGTAAAAAAAAAAAAAGAGAGAAAAAGAAATTATCAATTCCCAACTTGACTCTCACTGGGATTAAACATGACAATAGGTCTGATCTGATTTCATCATCATTTAAAAAATCATCTATTATTTTTCACTTTATGTTTCTGTGTGGGAGCAAACTGTTGAAATCTTTACTTAATGTATGCTAAACTGATCTTCTGTATATAAAGAGAATCAAAAATGAAAAAAAAAATTAATTCCCTCACTGGAACATAATTAAGTAATGTTATAGACATAATTAGAGCTGATTTTCAGCTGTTGAGGCTAATAGCACCGTGCCACTAAGGCCTTCTCATCTATCAACCCCGATTGGGACTTCTGTGGAAGAGGATGGGAAAGTTTCGGTGGGAAAGGGAATGGCTCTCACTCTCTTCCAAGATATTACTCCCGCTCCAAAAACACATTTAGAGAATAGGCTACAGCCACATAAATATGAAAAGAAAGAGCGAAAGGAGTGGAATAGGAGTAAGAAAACCACAGCTGGGTGCTTCAGAGAGAAGGCAGATAGAATAAGGAGAAATGTTGAGCGATTTCCATTTCTGTGCATGTATCACCATCTACTTGCTCATTGACGGATGCCAAGCCTTCCAGATCACCCCCAGTTACGTTCCAGCTTCCATGATCTCACTTGGAAGTGGTTCCTCATAAATTACATTAAAGAAAATTCTCCAGAGTGCGATTGTGCTCGTGGTTTGATGAAAATGTATTATTGCTTTTCTGTGCCCTGCCTCAGATGAGGAAGGAGGGAACCGGTGCAGGCGGGGCTTGATTTCCCCAGGAGATACGGGAAATACAGTGAGGAATGGGCCCTAATTCTCCTTAGCTGCTGGGGATTGTGGCAGTGAGAGGCCACAGACTTTCAGAGGTTTCACCCAGAAGGACTGCTGGCACTGTGAGGTTGTAGCTTGGCCCAGCCAGAGGAGAAAGAGAAAGGTATATTCGGCAAGGAAACAGAGACATGCAGACACAGACCATGATTTTTTGTTGAAACAGGCTTTGAAAAGTATCTGCCAGAAGCATTAGAACCTGGTTTTGTTTTAGTTTTCTTCTCCATATGACACAAAACTGTATTTTGACATCAACAGATTCTCTGAAATTAAACTTTGGGAAAGGAATTAATCTTGTAAAGCCCAAATTCTGAAGTGAAATTTTTCAAAAATATCCTAAAATGACTGTGATAGCTGATTACAAATTAGTTTCAGTAAAAAAAAAAAAGAAACTGTTGAAATTTATTTATTTATTTACTAGCTTATTTTCGGTTCTGTCTGATTCCTAGTGCCTAAATATAGCGTACTTCTGTCTCCTTCATGACCACATTGTCCTTGCTGATTTCCTTCTCCTTGCAGTCTCTATTAAAGGTCAAGTCGGGACCAATCAAACTTGCATTTAATCATATTCAGCTATAGAGTATAATTATGAAAACTGTGTTCTCTTCACTCTCTCCTCACTCCCTCCATCCTTTCCAGTCTTTGGTATTCATGACTCTAAGTTCAGGTGGATATTTTGGCTTCTACATCATGAGAGAGAATATATAATATCTGTGTTTCTGTGTAGACTCTTGCTTTACTTAACATAACCATCTCCTGTGTCATCCATTTTGCTTAAATCTCAGGATATGATTCTTTTCTATAACTCAATAATATTCCAGTGTGTGTGTGTGTTCTGCTTTCTTTATCCATTTGCCCATTGATGAACACCTGTGTTGATTCCATATTTCAGCTACTGTGACCAGGGCTGCAATGAATATGGGTTTCCTTAATGTTCTCCAAAATGGCTGTGCTAATTTATATCCCTACCTACAGTTCTAGTGTTTCACAACACAGTGGGGTGACTATAGTTCAAAATAGTATGTTTGTGCTGTATAAAGAGGAGAGGAGCTTGTGGATTCTAAATATGGAAGAAGGATGGGAGGTGGAGATGCTGAGTGCCTGATTACATTAGTTTACACTGCACGCACTTGCTGAAATAGTTCCCTGTGCCCCATAAAGGTGTACAATTGTTATACATTAATTGAAAACTTTTATAGAAGAGTTCTTTAGAGGCAAACTTTCACAACCCCAAAGCTGCATGACTTTGAGTAAGTTGTTTTGTCTTTCAGTTTGAGTTTCTCATCTATAAATTGTGACTTATAGTTCTGTTTGCCTCGCAGTGGTGGTTCTGTAGGGGGCAGGTGGGGATTGGCAGAGCTTGAGTGGGATGTAGATGTGCCTAACGTGAAAATTATGGAATCTAAACAATTCTGTTCACATGAGTTACACACACACATACACACAGGCACAAAAGATAAACTTAATGGGTTTCTAAGTTCATACAAAGTGTTCAGTAAAGAATGAAGATATTTTAAAAAGCTCATGGCTCATGAGAAGCAGAATTGAAAAGTAAGTTAGCCTAGTGGTTAAGGTGCTGGTTAGGATGCTGTGTTCCACACCACAGTGCCTGCACTTGACCCCCAGCCCTGGCTCCTGATTATAGCTTCCTGCTATTGTGAACCCTGGAACACAGCAGGTGATGGCTCACGGGGTTGGGCCCTTGCCACTCCTGTAGGAGACCGCATGGAGTTCCCGACTTGTGGTTTTGGCCTCCCTGATCACCGGGACATTTGGGGAAGTGAACAAGCTGATCAGAGCTCTCTCTTCTCCTTTGTCTCTTCCATTCAAATAAATAAGTTTAAATATTTCAATGATAAGTTTATTTTGCTGCAAAATTTTTGAAACCCAAGCCTAGGAAGAGTCCACACATACATAAACACACACACACACATTTCAAAATTCTTTTGTACCAAAATACACTTTTAATTCAATTTTCCATGATCTTGGTGGAAACTCCTTGTATTCTTTGTTTTAGTGAGTGCAATCTTCAGCCATTCCTGTCACAAGACTTAAAGGTAGTGTCCATTGACAGTGGCTTCTTTTCCATCCCATCTTCTTCACAAAACTCTGGCCGGTTCTGCTGTATTTCCCTCCACCATGACTCTGAATCCAGCTGTTCCTTTCCCTCCTGGCCCGCATGGCCATGCCTCTGGCTCAGGTTGCGCCCCCTCACCTGGGTTCACAGTTGTCACTTATGTGATCCTGTTCCCGCCCAGGTTCTCCTTCACTCCTTTCTGCACACTAAAGCAACATGGAATTTTTGATGCACAAGGATGGGCACGCTGATTTTTAAACATTTTTATTAATATGAAGAGAACAGAATTCATGTATTTTATAGGTACAGTTTTAAGAAGACAGCATACTTCCCTCCCTCCCTCTCTCCTCTCAATCTCCCTCCCTCTTTCCTTCCTTTCTTTAATTTTTGCAAAAACATTTCCCTGCACTCATAATCTCAGGCTTACTGAACCACTAACCATAATATTCAACAAGTGAGAAGTAGAAAGGCCACAGTCCCACAGGAATATAAACAAGGGCTAAAAGCAGCACTCAGATCACAAGCTGTCCATTTCAGGGCTGGCATTGTGACACAGCAGGTAGAGCCGCCGCCTGCGACACTTGTACTCCATATGGACACCAGTTCAAAAAGCAGCTGCTCCACTTCTAACCCAACTCCCTGTTAATGCACCTGGGAAAGAAGCAGAAGATGACCCAAGTGCCTGGGCCACTGTATCCACCTCAGAGACCTGGAAGAAGCTCCTGATTCCTGAGTTCAGCCTGCCCGAACCCCAGCTATTGTGGCTGTTTGGGGAGTGAACCAGAAAATGGAAGATTCTACCCCCCCCCCAACTCTGTCTTTCAAATAAAAGAAGAATCATAGCAGGCACTATTATTGCAACTACTATGATTGTCTGTCCTAGTTATTATCCTCACACCTCTCTCCTGTCCTATGTGTGTGTCCTAATCTCCTTGGAGCGTCTCAGTATGCTATCACATGCAGATCCCAGAACCTAAGTCAGAAAAATACTTAATTTCTACCCCATCCTGCCTCAACTTCCTTCTTCTTGTCCTACATGGTTCATACACTGATTGTACCGGACAGAATTTCTCAAACTTCTCTTTGAGAGGCATTTTACAATTGGTTTTTATACTTCAGAATCCCAAAGTAAAAAATTTATCCCAGATTTGGGGCACAGGCACATCTTCAAATACTCTGTCCAGACATCGCTATAAATACTCTCATGCTTGTCAGAATGAATGTCTCTTTTCTGGAGAAGCTGTGTATTTTCACAAGAACCGTGAAATCTTTTCTCTGTTTATTCCAACTCATCCCTTGAAGCTGGACTTTAAGAGCCTCCTTGCAAAGTCCTCTTGCCTTTGCCTCTAAGCCTTTTCATGAATCTGCCTTAGAATAACTTAAAAACTGCATGATTTTTATCCTTTCACATCTTGCTAAAAAATTCGAAGTGGCACACCATTTATCACTGTTACAAATCCCAGCTCCGACCGCATTCCCTAACAATGTGTGCTATGCTATGCTTCATCTACTGCCTGTAACAGTGCTTTAAAGAAGTTCATGGGAAGTGTGGATTATGAAAAACTATATGCATGGATTTTGAATTTTTTTCACTAAAACAAGCTTATCTTTTAATTCCATTTTCAACAATTGTCCTGAAGAACCCTCAAATTTTCAAGAGATACATGCAATGCAACTTCCCTGTCTCACTCAAAATGCTGTCTTCATCGAAGCTTAGGTTTTTGTCTTCTTGGTCTGTGGCTTTCCCATCCATGCCTAGTCCTTCATTAAATAAGGTAGCAAATATCCTCAAAAGAGTTCTTAAAATTTGTCTTCCTAGAAATAAATTTTGAAAACACACAAAAAATAGCAAAGTTCCCAGAAAACCTAATGAATATTAATAATATTGGTAATAATAATAAAAATTGACATGAGAAAGGAAGCCTAAAAAGAGAAGAGCATTTAAAAAATAGCAGATGATACTAAGTCTAAAATGATTATGAAAATTTAAAAATATAAATGCAGTGTTCAATATTCCTTGAATGTTACTTGTTAATACTGTCCAGGAAAAAAACTTGAACTTATTTTAAAAAATTGGGAAAAATGGCAACTGTATCATAAAAATATATGCTCAAGATTCTGGGCTTTAGTGTTTATATGTAGGCCAGTTTCTCTTCAAGGATTTAGGGGGTCAGTGATATAGAATACCTCCAAACTGGTTGGAAGAGTTGCTATAGGACTCCGGCTGTGAAAACTTGCTGTGCTCAGCAGATGTACATCAAGCCAATCAGTGACACTGGAGTGGTAGAAGAAAGGAGGTGCTTACTTCCAAGTGCAGGGCAAGGAGCCACACGGCTGTTGGTTAAGGGTTCTTACTGAGTGAAGTGGGGGTTCAGAGGTGGCATTCAGTGCATGTCCAGTTCCCTGGTTAGTTGGCCATATTCATGGCCATCCTTTCCTTCATGGCATTACTATACTGTTTAGGGACTTCATGATGGCAAAGTGGGCTTCAGTCAGTGTGGGGGCTACATGCAAGTGGTATTTACTTTTTTTTTTAATTTTTGCTCAGGGCTTAGGGTTCTTGGAAAAGAAATGCTTGGAAAGAAAGCCAATGCCGGTGTTGTGGCTCACTAAGCTAATCCTCTGCCTGCGGCACCGGCACACCGGGTTCTAGTCCCGGTCGGGGCGCCGGATTCTGTCCCGGTTGCCCCTCTTCCAGGCCAGCTCTCTGCTGTGGCCAGGGAGTGCAGTGGAGGATGGCCCAAGTGCTTGGGCCCTGCACCCCATGGGAGACCAGGAGAAGCACCTGGCTCCTGGCTTAGGATCAGCGCGGTGCGCCGGCCGCAGCGCACCAGCCACAGCGGCCTTTGGGGGGTGAACCAAAGGCAAAGGAAGACCTTTCTCTCTGTCTCTCTCACTGTCCACTCTGCCTGTCAAAAAAAAAAAAAAAGAAAGAAAAGAAAGAAAGCCAAACATCAGGATATGATCTTATCTTCAAGGGGGGAATAAATGGCTTCATGAGTCTGGTGATCAGGAACCTTGAAGGGTCAGTGGCGTCACTCCCTCAATTCGATGAGTGAGTACTGGAAATGGTTGATTTGCAGTCATCACATCAGGGCAAGGCGACTTTAAGCTAAAACAAAGAGACTGGGAGAGTGTGACCAGATGGTACTTAGCATCTGCAGTCAGGCAGCCGTGTAGAGACTTGGTTACAGTCCCCCCTATTTCTTGTTACCCCCAGCCCTGAAGGAATAGGCATGGTGACCATCTTTGCTACTATTTGATGTTAAAGAATAGAGTAGGACTTTTCAGAATTGAAGGAAAGGAAGCTGTCGTTGTTCAAGACAGTTCTTAGTCTCAGGTTTAACTGAGGAGATTTTCTACATTGTGATAGGATTTGGCCCTGTTAGTCTCTGCATAGCTTTATCTTACAAGTACATTAACATTCTGCAACAATAAGAAAAGCAATGACATACTAATATTCCTATACCTATAATGCAAATCAAAAAATTAATCGTTTTCTCACCAGGGACTTCCAGTTCCAAACTAGGGGTAGAGCCATTAATTAAAGCTTAGTGTGGGGTGAGAAATATCATTAATTTGGGCACATGGTGCTCTCATTTAATACTTGTTGGGTATAATTTGTCAGTGCTTTAATGTGCGAAATCACCATTTCCATGGAAGATAGACCTGGTACATATATGAAGCAGGTTTGAGAAATTGACATACTTTTGTATACTTTTTCCTATCTGCTTTGAGCCCAAGGGAGACTCAAAGGACATCTTCCTGTCTATCCCTAAGAAGTCAAGGCTGTCGACATTCCTCTTTCCTTACTTAAAGTCAGTGTCAGTATATACTCTTAGCACTTCCACTGTACATGGCACAGATGAGAAACAATGTTTCCAATGTTTCCTAGGGATTTATTACTGCATATCTGGCCTTTGATTTTTCTGGACAATGAAGCTGTTTTCGCCCTTGAAGAGTTCCAGATCTGGAGTTTCTAATGGTACATTGGTCAGGTCAAGTCCAGTGGAATATACTTTTCAATTGCCTGTAAGCTATCATGTATCAGTTCCCCAAAGGGGTACATGGGCAAGATTGCTCTGTTTAAAAATAATATAGGTTTCAGCATAACATCTCAGTTATCATATAATATGGCTTAATAGTCTTCTATATGCCTAGAAGTGAGCCAGTAACCTTCCTTTTGTTCCATAAATAGAAGCATCCAGTGAACTCTATGAACTGTCATGAGCTTCCCAAGAAGTTTCCTATAGTACATCACAAATACCTGTTATCATTCTCAGCCGCATCAGTCAGCCTTGGGTAACAATGTCCAAATTATTTTTTAAATATTTATGTAATTGTCTCAATGAAGAGACAGAGGGAGAGACAGAGATACAGAGACCTTGCATCTGCTGTTCACTTCCCATATGGCCACAATAGCCTGGGCTGAGCCAGGCTGAAACTAGCAGCCAGGAGCTTCATCTGGGTCTCCTACTTGGCTGCAGGGGTGCAAGCACTTGGGCCACTTTCTGCTGCCTTCCTCAGGCCACTAGCAGGGAGCTGGATGGGAGGTTGAACAGCCAGGACTCAAGCCAGTGCCCATGTAAGCTGCTAGTGTCACAGGCAGGGGCTTTCCCCAACGTCCAGGTTCTTTGAAACATCTGCCCTTGATTATTAGCTTTCCCAAATTTTGAGTCAATACTTTCAGTATTAATCCTTGCTTTGTGATCAAAATATTTTTCTGAAAACACCACTGATTAATCATCCTGTAGCTAGGTTCTGTTTGCTGTCATTGCCAGGATGGACTTTTCCTTGGTGTTGATCTGATGTGATCCCACACTTGAAGGGAAGTGAGTCTGTGTCAGAAACCTTTGTAGCCTCATTTGAGCAACAGATAAATTTTAGAAGGAATTTTTAGGCTAACCTTAACTGAGTCCATTGTTAACAGTCTACTTTATCTGTTCTGCAAACCCAAGCCGTCATTTCAAAGTGCCAGGTTAGCATTTGTTTACTTAGAAGTTGTACTTCTGTAGAATTCTGACATGCAAGAAGAACAGAGCTCAAAAGAAAAATACAAAACAAAGCCAAGAGAAACATAACAGATCAAGTTTGCATCTTACAAAGAATAAAGAGAATTGCAATTTATATGCAAGTATATTATAGTTCGTGATTGGTTATTTGATTCAAGTGCAGTAAGAAAAGTTGATTTATCATATAATAATCTCAGATTTGGAAAACTCTCAAAATGTAAGAAGTCAATCCAAGGCCATCTTAGATTTTTTTTTTTCTTAAAAGTATAGCCCCCAATTTTTCTGAAGTTTCAGGGCCTACAAAGAAGTAACAGTCTTATTTATTCACTGCAAGCATGAGAAACCTTGAAGCCAAGATTTTTGTGCATAATTTCTAGATATGTCAGTGTTTTCAACTGAACCTTGTTATGAAGAGAACAGATTCTAACTGAAGTTATGCAAACAATCACATTGCTATAAGAAACAAAAATACTTGGTTGGTGTGGCGCAGCCAGTTAAGCTACTGCCTGTGATGCCAGCATCCCATATGAGTGCCATTTGTGGTCCCAGTCCTGGGTGCACCATTTCCAAACCAACTCCCTTTTAATGCAGTGGAAGATGGTCCAATAGCATGAGCCCCTGTCACCCATGTGGGCAACTTGAATAAATAAATGTTCAAGCAAGCAAACAAAAAACCAAAACACTCATAAATGGTTTTTTGACTTTTAGAGTAATTAAGTAAGGAGGAAAGGTAAACACGTCCATCTTTGTTTACAAAATAGACCAAAGTGTTATAAACCACAGAAATCTCACGACAAAGTTTTCTTAAACCTAGAACAGGAAGCATTTAAGTATAGAACGAACAATATTTTAAATAAAAGACACGGCAATCTGTTTCATTAATTTATTGTCTCATTGAAATAATTCTTGTTTGATGTCCATCAATAGTTTTATTATTTCATCAGGTTTTCTTTCTTTAAATTCTAGAAATTTTTATTTATTCCATAGATCTTAAAGCTGTCAGAAACCCGTATTCAAGATTATTTGTTATAGTTTTCTCTGTGAATCTGATTGCAACTATTTTCAGAGAAGAGTCAGAACTGTGCATGACAAAAGACTTAAAATAGTTGTGGTTAACATGATAATAGCTCAGCAGTCCACAAGGATAGTCACTTAGGTTCTCTGCAAACAGCATTTATAAAGCATCTGTGGAACTGTACAAAACTTCTGTCCTTGTCAGGCCTCTGGGCCTGTGATGGGAGGGCAGTACTAAAGGTCTTTGAAAGGTCACTGGGTAATCATTTTAACTTAAAGCTATAGTCATGACTGATAACATCACATCGGCACCACCAGACTTTTATCCCAGACTTTTATCAATTTTATGTACTCTTTAAAATATTTACGTCAATGACAAACCTGGATAAAGTTTAGCATCATTTCATAATGGAACAAGGCTTTACACACATCCAAATAAGCTTCATTAGCTGTGACCTCCATGAGATGAAAATACAGTTTTTGAAGATCTTCGGGGTTCCAACTGCAAATCTCAAACTCAGAAGAACTTAGAGCCTTGTTTCTGAAAACTCCTGTTGAAGATGTCAAAAGGGCTGAAAATATTTGATCAAAATCGAATCTATTATAAATTGTGAAATAATAATGATACATTTACTAAGGGTGATTTAACCAGTTATAGACCAGATTTAAGTGTAGTTATAAAGTGATCACTTACATATTTTAAAAAAATAGACATTTTAAAAAATCTTGTATTTTAGGGTTTGGTTTTCCCAAACAATCAAAACCTAATACTCCTTATGTGGGATCTCTGTCCTTAATGTGGTGTCCAATATGAATTAATGCTATAACTAGTACTCAAACAGTATTTTATACTTTATGTTCTGTGTGGGTGCAAACTGATGAAATCTTTACTTAATATATAATAAATCGATCTTCTGTATATAAAGAGAATTGAAAATGAATCTTGATGTGAATGGAATGGGAGAGGGAGCGGGAGATGGGAAGGGTGCGGGTAGGAGGGAAGTTATGGGGGCAAAAAGTCATTGTAATCCATAAACTGTACTTTGGAAAATTATATTTACTAAATAAAAGTTTAAAAAAAAAACAGCAAAGAATATGAGAGCTTGCCTTGATAAAATATGAAATTTTGTTTCCTTGGTGAGTTACCAAAAGATAAAATGACTAATAAAGGATCAAGTTATCCTGTCACCTAGGATTTTAAGATATCCCTTTTTGTTTCAGCTCATACTACAGTCAAGAAGATGAAAAGGAGCTAATCAGAGCTGACTCTATAGGCAAAGAAGACTGTTACCAGTTAAATGCAAACTGTAAAAAGGAAAACAATGGTCCAGAAGAGGTTTGAAAGAATTCAAGAAAAAACAGATTTTGAAATTAATAGATACTCTGTCAAAAAAAAAATGACCTAAATGAAAGATCTCCACGAGTGAGATCCCAGTGGAAAGAACAGGTCATCAAAGAAGGAGGTACCTTTCTCTGAAGGGAGGAGAGAACTTCCACTTTGACTATGACCTTGTCTAAATATGATCAGAGTTGGTGAACTCAGGGGGCTTCCATAACCTTGGAAACTCATGACAAGAGCCTAGGGTGATTACTGATGCCATAAACAAGAGTGTCAATTTGTTAAGTCAACAACAGGAGTCACTGTGCACTTACTCCTCATGTAGGATCACTGTCCTTAATGTGCTGTACATTGTGATTTAATGCTATAACTAGTACTCAAACAGTATTTTTCACTCTGTGTTTCTGTGTGGGTGCAAACTGTTGAAATCTTTACTTAATATATGCTAAACTGATCTTCTATTGTTAGAGTCGACTGCCCGAAAAACGTCACCAAGAGACATCTCTTATGCAAACAGCAAGGGGAAGCTTTATTGATTATCCAGCATGCTGGGGCTGTCTGATCATCATGAGCAGAGCAGCCCCGAATAACCAAAGGTTAGGGTTTATAAAGGCAAAAACCGCAAAACCGGGAAGGGGGGAATACATGGTTGCTATGCACGGTTGCTATACACAGTTGCTAAAATCAAAAGAGAGTACATAAAATCAAAAGAGAGTATATGGTTACTGGGGTCAACATAACCTAAAACCTAAGTGAAATTAATATTTATCATAATCTTGACAATACCAGTTACAATATTACAATCAGCAATTAGGACTTGACATTAATGTAAGACACAGACAAATCACATCTTCATTATTAGCCCAGGTAACCCAGGTGCAACCTTTCTACTTTTAAGCTTGAGCAATCATGCTAGGGGGTTTTTGTGTGTTGCCAAGGGTGATGTAGTGCACTGCTATTGTCCGACTATTTGAGATCATAGTTTCAGACCAGAGTCTCACGGTGGGGGGGTGCTTTCCCAGAATGCAGTCTCAAGTGCTCCAAAATGGAGTCCCTACTGCCAAGGTGCTACTCTGTCTTATTTTTTTACAGCTGTACCAGCAAGGTTTAAACCTGTAAGCTTAAGCTTAACTTTTTACACCTGCACATATACAATTTTAACTCTTCATTCCCCACTCCTTGTTGTGAGGATCTCTAATCTTAGAGATTTGTTTTTGTATCTTTTAATGTGACATATTGTTGTCTTATGATTATGAGTTTAACATTTTTAACTTGTTCCCGCACGAAGGTGATGAGTCTATTTAACACACAAGGTCCTATGGTTACAATTAGGAGTAGAACAATTAAGAGTCCTGTTAGGGCTGACAGTAGAGTAGTAAGCCATGGGGACTGGCCGAACCATGACTCAAACCATCCCTGTTGAGTTTCCCTCTCCTGTTGCCATTTTTCCAGTCGTTTTCTGAGTTTGGCCATGAAGTTTCCACCTGGGTTTAGTCAGCATAAAAACAACATTTTTCCTTTAGGGCCGCGCATAACACACACCCCCCCTCATGAAAATGAGATCCAACCCCCGCCTGTTCTGTAATACTGAAATGCAGATACTGGGCTACATCTGGGAGATTGTGGAAGATTTGTCAGGCAGAAGGGGCGGGGAATCTCCACCTGGCAGGTTATCAGGTAGAAGGGGGCAGGGCAGGATGCAAAGGCCGGGCTGTCCATGAAACATTGTCAGGATGACTGAGATGCAGATGCATATGCTGGACACATTAGGCCTTTATGTCACACACACATAAGCTCATAACTGACTTTCTGCCTAATATTTTTTTTTCTTAAGAGGTAATACCCAAAATTCTTCTTTGGGATTATGGATGGAGTTCCGTCTTCTGTAACTTCTTCGAAGCTGGCATGTGGGCGTCGAGGGGGATTTGGGTATTTCCTCTTGCTACCTGTCTTATGGTGTGCAACAGTGGCCTTGGAAAGACTGTACTGCTTGGTCCAGAGGGCTGTTCAGGTAGTCCAGTGGAATGGGCTGGAAGCCTTGTCTGACGACCATTTGGAGTTAACAGCTTTTAGTCTGTTAGAGACAAAACAAATAAGGGCATTAAAAACACACGGTGTAAGGAGAAGCATCTATAGTTTCAGTACAGGAGTGGAGGGGACCACTTCCCCCTGGACTATTGGATAGACTTTTAAGGCCTGGCAGGGTGTGTGAGGCCCAGACCTATCCATGGGGTGCTGTTAAGAAAATTGTAAGAGATGCAAATCTCCTTTAAGGGAGGCACCCTGTTGACTCGCATTACATGGCTGGACTAGGAGAGTTAAATAGGAGGCTGATAGAAATAGGCAATTTACGTTTTACTGACCCTAGGCCATCCCCAATAGCAGTGGCTGGAGCTGGAAGCCGGGCAGAGGCTGGGCAGAGCCAAAGGCTTTTTGGCTCGGGGCCACAGGGTCTGTAGTTCTGAACCAGGAGTCCTTCGACACCCAGGGCAGTTCCGTGTCCAGTGGCCGTGCTCTTGGCAGGGCTGACAAGGCATTTGCTGTTACGACAGCTGCTTGCCCAACGCCCTGGCTCCTTATATCAGCAACAGGTGCACAGGTTTGGGGTGCACTGGCCTTACTGGGTCTCCTTGACGGCAGATCACCGTGTAAAGCAGCCATTGATTGGCCTGTTGCCCATCCCTACATTGCTCCTGCTGCTAGCTTGCTCCTCATTCCACTGGTCTCTAATAAAGTGGACCATGGAGGCAGCCTCTATGATGCCAGTCAAGGGGGTGCCCAACCCAACCCTGATTTTTGGAGATTTTTTAATATCAGGGTGAGCTAGAAAAATTATGGTCATGGGCAAATTCTGAAGACCGTGCCCATGAGGAGAACTATGACCCTTTAGGTAAGATTGTATACTTTGAGGTTGTCAGTGTAACTTTTCACACCGAAAAATCACATTATTTTACAGTTTAACCCCCCCCCCCTTTTTTTTTTTTTTTTTTTGTTATGTTGTTTGGGGCCCTATACTGTGGCCAGGCATTATTACAGAAAAGGTCAGTCATCCCTTACATAAGGTCTGGGGATCAAACCGTACGTCACAGTGAAGAGTCCTGCAGAACAGTAGTAACTTCCCTTCTGGAAGAGAAAAGAGGAGAAGTGAGGCAGCAAGTTGGGTCTCTAGCCTGACTTTTTGGGCTTTTAGATTTAACTGGCAGTTTAACCAGTGTTTACTGTGTAGCCTGACTTAGAGGAGAAATTGTGGCAGAGGTCTCTGCCATCCTTTGGCTTCCGGGTATTTACCGTATAGCCTGTGGACACTAGAGTTTTCTTGGGTTTTTGGAACCCAGTTTTCTAGCATCTGCCGCATAACCATAACTTAACAGAGACAGTAGACAATGGATTAACATGAATTTTATGTCTCTTGTTGTCGAATAAACCAGAAATAAAAAAAAACCTTGTATATAAGAGTTTTATTTAACAGAGTCAAAAAGAGCTTACAGGACCTAACTCTAGAAATGGCAGAGTAATCGATTAAGCAGACACTGTTAAAATAGACGTTACAGTTTTTGCAGAAACAGATTCCAAGATTTATGATTTAGACTATTTTTAGATATTTACTAATATTAGTACACTTTTTTTTTTTAAACCCCATTGTTATAACAGAAGATTAGACTTTAACTTTAGGTCAGTGTAATTTTAGCATTAGCACTTAACTCTGTAAATAATATTTTAAAATTATAAACATTTTAAAACTTTTTATGACTTGTTTACACCTTTTGAAACTTTATACTCATAGTTATTTTTATATAGCCTTGAATTGTTATGTATGGACAACCTATGCGAATACATGTTAACAAACTCAAACAGTTTTTTTTTATTGAATTTGAGATGTTAAAAGTATATATAATATATTTTTCCAAGTTTTATTTAGCACTGATGCCTAGATGACTTAAGACACTGAGTTATTAATGAATACCACACCATTATCTGAAATAAAAGTTAAAATTACATTTTTATATTTTTAAGTAACATGAGGATAACACCTCCTGGACAGCAAACATTAGTGCATGTTTACAACTTTGAAAAGATCTTCCTCATTAAGAGAAACAAGTTTAAAGCATATCAAAGACATGTAAAATTGAGCAAGCAAGCCACTGAGCAAACTGAAGGGCATTTGCATTACCTCAATTTTTTGAACCAATCTGCATTGGCTTACTTTAGTTAACAACATAAAGGCTTGTATACATAGAATTTTACTCTTATTTTTATAAGACCGCTTTAGCTGGAAAGCAAAAACATAAATACAGCATAGGTCTGACATCACTTATAATATTTTAATATATTTTATATAATTTGAATTGACCCAAGCAGCTGTTACTTTAACAAATTTAGAGTCTCATCCTTTGAGAGTTCCAGGGATCCGACTGGAAGCCCAAAGTTGGAAGACTCGGTTTAGAATTTAAGCTGTCAGAGAGTCAAACCATTTAGCCAAAATTAGTACATTTCTGATCAGTTGGGTAATCACTCAGACATTAAAAACAGATAAACAATGTAAACAACTTCACATTGTAGTTTTTCCAATCAAGACTCTAATGGCAATAGAAAAACGCGAAACCTTCAAGACAGGTGAACGCTCTCAGATGAGTCAGGGACAGCAGCACAGAAAAGAGCTGATTATCAGCATATGAACCCATTGTTTAGGTTTTTATTAGCTGCAAAGAGAAAAACCCATCAGGTTGGAAAGGGTTAATGGCTTAAGGTTCTGGCTCCCTTAGGTAAGGTCAGCAGTGGTATTGAATTGGAAATTCCTCCAGGAGAGGAAAAAGAAGCAGCCCTGGGGTGCGGGCTCTGCCTAGAGATATTTGGAGTGCAGAGAAAGGCTGTGGTCCCCCATTTACAGGGAAGACTGCACACACCGGGGCCTGGCAGGACTAGCCGTGGGGTGTTGGGAACCTTCTATAATTTAACCAAAGCCAGATTAATTAGGACTACTGCAGACACTCAGTCAATTACAACAGATAGTTAACTTTAGCTCTTTTCCAGATTTAGTCCTCAGGCAATCAAAGCTTAGCAACAGTAATAGTTTACAAAAAACTTTTAAGACGCACCAGAGCTACCATAAGCTGCAAAGACGGAAAACTTTTTACCCGGTTGGAAAGGGTTAACAGGTAACAGGTAACAGCTTTTCCCTGGGTGGAGAGACCTGTGGAATTTCCCTCTCCCTTTCTCCTCGCCAGTGGTATAGGAATGGAGATGAGGAGAGCAAAAGAGTGGGGGAGGGAGCCCCCCGGGAGGAGGAGGAAGGCAGAAAGCAATGAAGCTCCTCATGTCTGGGGGCTGAGTGGGGTTTGAAATCTCTTATCGCTCAAGGTTACCCACTACCTAGTTGTCTGAGTTTACCTGAAGGGCCAATATTAGCCTCGACCGAAGCTAAGCCCTGCTCGCGTAGCAGTAGGCAGCGTGACCAGGCGTCCCTCCGAGAGAGAGACCTGGTCCTCGGGTCGCAGTCCGGCCGCCGGGAAGCCAAAGCGAGCTCAGGGGGTCTCCAGGCTCTCAGCCAACTGCCCTTCCTAATTTCCCTCCCATTCCTTACAATCCCTCTGGAGTTTCGGCCGTAGCTAAGCCGTGGCCGGGGGGACTCTGCGTTCTCGGAGAGCTGTGGGGTGCCGGACACTCAACGGTCACTTCCACAGATCCGGTCCCGCTTGAGGGAAGGAATACTGACCTCCGATGTTTTCTCAAAATCCCGGTCTGGGTGCCCATGACGGCCAGGCAGGAGAACGGCCTCTTTCACTTGGCGAATGAGTGGTAAATGGAGAGCCCTCCAGGGGGCCAATCCACTCCGAGAGCTGGCCATTCAGAGGCACAGAAAGACTGTCACTTTACCTTCTTGACTGACAAAGAGAGGTTATGTGCCCGGTCGCTTACCTCCGACCAATGATTCAAAGTTAGAGACAAAGGTGTAGACACAGTCTGGCCCATGTTAGCAGACATCACAATGTACACGAACAGACAAACAGTGTAGAGAATCAGCACACAACAACCACACAAAGTGTCCATAAAGGAATTGAGATAAACTACTGGTCGCGATGATGCTGGCAATACAAACACAGACTCTGGAACCGCCTCAGAGCCCTGTGAGGATGCCGGTAATACAAATGCAAGCTCCGGAACCACTTCAGAACCTACAAATGCAGACTCCAGAACCACTTCAGAGTCACGCGACAATGCTGGCAATACAAATGCAGATTCCAAATCTACCAAACGGGAGCCATCACAGCACCCCATACAATGCTAAATGACAAGAGAACACAATCAACAAACAACAAGACAACCAACAAAGCACCTTACAACTACAAAAGACTAATAATAAGAAGGCCTTACCGGCCACCCCGTCTGTGCTGGGAATGCAGACTCCACGCCTGCCCCGTCGGAAGTATCTGGGCGTCCCCAGCCTTCCTTTGTCCTCCTGAGGCGTCCCTCAGGGCCGTAGCCTGTGGCCCCCGGGCACGTCTGCCGGCCACAGCCAGGAAGGGCTCACGCCCTGTCCCAGCAGCTACTACACCAGCACAGTTCCCAAAACCCTAGAGCGCTCACAAACTACCAAAATCCAGAATGAAGAGACACAAACCACAAATAAGCCGGCCGACAACACAAATAGGCGCCTGCACTTACCCCGAGAGATATCCGTTGGAGATGTCTGCAGGCAGCAGTCAGATCTCGCTGGGGCCTCCAAATGTTAGAGTCGACTGCCCGAAAAACGTCACCAAGAGACATCTCTTATGCAAACAGCAAGGGGAAGCTTTATTGATTATCCAGCATGCTGGGGCTGTCTGATCATCATGAGCAGAGCAGCCCCGAATAACCAAAGGTTAGGGTTTATAAAGGCAAAAACCGCAAAACCGGGAAGGGGGGAATACATGGTTGCTATGCACGGTTGCTATACACAGTTGCTAAAATCAAAAGAGAGTACATAAAATCAAAAGAGAGTATATGGTTACTGGGGTCAACATAACCTAAAACCTAAGTGAAATTAATATTTATCATAATCTTGACAATACCAGTTACAATATTACAATCAGCAATTAGGACTTGACATTAATGTAAGACACAGACAAATCACATCTTCATTATTAGCCCAGGTAACCCAGGTGCAACCTTTCTACTTTTAAGCTTGAGCAATCATGCTAGGGGGTTTTTGTGTGTTGCCAAGGGTGATGTAGTGCACTGCTATTGTCCGACTATTTGAGATCATAGTTTCAGACCAGAGTCTCACGGTGGGGGGGTGCTTTCCCAGAATGCAGTCTCAAGTGCTCCAAAATGGAGTCCCTACTGCCAAGGTGCTACTCTGTCTTATTTTTTTACAGCTGTACCAGCAAGGTTTAAACCTGTAAGCTTAAGCTTAACTTTTTACACCTGCACATATACAATTTTAACTCTTCACTATATATAAGGATAATTGAAAATGAATCTTGATGTGACTGGAAGGGGAGATGGAGCGGGAATGGGGAGGGTTGCGGGTGGGAGGGACGTTATGGGGGGGAAGCCATTGTAATCCATAAGCTGTACTTTGGAAATTTATATTCATTAAATAAAAGTTTAAAATAAAGAAATAAAGAAATTAATAGATAAAAAATTTCTTACAAACTTTTTGTATGATCATAAAACTTTGTTGCTTTAATATCTAGGATCAGATTCTAATTTCATATTAGGGTGCCTTTGACCTTATTGCTCAATTTTGAGGAAACCAAAAACTGGTAAAATATTTTTTTCACACACAACTTTTCTCTTGTAATTTTTATCTGTTTCAAATTTTCTGTGATTTGCTCAGGTCTGCAGTGACTTATTTAAACCTTTAGATTTTGCCTTATCTTTTCTCTTTCTGTCTAGAGTGATGCAGTCCTTATACCTTAGGTCAAACTTTTATATAAAATATCTTTTTTATCCCCCAAAATGATTTCCTCATCAAGAATACATTTTTTGTGTGCTATGGCTTCCTTTTTATTTCTTTCTTCTCTGTATACTGGTTTCTTTAATTTACATTTTTATTTTATTTATTTATTTATTTATTGACAGGCAGAGTGGACAGTGAGAGAGAGAGAAAGAGAGAAAGGTCTTCCTTTTCCGTTAGTTCACCCCACAATGGCCGCTGCAGCCAGTGCACTGCACTGATCTGAAGCCAGGAGCCAGATGCTTCTCCTGGTCTCCCATGCTGGTGTGGGGCCCAACTACCTGGGCCATCCTCCACTGCACTTCCGGTCCACAGCAGAGAGCTAGACTGGAAGAGGGGCAGCCGGGACAGAATCCGGTGCCCTGACTGGGACTAGAACCCAAGGTGCTGGCACTGCAGGTGGAGGATTAGCCCATTGAGCTGCGGCACCAGCCATAATTTACATTTTAAATACAGCTTTAAAAATCATGCTACATCGAAGCCTAGTTTTTCACTCAAAAAATGGCCCTAAGCCAACAATGCTACTCAAATTAGCTACTCAGGGCTGCTGCTGAGACAAAGGAGTGTTCAGGTAGCTGCAGGGCAGCACCCAGAGGTGGCTGTGGATTAGGGAACAGGGGTGAGATGCCCACTCAGACATGCAGTCCCTTTATGATCCTACCAGTTGCCATAGAACACCACCTAAACTGGTTGGAGGAGTTGCTGTAGAATCACCCAAACTGGGTCTACCCACTCAAGGTGTAGCAGGCCAATCATAGACATTTGGCAATGGAAAAAAAGAGGTGTATATTGTAATAATAAAAAAAGGAGACATAAAACGATCACTTAATTCCAGGCTTCCTGAGGGCTTAAGAGTAAAAGTTCTTACAGACGGATCTGATTGCGAGGTGTGTGTTCAGCAGGTGTCCTGGTTCCTGGTTGGTCACCAGTGCTTGTGGCTTTCCTTTGACTGGCCAATAATGTCTTGTTCCTTAGGAAGTTTGGGTGATGGCAAAGTGGGCTTCAGTCTGTCTGGGGACTACATGCTCTGGGCTTGAAAACCCTAGAAAAGAAACTTTTTGAGACCAGGTCAAACATCAAAATGTTATTTATAGGGGAAATAGGTGACCTCCTGAGTTCGGTGACTAGGAATCTTGTAGTGAATATTAGTAAGGGACTGATTTTCAATTGAAAAAGCAGGGCAAGGAAAATTCAAACTAAGAGAGGGAGGCTGGGAGACCATGGGAGACTGGAATGTGATGATAATTAGCTTCTGCATTCAAGGAACTCTATGGAGACATGATTTCAAAATTTTATTTTTTATTTTTTTGAAGATTTATTATTTTATTTATTGGAAAGAATTACAGAGAGAGGTAGAGAAAAAGAGAGAGATCTTCCACCCGCTGGTTCACTCCCCAGATGACCGCCAACAGCCAGAACTATGCTGATCTGAAGCCAGGAGCCAGGAGCTTCTTCTGGGTCTCCCATGTGGGTACAGGGGCCCAAGGACTTGGGCCATCTTCTGCTTTTCCAGGCCATAGCAGGGAGTTGGATTGGAAGAGGAGCAGTCGAGACTAGAACCAGCATCCATGTGTGATGCTAGTGCATCAAGCGAGGGCTTTAACCCACTGCACCACAGCGCCAGCCCCAATTTCAAAATTTTAAAAAAAGATGTTAGGTTATTGATTTCACATAATGATGTTATCAAATTCAGATAGCAAAAGCTGACAATGGAAGTAAAAGTAAAATAAATCTAATGCACATGACTGTGTTTTCACCTTCATCTACATACAATTTCATTTACATAGAAAGTAGAAACCTATATGACCTATGTATGAGTCAATTGAAATTAAATCCATATATACCCTACATATAATCCAAAAATACAATGTAGGGTTTTGTCTTTAGGACTTAATAATGAATTAGGATTAAAAAATTCATTAATTAGAACAAATGTCCGAGTGAAAAAAAGATTTTCCCATGAAATATTACGTAGATTTTTAATTCCATTTGACACTCATTTCATCACAGCTCTTAGGGAACATTTGTGAACATGACAAACAAGCTGCAACATTGCACTTAATGACAACATAGTCAAAATTTTCCCACTTCAAATGAGAACAGTGTAAAGATATTTGCTCTATAAGTTTTTTCCAAAATGAGCAAAGAACTTCAAAAACTAAGACTATGATCAAAATTACTGGAATAAAAATATAGTTATAATTTTCTGGTATAATATTTGATTTTATTCTGATGGAAAATATCAATATAAAATCAGTGAGAACTTTAAAAAATTTGCCAAGTGACTAGATATAAAATAAGTTTTTGAGAACCAATAGCTCTTCTTTAAACAGTAAAAGGGGGCTGGCACTGTGGCACAGTAGGTTTAAGCCCCAGCCTGCAGGGCCTGCATCTCATTTGGTTCATGTCCTGGCAGCTCCTCTTCCAATCCAGCTCTATGCAATGGCCTGGGAAAGCAGTAAAAAATGGCCCCTGCACCCATGTGGGAGACCTGGAAGAAGCTCCTGGCTCCTGGCTTCAGATCAGCTCAGCAGTGGCCATTGCGGTCATTTGGGAAGTGAACCAGCGGATGGAAGATCTCTCTCTCTCTGGCTCTACCTCTCTCTGTAACTCTGTCTTTCAAATAAATAAAATAATTCTTTAAAAAAACCAACAAAGTAGCAGTAGCTTGGTAGAAGATATAGGAGAGAAATAATTCCATTCATGACAGCACATAAGATCAATACAGTGCCAAGGGATGATGATATGAAAATGAATAGGACATTGTAAAAAAATGGAACTATGAAACATGTTTCTTTATGACAGGTCTTTTTGTTTTGAAGAAGTGTTACTTTCTCAAGTTAATACATTGATTTACAGCAATATCTAAAAAAATGAAATTCATCATTATTTGTCATCTCTATGTTCTATAAAGTTGCTACAAGCATTGAATTAATCAATACTGAATTATGACTGCAGTGGGATACACAGGATTATATTCCTGGGATCCTCTGGTCACATGGTTTCATCAACTGTTCTGTATACAACTTTGCTTGGTGTATGTCTCTGTTTAAAAAATATCTCATTTAGCATGCGTTGTTGATTCATTAATGTTGAACTCATGGTCAACAAAATTGTAATTCATGCCTGAAGGAAGTTTACGTAACATACCTGTTATCTCCCTAAGGCACATCACAGCCATAATGAACTAAAGAACATTAGTACTTCAGCACTATACCTGGGGGTAATTTTAAGCAATAATATAAACAAGAAGCACAAGGCTGCAAAAACATGGCACTAAGTAGATTGCAAACAGGACTGTTATCGACAGCAAGAAAGCCTTATGTCACCTACTCAACCTGCATTTTGAGTTGTTCAATTTTTCAATGTTCTATGCATGTCTACAAATGACTAAGAAAACTCAAGTATTGAGTATTTAAATACTTCCTGTTTTATAAATAGTACATCTTAGAATAACGAAGAAGCTATGTGTGATGCAGTTACTGTTATTTAAACTTTGTGTGGGAAAGTCATACTTTTTCTTATTTGCATCAAAATAAATTTCAGATGAATGTAATAGATGAAATATATAAATAAAACAAAAATAGAAGATCCAAGTAAACAATTAGCAGACTTTTAGGCAAAAGACTATTTTGTCACACAACGTGCAGGGGACATAATTCAGTAGGTTTGATAAACAGGTAAAAGATGAATAAAACTAAGACTTCTGTTCATATAAAAATGCCAGAAGTGCAATTAAAAGGCAAATATTGGAAGAGGGAGAAAGGGGCAAAAGTGGAAAATTTCTATTAACTTTAATAAATTTCAATAAGCCACAGCTATAACAGACAGTGCCATGTCATTATTGGTAGTCCACTGAAAAAGAGAAGTTTAAGAGGCATGAAAATCATGAAACATATAATAATAAAATATGATAGTGTTTAACTCTACTACTAAGAACACACATTAGTTTGAACAAAAAATACATTATTTGCTTTCAAATAATAGGAATAAAAAGGATAATATGGAGTGTTGATGAGAGTAGCAGACACGATACCCAGTCAGGTGGTGGGCTCTGAGCCCCACTGCCTGATTTTGAATTTTGTCAATGTCAGTTAGTAGCTAGATGATCTTGCCTTCTATGCCTCCAAATTGTCACTTATTAATAAGATTAGTAATATATATATATATATGCATGCAAATATACAGGTATAATATATGTGAATATGTATGTATACACCATGTATTATTTATAAGGGAGAATCAAATAAGCTAGTACATGTAAAGAACTTAAAACAGGATCTGGAGGCACAAACTCAGTGAGCTTTGAGTGTTACTTAATCCCAGTAGAATTATACTTTCTTACATAGGTGGGAGCATATGCTAGTGTTGGGGCTTAGAAAAAAAAAAACAATATTCTAAAGCTGGACATGTGAGCAGATGGAACTGAAGCAAACTGAAAGGCTTTAGAAGCTGCCTAAGAATCAAGATCTCTCTAACGTAGCCTTGTTTCTGCATCCCCAAAGCACAGGGAGGGGCTGTCTCTGAAGTTCCTTTATGTACTCCAAAGTTCTTCTAAAAACAAAGTTGCAATTATCTCAAATTCCCTTCCTAAAATCTCATTAATCTGAATAATTACTCATAGAAAAGCGGACTAAGAAGTCTTTACCTATTTAATACCAAATACATTCTCAGTTCTCCTGAGGACTGCTGCCAGAGAGACTTTATCTGCAAGATGAGACAGCCTTGGTTCCCAGAGGAATTCTGCCCCTCACCTTCCTGTGATTTGTGCCCAGAGGACCTTTGTCTGTTCTTCAGGCCAATTCATTTCTCTGAAAATTATTTAATACCCTTCTAACGTTGCCTACAGACTCCCATTTTCTTTCCTCCCATGAAGAATGTGTTTAAGCTTGGCCCTCTTTTGTGTTGCATAGTTGACATGGCTGTCCTACATGTGTGCATGCTAATGAATTAGTATGCTTGTTCTTTTGTTGATCTGTCTACTGTCAGTTTGCTTCAGCAGATAGAAACGGGTTTGTGATGTGCAGGCAGTGCAGTGTTTGCAAAGAGCTAAGGACTGCCACCACCGAAGCCGTGTGCCCTGCTCAAATCAAAATCTTGAGAGACAGAAAATCCCCTTATTCATTTCTACATTAGCAAGATTTTCAGAAAAAATTGGTCACTTTGTATCAAATGTTCATATCTTTCAACCTACTTGTTGTGGGGGTGTACAGTAGGGGTGTCCAGCTGGGTTTATTACGAGTTTCTTCATTGTCGTTGAATTCAAAGCAGATGAAGAACAAAAGGGGAGTAAGACTTATTTTAAGAGACGAGAGATAGTACGCATTCAGAGGTGAACATGCGCAACCTCCGGGGAGAATCACCCCTGCCCCTCAGTTGGGTCTTCATTGGCTGGAGATGGTACCCTGAGTACACAAATGGGAGTCCTGGGGATGGGGGGAGGTGGTTCAGCGCACTGATGATCTCAGAGAAGGTTTCGTGGTGATTCCTTTTGGAGCTCAGTATACACATGTTCATTATGGCATCTTCTGCAAGATGGAGGCAGCTCAGCTGCCCCGTGGGAAAGTGGGTGTGCTGAATCCATGTGGAAGGGGGTGGAGTTTTAGTGATTTAGCCCTGTGGCAAGGAGCCTGCTGGAGGCTTCTCAGCTCCTTTGTACCACACTAACTCCCCATCCAGCCCACATCATACTGATTCCAGTTATTGGAAACTCTTTTGCTAGATTAATGAGAAATGCCTACAAATATTTCTGGATTAGATGGCCCATGTATTATTTATAAATATGAATAATGAGAAATAATACAAATACTCCCCAAAATAAAGAACAGTTAAATATAGAAGTTGCAAGGAGACATATTAACTTTCATTTAAGAGTAGCTAGTCATTAAAAGTATTTTCAAGAATATCAAATGGAATGAGAGCATTCACACTGTTCTGTTAAGAGAACAAAGCATGATGCAGAATCGCAAGTGCATTATAATCCTGATTTCTCTGAAGACTTCCCAAAGTTCTTCCTCTACTGTTGTATTCTGTCAAATTTTTTTACATGCATCACAACTGCAAATATGGGCTTTATTCATTTATTTATTTTTTATTTCTCCCGATAGAATGTAAACTCCAGGAGGGTATTCATCATGCCTGTTTCGTTCAGTAGATGTCTTTATTTATTAAGTGCTCATAGTAGATTGTCAGTGAATAACTGTTTAATGAAAAAACAATTATGGTTTTGTCAAGATATTGGATAGAATCACAAAAAATTGAAAAAACAAATAACAACAGGTGTTTTTTACATTTTGGTGAAATTTTTGATTCTTCTCCAGGGAAACCAAATTAAATCTCTAAGGAGGGAAAAAAATATCACAAACCACAGTAACTATCATCTGCACATAGCCCCAGCTTAGATTGACTGAGGCCCACTTTGTCATCATCACAATTCCCTAAAGGACACTATACTGCTGACCATGAAATGAAAACCACGACTGGTGCAACATGAACATGATCTGTACGTGCATCTCTGAGCCCCAGCTTCAATCTGTAAGAACCTTTATCCCTAACACTCAGAGAGTCCACGAATTAAGCCAGTGTCCTGACTCTGCTCTGCACTTGCCAACAAACATTGCTTTCTTCCACCACTCCTGTGTCAGAGCTTGGCTTTGTACATTGGGTTAGGGGATCCAGTTTGGGGACTTCTATGGCAACTCCTCCAGTTTTGTGAGGTTTCTATATCGATTATCTTTCTTTAGCATGTACCTTCCCCAACCACAGTTGATTTAAAATTCTCTGTATTTTCCAGTATATTTTCTGGGCATGCTGCTCTGTTTCATGTTGTACTTTTTATTTTAGACTCACACTGTCATCTTGATTAGAGGAAAGTTAGGCCAACCATGTATACTATTTATTTTAGTTACTGAGCCCGTTCCTCTTTGATTGAATAAGCAACACTTGTGACTGACTGTATTTGTTTTAACCGAACAAAGTTAAGCAGCTGTTGGATGCACCAACCTACCACGTCCTCATTTTTCTTACTGTACTTCATGGAGCTCAACACCTGCAAGCCACTAATCCGCAAAGCACAGCTCATCATCTGGCTGTGGCTGCTCCTTTAGGCTACTCTTTCTCCTTTAAAAGAACCAATCATACCAAAGAAAAATATCTCTAGATGCTTCTCCCCCTGTTTGAAAACAAAAGGTAGAAATTAGCATTAGCTAAATTCCATTGTAAGTGATAAATGGTGTAATGGTTTGGAAAGGCTTGTGTGGAGAGAGCCACCCTCCCACTCACAATTGAAAACATCCATAACAAGGCCATTTAGCCAATCCATATTTTCCTCTTTAGTACATAACTGGGTAACCTGAATAAAAGGTTTGAATTACAAAGCAGCCTAATCCTGCACATTCTATGAGCAATAAGTGCTATTTGTGTCAAGAAAATAAAGAGGCTGAGAAAATGAGGGAGAGGGAATAGAATGGAGAGGGAGAGTGCGTGAAGAGTTATCCTTCTCACAGGAAAGGGGGACTCACTGGAAATTAGATTTTTTTTATTAAAAAAGTTAAGAGATAAAAACATATAAAAATGTTTGGTAAGATCACTATTCACAGAAAAACACTTCCAAGGTTTTTATAGGACTTTTTTTTCTCTCTTGTAAATGCAGACAAGAAACTGCCATCTCCAACAGACCTGTAACCCCTTCCTTTCTCTATAGCCTTCCTCTCCACACCTAAGCACGTGGTGTTGCTAATGTGCAGTAATGGTGCAGCTGGAAAAGCATTTATGTTCCATTTCCCCCAAATATTATTAAAACTGCTCCATCACTGCCTGTAATGGGGGCGTCCGTATTTTCTCTTGCCTGTATCCCTGACATGACATAATGCCTGCCCTTACCAGTATGCTATAATATAGAGGTAATTGAAACATAACTCACCCTAAATTACAGGCAATGTTCAAGCGGAGCCCATGTGAGGTTCCTGAGGCTCATTGCAAGCATAAGCTAAATATTACTTGAAGGTGGGGTGGGAGGAGATTTAGAACCCAAGAAAGAGGAGAGGGAGGGAAAAAGAGAGAGGGGGATAAGAAAGAGGGGTATATAAGAAGGAAGGACTGAAGGGACGAAGGAATAAAGGAAAGGAAGGAAGGAGAGAAGGAAAAAAGTAAAGGAAGAAAAGAAGGGAGAGTGGGCTGTTGAGGATGTGGCAAGTTTCTGCAAAAGGGAGCTTTTTTCTTCCTCCTACAGTTTTAGGTGAGGCCCCTATTCCACTGAGATCAGTAACAACCTGCTATCATTATTGGATGAATGGCTATTTCTTGGCCTACTTCAAATTGTGGGTTTCCATTAAGTTCCTAGGAAACCTGTGTCCTCACAATTGTGTTTTCTAAGTTAGTGTTTCCTGGATTTGCAGTATTTAATACTGGAAGACACCATGAAATAAAAAAGTAGGGGTTAACTTCTGAGAACTAAAATGCACCACGTAGGGGCCAGCGCTGTGGTACAGTGGGTTAACGCCCTGGCCTAAAGTGCTGGCATCCCATATGGGCGCTGTTCTATTCCTGGCTGCTCCTCTTCCAATCCAGCTCTCTGCTGTGGCCTGGAAAAGCAGTAGAAGATGACCCAAGTCCTTGGGCCCCTGAACCTGCGTGGGAAACCTAGAAGAAGCTCCTGGCTCCTGACTTCAGATGGGCGTAGCTCCGGCCTTTGCAGGCATCTGGGGAGTGAACCATCAGATGGAAGACCTCTCTCTGTCTCTACCTTTCTCTGTAACTCTGACTTTCACCATGTGAAAGAGAGTGTGTTATCCATAATTCTTTCAGTTATCAAATCTCAACCATTGTCTTGAGATTATCTGTTTAATTTCAGAGTAAGGAAGCATAAGTTCAAACACTTCTAACTTTGAATCAGCTTTTTGTTAAAACAATGGTCCACGCCCTTCTCATCAGGAGATTAGAAATAATTATGTGGAGCTCATAGACTTCAGAGTTGGATGATTTTGAGTTCCAATTTCCCGAGTGTCCCAGCCTTACCCTCCCTCTCTGTTTCCCCTCCAGTAGTACTTTTAGGTGGTTGTTTGATACCTCTCATTTGACCTTCTGTCTTACCACCAAAGATTTAGAATCCTGGATGCAATACCACTGCCCTTTCTCAGTCCTGGAGGGGAGGAGCGAAACTGATGGGTAAGGGCAAGGGAGTGTTTTCCATCAGGACTGTACTCTGTGCTTCTAGAGGTTGGTCAGTTGATTCTGTCTTAGGAATTTTTGTAATGGTTTATAGATGTTAAAGTACATCAAAAAGTTAGTGAGAATTAAATTATGTAGTTTGTTTTGCTATAAAAATTGAAATTCATGCATAGAAGGAAGGGGTCTTTAAGATGGTTCTTGAAAAATACCTGCTTTGGAAAAAAAAAAAACACTGTATATGTATTTAAAGACTGTTTTATACAACAATAAATTTTCCTTGTGATTCTATTTTCCGTAAACTTTTTGAAGTATCTTCATACTTGCTGTATCTGTTTTTCCTAATTCATAAAACCAATGTATTCTGACCTAGAGACAGATGGTGTTCTCTATGTGGTGATCACCTGGAGCTGTACAGATACTAAACCAGTGTATTTGGTCATTGTCTTGCCCTCACCCAAGGACTTCAACTGGCTTTAAGGAAAAACAAATTTGAAAAATGCACAAAGAGCAAACAATCTACTGTCAGCCTTCTCTGCCTCCTGTGACTCTTCCTATGTTTGTGGCTTTCAGCCTCAAAATGAAAGAAAACCAGTGCCTTCGCTTCAGACCTCGATATTCCCTTTCACCTTCCTTCCGCTGAGACCTAGGGAGAGGCACAGAATTATATTGTCCTCATGCCCTTAAGAGATGAGCTATTCAAATTCTCGTATTTTACCGGTGGATGATCAGAAAGGGGAAGACCCCAGCAAAGGTGCACAGTTAATTAATGGCGTCAGTGTGAGTCGAAAGCAGATTCCTTTGTGTCAGTTCCATGTTCTTTCCACTATACTTCAACCTACCTTTGATTCTATATCCTGTTTTTAAAGGATAGAATTTTAGTAACTATCAAATTAGAAATGATATATTGTCACATTCATAATGAAGGGTTAATAGATGTTAATAATTTAATGTGTTAACATCTTTTAAGAATTTTCCATTTAACCAGCATCTAAGCACAACATGGAAGATTGAATTTCTTTTCTTTTTCAAGATTTATTTATTTATTTGAGATGCAGAGTTACAGACAAAGAGTTCTTCCATCCACTAGTTCACTCCCCAAATGGCTGCAATGGCCAGAGCTGGGCCGATAAGACGCCAGGAGCCAGGAATTTCTTCTGGGTCTCCCACGTGGGTAGAGAGATGGATTGGAAGAGGAACAAGTGGGACACTAACCGGTGCCCATATGGAATCCCAACACTACAGGTGGAGCCTTAACCTCCTACACCATGGTGCTGCCCCAAAGATTGAATTTCTTAAGATAGCATGCAGAAGACATTTAAAGTGCAAGATGTTTTTGGCAGTCATATTTGAAAGTACAGGATGTTTTGGAATGCTGTATTTGAAATTTCACCACATTATTCAGCTACCTACTTCCCTTGGGTTTCAACACTGGGATTATTGGTATGTGTTGGCTGAGTGGTATGAACTCATGTCACAGAATTTTCAACATTGATGTTGGATGGGACCTGAGAGCTCATCTGGGCCAGATTCTTCTTTTAATGACTGCATTTCCCAAATGTCTTGCCACATACTGGGTAATCTATTTCTTACAATTTTGGAGACTCAGAAGTGTAATGTCAAGGCCCTGGCATCTGTTGAGGGCCTTCATGCTGCATCATCCCATGATGAAAGGCAGTAAGGGCAAAACAGTGCAAGAGAGCAAGAGAGGATTGAATTCACTTTTATCAGGAACTCTGCCTGGAATAACCCACTCCCACAAGAATGGCATTAATCAATTCACTAAGGCAGAGCCCTCATAACTAATCAGCTATTAAAGACCCAACCCCAAAACTATTGGATTGGGGATTAAGTTTCCAACACGTGAATGTTCAGACACACATTCCAAACATAGCACCATGTACATGGCTTATTTGCAGACAGAATTTGTACCCACTAAGACTGATTATTTGCAGAGTGCTTTAGTTAACTGTCTAGAGAAAATGTGATTTGAACACAGTACTTGTTATCAAAATCAGGTGTTAAATTAAGGCACTGCTAGGGATCCCTCATTCCATACCAGAGTGCTTTTCTATGAGTCTCAGCTCCACTCCCAGTTGCACTTCTTCCTAAAGTGGATCCTGGGACGCTCCAGATGATGGCTCAAGCAGTTGGGTCCCTACAACCAATGTAGGAAACCCAGATTTAATACCTAGCTCCTGGCTTTAGCCTAGCCTGGTCTTGGCTGTTGTAGGTGTTTGAGGAGTGAACCAGTGGTTGGGAGATCAAGGTTTGTTGGTCAGTTTGTCTCTCTCTCTCTCTCTGCCTTTCTTCCAAAGAAATAAAATAATTTAAGAAATGACTCATCTTGATTAGCTGGGAAACTGCTTGAAATATCTGTGAGGATACTTCAAGAAGTTTGTAGAAAATTAAATTAAAAGAAGTTTATCGTTGTATTGGAAAAGTTTCAAGTCCACGCATGGTTTTTTCATAGCACACATTTTCCATGAACTTTTTGAAGTCCCTTGTATATATCCCTCAGTGCTGCTTCTGATTCTGTAAGTCTAAAAAAGATATCAAGTAACTATGCTCTTTCTTAAAAAAGATTGCAATGTATAACAGTAAAGTGAGTAAATCTTAACTACAAATGTCATGATTTTTATATGCAGATATAAGTAGATATAAATATGTACATAAGCATGCCTGTATGACCACTGCTAAAAGTAAGATAAATTAATATTTCCGGATCCTGAAAAACCCACATGTGATCTTTCTGAGTGATTAAACCCTCTCCTCAAAGGACAACCATAACTTTCCTCTTTCTCCTTAGGTTGTTTTACCTGTTTATAACTTTGTATAAATACAAATGAATATTCCTAATCTAATGAATATTTCTTTGTGTTTGGCTTTTTCCACTCGGTGTCATACTTGTGAGATTCATCCATGTGATTTTACTTATCAGTAGTTGTTCTTTTGAATTGCTATATAATGTTCCATTGTATGAAGATATTGTAATATATTTATTCTACTGTTCATAAACCTCAGGTTATGTAACCTTTTTTATTACAGCTAATGCTGTTATGAGCATCGCTGTATATGTTTTCTTGACCAGTATAGTCCTTATATGTTAGGCCTACATCCTTGAGTGGAATTATTTATGTCATTAGGGCATATATATGCTTTTTAAAAAGTTACAAAAATAGTTTTTCACAGTGATTCCAGCATCTACTACTCCCAGTAACAATGTAAGAAAATAACTATTGTTTTCCAGTGTTGCCAACCCTTGGTATTGTTAGATTTTTAATTTTAGTCATGCTGGAGATGTATTGTGGCCTTTTTTTGATTTAAAATGATGATTACAGTTGAGCACTTTTTCAAGTGCTAATTGTCTAGATTCAACTTTATACACACACAAATACAGAGATACTTCAGAAAGTTTGTGGAAAATGGAATGAAAAGATGTTTTCCTTGGTGCAAAATGAATCCTTGCATACACGGTATCTTCAAAAGTTCATGATATTGGCCGGCGCCGCGGCTCACTAGGCTAATCCTCCACCTGTGGTGCTGGCACACTGGGTTATAGTCCCGGTCGGGGCGCCGGATTCTATCCCGGTTGCCCCTCTTCCAGTCCAGCTCTCTGCTGTGGCCCCGGGAGTGCAGTGGAGGCTAGCCCAAGTCCCTGGGCCCTGCACCCCATGGGAGACCAGGAGAAGCACCTGGCTCCTGGCTTTGGATCAGCGCGGTACGCTGGCCACAGCAGCCATTGGAGGGTGAAGCAACGGCAAAGGAAGACCTTTCTCTCTGTCTCTCTCACTGTCCACTCTGCCTGTCAAAAAAAAAAAAAAGTTCATGATATTATTATAAGCTATGCATAGATATAAAAATTTTTTTGTACCAAAACTTATTTTTATGAACTTTTTGAAGTACCCTTATTTATATAAATATATATGTATTCTATGTATTAAAAATTTCTTTTTTCACTATATAGCTTACCTTTTCACTTTTATCATGGTGACATTTTAAAAAGTTTTATTTACTTATTTGAAAGGCAGGGTAAGGTCAAAACCAAGAGCCAGGAATTTCATTCAGGTTTCCCATGTGGGTGGCAGGGACTCAGGTACTCAAACCTGTTGGTTCCCAGGTACATCAGCAGGAAACTGGATTGGAGGCAAAACTCCATCCCCAGCACTCTGATATGGAGCGAGGGCATCACAAACAGCACCTTAACTTGTTTCACCACAACATCCATTCTGAACCCTCATATTTTTTAACTTTCATATTTAGGTATATGATCCATCTCAAAATATTTGTTTTTTGTACAACAACACCTATAACTCTCAAGCTGTTAGATTTTGAGGACTGTTCATTGAGAACTATTGGAAGTAAGAGTCGTTAGAATCAGATCAGAGTTCAAATCCCATTTATGTCATTTACTAGCTGAATCATATTTGCCATGTCTCCTCCTTCATATTAAAAACGTCAAGAATATTAATGTTCTTATTTCAAGGTTTCAGTAGTATTGAATGTCATAATTATGTTAAAGAAAGAGAGTAGAAGCTTACTAAATCATTGCTATTTTAATTTAAATTTCAATTTAACTTAATTACACTTAATTTGCAAGCATGGGTCACACTAAGTTCATTTATCACGAAATGCAGCTATTGTAATATATTTAGGTTTTGGTTTATTTGCCTCATTCTTCATTAACTGATATGCACCCACTTGTCATTCATAGTGACAATTTAGTGGATTATCCTAAAGGATCAACTTAGGTTAAGCTTTTTAGAGGTAAGGTAGCCACTTTTAGGTTAACAGCTTACATGATTCAAATAAAGAAACTGTGAATCCATAGTAGAACAAAGGATGATGAAAAACATCCATAGCATTTCACCTGAGAGCATTGTCTGTCATTCTAAAATTGAAATGAGAAGAATTCAAAGTAAAGAGAAAAATAGTCTGGACCCAAGAGACAAGGAAACATGCTTTCTGTTTTGGGAAAATTCACATAAATACTAGAACGAGTCCTTGCTGAGTATTGTGCAGGCACTTTGGTATGGCCCATGGGGAAGTATGGCAGCCTGGTACTGCTGCAAACACACACTCTCTTCTTTTGCAAAGACATTTGGATGTCTATTTACGTTCAGCACTGATCTTAAATTTTGTAGACAGAGTAAGACAGAAAAGGTGAATTTGTTGGTATGCTTTTACCTTACCTGGTTTTCTCAGTTGTACCTCTTCAGGTCAAAGTGCCTGGAAAAAGTGTTTTTGAAGGGCTATGGTGATGCTGTTATGTCTAGAAAGGAGGTTTATACATAGGATTCACAAGCAATTTGTGTGTATTGTAAACCTTTTTTCTAACTCCCAATGGAATTGTTAATTCAGTTGGTTGAAGTTTAAGAGAGTTGTGTTTTTCTGAGACAAACTTGGATTTTCTTGGATTTTGCAGAATGTGCTCCATAGAAACAAGAGTATGGGAGGGGAAAGTGAACTAGCAGATGGAAATTCTCTCTCTCGGTCTCTCCCTCTCTCTCTCTGTAACTCTGCCTCTTAAATAAGTAAATAAATACATAAATAAACAAATCTTTTTGAAAAACACTGCATGTGACTTGGGCATGCAGAGGAAAGATTATGGGAAGACATGATAGAAAGTAGCCATATGCAAACCAAAGAGAGAAGAAACCAGATCATCTGACACTTTAATCTTGGACTTAAGCGTACAGACCAATGAGAAAATATATTTGTTATCTAAGGTGTCTAGTTTGTGAAATTAGGTTATATTAGCACTAACAAGCCAATACGTGGGGGCAAGAAGGGCTCAGTCTAGCAAAATTGCTGTTTTAATGCTAACCAGGCTAAGTGCTGTTCAAATGGACATTCTGTTGCTCTGTAGAACTTGACTCAGGTTATCCCATCAGAAGATGGAGATATGACACCATCTACACTTCAGCTTATCCTCTGCTGATCAAAAAGATAAGCCTTTCAAGCTTCCCAAGAAGCTGAGCTTCCAGTTCAAGAGGCCTACATTCTAAGTTGCAGTTGCACAGGGCACAGTCTTTGTGCTTGATGTGGATTATTGGCAGTGGGCATAGACTTCACCCAGGGTGGTTTGAAATCATGTGGGCCCAGAGGATGTTTGCAACAAGTGTCTGGACACTCCTGGTTTCTATACCCAGGACATAGCTCACTAGTCAATGTGGAGAGGACTTGAACCTTGGCTTCCCCAGGGAAGCCTGGGCTGCTTATCTTTTTTCTCTCTCTTTTTTTTTTTCTTTGACAGGCAGAGTGGACAGTGAGAGAGAGAGACAGAGAGAAAGGTCTTCCTTTGCCGTTGGTTCACCCTCCAATGGCTGCCGCGGCCAGCACACTGTGGCTGGCGCACTGCGCTGATCCGAAGGCAGGAGCCAGGTGCTTCTCCTGGTCTCCCATGTGGGTGCAGGGCCCAAGCACTTGGGCCATCCTCCACTGCACTCCTTTGCTTCTTCTGCTCTTCCCTTTCATTTATGTTGCAATGTGATTAAAAATGTCTAGATTCTGGTTAAATAGGGTAGTTATGCTATGTGGCAATTAAGCCTAGGGTCCCATGCTGGATATCAGATTTGAGCAGTGCCGTGAACTTGGTTGGATTTGTTGGGCAGTGTTGCGGCTAGAAATAAAATAGTGCTGTGATTTCCCCTTGGTTGCACCCATGTTAAACTCATAGCGGTGATGGTAGTGAGCACACCAGTCAACAGAAAAGAATTAGATTATTTCCATCATTATTACCAACATGATGGTCTTGAACTGATAACCAAAATACCTCCCAAGCCCACTACTATATGGATATAACTTTACTATGTAGTTTCTAAACTGACCTCGGCCTTTTGGCTAAGATCAAGTGTAAACTGACCAGCTCCTTTCTGAAATAGAAGCTATAGAAAACAATTCTCCCATCCAGGTCAATATACAAAATCAGCATATTAAAATCAACTTCAGGTTTTCACTTTATCTCTTTATTCTACACGGTCTTTTTTTGCCATCTTGATATACACAGCTTTCTCTGTAACATGAGGGGCATGCTCTTTGAGTTGTCTAATTGTGATGAGTCATATTGAACAGGCTTCTCTGGCTTACCTTTGGCCGTTTGCATCAGTCATAGATCTGGCATTTACCTGTGGCCTTGTAAACAAGACCCCTAAGTTAGTGTCTAAATCTGATTACCCATCAGAGAGATGTGTGTGAACCAGCATACTTCTTGCCTCCCTGGCCCTCTGACTGATTCCAAGAGGGTATTCACATTGTGAAGCCACATGCCTCTGGTTTTGGTTCAGGAGATCTGTTCCATGCAGTAAGGAACATTGGTATATGTATCACACACAGATTCACTAGAATACATTTTTTTAAATAACCAAAACATTTTCTTAGTCTCATTAGAGAGAATATGAAGAAATCTCTTCAGATCCAGATGCAGATCAAGTGATCTGGAAGCCAATATGTGCTCTCTTTGCAAATTGGGGATGGTTCTTTTCCCCAATAGAGTCCCATGAGGCTGCCCCAATGAGGATCTCCTGCAGAATGGTTGTAGCCAACCCCATTAGGTCCTCTGCAAGTAACTGGTTTTAAGGCAAAGAAATCCCTGGAATTACATCCAGGTTCTGAGCAATGACTCAGACAATACCCTGGAGGAACTGTGTGTGCTATGGTTTGAATGTGTCTCCTCCAAAATTTAAGTGTTACCAACATGATGGTGTGAGGAGCGGGCGCACTGAAGAATTGATTTGCCCAAAAGGGCTCATATCATGAGCAGAATTAAGGCCCGTAGAAAAGGCTTCACACAACATACAGCTTGCATACCCTTCTGTCTTCTGTCATGTGAGGGTAAAATACTTCTTTCTTATGGGAGATACAGCTCTCATCAGATGACAAACCTGCTGGCATATTACTTGGCTACAGAACTATGAGAAAATGAATTTCTGTTCTTTACAAATAAGACAAGGGGTTTGATAATGAGAAAGCAGAAGCAAGTTTTGGTACAAATGAAGTACGCAGGCTTACAGGCTAAAATTGGTTAGATTTGTGAGCTGGAAGACCACGCCTTTGCCATGCCTCTGTGTGGCCTCATTCCCCTACCTGGCCACACCTGGGTGCCCACCAGCCAGTCAGGTTAATTAACCACTCCCCTCTGGAAGTGGGTTAAAACCTGGGACATGGTGTGGCCTGGCCTTCTCTTCTTCCCTGGCCTCTTGCCAGGAGGCAGCTTGCTGAAGCCCTGCGCCTCCAGGGCGCATGGCCTTCTGGCCATGTGCTCTAGGCTTCCTGGCCTAGATGCTCATCCATGAGGCTGGTTCCTGGTACTCGGTATGAATCCCTATTCACCTCTCTCTCAAATAAAGCCCTCACTCTCCAATGCATCTTTCTCACTAAATAAAAGCTTAAAACATACCTTGCTGCCTCATTTATCTGTGCTGGTATTTAGAATTCTTCTCTAAATATTAGGCAAGAACCCTCTCAGGCTTATTAATATTGAAGATTTATTAATAAGCTCACGGTGAAATCGTATGGCACCCCAAATTCTGGCAGCACATGGGGCACCCCAGATAGCACTTCTGGGGAACTTTAAAGGACCACATTTCAGTGTAGATTTTAGGGGGTCGTGTCCGATTTCACAAAGACAACAAACTTCAAGCACATAACAGTGAAGCTATCTCGGGCAATAGCAAGAAACTACTGCTTCAGTGATTCCTGAAATAGATCAAATTTAGCACACAATGGAGAGAAGGAAACAGACGGAAGGAGGCAAAGATGATCATCTAATGAGCTGATCATCTCAACCCCACAACTTGGCTCTCTATTTTGCATAGTAGTATGCCTTGGTCTTTGCACTTGAATGGACTTAGCTCAGCAGTGCCATGGGTTTCATTCACTAAGGCTACCTCATTCCTGTCTTATTTGCAGGCCCAGGTAGTTGAACCCTAAGGTTAATGGGAGCCAACCTTTTCTGGATTTCTGAGAACCGATGATACAGAGGCCGTAAGAGTTTGTAACTTGGGGACAAAGAACATTCTCTCAATAGTTTTATAATAAGGCTAAAGCCAGCTTGTTTTTCTTTGGATTAAAGTGTGTGACATCTACAGCGTAGAACAAAGCACACAAAATTTCAGATAACAGAACTTGTAATGTAGCGTTGTCATGACTCGGGGTCACTGAGTAACTTGTCAAAGCTGAGCAAACTTCAGTGGTGCTGCAGATGGGAACCTAAGAAAACAGAGCATTTAGTGGGGGTCCTTCAAGAACCCACACTCTAGATGAGGAAGGAAAACAAGTAAAATATACACATGTATAGATGAAATAAGCTGAGAGCAGACAAAGTGAGATCCATTGCGCATTACATTAATGCCCAGTCAGGAGAACAGTCTCTCCAGATGCTGGAAGGGATAATCCATTTTAACTCTCATTTTACATATGAGGAGAATGGCAAATGTCTCAGGATCAAATACTTATTCAGAGTGATGAGATGAGAGTCAAAAGGGCTAACCCTAGCCTTAGTGTGTTGCCATGCCAGATTCAAAGGTCAAGAAAGAATTAGGATGAGTGAATGCTAGGCAGAAACATAAAGCAATAATAAAAACATAAATAATCAGAAACCTCCTTATCCCTTAACAGAAATATGGTTTAGCTTAGAGGAGACGAAAACCTACATTAAAAAAAATCTGCTAATAAAAGGAGTAGGACATAAAATTTAATTTTGATTAAAATACTTTGTTAGATTGAACTCCTTTTTAAACATGTCAGCCAGAAGAAAACTAAAGCCTGTAAATCTAGACATTGAGAAACAATAAAGAAACTATTGACCTAGAGAATGCAAAAGAATATGCAAGGAACTTGAACATGTGCACGTCTTCAAGTCAAAACATTACTTATCTACAACTATAGTAATTAGCAAATATGTATTAACAAAGCAGATATTTTTGAAGAATGATCAAGTAACTTGAATAAATTCTTCAAGGTTATAAAGGACAATATTAAATTCTGGTTGGATATAAAATCTCTGGATTGAATATTTTGCACCAACATCCATATGTCTAATATAATATAAACAAGGAAGAACACTGTTATAGAAAAATGGAAGTAAAAAATGAGTGCTTTCTAGATAATAAAATACTTGGCATCATGTACGGGCCTTCATAAGGCGGTATCTGTTTATGTGTCCAACCCCATCTCATTCCTTGTCTTTCCTCTGCTCTATTCTGTAGCCAAATCAAGTTATACTTCGCTGAAGTTGTCTTGTTAGATCCTGTCTGCTTTTAATTTCTTTTCCTTTTGCCCCTCATTCCATTGCCATGCGTTGAGTTATTCTCACGTAGTCAATTTCCATATCTTCTGACTTGTGCCCCTACTCTGCTCCTCACCATTTGGATTAATTGTGCTTTCTTTTTGTTTTATAATATCCAGGGTACATAAACTTCACTCATTCCATTTTTAGTGCTGATCTATAAATTTTCTGATAGCTTGTTTTTTTTTTTTTTGCCCAAAGATGCCTTTTATTTAAGGAATACAAACTTCATGCATTTCATAAGTACAACTCTAGCAATATAGCTATCCTTCCCACCATACCTGCCATCCCATCCACACTCCCACACCTTCTTCTCCTCCCCCTCCCATTCTCAGTCCCATTCTCCACTAAAATTCATTTTCAATTAACTTTATATACAGAAGACCAACTCTATATTAAGTAGAACGTTCAACAATTTTCACACACACACACACCCCAAAAATTGTTCCTCAACAGTTGAGACAAGGGCTGTTCAAAGTCATTGCATCACAAAGTTGATTTCACTTATTTTTTTTTAGAAACTTAATTAACTATTTTTTTAAAGATTTTTTTTTTATTTGTTTGACAGGTAGAGTTACAGACAGTGAGAGAGAGAGAGAGACAGAAAAAAAGGTCTTCCCTCTGTTGGTTTACTCCCCAAATGGCCACAACCACTGGAGCTACGTCGATCCGAAGCCAGGAGCCAGGTGCCTCCTCCTGGTCTCCCATGTGGGTGCAGGGGCCCAAGCACTTGGGCCATCCTCTACTGCCTTCCCAGGCCAAAGCAGAGAGCAGGACTAGAAGAGGAGCAACCGGGACTAGAACCCAGTGCCCATATGGAATGCCAGTGCCGCAGGCAGAGGATTAACCTAATGCGCCACAGTACTGGCCCCAGAAACTTAATTAACTTTAAAAAAGCACCCAAGAATGAAACATCTTTTGTGAGCACTTAGACATAACTATAACTTCTGTGACATAAGAATATCTTCCACTTAATACATTAAAAGAAAGTACTTGAGAACAAGTTTTATCATTAATTAAGGAAGCAACAAGAAAACAAGCAATGGAGATGGACACTTAGGCATAACTAAAACTTATGAGACATAACAATATCCTCTGCTTAATATGCTAAAACAAAATAAATCTTTGAGAACAAATTTTAGTGTTAACTCTATAATACAAATCTTTGAGGACAGAGGTCCTGCATGAGAAGTTGGTGCACAGTGACTCCTGTTGTTAATTTAACAATTAACACTCTTATGTATGGTGTCAGTGATAACCCGGGGCTCTGAACATGAGATGCCTAGGCTATAGAAGCCTTTTGAATCCACAAACTCTGTCAATATTTAGATAAGGCCATAAGCAAAGTGGAAGTTCTCTCCTCCCTTCAGAGAAAATTATCTCCTTCTTTGATGACCACTTCTTTCCACTGGGTCTCACCCACAGAAGTCTTTCATGTAAGACAATTTTTTGCCACTGTGTCTTGACTTTCCATGCCTAAAATGCTCTCCTGAGCTTATCAGCCAGACTAGAAGGCCTTAAGGACTGGTTCTGTGGTCAGAGTGCTATTTAAAGCAATTGTCATTCTATGAGTCTGCTGTATGGACTTGCTTCCCATGTTGGAGCATTCACTCCTTAATTCTATTATCATTACCAGATACTTAATCCCATCGATATGATCACTTTAACACTTAAGATGGTATTTTTACCACCCAGTTTAAAGGGGATTTGGGGTCCCATGGCAGATTTTCAAACTGTACCCTTAGAAGTAAGTCCATAGGAATGTATGCAGAACTATACAGCTTTACAGTTACAAACTTCATATACTTCGTAAGCCTATTGATCCCATTTACCAGACTCTATAATCTTACTGATGCTTCCTTTTCTTCATGGTGTCCCCAGGTTTGAGGCATTTAACTGCATTCAGTAAAAGCTTATTTAAAAAACAATCAGACATTTTAATCCCAATGCCCAAAGAATCGGCTGTCATGGCTTTGGTCTTATGATCACTGTGGATGGATATAGCCAATAATTTAGATTACCTTACACCAGAGTAGAGAGACTAAGTGTCCAGACTTATTTATTTATCTGAACTAAACAGCCTTTGTTATGATTGGTCTGAATGACAAAGCAATCCTTATAGAAAAAAATAGAGACAATAGCATTCTAATCAGATGGTTGAAGAGAAGTATGTTCTCACACATGCCCAAGGGCCAATTCTTTTTATCATCCAAAATGAAGAAGAGCAATTCTCTTCTGCTGTCATCAAGCTTATTACTAAATCATGTGTGGAGTGATCTCTCAGGCACCTGCCTTGGGACCTGTCATAAACTCTGGAGAGCTCACTGCAGTGCGCAGGATTCAGGCAGCTTTTGATAATGTTATGTTATATGGTCTTCATTATCCTTCCAATAGTATTGATGACACTTCAGAGATGAAAAGGAACAAGATAAAATGAAAAATAAAGCTAAGAGAAAAGCAGACCTAAGCTCATTTTTTTTTCAGAGGCAGCATGTGGGTGTTTCATTTCTACAAATCACATCTAAAAGTGGACAGCAAAAATCTAGGGTGGATAGCCCAGCCCAGGCTAAAATGAAGGAGGTGGAGCCCTTTCCAAATGTCATAAAGCCTGAAAAGAAGGAGAAAAGAACAGTACAATTGGCTAGTCTAAGAATAAAAGAGAAAGTGTTCCAAGGGTGGGAACAAGGCTCTGTATTTCCTTATAAAATGTGGATAATTTGTCAGAAATTCAGAGGCTTCAAATGTCTTTAATAACTTTGTACGTATAAGGTCATTAATAAACAAAAAGATGCTATATTGATAATTTAAGAGTTTGAATTTCTTTATTAATTATATATATATCATCTTTTGTAAATCATATATTTGCCATCTTCCTATTATAGGCTTATTGCTTTTCATAGTGACTCAAATTATTTATTTACTTAATATATGAATCTATTATTTACTTACTAAATAAATCTTATTTACTTTATAAATAGATCTATCACTTATTTAATAAATCTAATAATGGTATTACATCTTATTTAAATTTTGCCATTTGAGGAAATTAAATGTGTATGAAAGGAACTATTTTTAAAAGTAATTTATTCATCTATCTTGAAACATTCATTGAACACCTGTCCTGTGCAGGATAGTATCGCTGCCACTTGGGATATATCAGTAACAAAATCTACCCAGTCCCTGTGCTTCTGAATCTTCTATTCTACTGTGTGTATGCACATGTGTGTACTATGTGTCGTGTGTGTGTGTGTGTGTGTGTGTGTGAAGTTAGTAATAAATAAACATGAGGAAAAGAAGCAAGTAATCATATAGTATGTTAGAAAGTGATGGCACTGTGGCTTGATGGGTAAAGCTGCCACCTGCATCCCATATGGGCACCAGTTCGAGTCCCAGGTGGTTCACTACCAATCCAGCTCTCTTCTGTGGCCTAGGAAAGCAGTAGAAGATGGCACAAGTCCCTGGGCTCCTGCACCCACATGGGAAACCAGGAAGAAACTCCTGGCTCCTGGCTTCAGATTGGTACAGCTCTGGCCATTGCAGCCATCTGGAGAGTGAACCAGTAGATGGAATCTCTCTCTCTCTCTCTTTCTCTCTCTGCCTCTTACTTTTGAACAAATAAATGATTTTTTAAAGAAATTGATGCCTATGTTGTTGAAAACAAAAAAGCAGAGCAAGAGTGGAATGCTCTGGGTAGGTAGGCTGTTGAGATTGCATTATTAAATAGGATGGTGTTGTTGGTGGATGGCTTTCTTAAATATTTATTTATGTGGAAAACAGCAACAGAGAAAGGGAAGGAAAGAAGAAAGAAGGAAGAGTGAAGGGAGGAAGGGAAAGAGGGAGGGAGGGAGGGAGGGAGAGAGAGAGAGAGAAAGAGAGAGAGAGAGAAAGGGGTGGTGTACTAGAGATGTCTTCCATTTGCTGGTTCCCTCCTCAATGGCCAGGTTTGTGCCAGCTTGAAGACAGGAGCCAGGGACTCCTTCCTAGTGCCCTGCATGGGTGGCAGTGGTCCAAGCACTTGGGCTGTCTCCTGCTGCCTTCCCAGGCATATTAGCAGGAAGCTGGATCTGAAGCAGAGTAGTTGGAACTCTACCTGACTCCACCTGCTGGTGTTGCAGCTGGTGGTTTCTCAGGCCCCAGTGGATGACATTTGAGCAAAAGCCAGGAGAAGATGGGAAAGACAGTCATGTGAGTGTTCATGATAAGAAATTCTAGTAGAGAAAGCTGCTTGTGCCCCGGTTCTATGGTAGAAGCATTTCAGGTCATCTTGAGGAATGCAAAGAAGGCTAATATCTCCAGAACAAAATGGATGAGAATTTTAAAAAGATGAGGTCAAAGAGAAAAGGAGATCACTCATGTGAGAGCCCATGTGTCTTTGTAAGGATTTTAGTTTTCCTACTGAGTACAATGGGAGCAGTAGGGTGATGTGACTTGGGTTTCAGCAGGCTCAATATGACTGTCAGATGGAAAGCAGACCTTGTTGAAGAATGGATAAGTGCTAGGTAAACCACTGGGAAGCTAGCAGTAGTTTCCTGTTGCTGCTGTTACAACAAACTGCCCCAAATATCTCATCTTACAGCCGCGCAGATCCATCTCAGAATTCTGGAAGTGAAGTCTGGAATCAAGGCTGGGCTGGAATCAAGGGATCAGGCAGGGCTGTGTTTCCACGGGAGGCTCTGGGGAGAATTGATGTTTTTGCATTTTCTGGCTTCTGGAGGCTGCCTGCATTCTAGAAATTGCACCACCCCAACCTCTGCTTCCTTCCCTGCAACTACTCTGACCCAGATCTTTCTGCTTCCCTTTTGTAAGGAGGACCCTTGTGATCACATTGGGCCTACCCAGGTAGACCAGGATAATCCCCCCACCTCAGGATCCTTAATGTAACAACAAAGTCCTGGTGGCCACATAAGGTGACCCAGTCACAGGGTCAGAGGATTAGGATGGGGACACGTTTGAGAGAGGGTGAGCAGACATTATTCTTCCCAGCACAGGCTAATGATGTAACCCAGGCTAGAAATGATAGTGATTTGGAAAGGGAGGTTCTTTAGGAGAGTGGAAAGGGTTGGATGTGAGAAATTATTTGGAAGGTGAATCTGAGAACATGTCCTAGTGGAGTAGATGTGTGTTGTGAAAGACAGGTGAGTTAAGGATGCTTCCAGGTACCCAGATCCTATGAGCTGTAGTCTGCAAGGGCTCTGGTCATACCTGCCCCCTTTACCACTGCGTTCCCAAGACCTAGACTAGGGCCCAACACAGAGTGAGTGCCCCATAAGCATTCATCAACCTTCTTGTCACAAATAGGTATGATTAGGGAAAACTAGAGAACACAAGGGGGAAACTGCCAGAAAAGATACTATCTTCAAAATCACTTTAACATTTTTTATTAATTTGTCTTAATGTTTCGCCTTATAAGCACATTTTTTCTACCTTTTTGTGGCATCATTATAGTTGCTACATTTTGTCCTTAATATATATATATATATATATTTTTTTTTTTTTGACAGGCAGAGCGGAGAGTGAGAGAGAGAGAGACAGAGAGAAAGGTCTTCCTTTGCCATTGGTTCACCCTCCAATGGCCGCCGAGGCCGGCGCACCGCGCTGATCCGATGGCAGGAGCCAGGTACTTCTCCTGGTCTCCCATGGGGTGCAGGGCCCAAGCACCTGGGCCATCCTCCACTGCACTCCCGGGCCACAGCAGAGAGCTGGCCTGGAAGAGGGGCAACCCGGGACAGAATCCGGCGCCCTGACCGGGACTAGAACCCTGTGTGCCAGTGCCGCAAGGCGGAGGATTAGCCTAGTGAGCCGCGGCGCCGGCCTAAAATATATTTTAAGGAAGTATTTTCCTATACTCATTCTCTTCATTGAGATCAACTTGATATTGGTACTGCTTCTTTCAGTGGATGCTTTGTAATTTGTGTATTCATTCAATCATTGTTATTCAGGTAGTTTTAGCATTTTTCACTAATCTAAGTAATGCATATAATTAAAATATTCTTTACATATTTTCCCCATTTTATAGTCTTAGTACAGAGTCCCAGAAGTGGAATCTCTGATTAAATGTATGGCATTCTTTTGTAGACTTGGATGCAGAGTACCAGGTAGTTTCTAAAATGGTTGTTCTATTTTTGTTTTCAAAATTCATGTCTGAGTACATCTGCATCTATGGATTCTTCTGGGTAATGAGTATTACCACTGAAAACATTCTCCTTCATTATGTGAAAAATAACATCTTGTAGTTTTTCACTTGTTGGTTCCTTTTCTTTTTGCAACCAACCGTTATTACTCTTGTGAACTATCTTTTAATACTATTTTATTATCTATTATGTCATCATTTTCCATTAGTATATCCAACCTAAAAGACATATTTTAGTAACACTGATTATAAATCAGGAGGAAGCATGCAATATTTGAAGACCAATAGAAGGATGCACAGTGAGAAGTGTGGACCCAGCACTGTGATACATTCATCAGGCTTATGCGGGTCTGCGAGGCCTCTGGTCAGGAGCCTGATTGTCTTATGGAGACATTTCCACTCCCTCTCTGTCTGAAACATTCATAAGGTCCAGCAAAGAGCATCCCAGAGAGAAATGTTGAAGGAATGTTTTTATATTAGGACTGCCAAATAAAATATCAGGAGCCATATTTTCAAATCAATGTAAATCACATGTTTTCAATATTTACAAAGTTCAAATGAAATTAGATAACAAAAATTCATAAAGAAAGACAGTAGAATAAACAACTTGTGAAATTGCAAAGGGGACAGAGAACATTGTGGGTACCGTGGGATAAGACACTGTTTCTATTTCTTTTCTTCAACTATTTAATTAATATCTGCAGGAATAAGCAGCAAATTAATATATCTTGAACTGATGCTATATTAAGCAATGTTGTAAACATGGATAATGACTTAGAAACTACTTATCTGGAACTTGAAAAGGTTACAAATATGGACTAAAATCAAAATGAGATTTAACTGGGAGAATGTAAACTAGTACATCTGGGAAGAAATTGAATCAGACTCAGAGTCCTCTTGAGAAATCTGCTAAGTGAGAAGGCGCAGAGCAAGTGGGTAGCTAAATAAAAATAAATTTATAATGTAATATGGGCACAAAAAAGGTCAATGCAATTTGAATTGCAAAAAGAATTTTTTTTTAATAAAAAGCAAAACAGGATGAAATGGGAAGTGGTAATCAAATGTATTCTTACAATTTTGATGATAGTCTCTGAAACCTTTTCAGACAGTTAAGCCAACTTGTCAGTAAAGGATAGGAATTATTTGGGAAGGAAAGTCTTTAATAAGCAAGACACATTTATGTGACAACTGGAAGCTCCCACAGATGTCACTATAGAGTATATATTGTTATTCTCTGCAGCTTGTCCTGATTTTGAAGTATTTGGAGAAACCCTGAAGCTCTTTGCCACGTCCCTTTGTCATTCTCATTTCCCTTGCCTGGGCTCTTACCCTGTCTTCCCTGGATTATCACTATTTAGCTGCCTTATCAGCTTTTTCTCCTACTATTACATTATTTCTTCATTTTCTTAAAAGATTTATTTATTTATTTGAAGGTCAGAGTTACACAGAGAGAGAAGGAGATGGTGGGGGGGTGTCCTCCATCTGCTGGTTCACTCCCCAATTGGGCCTCAAGGTCAGAGCTGCACCTATTCGAAGCCAGGAGCCAGGAGCTTCCTCTGGGTCTCCCATGTAGGTGTAGGGGCCCAAGGACTTGGGCCATCTTCCACTGCTTTCTCAAGCCATAGCAGAGAGCTGGATTGGAAGTGGAACAGCTGGGACTTGAACTGGCACCCATATTGGATGCCAGCAATTCAGGCCGTGGCCTAACCCTCTATGCCACAGCACCGGCCCCATGCTATTACATTAGATGGCGCTTTCTCTGCTACTGAGAAAACAAGCAATGGTCATCCTTCAACCATAGGTTAAATACCAGCTCCTTGCTAGCTTCTGTGTGCTGCCTCACTTCCCTCCAGCCCCAAATTGAATTGTTTCTTTCTTGTAGCTATACTACATGTATTTACTATATTAACCACTTTCTTCTCCATCCCCTTCCCTATAGTAAATCTGAAGCTTCTTTAGGGTGGGAAACAATTTTAGTTATTTCTTCTGTTTTCCATAACAACCAGCCACAGTACCTTACCACATTTCTCTTAGTGAGGAATTTCATGCCATGTGCTTTGCAGTGTGTGTGTGGGATAGGGAACCTGAAACCCATCCAAAAGCAATGAAGTAGAAATTAGCTTTTCTCTCATTAGCTACCTCTCTCCAAGTTTACCTGCCAGATTGAACTGATCTGTACTGCACTCACTGTAAATTTTGAAACATGCTAAAATTCTAGAAGATAGGAATTTTCATCATCTTACTTATCATCAAGAAAGTGGCCAATAATAGATAACAAGGAATGTCTATGCTAGCAAGTGTGATGACTCACTCAGAAAAGATTGAACTAAGGGTAATAAGAAACAATTATCAGTTTCCCATCCCTTCCAGAAAATGAAAAATTAATGATTCAGGAAAGATTTTGGCTGCCGTGTTAACACTGGGGCCTAATTTTATTAGAATAAACCTCTAAAAATTTTATGTTTATGAATTTTCCTAAAAAATCTCTTCAAACAATGACATATCAACATTGTAGGAAGCCAAGTAGATTCTTCTTATTTCTATGTTATTTGCTAGCCCAACAGGATTCATTTATCTACTGCACAATAAATGAGCATCTATTATGTACCAGGAAGTTATGGATGCAGTGTTGAACAAAACAGCTCCACTGATGTCCCTCATGAACCTCATAATCTAGTACTGGGTTTTAAAATTATGTATTCATGGCTAAAAGTGGGCTATGAAATCAATTAGATGACTTCTGACCATCCTTCTGGAAAAAATGATTTAGAACACAGAAGGGCATATTAGGATGCATTGCATATATTAATGGTGAGTTATTTTGTTATCTTTTATTTTAGTTATATGAGTATGTACATACATTTTTACTATATTTGTTTCTGTGGGTTACGGTGAAAAATATAAAAACATTTTTTTAGTGAAATTTATACTATCCAGCACTTCTGTGGTGCTTTCAGTAAGATAGACACAACTCTGTGAGAAAAACAACCCAGTTAATGCTCTCTGCAATTCAGTGAATTAGTACTGTTAGTCCCACTTTAAAGCTGAGGAAATAAAGAAGTAAATAGACAGTGGTAGGCAGGACCCAGAGCCAACAGTGGGAGGAACAGGACATGAACCTAGATAAACAGCTTCAGAGGTCACTCTCCTATTGCTTCACTGATCTCCTTTGTTTTTGTGCTGAAGCCATTGAAGACGATGTTAAGGGTATGACTTGCCCTGGGAGGAGTGTACTGTGTGTTGCAGGCCCAATGGGTGAGATCGTCTGACCTGTTTTATAACTATATGTATGTATGGAGGGGTTCTTGCAAGATGAGAAAATAGGTGTACTGGTATGTAGACAGAGTGGGGCAAGGCAGGAGTTAGCTCCAAGACCTCTGGGAAAAGGTGGTACATGTGTAGGGGGAGGGGAGGGGAGCTCCTGGGAGTGGTGAAGAGTTAGATCTAGCTGAGCTAATGGAGGGACAGGAGCCTGGTCCAGCTAGCACGTCCTGTCATTAGAGTAGTTTAGAATGGAACTTAGTTTTTATTCATATCCCCTTCCTACCAAGGCCTTTGGCAGAAAGTGGTTTCAGTCCTTGTATTGCTAGCTACCAGCTATGGACCTTCAAAGCATTTATGCCATCTGCATGCTTCAGTGTTGTGTCCTTACTGGCATTTCATCAACATTGTTTTCATTATTGTTTAGTCTGAATCTGAAGGAGGCAGTCTTACACGTAAGGATGGGGGAAGCAAGTTCCTTAAAAGTGTGTGAATTAGTGGGAACACATGTTTACAAACTTTAAGGAACATAAAGATCATCTGGGAAGCATGAGAAAATGCAGAGTCTTGACCATATCCCCAGAGATCCTACATCAATCTGCGCAAAAGTAGGGCACAGCTAATGACTGCATTCTATTTTGAGAAAAAAAAGAGAATGTTATAGTGGAAAACAATTCAGAGGCAGCGAAAAGATATTCCAGGAGGAGATCCCACTCAGAGGGTCAATGGTCCACCTCCCCAGGAATGGTTTGTTGTTATATGGCAGCTCTGTCCTAGGGAAGCTCTTGGCTCTTTGTCGCACAGACAAGTTAAGACCAAACGTGAGCTTGAGGGGTACTGTAGGAGATGCCATCGTTGGCAGACACCTTGAGAGGAGTAGACATTCATGACAGCAACTTGGAGGAGATCACTTGTCATTATTTAATTTATTATTCACCTAGGTGTAATCTGCAGTCATGACATGACCTGGGAAACAAGGGTTATATATCTTGGTAGGCAAAATGTGTTCTGTGAAGAGAAGGAGAGCAAACAAAAAAGCAAGTGACAGAGTGAAACATAAATTTGAAGGTAGATCTCACACTGCCATCACTTTATGTTCTTTACTCAAGTATCTCAAACTGTTTGAGAGGCCTGTAGCTTCCCCAGACTGGATCAGTAACCCCCAAATCAGACAGGCTGTCTGCTCTCTTCAGTTTGAATGGGTAAAATGACCTTAGGATGTCCTCAGATAGCCCCTGAGGTTTCCATACTGCAAATCGCTCTGAGTAAAGCTTCAGGCAGAACTCAAGCAGCTTATAGGTAGGTGATAGCAAAGGGGAGGGAGGTTCAGGGAAGGAAGTGGAGAAGACATCAGAGTACATAATGTGTGAAGACTTTAGAATAAAAAACAAGGCCAACTAATAAGAACTTAAATATATAACTGCTTCTTTTATTTTATTTATTTGACAGGCAAAGTTACAGAGAGATGGAGAGATACAAAGAAAGATCTATCTGCTGGCTCACTCCCAAAGTGGCTGCCATGGCTGGAGCTTGATCAGGCTGAAGCTAGGAGCCTGGACTTCCATCCATGTCTCCCATGCGGGTGACAGGGGCCCAAGTATATGGGGAATCTTCTGCTGCTTTCTCAAGCACATTAGCCAGGAGTTGGCTCAGAAATGGAGCAACCAGGAGTTGAACTGGTTTCATATGGGAGGGGGGTGTTGTAGGAGGTGCCTTGACTTACTGCACCACGATGCCACCCCCTTTAACTATTTCTTTATCATCTGCTTCCTTAGGAGTCACACTATATTTGAAAATGTGCATCTTTTCTCTCTTAAATAATGGCTTTGACTAAAGCAGATCAATGCTGGTTGTAATCACTTGAGGTTAGGCAGATAAGATATTGGGTTGTCCTGGTAGACATGGATGATACCTGCTTGGGACATCACATCCCATTTCACAGTATCTGGGTTAGAGTCCCAGCTCTGCTTCCTGATTCCAGCTTCCTGCTAATGCTCACTCTGGGAGGCAGCAGGTTATGACTCAAGTAGTTGGACCCCTGCATCCTATGTGGGAGATTGCTGGCTTTTGCCTGGTCTTGCCTTAGCTGTTGCAGGCATTTGGATAGTGAATAAGCAAATGGAAAATTGATCTCTCTCTTTCTCTCCCCACCCCCCAACATAAATAACATTAAATAAGTAACAGTACGATGTCTCATGTTCAGCACTATTGACGTATTGGGCTAATAATTTTGTTGTGGGGAGTTGCCTTGTAGGATCTTTAGCAGTATCTTAGTCATTACCCCACTAGATGGTATTAGCACCTTTCCCACCTCCTCCAATTCTAACAACCAGAAACTGCTTGCAGATATTGACAAGATGATGTTCTGGAGACAGAATTGCTACCCTCCCCCACCCCACACCCACGAAGAACCACTGCATCCTAGAGTCACTAGTGACCCAGCTGCCCATCTCTTCCCTTTTGTGTGGCACCAAGTCACCAAGTCACCAAGGCTTCCCTATGACTCTTCCCACCACCCTCTTGGAAACAGCTCCATATGCATCACAGCTGAGGTTTATGGAGCTTAGCACTGTACTACTTGATACTATTAGCTTATTTTTGACCTCTGGGGAATTTCCTGAGCAATTAAAAAATACCTATTGTTTCTGTGTTGCTGAAAATTCTGCCTCGGGATCTGAGAGTTATTGATTATCCTACAAAGTTTCAACATGGTCTGGTAGTTTCTAACGTTTTTATTTATGCACTTGACTGATTTGAGGGCAACTGCAGGGTTCGTGGCATTTTATTTCTAGTGAGGTCAGCCAGGCCTGGGGGCTGCTTCTTCTGTGGAAATGCCTCCTTTCCTGCCAACAGTGGGCTGCTGCTCTTCAGGTCATGGTTTTACCTAAAGTGGACCTTTGTTCTGACCAGTCCTCTGCTTTCCTAAGTCATGTCTTGATATTGCTAAATCTGAGTCAGATAAATGATTGTATTTCTTCTGTTTCCTGTTTTAAAGAGTTTGCATTAACCGAAGTGTTTCTTGATTATTCATAGATATTTATTTGACTTTCCTCTCTGTGCACTGCTACATAAGTAAGTACTTGACTTACAGGTAGATTTATGAATGCACTCTGTAGCTCATCTAGATAACAGCACAATTGGTTAAGGCAGTTCTTTGGACAAGACTATCATGAAGTTCTCCTGTTAGGAAAACAGTCTCCTTGACCAGACACTAGATAGAACTCTTTGAGCCCTTTCTCAATTGGGCCCTGTCCTTGGGTTTCTTCCGGGAGAGCCCAAGTGTAGCAAGAGTCCTACCAAATCAAGTTTATTGAGAATTTCCCACCTGTGGTATCTGACCTGGTCACTGTGGCCTGCTGTCACCAAGAAACTTATTGGAGCAATTGAGCAAGAATCTACTGTTTCCTCTGATTTCTTTGTCATTTTCCATCACCCCACCCCTACAATCTGCCCCTTGGCTATCAGTTCCTACTTGTTCTTGTTGTATTCAGAATTGAGCCCAGTTCCACAGTGAGGTCTCTTTCCCCTTATCGCAGCAGTTTCTAAATAAAATGTGTTTTTTATCATTTCTGCTACATCCCAGTTCTAATTTTCTGTGACTCCTCTTCAACTTTAAAAGCTCATGGCAATTGCTAGCAGGGCCCGATGTTTGCCTATGCTCTATAACAATACCTTGAGGGGTTCTTTAGCTCAAGAAGTTATAAAAATTTATAACCAATAGGATTGGCTAGGAAAAGTGAGAAGAGTTAAATCTATGAAAATATGTCATGATTAATGAGGTTTATGGATGCTCGAGGGAAGGAAAGTCCACTGAACTACTGTTCTAGATGCTCTTGAGGGCAAGTAGCCTCCAGGGAAGAAGGCCACTCTGAGCTGAGGAAAGGAAGTCAAGGCTGGCAAGCCTAGTGCAAGCCTGAGTCCCCAGGGCTGGGGAAAGCAAGAGAAACCTCAAGGAGAATTAAAGGGAATCCAGATGACTGTTACTCCTCTGATTGTGCCATAAGTCTTTTGCTAGGTGATATAACAATTAGCGGAGAGTTAAACTTGTGATTATAAAATAAACTGAACGTATGTCATTGTAAAAATGAAAAGAACAAATAAGAAAGGAAGGAGGAAGGAGGGTGGGAGCATGAGTGGGAAGCAAGGTCGGATGGGAAGTATCATCATGCATTTAATGCAATTTAATCATTATGCATATGAAATACATAAAATTTGTTTGCCTTATATAATTTTTTTAATTTTAAAAAATTATTTGTTGTTGTGGATTCATTCTGAGATGAAGAGTGCAGTGGGGACAAGAGGCGCAGAGTCACCACACAGACCCTGGGAGTTGGGTGAAAGCAGGCCAGAGGCGAGCAGCCCACAGACTCATTTATTTCAGTTGGTACAGCAGCTTAAATAGCCAAGGCAGCCAATTCGGTCAAGGGGCGGTTTATGCCCTAACCAATCACAGCCTGTTGCCAGGCAGTATCTGAAGCCATCCAATCACAGCCTGTTGCAAGGCAGGCTCCGTTGCCATGTGGTTTCCAAAGCCATCCAATCACAGCCTGTTGCCAGGCAGGCTCCGTTGCCAGGTGGGTTTCAAAGCCATTCCTGAGTAACTGACCCTTGCTTGCCAGTGGCCATCTTGGCATAGCCTTCTCATTCCACCACAATTATTATGCTCATCTATGTCAGATATTGAAATCTCAAGATAGGACCCCTCTGAACCTTGTAAATAAATTACAAGAAAAGAAATAGATCTAAGCAGAGTCTGCAGCTACTACTTTAAAGGGATATGCCTTTAAGAAATGAATACAAAAATTGGTACATAGCCTTGAAAGAGATAGCACAAACGAGGGCACCTAAAACTCGTGTTTCATCAGCTTCATGATAAATATGACTTTGGATTGAAGGACACGCTTTTCTCTTGCCCTCAGCTTGGGAGATCTGAAATCAAGGTTGTAGGCAAGAAGTGGGAAGTCTCACTGGTAGGATTAGTTCCAGGAGCAGGAAGGTTCACACTGAGGGAAGGACAGGGTAACTGAGGAATATTGCACCACCCCTTCAGGAATCTGACACTCCATCAGCTATTGTTGAGAGTGGTGGGAGAGAAGGATTCCATGTGGGATCCAGGAAGGTCATATATTCATGGGCAAGGGGCTCTAGTCACCTACTGGAGATGTCTAGAATCAGGAGAAGTCCAGGGGGACTTATGCGATCATAAGTCTGAGAAAATGCACTTTCTACTAGTATTGTGATTCTTTCCGAGGGTGGGTGGCTCAGCAGAGGTTGTATGAATAGCAGTAAGTTTTAATTAAAAAAAAAAAATATTTCAAGCTGGCGCCGCGACTCAATAGGCTAATCCTCCACATGCGGCGCCGGCACACCGGGTTCTAGTCCCGGTCGGGCGCCGGATTCTGTCCCGGTTGCCCCTCTTCCAGGCCAGCTCTCTGCTGTGGCCAGGGAGTGCAGTGGAGGATGGCCCAAGTGCTTGGGCCCTGCACCTGTATGGGAGTCCAGGAGAAGCACCTGGCTCCTGCTTCGGATCAGCGCTGTGTGCCGGCCGCAGTGCGACAGCCGCAGTGGCCATTGAGGGGTTAACCAATGGAAAAGGAAGACCTTTCTCTCTGTCTCTCTATCTCACTGTCCACTCTGCCTGTCAAAAACAAACAAAAAATTTCAGTTCTTTAACCCAAGAATGGATTTTAAGCTAAACACAATAGATGACAATTTGGACTCACTGGGCTCCAGTTGACTGAGATTCTCCGTTTCTTCACACTGAGTAGCACTCACGGCAGGCCTGATGTTATGGCTGCTATATCCTTCCTGTGTGTTCAGTCATGCCTGTTCCCACCAGCCAGTTTTTGTACCAACCAAGGATCAGATGTGTTTATTCTTAAACTGGCTTATTATTTTACTTTTCATTTTTTGAAAATTTAAAAATATAAACACAGATAAAGTATAAATGTGGAAAGGATTGTTGATTTTGTAAAAGCCAAATTAAATGGTCAGTTGAGACTTGACAGAAAGTCACTAAAAATGTGTAGACAAAGGGGTGAGACAAAAATAAAATAAAGATGTGAAACTGTAGGATTTTTCATTTAAGTTGCTTTAAAAGTACCCATAATTAGGTTCTTGTTTCATTTTAAAGGCACTTAAATAGGAAAAAATACACAACAAGGTCTCTGGCTGTGGTTTATAAGAGAACTGTGATCCAGAATATAATCAACATACTTCTCAATAAAGGCTTTAGCCTTATGTCAAAATACTATACTTTTATGTCCATATGTATGTTTTAAATGAAAATAAAGTATATTAGATGCATTTGCATCGTTGTTTTAATGCCTGATGTTTTGAATTATTTTTTTCCCAAATAACTGACTAATATACTAGCTCCAGTTACAAAACAATATAGTATGGACTTCTGGCATTAATTCCCAATTCCTCATTAGAACCTGATTTAAGGCCCTTAGGTGTGGCCAAGTGGGTGCTTTGTTTTTGGGACCCTATGTTCTTCTCTTACCCTCATGTCCTCATGCTTGGCTAAGCCTCCTCTTCTGCCCCATTAATATTCTGTATAGATATGGCCACTTCCTTGTATGAGGAATTTAATAACAGTTGTGCAGAAATCTCCGCTACAGCCTGAGTTTGCATATGAAATAGCAATGTTCTTGTTAATTGATTTCTAATGATTTTTTTGCTTTCTGTTAATATATTCTGCAAAATGCCTGCTGCAGTCACTTGTTACCCAAGAATAGCTTCCGTCCTTGCTTGCTGGTCCCTTGAGATCTTTGCTTCTCTCTGAGTACTTCTGCCTGCTGGCTATATGAGGTGGCCTGATGCCTCTTTCTTCTGTCTCCACTCTAACAGGGAGAGCAAAGATTGCAACTCTTTAAACTTTGGAGGGAAGAGTTATACTCAGAATAACTTCAGTTTTCAAAATGGACTCCTCAGTGGGTAGGCACACATGTATCATAAAGTTAAAAATGAGAATTTTTTAAAAACAAGCTTATGTCCTACAAACTTGGAAATTCAGGATTTGGAGTTGATTTCCTGAGAATGATATGGTCATCTTGGATGAGAGGCTTATATATCCACAGTTGAGAAACAGATAGAAGGATACTTCATAAAGGTTTAAGGATTTTTAGAAAGGAAGAATGGATGAAATAGTATAAAAGTGAAAAGCCAATAAGAAGACTTTCTAAGCAGAAACAGAGAGAAGAAAGCAAGTGACGGGCATAAGCAGAGATCTTTGGAGAGACAGACGGAATATTTATTCACTGACTAGAGGTTATGGTCACGACAGATTAAAGGGGAGTTTCATGTATGAACCTGACAGTTCTATGAGCATATTTTTCCATTTGGAATTGAACACAGGCAAAACAATTTTTTATCCTTAGCCATTATTAGGAATGAATTAGAAAAACTCTCTAGAGCCCAAAGTGTTCTTGAATGATTTGGCTATGTCATGCTCAATAAAGGTATGGTGAGGACAAACTGATCAGCCCAGAGGTTTATGGCTGGGAAAGATATGGTCCAGAGCATCCCAATAAAATTCCTTAGGATCACCACCACCATCGTGTGCAGCAGTAGCAGCAGCAACTGCGTGTATTAAGTGTCTGCAGTGCTGTTGTTTTCTGGAGAAGTCTGATTCCTCCTTTTCATTCACTATTCTAAAAACCTACTTCACCTGACAAGACATGGACCAATGATTATATTTCTTTTTATTCCAGAACTCAAAGGGCTATCTGTCGCTGATGATGTACTAAAACAGGCAGTACAGATTCAAATTTACCACAAATGCCAGATCAGAGATTCTGTATTTTCCTTTGCCTGTTCTGATGGCTTTAAATCTTCTGAAAAAAGGTGAAGAAGAAGGTTCTGAATGCAGGAAGCCTGATCTGATCAGCAGCATTCTGAAATTAAACATTATCATCTACTAGAGGGCCAGCATGTGGGACACAGATTCTCTCAGGTTCAAGGATTTGAATTCTTTGCTTGTCTGGCCATCAAGTGATATAATCTGAGTAGATAAAAGAGCGAACCAAATGATCTTAGTCAATGCATTTTTAAGTTATTTTTGAAAATTTATTTCTTTTGACTTTGATTCAGCTATTGAGAAAGACTGACCTTTCAAGTCTTTATGTTTGTATTCCTCCAGCTAAGAGCATGCAGATTCTTTACATGTCTGGTTTTAACTTGATGGTAGCTTGAACTTTACAGTTTCTGCTCCCATTATCTGACACAATCATTTTATGAGATCCAAGTAATAGGGATGGCTATAGTACTAACATTTTCACCTCCAGGACATCTAGATTTGTGAGATTATTCCTTTACGAGTCCACCCTTAGAGGAATAGCTGCTTGATTGAAAAGGAAAAAAAAAATACCCAGTAAAATTGGTACGTGTAAAGCACACTCTAATAAAATTTAAAAGCGACTTAAGGGGAAATGCAAGCTGGAACTTTCCTTTCGTGTCTACAAGAGGTCAGATATACCTGTTGTTTATTAAGTGCCTGTTTTCATTTTGCTTAGCATCATACTTGAATAGAATTCTTATATGTACAGAGAATGTTATCTCTGTTTTACTGTGAACTTCAATATAATTGTCCTTTTGCCTATTTTGCTGTATTTAGAATAGGGAGGCAAGAGTGCTAATGATATGAGGCTGGAGTCAAGATGTTTCAATTCTGTAAACAATTTTGCTTTTTCATCTTTGTTTTCCAGAGACAATCATTCTTGAGTTACATCACCCATTCCTTCTCCCCACTGCTCAGGACTAAACATGAACCAATGGCTTCCAGCGATGACCATGATGTAAGTTTTGACAAAGCTACTATTCAGTAACAAAAAGTCTTTTTTTTTTTTTTTTTTTTTTTTGACAGGCAGAGTGGACAGTGAGAGAGAGAGAGAGACAGAGAGAAAGGTCTTCCTTTGCCGTTGGTTCACCCTCCAATGGCCGCCGCGGCCGGCACGCTGCTGCCAGCACACTGCGCTGATCCGATGGCAGGAGCCAGGTACTTCTCCTGGTCTCCCATGGGGTGCAGAGCCCAAGTACTTGGGCCATCCTCCACTGCACTCCCTGGCCACAGCAGAGAGCTGGCTGGAAGAGGGGCAACTGGGACAGAATCCGGCGTCCCAACCGGGACTAAAACCCTGTGTGCCAGTGCCGCAAGGCGGAGGATTAGCCTAGTGAGCCACAGCACCGACTAACAAAAAGTCTTTAATGAATAGCTAGAGAATATGTTTGCTTGGATTTGGTTTCTGTTGAGACATAAGCTGTAGATGCTAAACAAAAGTGAAGCACAACTCTGAGTTTGAAATAGATGAGAAGATTCTTTACCTTGATCTGATTCCTGATAATGGAAACTAGACGTGGTTTTGTGGTTATATGCATGCTTTAACCCTATGGGAATAACTGGTGTCTGCTTAACTCTGTGGAAAGTGATGGCCGTTTGATGGCTCTACAAGTCCCACATGGAGGTAAGCGTGGGGCAAAGTAACTGTAGGCTTTTACTAGAGTTCTATAGACATCCTCCACTCCTGTAACATATGAAAAATTCTAATTACTGTGAGGATTTTCTTTACATGGTTATTTTTAGCCAACATCAGTTTGCTAAGCTCTTGTGATTGTCCACAATGATTTGAATTTCAGGCTCCATTGATTTAGCAGGATTTTTGTTTCTTACAGTCATTAGAACATGGGCAAATATTTAACAGAAAGGTTACATGCCTGTGCAGTCTTGTATACTTACTTATTACATGATTATTGTTCCTCAAACTTATAAAATTGTATCCTCCACATTTAGAAATTTGAAATGTATGTATTTGTATTTGGTCAAACTTCTCTTTTTGCCTGTTCAGTTACGTGGTTGGGCCCATGCAAAGTCAGGTGGAAAGGGCTGCTAAGGTGCTATCACGTGGAAGCATAAGTCACCTTCTCCACACGAGAGAGGGAAGAGGGACCAATGGCTTAAGCACAGTAATCACAAGGAGGTTTCACCTCACCCCAGTTAGAATGGTTATCAGCCCCAAATCTGAAAATAAATGCTGGTGAGGATGTGGGGGGAAAGTACCTAATATACCGTCAGTGGGAACATAAACTAGTACAACCATTGTGGAAGACAGTAGGGAGATTCCTCAGAAATCTGAAAATAGATCTACCAAATGACCCAACCATCCCACTCCATGGATTTACCCAAACAAAATGAAATCAGCATAGAAAAGAGGTATCTGTACCCCTGTGTTTAGAGCAGCTCAATTTATAATAGCTAAGATGTGGAATCAACTCAGATGTCCATCAACTGATGACTGTATAAAGAAATTATGATATCTATACACTATGGAATACTACACAATGGTTAAAAAAAATGAAATCCCATCATTTGCAACAAACTAGATCCAACAGGAAACCACTGTATTTACTGAAATAAGCCAGCCCCCCAAAAGGCAAATATAGTATGTTTTCTCTGATATGTAGTAGTTAATATGGAATATGAAAAAAATGTATGGGAATAAAATAGACATCTTGTGATTTGATTTTTGTTTTTAGCTCTTATTTATATACCAGTGGAACTGTGGTCTTACTACTTTTTATTTGTTGAATTATTATGATTCGTGGTGTGTTAAGCCTGTAATTATAAAGTGGACAGAAATTATGTTTTTGCAAACATTAAATGAAAGAAGAAAGGAAGGAGGGAGGTTTAGGGGTGGAAAAAGAAAGAGATAGAAGGATGGTTATCTTGCTAGAATTGTCCCTATGCAATACATGACATCTGTTCTCTTTATATTAATAAAAAATAAAAAAATTCTGAATAAGGGGGCTGCAGCAAATGAAGGATAAATTGAAGGTTTCTTCCACTGCAGTCTCTTAGATCATTGAGGGTACAATGTTCCAAACCATATGTGCTGGGGCCATCTGCAGTGACTGCAGACAACAGTAACATAGTGACATCTGCCAGGACCTTTATGCAGAGAGCATGCCCTCATCACTGTAACTGGTTGCCTGTAGGCAGACAAAACTGAGGAAGTCTGTTGTTTATCATCGCTAGCTCTGGCACTGCCTTCTCCAGGAATTCTATCAGTAGATATGAAATAAAGTAGATTCTAGGAATGCTTACCATATTATAGCTTATAGTCCATTAAAAGCATAAGAGACATTTGCTAAGGATCTCTCAGTTTGAATTCCTGCAGAGTGTGTGGGCATAAAATGACACAGTTTTCTGATAGTTGTGGTACTTACATTCTTATATAAGAAATATATATTTACAAATATATTCATTTATATGTGTATAATATTCAAGTCACACTCATTGATTTTTACTTATTGCAAATATTAACAACAACTGTGCTCTCTGTCCTTAATTTATCTGCTTATTGTCATATTTTGATTACATTTTGACTTATTTTGGCTTAAAATATGAATAAACATCTCATAGGTTGAGTTTCTCATGTTACTCCTCAAAGTTCCCTTTAGCTGTGTCAGCTTACCTGACATCTTTCAGGTGCCATGGATTTTTGCTATAAGCCTCAGCTCGTTTGCAGAGCTAAGATGGGGAATAAGTGAAACTTTAGTGAATACATTCATAGGCATACTTGCATGCGCTTATGAACAAGCAGGAGCAGGCTTGCCCTTCATTAGAGACATGGCTGTTTTTCCACATCTAGCAGAATGTGGTACAAATTCTTTAGACTGCATCTAAAGGCTTTCAGAGTCTGAGGGGAATCATCTTTTCCATCTTTACCCTAAGACTTTACATGTACCAGGCTGATCAACTCCCTGCAAAAGCCAGCTCTGTTTTTTTTGTTGTCGTTGTTAATGCTATGAGTCTTTTTCTAGTTGCTTACCCTCCACCCCTACCCTTTGAACTCTATTAAAACACAAATATTTTAGTGCACCCGTGGGCCTAATCACTGGTCCTTCCATGAACTCTTTCTCTTTGTAACTCAGAGTCCATTCATCTACCCTGTATTTCAACATGCACCTCGTTCTATCTAGCCTTTTTTCACCTTTGATGTTTCTGCCTTATGTCCTCAATAAAGATGTAAGCTCTTTGGTATCAGGGAGAATGTCTTTCTATTTTTGTACCCTCAGGCCTTGCATGGTTTCTGGAGCACTGGGGCCTGAATATGTGCTTATTATTTGCTGATGGATTGAAGTGTATAAACTAGGGGAAAGAGGCTAGTGAGGAAGTGGAGTAGTGTTGAAAAGAAGAGAAATGGCAAGAGGGCTAGAATTCCTTTAGTTTTAACTCCAAGGTTTACTGCTAGCCACAGATAAGCTGCTATTACAGATAAGCCTCTGGTCCCAGAATGCTGCCTCTGTGCTGCTGCTCCACCAATGATAACCTGGGAGGGGAGAAGGAACAGGGAGAGGAAAGAGGAATTGGAACTTAGCCTTTGCTTCCCTCCCTGCAGCTTGGCAGGAGCCCTCTGTAAGCCCATGCTCAGTCTAAACTTCCCTCACTCTCATCATCAGATATGCACAACTATTCACTCTCAGGACTATTTTTTTTTTCAGAGTCATTTCATTACTTCAGCAACATGCACATTCATTTCTTTGCTTCATTTCCTGTTGAGTTTTTTCCAATTTTTGCTTTTATATGTCCTCTCCACTAATTCTTTAAATTTGCCCAATTGCATGTATGAGAACTGCTTAGTTTTGACACATACATTGAAAGGACTGTTTGAGATTGTTTAATGGGGTCTTAAGGAGTTATAAAACAGAGCTTTATGCTAGACTATTGTGTTATGCTAAGAAGCAAATGAGGGCAAGTTTGCAAAGTGAAGTGGAGATTTGAACACACCTTGTGGAATTGGCCTGTAGAGAGTGTTAGATCATTCAGGCCCTGCATTTCCCCTCTCTCTCGTCAATTATATAAACTAAGTGTCCACACAGCCTGAATTTATCAGTTATTAGCTGCTTTATGGGATTGAACTGACTTAATATCATACCTACTCCAGTTGGGTCCTTGGCCTTGAACAAGACTTCTGAGCACCCTGGAGTTAAGCCACCAAGGGTTTAATTGCTTCAGATATCTCTGCTTGTTTGTAATTTGGATTTTGTTTGCTCCTAGTCCCTTGGGAGTGCTTTATGCTGTTCAGTTAATTGAAAGTGGCTAAAGCTGAATGAGGCAGCAGCCTTGCAGGTGGCATCATTGGGATCAATTTGAGAAGACTATTGAAATCCTCTTGCTTAGTTTAATAATTATCTCTGATTGAGGTAGGATTTCAGTCTTGAGACTAATAGGAGATTCCAAAAGTTTCCCATTGGCTTCAGGGAATAGCAATTCCCCAAGCAATTAACTTTTCCTAGAGGGTGTTTCTATTAAAGAATGCAAATATTAGAGAGTGGAATTTGAATGGCATACAAGAGAGGGAAGGATGAAAACACAGTTATGGATGAGTTGGAATGAAAGATAAAGAGACTACAAAAGATGAGGGGAAAGAAGGAAAACTATTAAAGTAGGGCAGTTTTTGAAAAAATAATGAAAAGGATACTGAATACAATTTTTTTTAGTGACTCTATTGTTTCTTGTTCCTTCAAAGTTCCTATCAAGTCCTGAAGCTATACTCTGTTCGAGGGTTCTGATACCTAGGGTGATGTATGCCTTTACAGTCTGCAAGTTCTGGACTAGTTATATTTTATTGAGTATCTTAGGGATGAAAAGTATTACAATACCACTAAGTTCTGCTTCTTGGCTAAGGATGGTTATTGTAATTTAATGGAGCCATCAAGTTCCATAGTAGTCAAGTGAGTTTTTCAAGGTGGTGAAAAAGGAGGAGCTAGCTCTTAGAATTCACTGTACGCTGGGCATTTTGCTGGTTGTGTATAACTATTTCTGAGAGCTCAGAGTTACAAGCCTGTGAGAGAGGCATTGCACTAAGGGGACAGACCTGTAGAAAATCTTCTCAATCTCATAATGGTCCTACTGCTCTAGTTCTCAATAAGAATATTAAATTATGAATACACAATTATAAATTAAAGAAAATGCATATATTTAGAAAGAGGAAAAATAATCACAAGATTTTGCAAATTTTAAAAAGCTAACAAAAATCACAAATATCAGTTTTTTTAAAAAAGAATAGCATCTTTATGAACTGTATAACTGCCTCACATACCTCTGTGAGTTTCTTTGATATTTAGTATAATCAATCAGTATAAAAATGTAAAATTAGCCAGAAATCAAGGTATACAGAAAAACAAATCAAATGCATACCCAAACCGTGAATACATTGCATTAGCTCTATAATTATGTAGTCAAATTACTATTAAATTGTATATACTAACTTACTGAGCAATATGTATGGCGGATTTTATCACTAGAATACTTGTTTCTTCAGGCTATTTTGTTGCTGTAGTAGCAATTTTGCTTACTGATTTATCTGGATGTGCCAAATGACATCAAGTCAAGATGCACCAGATATGCTACGATATGATACCCTGGGATGCACGCAACAGACAACTTCATGTTCTGATGTCCTGAATCTTTGTAGTACTTGTATAGAGGTATGCCCTATGAAAAAAAAGAATTCTTGGAAGTTGAAGTTTGCTCATAATTTCCATTCAAAAGTGTGTTGCATGTTTGTAATTATAAATGTGGAATTATTGAATATATTCCTGACAGGTAGTGGCTTTTGTTTTGACTAGGTTTTATGAGAATTGAAGGAACTTCTTATAATTTTACACCACTGAGAACTGGAAGAAATTTCCACAGGCTGCCTTCTGGCTGTGTACATTTCAAATATTATTTCTCCTCTATTTTCCTGTCTTTCACCACCCCCCCCCCCCGGAGCTGTAGGGCATGTTCATATAACAAGACCTATGATACTGTACTATTTATGCCATGGCACAGGGTGAGTTCATACAGTGAGAGATGCAAGTATTCTAGAAGTCATAGCTATACCAAGATGGCTAATAATGAATCCACTATACACAGAATTGATTCCGAACCGCATAATAGATATCCTATAAAACCCAAATGGAATGCATTCTCCACTGAGATTTCCTCTGTGGGCTTCCCAAAATTCCCACAGTCACTCCAATGACATGTACCACAAGGGAAGTATAATGAAAGGGAAGTCAGAGTGTAAAGATACTACAGTCTTTCCTGATTAGGGTTAAATTATCTGTTGTTTCTAAATTTTACATAAACATGTCATCATGTGAACATATTTGTTGGATGCCTCCTAGTGCTTTGTAAGAGTTCTATGCCAATGAGGGTCTCTGGACCATAAAGTTTTACTATATGATAGCAAATCAATCTTTGTCATTGAATGATTTATTCAAATAATTCAGGAAATACTTTAAAATATTTGTTGATTTAAGAGGCATAAGGACAGTGAGAGTGAGGGATGGAGGGAGGGAGAGAGAAGAGAATGGAAGAGAAGAGTGATCCCATCTTCTGCATATGTTTGTTGAGTGTGCTGCCCAGCCCTACCCCATGCCCACAATAGCCAGGTTTATGGGGTGGGGGCAGAAACTGGGATCAGAGAATGCAAATTCCATTTCCCAGGTACACAGTGTCCTGAGGCATCATTTCTCCTTCACAGAGTCTGTGTTATTAGGAACATGGAGTTAGAAGCTGGAGGCAGGAATCAAACCCAGGTACTCTAGTATAGTACATGGGTGTCTGAACCCATGTCTTAACTGACAGGCTAAATGCTCACCCCCAGGAAAAATTTAATGGAAATATTATCACTCAGTTTCTCAATAGATAGTCGTATATTGACTTCAACTATTTCTTTTATTTTTCTCATTAACTGTTACTTAAATCATTTGTGAATTATAGCTTCCAGCTATTGTGTGTTATTACATATATATTCTTAGAAGACACTCTTTATGGTAAATCTTTCTATCCTCTAATATACCCATTATAGCACTTGGCATAATCAATAGATACATAATTAAATGATTAGAAGAAGACTGGCGCTGTGGCTCAATAGGCTAATCCTCTGCCTTGCGGCGCTAGCACACTGGGTTCTCGTCCCGGTCAGCACGTTGGATTCTGTCCCAGTTGCCCCTCTTCCAGGCCAGCTCTCTGCTGTGGCCAGGGAGTGCAGTGGAGGATGGCCCAAGTGCTTGGGCCTTACACCCGCATGGGAGACCAGGAGAAGCACCTGGCTCCTGGCTTCGGATCAGTGCAATGCGCCGGCCACAGTGCGCTGGCCACGGCGGCCATTGGAGGGTGAACCAATGGCAAAAGGAAAACCTTTCTCTCTGTCTCTCTCTCACTGTCCACTCTGCCTGTCAAAAATTAAAGAAAAAAATGGAAAATTAGCTAAATGAACAGAAGATTGACTACATATATTTACTTTCCCATTGTTGCTAAATATATCATTGTTGGTATGATGGAATTAGAAGCCAAATAAAAACAGGTGATATGACCTTGAGAGTTTAAAACTTTGCAGTACAAATGGTAGTGAACCTCATGACACAAACAAACAAACAAAAGTTCCTCAGCAGTTGAGATAAAGGCTGTTAAGGTCACTGAAACTTGAAGTTAATTTCACTTTTTTTTTTTTTTTTGAGAAACTTAATTAACTTTAAAGAAGCAACTAAGAATGATACGTCTTTTGTGATTACTGAGACATAATTATAATACAAATCTTTGAGGTCAGTGGTCCTGCATGGAAAGTTAGTGCACAGTGACACATTGTTAATTTAACAATTAACACTCTTATCTATATCATCAGTGATCACCCAGGGCTCTTGACATAAGCTGCCTAGGTTATGGAAGCCTTTTGAATCCACAGTCTCCATCAGTATTTAAAAAAGCTATAAGCAAAGTTGAAGTTCTTTCCTCCCTTCAGAGAAAATTACCTCCTTCTTTGATGCCCACTTCTTTCCACTGGGTCTCACCCACAGAGGTCCTTTGTGTAGGACATTTTTTTTGAAATATCTTGGCTTGCCATGCCTGAAATGCTCTCGTGGGCTTTTCAGGCAGACGGTGATTCCTTAGGGGCTGATTTGAGGTCAGTGGGCTTTTTAAAGCAATTGTCATTCTATGAGTCTGCTCTGTGGACTGTTTCCCATGTTGGAGCACTCATTTTTAATTCTATTATTATTACCAGATACTTAGTCCCATCTAAATGATAACTTTCACACTGAAGATGGTATTTTTACCACCCAGCTTAAGGGGATTTGGGGTTCTATGGCAAGTTTTCAAACTGTACCCTTAAAAGTAAGTCTGCAGGAAAGTATGCAGAACTATACATCTTTACAATTACAAACATTATACACTTAGAGTACAGCTTTGGAAACAGTGATTCTTCCCACCCTGCCGACCCTCCCACTTCTAGGATGCTGGCTGTGGATTTGTCAAAAATTGCATTGATTGTGTTGAGAAATGTTCCTTCTAGACCCAGTTTGCTTAGAGTTTTCATCATGAAAGGGTGTTGTATTTTATCAAAGGCTTGCTCTGCATCTGTTGAGATAATCATACAGTTTTTGTTATTCAATTTGTTAATGTGATGTATCACATTGATTGATTTGCAAATATTGGACCATCTCTACAGATAAGAGGTAAGTGCCACTTGGTCCCGGTGAATGATCTTTCTGTGGGGTTGTTGAGTTCGGTTTGCTAGAATTTTGTTGATCATTTTTTATGTCTGTGTTCATCAAGGAATTTGCTCTGTAGTTGTCTTTCTCAGTTGCTTCTCTTTCAGGTTCAGGAATTAAGGTGATACTGACTTCAGAGAAAGAATTTGGGAGAATTCCCTCCCTTTCATTTGTTTTGAATAGCTTGAGAAGACTTGGAAATAGTTCTTTAAATGTCTGGTAGAATTCAGCAGTGAAGCCACCCAGTACTGGGCTTTTTTTGTTTGGAAACTCTTTATTACTGATTTGAGTTTTGTTTTGGTTATTGATCTGTTTAGGTTTATCTGTATCCTCATGGCTCATTTTAGGTAGGTTGTATGTGTCCAGGAATCTGTCCATTTCTTCTAGGTTTCCCAGTTTGTTGGCATACAGCTCATTTGTTACATTTCTTTTTTCATCTCTAATTTTATTAATTTGGGTCATCCCCTTTTTTTGTTAGTTGGGCCAATAGTGTGTCAATTTTATTTATTTTTTCAAAAACTCAGCTCTTAGTTTTGCTGATCTTTTGTATTATTTTATTTATTTCAATTTTATTAATTTCTCAATTTTAATTATTTCTTTTCTCCTACTAGTTTTGGGTTTGGTTTGCTGTTGGTTTTCTAGATCCTTGAGATGCATTGATAGCTCATTTATTTGGTGCATTTCTAATTTCTTGATGTATACACCAATTGCTATAAACTTTCCTCCTAACCTTACTTTTGCTGTATCTCATAAGTTTGATATGTTGTATTGTCATTATTTGTTTCCAGAAATCTTTTGATTTCTTCAGTGACCCACTGTTCATTCAGGAGCATGTTGTTCAGTCTCCGTGTGTTTGCATATGTTCTAGAAATTCCTGAGTTGCTCATTTCCAGCTTCATTGCATTGTGGTTTGAGAAGATGCATGGTATGATTTTGATTTTTTTGAATCTGGTGATACTTGTCTTATGGCCTAGCATGTGGTCAGTTCTAGAGAAAAGTCTCATGCACTGTTGAGAAGAATGTGTATTCTGTGGCTATTGGATGGAAAGTTCTGTAGATATCTGTTAGTTTTTTGCTCTATAGTGCCTATCAGCTCTGCTGTTTCCTTGTTGAATTTGTCTGTTTGATATGTCCATTGCTGAAAGTGGGGTTTCTTCTTCTTCTTTTTTTTTTTTTTTCCTGTGGTGGCTTTTATTTTGTACAATGTCTGTGTGGTTTAGTGGAGTGTCTGCTTTCAGCAAATACCTAGAGGCTTGTGGTGGGTGTGGCTAGGAAGCTCTGCTCAGTGCTCAAGGGAATGTTAAGTTGACACCCAGGTTGGGCATGGCAAATCTCTTCTTTTTTATTTATTTATCTATCTATTTATTTATTTATTTTAATCAGAGAGGAGGTTTGTTGTGCTCTCTTGGCATAAAGTCAGCTTACTTCCTCTGCTCAAAGGACACCAGTACCTGGATGCTAGCCCCAGTGGATATAATGTTAGTCCGCACTTTCACAAGAACCACGCAAAGGATCTGTACATTCCTAGGTATAAGCAGATTCCCCAGCAATGTTCCTCACCAGGGTAACTTGGAGTCCTGAGTATGCAGAGCCTGCTACAGTGACTGCCTTAATTCCCAGCCACATCCTGAGCCCTCCCAGGAAGCCTCAATGTTTTCACACTCCAGGCACACAAGCCTCCCAGTCACAAGCACCCAGACCCTTTTCAGTTCCCCTCACCAGACTCAGGAGTCTCTGCTCAGCTGATTTTTTTTCTTTTTTTCAAGATTTACTTGAAAGAGTTACGGAGAGAGGTAGAGACAGAGAGAGACATCTTCCATCTGCTGGTTCACTCCCCAGATGGCCACAACATCCAGAGCTGTGCCAATCTGAAGGATATTTTTGTTTCCTCCAGGTCTCCCATGCAGGTACAGGGGCCCAAGGGCCTGAGCCATCTTTCACTGCTTTCCCAGGCCATAGCAGAGAGCTGGATGGGAAGTGGAGCAGCCAGGTCTCAAACTGGCACCCACATGGGATACTGGTGCTTCAGGCCAGGGCTTTATCCCACTGTACCACAGGGTCAGCCCCTGATCAGCTGATTTTTGGGCACAGACCTGAGCTGTTACATATGCGCCAAATGGCAGCTGCTCTCTTTTGGCTTGTTACAGGATACTGTTGCAGGGTGATCGGGGAAAGGGAAACGAGACACCCCCCCCCTTTTTTTTCTCCTCTAGTTTTGTAGGCACGCTTTCACCCACAGGGCTCCAAGCTGGATTCCCTCCAGGATTTTCCTGTAGCTTTATCTCCAGTGGCTTTGGCTACTGCATTCTGGTCTTACCTCACTCTCCAAAGCTGGTGTGAAGGCTCTTGGCTGCTGGGGTTCTGAGTTGTGTGTGTCCACGCCCTTGATGAAGGTCCGCTGTGTCCCTCTCATTTTAGTGCAGTTTCCTCTGCCATTTTCTCCATAACTCTTCCCTGAGACTACACTCTCTCCACTTTTTTTAAACTATCTTCTCCTAGACTAGAGTAGTAAGCTCCATCCCTACTTTACCATCTTAATCCAATCCTCTATGTGTTATATTAAAGTAACATATACTATATTCTGTTGGATTTTGCTTTTTAAACTTAATGATATGAATATATCCTGTAAATTAGTCCTTATCAGTTTATAGATCTTTACCTCGTCATTGTTTATAGCAATGCATGGTGTGTATGCACCATTGGTTATTCACCTACACACTGTCCTTACTTTTATTTCATTTTATTTATTTGAGAGAGAGAGAGAGAGAGAGAGAGAGAGATCTTCCATTTGCTGGTTCACTTCCCAAACTTCTCCAACAGCTGGTCTTGGGTGAGTTCAAATCCAGGAGCCTGTGACTCCATTCAGATCTCCCAAGAGGGTGGTAGATACCAGTATTTGGGTAATCCTCTAATGCCTTCTCAGGCATATTAGCAGAGACCTGGATCAGAAGTAGAGTAGTTGGGACTTGAACTGGCAACCATATGGGATGCCAGTGTCACAGGGTCAGTTTAACTGGCTATGCCACAAGGCTGGCCACATCCATTGTCCTTATATGTGGGCATTTAGATATTTTACAACTGCAGTTGCAGTTTCTACAATGAATAATGTTGGGCATATGTGTTTCTACTCATATTCTACGAGGTATATAAACAGGATAATTTCATGTGTCAAAGGCAATGGCCTATTTAGTTGTATTAGATATTGCCAAATGCTCCTGTACAAAGTTGTACCAGTTTATGTTCTTCCCAGAAATGTGTGAGAGTGCCTATTCCCCTAAACCTCAAGCATAGAGTTGTTTATCATACTCATACAATTTTCACTAATTTTATAGGTAAGAAGCATAAGTTTTGCTTTAAAATGTTTGAATATCTATATATGTGTTTAAGGTGATACATTGCACATTTTGTGTGTGAATTATTTTCATATCTTTCCTCCATCTTTGTGTTAACTTTTTTGGTCTTATTACTTCAATTTTAGACTTTATTTATTTTTTGAAATTATGTATATACTATATATATGTGTGTGTATACATAGATATAGTATAGATATATGAGAGAGAGAGAGGGAGAGAGAGAATGAACGAATATATCTTGTATCCCCTGGTTCACTCCCTAATTGCCGACAACAGCTGGACCTGGGCAGACCAAAGCCAGGATCCCAAAACTCCATCTGGATCCCACATGGGTGGCAGAGTTCTAACTACCTGAGTCATCACTTGCTGCATTCTAAGGTTACACATTAGCAGGAAGCTGGGATTAGAAGTGGAGCCTAGACTCAAACCCAGGTACTCTGACTGGGATGTGGGCATCCCAAGCAGTGTCTTAAACTCTGCTAAATACCTGTTCCTGAACCTCAATTTTTTAAAGAATTCTTTATACAATAAGGACATTAACCATTTTTGGTATGGTTACAAAGATTTTTTTCATAACTGATCAGTTTTATTTTGATCTTGGTTTCATTTTTCTTAGAAATGTAAACAATGATGTCATCAGATTTATCTATCTTTGTTTTATTGTTTCTGGGTTTTAAGTAGTAGTTAGATAGCCTTTCTCTACACTGGATCAAAGAAGAGTTCAACTGTGATCTTGTCTATCATGTGCATGGTTAAAGTTATTTCAGTAAATCCTTGATCCAGTTGGAATCTGTTCTAGTTTACCACATAAAGTATAGATGCAATTGTGACTGTTTAGTTGTTTAAAGACAAATTATTAAATAATCTATCTGTGTTCCAGTGATCTGAGATACTACTTTCTTTTATAGTATACTAAATTTTTCTAAATAATTGGAATTATTTATGAGATTTCTATACTATTCCATGGGTCTGTTGTTATGGATCTGTAACACATTGTTCAGATTGTATAAGCTTTAAAATATTTTAATTTTCTGGTATGGCAAGTCTACTCATGTAGTTTTCTTTTTTATGTTTTGTTTTTGTTCTTGCATGCTTGCTTTTTTCATATGCATATTATTATCAATGTGGGTTTGACATAATGTTTTGATTAGTTCAGCAAATGTATGACAGCATTATCACAAACAAAATGTCCACTCAGTGCACAAGTATCATCTTCCCCATGGAGAAGGACACAGAGTCCCAAAAGGCAAGTAATTAGGAACTGATCATTTATTAGAGTGTGAAAAGTTAAGAGGATAGTTGGATATTTTTCCTAGTTTTTGTTTTGCCTGCTACATAACTCCTCCATAGGATTTAAAAAGCCAGTTACTGTTAATAGAAAAATTGCTCATTCTACAAACAAAAAGGTCAATGAAACATTTTTGCCAAAGAGGATAAAGCAAAGTATCATGGGATCTGATTGCTGTTAACAAGTCTGTTATTTATTTCATCATCATTTTTGTCATTTCCTTCCTTCTGTCTCTTGGTAACCCAGCAAGAACTGACTTATGTGAGCAAGACAGCAAACATTATTACGAAATAAGCTCAAAGTCAAACCCTTAATTCTAGTTGTCATTATCTGCCTCCTTATTGCTTAACTGTCAGGGTTTGGTTAACATTTAAACCAATGGTTTTGATAAGATTATGGCCTCATTTTTTTGTTGTTGTTTTTAGACACTGTGACTTATATTGGATGCTCTTCATTTGAAGAAAAAATATTTTTGCTTCTATGTTATGTTATATGTGTGTAAAATAATTTGTCTTTGCTCTAGCTTTCTTTTGAATTGCATCAAACCAGATCTGGGATTCCTAAAAGAAGTCAAGTCAACAATGATGAAGAATATGATTTGCAGTAATTGTATAAATTTTCTCCACTTTCATCCTTTTGACTTCTTTTACCCTAACATTTTAGATATTTCAAACCTATGGATAGCGGCTGACCAATGTTTTGAAGGAAAATAGGGGAGTTATTTGAAACAAGTTAAGAATCCATGACATATTTAATCATAAAAATAGCACAAACACTTACTTATTTAGGTTACAAGCAAGGAAATTGATTGAGGGAGTTTTACTAATCTCCAACTCATTTGATGATGATGATGGTCACAGTGTCAAAATTTAAATCGATATTTTCCAACATGATCTCAACTTCAGAAGGAGGAGGCCATTAATAAACTTCTTTTGTTTTTAAGCTTTTATTTATTAATTTGAAAGGTACAGACAGTGAGAGGGAGAGACAGAAAGGTCTTCTGTCCACTGGTTCACTCCCCAAATAGCCGCAATGGCCAGAGCTGTGCCGATCTGAAGCCAGGAGCCAGGAGCCTCCTCCAGGTCTCCCATGTGGGTGCAGGGGCCCAAGGACCTGGGCCATCCTCCACTGCTTTCCCAGGCCATAGCAGAGAGCTGGATGGGAAGAGGAGCAGCCATAGGTTTGAAATATCTAAAATGTTAGGGTAAAAGAAGTCAAAAGGATGAAAGTGGAGAAAATTTATACAATTACTGCAAATCATATTCTTCATCATTGTTGACTTGACTTCTTTTAGGAATCCCAGATCTGGTTTGATGCAATTCAAAAGAAAGCTAGAGCAAAGACAAATTATTTTACACACATATAACATAACTAGAACCAGTGCTCATGTGGGATGCCGGCACTGCAGGTGGAGGATTAACCTACTGCGCCACAGTGCCTGCCCCTGATAAACTTCTATACTTGAAACAGATAGAACATTTGAAAGAACACTCCAAAATTGCAGTCTTCTTTCATTTTTCCAAAAACATATCTATCAAATATTCCACTAGATTTTTTTTTCTTGTACATCTTAAATTATGAATGAATAACATGAAGCAGTGGTGTTTAATGGCAAATTCAGCCCTATTTCTTATATTTTAAAATATTCTTTTTTTATCTTTATAGTTTACTCTTGTTCTTTTATTTAAGAATGCAATTTTTGCATCAAAATTTAAGATATCATTCATATACTATAAAATTTACCCTTTTTAAATACATGCTACACTACCATCTCCTCTATGTAATTTGATAACATTCTATCAACCTAGTAAGAAACCCAGATCCATTAGCAGTCCTTCCCCAATACTATTTCCTTCTACCTAATGGAAACCACTAATCTCCCTGCTGTCACTATATATTTATATACCTGGGAGCAGGTGGTTTTGTGACTGACTCCTTTTGGTTGACATAATGTCCATCCATTTTGGTGTGTGAATCTGTACTTCATTCCCTTTTATTTCCAAATAATATTGTATTGTATAAAAATACTATATTTTATTTACTCATCATTCAGTTAATGGACCTTTGATCTTTTCCCATAATTTGGTTATTATTAACCCTGTTATGAAGATTTTGGTACAAGTTTGTTGCTTGTTTTTGTTTAGGTGGATATATGTATTTCTCTTGGGAATTGAAATGTCTTCAGAAACCTCATGTAGAATACATACTATCAGGAAATAATGCGTGAATTGCAAAAATGCACCAAATTAGATTCATTTTTTAGTTTGATTTTCTGCAAACTTTCTGACTTACCTTTATATACCTAGGAATAAAATAGCTGGATATGGCTCAGCAACGTTATGTTTACATTTTTATATAACGTCCACATTGTTTTCCAAATCAATTGTATAATTTTCCATTTCTACCAGCAGTGTACAATTTCTCCACATGCTCACCAACACATTGTTGTGTGTGTGTGTGTGTATGTGTGTGAATTGTAGGCATCTTTTTGGATGTGAAGAGGTTTATCACTATACCTAAGATGAAAGCATCTTGACCACTTCTGTATTTTATTTTGGAAAATGTTTAATGAGATTCTTGGCCCATTTGTTAATTGTATTATTTGCCTCATTACTGAGTTGTAAAAATTCCTTATGTATTTTTTAACTCCTGTACAGATATATGATTTACCAATATGTTCTCCTATCGTATGTATTGTATTTACTTTCTTTAGCAGAATTTCTTAAAATTATGATTAACATGTAATTAATGCATTTTTTTTCTAATGTTGCTGTGCTTTGGGGTTTTACCAAAGTAACTGTTGCTTACCCCATAGTCACAAATAATCATTCTGTTTTATTTCCAAGACTTTTTTTTTAAAGATTTATTTTATTTATTTGAAAGGCAGAGTTAGAGAGAGGGAGAGATGAAGAGAAAAATCTTCCAACTGCTAGTTCACTCCTCAAATGGCTACCATGTCTTGGGCTGGGCCAGACTGAAGCCAGAAGTCAGGAGCTCCTATATGGGAACAGGGGGCCAAAGACTTGGGCCATCTTCCACTGCTTTCCCAGGTGCATTAGCAGGGAGATGGATTGGAAGTGGAGCAGCTGGGATTCAAACCGGTGCCCATATGCACTGATATTGCACACGGTGTCTTTACATACTACACCATATCACCAGGCCCCTATTTCTAATATTTTTATACTTCAGCTTTTACATTAATGTCTATCATCAATTTTATGTTAATATTTATGTTCCATGTGTGGTAAGAATCCAGCTTCATTTTGTTAGCATGTCGTGATCAAGTTATCAGCACCATTTGTTGAGAATAGTGTTGATTTCCTATTTTTAACAATTGACCATACATGAAAGGTTTTCTTCCTGTTTCTTTATTTTATGCCATTTATGTCCAGGTTTATATTAGTACCATCAATTTATGTTAGTCTTCATTAATATAGCATTGAAGTCAGTTTTAAAATTAGGAAATGTGTTCTCCGACTCTTATCTTGTTTAGACAAGGTCATAGTCAAAGTGGAGGTTCTCTCCTCCCTTCAGAGAAAGGTACCTCCTTCTTTGAAGACCTGTTCTTTCCACTGAGATCTCACTCACAGAGATCTTTTGCCAGAGTGTCTTGGCTTTCCATGCCTGAAATACTCTCATGGGCTTTTCAGCCAGATCTGAATGCCTTTAGGGCTGATTCTGAGGCCAGAGTGCTATTTAGGGCATCTGCCATTCTATGAGTCTGCTGAGTATCTCACTTCCTATGTTGGATCACTCTCCCCTTTATTTATTCTATCGGTTAGTGTTAGCAGGTACTAGACTTGTTTATGTGCTCCCTTTGACTCTTAGTCCTTTCATTATGATCAATTGCGAACTGAAATTGATCACTTGGACTAGTGAGATGGCATTGGTACATGCCACCTTGATGATAAGAGTCGGAGAACTCAAGGGGCTTCCATAGCCTTGGAAACTCATGACTGGAGCATAGGGAGATTACTGATGCCATAGACAGGAGTGTCAATTGGTAAAGTCAACAACAGGAGTCACTGTGCACTTACTCCTCATGTAGGATCTCTGTCCTTAATGTGCTGTGTATTGAGATTTAATGCTATAACGAGTACTCAAATAATATATTTCACTTTGTGTTTCTATGGGGGTGCAAACTGTTGAAATCTTTACTTAATGCATACTAAACTGATCCTCTGTTAAAAAAAAAAAAAAAAAAAAGAAAAGAAAAGAAAAGAAACTATCAACTCCCAACTTGACTCTCACTGGGATTAAACATGACAATAGGTCTGATCTGATTTCATCATCATTAAAAAAAATCATCTATTATTTTTCACTTTATGTTTCTGTGTGGGAGCAAACTGTTGAAATCCTTACTTAATGTATACTAAGCTGATCTTCTGTATATTAAGATAATCGAAAATGAATCTTGATGTGAATGGAAGGGGAGAGGGAGTGGGAAAGGGGAGGGTTGTGGGTGGGAGGGACAGTATGGGGGGGAAGCCATAGTAATCCATTATTCGTACTTTGGAAACGTATATTCATTAAATAAAAGTTAAAAAAAAAATTAGGAAATATGAGTCTCTCAACATTGTTTTTTTCAAGATTTTATTTTTTATTTTAATTTTAATTTTTTCTATTCTGGATCATTGTCATTTTCATGTAAGTTTTAGGATCAGATTTTCAATTTCTGTTTTTAAAAAGCAGCTGAGAATTTGACAAGAATAGCAATGAATTTGTAGATCAATTTGAGATCTATTTCCATTCAAACCACATTAAATATCTGAATTCATGGACACATGATATCTTTTCATTTATTTAGATTTTATTTTCTTACAGTTTATTATTGATTTTGATGCTTTTATAAGTGGCGTTGTTGTTTTAATTTCTGCATTACTTGTTGCCAGTGAAATGAATTCTGACACCTGCTACACAGGACTAGGCAGAACTTCACAGCTAAAGTGCACAGTCCTTTACAAAATTACCCTCACTTCAGATGGCAGTCCCAAGTTTGGAGGTCCTAAGCTGTTCTCACTTCTGACCTACTGCCTATAAATTCCAGGGTGTCTATTTAACCCTCAGGTTTGATGACTTAATAGAATGACTCATGGAACTCAGGTACTAGTTATACTCATAATTTTAACTTTATGATGCATAGAATCTAAATCAGAATCAGCCAAACAGAGAGAGAGAAGGAGAGAGAGAGAGAGAGAGAGAGAGAGAGAGAGGATGGAAGGTCCCAAATATAAAACTTTTTTGTACTTTCTCATGGAATCAGGACATATCACCCTTCCCACCCTTCCAGCACCTTCATGTGTGGCAGCAAGTAGAGTCCTGCCCACTAATGAGACAAAACTGTGTTTCAAGTATAGAGGGTTTTAGTTGTTATTGTCTATTGGTGTTTTGGGACTTCATTAAGCAAGCATTTCTACCAGCCCCTCCTCTCTCTGAAGTTTGGAGTTAAAGAGTTAATTTTTAAAATAAATTATTTGGTAGAGAGAGACAGGGGTAGGGGGAGAGGAGAGAGAGATCCATCTACCATCTGCTGGTTCATTCTCCAAATGCTCACAGCAGCCGGGACTGGGCCACGCAGAAGTGGGAGCCTGAAATTCAATTCGATTCTGTTTTCCCAATAAGGTGACATTGACCCAACTACTTGAGCCATCACCTCCCAGGGTGTGCATTAACAGGAATCTGGAACTGGAAGTGGAGCCAGTACTCCAACCCAGGCATTCCAATATGGGATGTGGGTATCCCAAGTGCCAACTTCTATGCCAAATGCCTTATCCACAATGCCTCAACTTTTCAATCATGTGATATTGGCATGGCCAGCTCCAATACTGAATCATGATATTAGCGTTCACTGTCTACAGGGCCACTAACATAAACTGTCAGGGATCATTGTGACATTGGAAACTCTAACAATTTAGGTTACCAAATTCTTTATGACACATAACTAATGCATACCAATACAACTGATTTTTTGGGATACTCATTCTATATTCTCCAATCATGCTGGCTGTATTTATTGTTCATAATGATTTGTATAAGTGCATGTGTGTGTATTTTTTAGTAATTTCTTTATAAAGGTTCATGTCATCTATGAAGAAAAAACTATTTTATTCCTTTTAAGTCTGGAACGTTTTCCTCTCTCATCTTCTCTCAGTCACCTTTTGCACTGGTTTTAACGTCTAACACAATGTTGAATAAAATTGATGAGACTAGATATCTTTGATTTGTTCCTGAAAACAGAGTAAAAGCATTGATCCTTTCATCATTACATATGATATCAATAGTAGAGCTTTTTGTAGAAATACTTTATCAATTTGAGGAAGCACCTATATACTATTGCTTTGTTGAGTATTTTTATCATGAGAGGGTATTGTATTTAAACAAATGTCTTTTCTGCATCTGTTGATATAACCATGTGTGTTTTTCATCCTTGATTCCAAAAATAATAGACACAGAAGGAGAGACAGAGAAAGATCTTGTGTCCACAGGTTCCCTCCCAAATGGCCATCACAGCTATGGCTGGGCCAGGCCAAAGCCAGGGAATGAGGAATTCTGTTCTGATCTTCCACATGGGTGGCTAGGGCCCATGTACTGGGGGCATCATCCACTTCTTTCCTAGGTGCCATTAAGAGGAAACTGGATGGGAAGCAGAGCAACTTGGACTCCAACCAGCACTCTGATATGGGATTCTGGTTGCAAGTGGTAGCTTAATATACTGTACCACTAGAACAGCCCCTGGGGTATGATTCTTTGTAAATGTTATTGGATTCTGTTTGCTAATACTTTGTTGAGAATTTTTGAGTTTGTTTTTAGAAATAGTTCTGAGGTTTCCTTTCCTTGTAGTCTCCTTTTCTTGGTTTGGTATGAAGATACTACTCACCACAGAGAATAAGTTCAGAAATGTTCCTTTCTTGTATCTCCTCCTTTGCTTCTTCCTTTCTTCTCCTCCCTACCTCTTCTCCCCCACTGACCCCCCCCCCCCAGCTCTTTTTTGGAGGAACTTGTGAATGGCTGATATTAATCTTTCTTCTTCTTTAAAGGTTTATTTATTTGTTTATTTGAAAGGCTGAGTTAGAGAGAGAAATGGAAGGTGAGGAAGATAAAGAGAATCTTCCATTGGCTGGTTCACTCTCCAGATGGCTGTAATGGTCAGAGCTGGGCCAATCTGAAGCCAGGAGCCAGGAGCTTCTTCTGGGTCTCCTACATGGGTGCAGGGGCCCAAGCACTTGGGCCATCTTGTGCTGCTTTCACAGGTGCATTAACAAGGAGCTGAATCAGTTCTCCTTGAACTAGTGTTCATATGGGATGCCATGATGGCACTGCAGATGGCGACTTTACTTGTTATGCAACAGCATCAGCCCCTAATTCTTTTAAAAAATATATTTATTTAGGGGCTGCAGTTGTGATGCAATGTGTTAATATGCTGCCTAATCTTCTATTCGTTATTTTGTAATTTGAATTATTTCCTTTTTTTAAAGTCATCAGTCAGTTTTGTTGATTATCTCAAAGAAGCAACTTTTGGGTTCATTGATATTTCTCTATGCCATGATGCTGGCATTCCATTTGGGCATTAGTTCAAATTCTAGCTGCTCTGATTTCTATTAAGCTCCTGGGTAATGCAGCTGGGGAAAGCAATGAAAGATGGCCCAATGGCCTGGCCCCTGCCATTACAAATGGGGGACTCAGAAGGAGTCTACATGGACCAGTCTTGGCCACTTTTGGAATAAACTAGTGGGTAGAAGATACATCTCTCTCTGTCTCTGTCACTCTTCCTTTCAAATAAATAAAATAAATGTTTTGGAAATAAAATTGTATTTTTCATTTATTTGTGGCCAGGGAGAAGAGGGAGGGAGAGAGAGAAGGAGAGGGAGAGAGAGAAGGAGAGGGAGAAGGAGAGGGAGAGAGGGAGAGAGGGAAAGAGGGAGAGAGGGTGAGAGGGAGAGCGGGAGAGAGAGAGAGAAGACAGCATACAATCTTCTGCTGTTTCATGCCCCAGATGTCCAAAACAGCAAGGTATGTGCCAGGCCAAAGTTATGAGCCAGATAGAAGCTTAGAGGTGCTCATGTCAGGCAATCTGACCTAAGCTTTTCATGAGAGAATTTTAAAAATTGTATTAGATCAATTACTTTACCTGTTACATGTGTATTCAGATTTCTCTTTGTTTTTGAGTTCATTTCAGCTGTTCAGTTATATTATACTTTAGAAATTTCTCCATTTCATTGACATTATCTAATTTACTGGTATACAGTTGTTAATACTATGCCTTTATAATTCCTTAATTTTTTTGAGGTTAGTGATGATTTTCTTCTATTTGTTATTTTATAATTTGAATTATTTCCCTTTTTTTTAGTCATCAGTTTTGTTGATTATCTCAAAGAATCAACTTTTGGGTTCATTGATATTTCTCTATTTTCTATCATTAATTTCTGCTCTAATCAGGACTTTTATTCCTTCACCTTTCCCTGTCTTAGAAAGCTAGGTTATACTTTTTTCAGGTTTTTAAGTTAAATCTAAAATGTGTTTTAGCTATGGGCATTTGCAGCTATAAATGTCCTTTGAAGCACTGCATTTCCAGTGTCTCTTAAGTTTTTTAATTAATTAATTTAGTGTTTAAGATGAACAAATTTAATATTTGTCATACAGATTTAGACGCATTAGTGATGATTCCAACACTATCCTCCTGCCCATGCTGTAGCTGTCACACTCCCTTCCCATTCCTTTATTAGTCTTTCTTTTAATTTTTACAATGATATATATCCAGTTTGTTTTATACTCATAAGGCTAATCATCACTAAGTAAAGAACTCAACAAATAGTAAGCAGAAATAACACTGTTCCTAAGCAGTACAATACAACAGTTACAATTGTAAATAATCAATAAATACCCATATGTCAATTTTGCTCATATAGATTACATTTTTGTATTCTATTAATTACCACAGAAAGTATATGGTATTTGTCTTTTTTAAATTGGCTTTTTTCACTAAATATAATGGTTTCTAGTTGCATCCGTTTTGAGGCAAAAGACAAGATTTCATTTTTTTATGGCTGAGTAGTAGTCTATATTATTTATATACCACAGTTTCTTAATCCAGTCATCAGTTGCTGGACATTTGGTTGATTCTATGTCTTAGCTATTATGAATTGAGCTGCAATAAACATGGGGGTGCAGATAATGCTTTCATATGCTGATTTCATTTTGCTTGGGTTAATTCCCACAAGTGGAATTGATGGGTTATATGGTATATCTATTCTCAGGTTTCTGAGGTATCTCTACACTGTCTTGTAAAATGGCTGTACTAGTTTACATTCCCATCAACAGTGTATTAACAGGGTACAATTTCCTCTGCATCCTCACCAGCATTTATTGATTACTGATTTCTATATGAGAGTCATTCTAAGATGAAGTGAAATCTCATTGTGGTTTGGATTTGCATTTCCATGATGGTTAGGGATTTCCAAGAGCATTTCTTCATTTGCCTATTGGCCATTTGAATTTCCTCTTTTGAAAAATGCCTGTTGAAGTGCTTTGCTCATTTCTTAACTGGGTTGTTGTTTTTGAGTTTCTTGAGATCTTCATAGTTTACAGATATTGATCCTCTATCAGTTGCATAATTTGCAAATATTTTCTCCCATTCTGTCACTTGCCTGTTCACTTTGCCATGTTTCCATTGCAGTGAAGAAGTGTCTCAGCTTGATGTGATCCCATTTTTCTGTTTTTGATTTGATTGCCTGTGCTTCTGGAGTTTTTTCCACAAAGTCTTTGCCTATGCCAATATCTTGCAGAGTTTTCCCAATGTTATCCTCTAGTAATTTGATGGTATCAGATTGTATATTTATTGATCCATTCTGAGTTGATTTTTGTAAAAGGTGTAAGTTAGGGGTCTTGTTTCATAGTTCTGCGTGTGGAGATCAAATTTTCCAGCACCATTTTTTGAAGAGAATTTCACTTTTCCAAGGATTAATTTTGGTTCCTTTGTCAAAGATTAATTGCTAGCCGGCGCCGTGCCTCAATAGGCTAATCCTCCACCTTGTGGTGCCGGCACACCGGATTCTAGTCCCGGTCGGGGCGCCAGATTCTTTCCCGGTTGCCCCTCTTCCAGGCCAGCTCTCTGCTGTGGCCCGGGAAGGCAGTGGAGGATGGCCCAAGTGCTTGGGCCCTGTACCCCATGGGAGACCAGGAGAAGCACCTGGCTCCTGGCTTCGGATCAGCACGGTGCGCCGGCCGCAGCATCCATTGGAGGGTGAACCAACGGCAAAAGGAAGACCTTTCTCTCTGTCTCTCTCTCTCACTGTCCACTCTGCCTGTCAAAAAAAAAAAAAAAAAAAAAAAAGATTAGTTGCTTATAGATGTGTGGATTGATTTCTGAAATTTATATGCTGCTCCATTGGTCTACGTATCTATTTTTGTGCCAGGACCAGGCTGCTTTGATTATAAGTGCCCTGTAGTATTACTTGAAATCTGGTATTGTGATGCTTCCAGCTTTGTTTTTGTTGCTTGTAATTGCTTTAGTTATTTGTGGCTTCTTATGTTTCCATATGAACTTTAGCATCATTTTTTTTTTCTGGATCTGAGAAGAAAGTCATTGATATTTTTATTGGGATCACATTGAATCTGTAAATTGCTTTCAGTACTATGGATATTTTGATAATATTAATTCTTCTAATCCACGATCATGGGAGATTTTTATGTGTTTTTGTCTTTTATTTCTTTATTTAATGTTTTGTAATTTTCATTGTAGGTATCTTTCACCTCCTTGGTTAAATTTATTTCAACGATTTTTATGTTAAAGACTATTTTGCCTGATATTGGAATGGCTCCACCTGTTTTTATGCTTTCTGATAGCATGGGATATTTTTTTCCATCTTTCACTTTCAGTCTGCATGTATCTTTGTTGGTGAGGTGTGTTTCTTATAAGCAGCAAATAGATGGATCTTGGCTTTTAATCCATTAAGCTGGTGTGTATCTTTTAATAGGAGAATTTAGGCCACTTATATTCAAGGTCACAATTGGTAATTATGGACTTGGTCCTGCCATTCTTCCTTATATATTCCTATTGTTTGCTTTGGATTTCCTTTGTACTTTTACTGGGAGATTTTCTGCCCCCACATTCTTTCATAATAATGGCTATCTTTCTGTGTTTCTGTGTTTAGCACATCCTTAAGCATAATTTATCAGGCTGGCCAATATTGATAAATTCTGTCAATTTCTGTTTATATGGAAATTTTTCATTTCACCTTCATTAATAAATGAGGGTTCTAGTCCCAGTTGGGGCACTGGATTCTGTCCCGGTTGCCCCTCTTTCAGGCCAGCTCTCTGCTGTGGCCAGGGAGTGCAGTGGAGGATGGCCCAAGTACTTGGGCCCTGCACCCCATGGGAGACCAGGATAAGTACCTGGCTCCTGCCATCGGATCAGCGTGGTGCACCGGCTGCAGCGCGCTGGCCACGCCGGCCAATGGAGGGTGAACTAACGGCAAAAAGGAAGACCTTTCTCTCTGTCTTTTTCTCTCACTGTCCACTCTGCCTGTCAAAAAAAAAAAAAAAAATGAGAGCTTTGTAGGATACTGTATTCTGTGTTGAAAGTCAATTTTTTTCTTTTTTTCTTTAAGAATTTTTCTTTTTTAAAAAACTTTTATTTAATAAATATAAATTTTCAAAGTACAACTTTTGGATTATAGCACCTTTTTTTCCCCCATAACCACCCTCCCACTCACAACCATCCCATCTCCCACACTCTCTCCCATCCCATTCTTCATCAAGATTCATTTTCAATTATCTTTATATACAGAAAATCAATTTAGTATATACTAAGTAAAGATTTCAACAGTTTTCACCCACACAGAAACACAAAGTATAAAGTACTGTTTGAATACTACTTATACTGTTAATTCACATAGCACAATACATTTAGGATAGAGATCCTACATGGGGAGTAAGTGCACAGTGACTTCTGTTGTTGATTTTAACAATTGATACTCTTATTTATGACATCAGTAATCACCTGAGGCTCTTGGCATGAGCTTCCAAGGCTATGGAAGCCTCTTGAGTTCACCGACTCCGATCTAATTTAGACAAGTCCCCATAGTTTAAGTGGAAGTTCTCTCCTCCCTTCAGAGAAAGGTACCTCATTCTTTGATGGACTGTTCTTTTTTTCTTTTGAGACTTGGACTATGTCTCTCCTTTCTCTCTCAGCCTGTAGGGTTTTTGATGAGAAATCAGCTGAGGGTATAATTGGAGATCCTCTGAAGGTAATCTGTCATTTCCCTCATTCACATTTTAGAATCTTTCCTTTATGTTTTACTGTTGAAAATTTGATTACAATGTTTTGTGGTGAAGATCTTTTCTTCTATTAGGAATTCTGTGTGCTTCTTGTATTTTGGGAAGTTTTCTATAATTATTTCATTAAATAGCCTTCTAATCCATTCTCTCTTTCTATACCTTCAGGAACTCCTAGGACTTGTATGTTGGATCATTTGATAGTATCTCATAAATCTCTAACACTGGTTTGAATTTTCCTAGGTTTTTTTTTTTTTTTTTGGTCTGACCAAGATTTTCAAAAGATTCGTCTTCTAGCTCAGATATTGTTTCTTCTGTTTCACCAAGTCTGCTGTTAAATCTTTCTATTGTATTATTTATGACATATTGAATTCTTCATTTCTAATATTTTGGTTTGATACTTCCAAATCTCAATCTCATTGAAAATTTGTCATCCATGTCATGTATAGATATCTTTAACTCTTGAATTTGCTTCTCATTGCTTCTGAGTGGTCTTATGATCATTCTTTTGAATTCCTTTTCAAGCATCTCATCAATTTTTTCATCTGCATATTCTAATCTTGATGTTTTGTTGTGTTCCATTTAGGGAGTCTTATTTACTTCCTTGTTCTTCCTTATCGTTTTTCTGTATTTATTTTTAGACATTTATTGAAATGCATCTTAGTTTTTCTTCTGATAAATTTTATCTTTGAACTATGCCTCTGTGGGTTAGTAGAGTGTCTGCTTTTTCAAAGAATACCCAGAAGTATATGCTGAGTGTGGTCATGGAACTCTGGTCAGTACTCAAGGGTGGTTTGAGAATCCAGGGTGACACCCAAGTTGGGCATGGTATATCTCTTTATTGTTAGCAGGGGAGAGGGTATGGTCATGCCTGTAGGTAAAATCACAACCTCACCTCCTCTCTTCCAAGGTGATCTATGTCTGGGGTTAGCCATCAGTGGGTACAATCCCCATCTATGCTGGCTCATGAACCACAAAAAGGATCTGTACAGACCTCCGTGTGAACACAGAACCTTCCCAATGGCCTACCGCAGGCTGCCAGGGTGTTCTGAGCCTCTGTCACCAGACACAGTGACCACACTACATACCACACACTGTCATGCAGTTACAGAATTACCGTAGAGTGTGCAAGGCTCCCACGGTTTCTGTGTGCAGAGGATCTGCTAAGCCTTGCTGTTAACCTTTCTCTATCCACAGAGAGAGCAGGGAAGTTCCCAGAGCCAATTTCCTGTGGGTGCTTCACCTTGGCAGTTTGAATCCCAGCACCTGGGCTATGCTGAGAGGATGAGGGCATCTCAGAGTCCTGCCTGGGTGCCTAGCCCCTGTTAGCCCCCTCATCCAGATTCATAGTCAGTGGCAAATGTGGATTTTTCCCTCTAGTAAAATCCCTGAACCACACCATCCACAATCTCTATTGGTGTCAAAATGGCACTTTGCCCTTCCACTTCTTGGGCACCCTTTGTGGGGTATTGGGGAGAAAGAAATGTAGTTTCCTTTCTCTAGATTATGTGGGTACCCTGCCTCCCAGTAAGGCTCCAGGCTTCACTCAATGTCTGTGTGGTCCATAGTGTTCTTCCCAGGCAATATCAACATTGGCATGGGCTGCTGCAGTCGGAGGCCACCTCAGTCTCAGATGCTGGTGTGTCCTCCAGCTCCCGACTGTGGGAGTCCCATGTGTGATGTCCCCGCTCACTGCTGTGCTTCCTCACCTTCCATGCTGTTCCATGGCATCCCTCTTTTCGTAGAATTTCCACTGCAGACGTCGCTCAAACTCTCCCCTGGGAATGCACTTCCTCTGCTTTCCTTTTGCTTTTTTTCACCTGGTCAGAGTCAGCCCTTCGTTTCCCTGCTTAGCCATCTTGGAATCCCCCATGCCATGAATTTTATACCCAGTGTTTCTTTGCTTCCTTTCTTTTCCCTTCCTTTCTCTTTCTACCTTAAAACTAATTTCAGCTCTGCTCTGTGATGGTATCTACACATATCAAGGTTAATTTCTGTCAATCTTTCTTTAGAGAGATTAATATTTACCTAAAATTGCTGGAGTTCACATGGGAAGAATTTTGAACCATGGTGGGACTGGAACCCCATACTGTTCATAAGCAGGGGTAAGATGAATCCTGTCCTGAGTGCTACATTCTCTAGGGACTCACACCTTATAACCATAGAAAAGATAAATCCATTTATTTATTTTTTTTTAGATTTTTAAATTTATTTACATGAAAGGCAGAGTTACAGAGAGGCGGAGGCAGAGAGAGGTCTTCCATCACTGGTTCACTCCCCTGGCGCTTCTTCTGGGTCTCCCATGTGGGTGCAGGGGCTGAAGCAAATGGCCCATCTTCTACTGCTTTCCCAGGCCATAGCAGACAGCTGGATTGAGGGTGGGGCAGCTGGTACTGAAACCAGCACCCATATGGGATGCTGGCACTGCAGGTGGTAGTTTTACCTGCTAAACCACAGCGCCGCCCCCGAAAAATTGAAGCAAGTTGGATGAAAGCTGACAATCATGCAGCTTTGCCAGAGCAGAATCTGTTACCATGAGTACCTGCTTTGGCAACTAACGGTTCTCCAGTTTTAGTAAAACACATCTTTTTCTTTTGCTTGAAGACAAAAGACAGTCACATCTGAGGTTTGGATGTTTGTGAGCTGTGCTGCTGTTTACTTCCAGTAGAGGAAGATGGAAAGTTCTTTACATCATAGGGAGAATTTAAATGGTGGAAGAACTTAAATAAGAGAAAAGCAAATTAACTAATTTGTCAAATCCTTCCTCTAAGATTGTATCAATACTACAGGTTCATGTTTCTCACAGGTATTAAGGTTCCATGTTCTTGCTTCTCTTGGTATAATTTGTGTTTCCAGAGCCACTCATAAATTAACCTGGGATTTTCAATATTGTACATGCTCAATGTGAAACAATTTATATCACTCTAGGACTAACAGATGTGATGGCTTTCTAACAAACTTTGGATAGTTTCTCTTTACTGCCTCTATTCAAGGACATGGAGCAATCCCATAATGGCACCATTGCCTTGGGAACAGTGTGTGGAACGAGAAGGAAAGATTGTGCCTTCGCAGGTATCATTTTTGTGCAATTAATCTTTGTGCTAACTCCACGTGTCTTAGACAGTTTTTAGCAAATTTATAGTTTGGTCATTAAGTTTAATGTTACTTTAAGGTATGTGGAACATTTGCAATGTAACAAGTACCATACTGTTTAATAAAGGCATAAAGAAAAGTAAACCACTGTTCTGTTCTGACTATGTAAAGAAACCACTGTTAATGACTATGATACTTAATAAAAATAATGGTTCAAACTGCCATCATGAGCACTTTAGAAGAAAAATGAAAAGAATACTGGTTTGAAGAGGGTGAATAATGTTCCCAAATTAAATAAAATAAGTTAAAATAGGAGGGGAATTAAAGAATTGTGATTCTTATGAGAAGACTGATCTCAGAAAATGATATCAAATTGATTTTAAAAGGAAGAAAAAGATGGAACATTTAAATAAATTGGAAGAGTAAAGTCCAGCTGTGTTCTCTCCAGATTCTAAGTGTTCTTCCTATGCACTTATCCTCTTTTATTGAAATTTTAATTCTGAGAATCACCACAGGAAACAATAACATCAGTACATTGTCTTCCATAGACAATGTAAAAAGGAATTACGTTCAATGCAGGATCAAATCACTTTTCAGGCCAAGTTACTCCAAACAGTATTCGGATGCTGTTCTGGTTTACACTGCAGTGCTTAGAGCTGGGATGCTTATTTGTAACCTGGCCTTACCTTTTCCTTAGTAAATAGCATTTGAAAGATATTGAATCTCTGCTTTCCAGTTTTTACATTTATAAAATGAAAATGATATCCCTCATAGGATAATTCTGAATATTAAATGAAATAAATGCTCAGAATCATGCCTTGTACAGAATGATCTCCTATAAATGCTAGCTCTTATTATAGATACTGAAAACTTTGATATATTTTTGTTCTCAGCATATCATAAAGTAGAAGTAGGAAATTGGCATTATTACCTTCCCCCCAAAATGGTTAGAACTAGTAAATAGATTCATAAAAATTTAGTATATAAACCTTCAAAAACCAGGTAAATTTTTATGTTAACAAAAAGCAATAATAAAAGAAAATTAATGAAACAGTTCAAAAAGAATAAAATTTATAGGAATAAAGCTAATCAGGCAGAGAAAAAGTGTTGTCACTAAAAATTAATTTTTTTGAAAGAAATTAAACAGAAATAAATGTAAAGAAATCCCATATTCATGGATTAGGAGACATTCTGTTAAGATGTCAGTATTAGTCAAAGCATTCTACAGATTCAATACAATTCCTCTCAAACCACCAATGGCATTTTTTCCAAAAATAGAAACAAATTATTCAAAATTTATAAGGAATTTCAAAGACTTTTCAACAACCAAATAGTTTTGAAGTAGAGCAGATTGGAGGACGTAGATTTCCTCCTTTCAAAGCATATAAAACTTAAGTAATCAAAATAACATGGTGTTTGCATGAAGACAGATACAGAAAAATACAAGAGAATACAGTGTCCTGAAGCAAATCCTCACATATCCTCAGGTGACCTTGAACAAGCATGCCAAGGCCACTCAATGGAAAAAGATAGTCACTTAAATGAACTGAAAAAACTGAATAGACACATACAAAAGAATGAAATTGGAACTTTACACCACATATAAAAACTAACTTTAAATGGAGTAAAAGTCTAAACATAAAGCTCTAAACTATCAGACTCGTAGAAGAAAACAGGAGGAAATGTCCATGCTATTAGATTTAGCAACAATTTCTTGGATATGAGATAAAAACCATGGCAATGAAAGCAAAATGAGATAAGTGAGAATGCATCAATCTTAAAGCAATTTCTTTTATCAAAGGATATAATCAGCAAAGTAAAAGGTAACATATGGAATCGGAGACAATAATTGCAAATCACATATTTGATGTATACAGAATATATAAACTACTTCCACAACTCAACAATAAAATCCAAATAACCTGACTAATAAATAAATAGGCAAAGGGTTTTAGTAGATATTTCTCCGAAGTTTACATTTAAATGGCCAATAAACATATGAAAATTTCCTCACCAACACTAATAATCAGAGAAATTTATGTGTAAAACCATGTGAGAGCTCATTGCACATAACTTAGGATTGCTACTATTAAAAAAAAAAAAAACTAAAAGTAAATATGCTTTTAAGCGGGGATATGCAGTTTTTTAAAAAGTTGAACATTGTTGTTGGGATTGTAACATGGTGCATGTACTATAGAAACAATATGGATTTTCTTCATTGAATTAAAAATAAAGCTGTCACATAATCCAGCAATTCCACCTCTGGGGGCATACAAGGATATTTCAAAAAGTTCATGGAAAATGGAATTAAAATATAAGTTTATTTTTCTGCCAAAATTTTTTTGAAATCCATGCAAGCTTTTCATGGTTAGCATTTTCCAAAACTCTTTGAAGACATTTAGTACATAGTTTTCACTTAGGTTTTAAGAAAAAAAAAGGGTCGGTCCCATGTGTTGTAGATGAATACCTTAACACTATGCCCTGAGGCAGCCTCTTTCAAACACTACTAAAATGTCTGTGAAAACCATAAATAAGAGAAAATACTAAAAACACTGAAAAAATTAAAACATAGTTTACAATGTATAGGAATCTAAGAGAAACCTCTGCTTAGTATCTGGAATTTATCACTATTTCAACAGCACTACCACACCAACTTAGAATCTCTTATAGCTTTAAAAATTGTAAAATCATTTATCAAAAATGTTTTAGTATTATTCAGTATAATTACATTGATATGAAACAAATATCCAGAAATTTTGCATCTTTCACATCTGAAACTCTATCACCAATGAATAGTAATAACACTTTCCTCCTCCCCCAGTCCACTGTAGCCACCAATCAGTTTTCTACCTAAACAAATATCACTATTTTAGATTATCTCCAGCAGATGGAATCATGCAGTCTTTGTTCTGTTGTGACAGGCTTAATTCACTCAGTACAATGTCCTCATGGTTCATAGATGTACAATATGACAGTAGTTCCTTCCTTTTATACGTTGCACAGTATTCCCTGGTCTGATTGTACATACAGAAATCTTCAAAGAGATTATGGAAGAATGCTTATTATAAAAAAAATGGATTTTAAAAGGATTTTTTGCACCAAAATAAACATCTTTTAATTCCACTTTCTGCTAACTTTAGAAGTATCTTCATATAATACACAAAAACTTTCCTAAGAACTTTACGCTGCTCCTTTTCTATCTTCCACTCCCCTGTACTCCGATTTATCAGATAGTGCCACATTTGAAGAAAGTAAATGCGATAAAGTAATCAACTGACACCATGTAGTTACAAAGCTCATTTCAAAATAATAAAATTACATTACGATCTGTAAATGCATCTATGAAAATTATAAATGTTTGCTTGGCAGGGACTGACAGCCTTGAAGACTTTTCCATTTTGTAACGGCTGGCATTGTCTCTTTATTGATGACTGCCAGGTCTCCAGGGGCCTGGCATTGTGCCTGATATACAATGACTGTCCAATTAATTGTTGGATGAATGTGGGGCTTCCAGAATTAAAAATCTGGCAACAGTAGAAGAATTAATAGAATAAAAAGAGCATGTAGTAGTGTATGTAAGGCTTGACCAGCAAAAACCTTGCCCAAGAAAATGACAAAAATGTAAAATCAATACACTGTGCACCTCATATGTAAGACAGAAACTGAAAAATGTTAACTGAGATTTGGTGATCAAATTAAATGGAATAATAATGTTAGGAGATTTCAAGTATCTATTCTATGGAGATGAAGCCAGGATGAAATATTAAGTTGAGACAAGGTCTGTGGATGAGTTATATTTTTTCCTAGAATAGGCCATTATAAAATATACAAAGAAAATTTCTATATTGGCCTTATTTATCTGTAGATGCACCCAAACTTAACACAATGATGATGTGGGCAACAGAAAATAGACAGGGAAAGAGACATTCGTCATAAAATTGAAATTTGGAGATTGGAAAATGACAAAATAAGATGTTAGAGATACCATGAAGGATAAAAAATTGAAAGAAAATTACTCACTTTGAGACTGACACTCAAGTTTCCACGAGGGAGCCCTGCAAAGAAGAAAATTATCTTTACAGAAAAGGAAAGAAAAGTTGAGAGGAGAACAGGTAGCTCAGAATAGTGGAGGTCAAGGCTACAGTAAACATTAGGCAGACAAAAAGATAATTCAAGGAAAACCTGCTGCAGACACTAATGCCAGTAATAGTTTCTTTAAGCATATCCAAGGCAGAGAAGAAGAGGGGAAAAAAAAAAAAAAAACTTTACAATGCTGGTCTGAAGGGTATGCTTGGAAATGAAAGGGAGAGAGCAGAGAGAATAAAAGCACCCTTTACTTTGGAGTTTTCTGAAGAGAATCTTAAAGGTTTCTCCATTCCCAAATTATCTCTTAACAAAGACAGATCAGACATACTAGATCAAATGCCCATTAGTGCTAGTATGTTCTGTATGTAATGGAAAAACTACATGAAGAAAAATAACTTGGACCTCTATCATCTACCCCAGTTTTTCTTTCTTTTTTTTTTTTTTTTTTTTTCCCAAGAAAATGCCTTTCATTCAACTCCAGTTATACGCCCTGCCCAGCATGGCAGTTGTTTGCAAGGGTCTCTCCTGGCTAGCTTTAGTACAAACCAGCTCATACACGGGTAAGAGAGACGTGAATGTGGCTCAGCATCCCAACCAGGGCTCTGCTTCCCCTTCTGCTGTAGGCTCTGTTCCTGTTTCCTCCCTGTCATTCAAACTCCCAGTTGCAGGTCATTTCCTCATTGCATAGCTAGGAGCCTCTTTAGAGTGTGTCTTATTTTGCTCTTAAATAGGTCTATGTACTTGAAGTCAATTGCATATCTGGCTCAGGATTTTTTTTTTTTTTTTTTTTTGCACAAGTCCTGGTGCTTACCAAGGGTTCTGTTTCTGCCTCCTTCTCCCCTTTTCTGTGGTCCCAGCATCTCTCAGATCCCCTAGGCCCTATGCTGTTAATGACCTGTTGAGAGAGTTTTAAAGGAACTCAGGGGTGAAATTGTAGAGTCATTGGCATAAATAAGCAAGCTGCCATAAACAGGCCACTCTGCAGTGTGATTGTCAAGGCGAATCCCAGTCATGAGTGAGAAGTGTTCCTTGGGGACCCAGGAGTTACAGACCAGTGAGTCTCATCTTTTGTCGGGCAGACTGGTGGGATTTGTAACAAAGGATCTTTCCACTGATCACTAAAGTTAGCACTTCTGAGACGTTCTGAAGTGGACTTATAATGGTAGAATAAATTGAACAGGTGCACCTGGGAGTTGAGGGGACTAATTTGAAGAAGTGTGCTACAAGAACAAAATATGTTTTAATTTTTGTATTCTATCAGATATGTTCACATGAATCTGCAATCCACTCTATAATGATATTTACTTTATGAGATAAATTATGTTTTGTATACTGACTCCTGAAAAAATGATGCTGCACAAACTAGTAACTTTTTCCCTAAAATCAGCCATATAAATATTCAATGTGAAGCTCAAATCCAAGAAACAAACATAAAAATAACTAGTCACTTTTAACTGTTATATCTGGGGGAAAGGATGGGGGCTTCCATAGCTTGGAATGGAGGTTAGCCAGAAAGCAGTGGAAGATGCATGGGGGTGTAGTTATTGTCTTAAATTTTTCCCCAGGGGTCTTTTACTTAAGGAATACAAGCTTCATGCGTTTCACAGATACAAGTTTAGGAACATAGTGATTCTTTATAGCCTTCTTCCTCCTCCCTGTCCTATTCCCATTCTTATTTTTACTAAGATCTGTTTCTGCTCTTACTTTCCCTCTGCAGGGAGCCGGGCAGTAACTGTTGATTCTGTCATCTCAGCAGTAACTCGGGTTACCTGGTGTTGGAGGGCAACATGAGGCAATGGAACAGTCTGCTAAAGTGAGGAGCAGATGACCAACAGCATGGCTAGTGAGTTATTCTCAGGCATTTTCCTGCTCCCACTCTTCTCCAAATCTGCAGTGCTACTTAAGTAGCAGTAGAGGCCTGCCTCATTCGATTGCTACTTTTTTCTAATATTTGAAAAGTGGATCCCATGAATTAGTAAAAAAGCAGTACATGGGAACAGTAAATACAGCCAGTTATGGAATCTCCCCAGGGCTCATTCCTTCAGTTCTTTTGCAATTCACCAAGGACACAGCTAGGATGTGGTAATTGGGCTTTCTCCTTTAAAAATCAACAAATGTGGTAGCTGATTTACTCAGGAGAATGTGAGCCCGTTAACAACAATCACAAAAAAATCTTAGAGAAGTCAAAGTACAGAAAGGAAAGACAACAGAGTATATACCATAGAGTAGAATCATTGGAGGTCATTAACTAAGAATTTACCACAAGCAGAATTATATGCTCAAGGAACTATAGAAGGGTCCAAAATAGAAAACATGGTAAAAATAATCCATTACAAATGTTAGGTATGTAAATAGTAGAAGAAAGCAAGAACAGAGTAGCTGAGACAAAAAGTAGGTTGAATAAAGCTGAAGAATGGATCAGTGGTGGGAAATAAAAGTGGGGAAAGAGAGAGAGGGAGAGAGAGAGACAGAGAGAGAGAGAGAGAGAGAGAGAGAAAGCAGCAGATGACAGTGGTAAGAGGTCAAGGAGTGTATAAAACTATCCTTTAAAATTATTTCCATTTATTTGACAACATTTTTTTTTTCTTCCAAATCTTGTACCCCAGGAAGATGCTTTAAATTTATCCTTTGTAACAAAGGTTGATTCATATACTACATTTTCACAGAACTGTCAGGGGAAAGGATAGATGAACTTCACACTGTGTGTGTCTGCATGTGTACGGATAGGTGAATGGAAGGGAAGGATACAACGTGTAAACAAACATGTGAGCTAGGAGAACCCAGAAAAATATGTCTTATTTTCATTTAAATTTTTGACAAAGATATATACCTATTGCAGCTTATTCTCTCCCCGCCCCCAGCCTGTCTCTATGACTCATACATACATGGACACACACAAACATTACCACTCTGATGTTGATAGTGTTACTTACATGTAGGGGATTCACTTAGTATAAGAAATAAGCACATTGGCAAATTAAAATCTAAGGGAAAAAAAGTCATTTCTCTGGCTATGGGATTGTTAAAATGAGTTATTCCAGGTAATGGTCATGATTCGTCAAATGAAAACTGTTAATAGTTTTCTAAGAAGTTTTCAATAAAACATCTTCATTTGCTAATACATTGAGGACTTTGCAATACTATAATTCCTAGAAGATGTTCTGAGAAGTTGAGAAGGCTGGTACTGTATACCTCCATGGCTTGGTCATATCATACTAATCTCAGACCAACACATAAATAAAGGTTAACGCAATACAGTTTTCTTTCATCAGTAAGACAGTAAGATAGTAAACCTGTGTAGTTTTAGCAACTCCTGGAAGTTTAAAGTTCACATGTGCATGAAAGAGATCAAGTATGAGAAAAGGCAGAGGTGAACACAATGTAATTTTTTTATTTTCAAAATGGTTTTAAATTTTGTTTATTTTTTAAAGATTTTGTTTATTTGAAAGGTAGAGTTACAGACAGACAGAGGGAGAGACAGAGAAAAAGGTCTTCCATCCCCTGGCTTACCCCCAAAATGTCTGTAACAGCTGGAGCTGGGCCAAGCCAGGAGCCAGGAGCCAGGAGCCAGGAGCCAGGAGCCAGGAGCCAGGAGCCAGGAGCCAGGAGCTTCGTCTGGGTCTCCCATGAAAGTGCACAGCCCAAGTCCTGGGCCATCTTCTCCTGCTTTCCCAGGACATAAGCACAGAGCTAGATTGGAAGAGAAGCATCCAGGACTCAAACTAACGCCCATATGGGATGCCAGCGTCACAGGTGGAGGAAATTTTATTTTTTATTTATTTGAAAATAGAGTAATAGGGAGGTAGAGATAGAGAAAGAGATCTTCCATTCACTGGTTGACTCTTCAAATGGCTTCAATGGTCAAGGCTGTACCAGGCTAAAGTCAGGAGCCTAGAACTCTATGCTGGGGTTGCGCATGGGTGGCAGAGGCCTAATATTTGGGTCATCTTCCACTGCCATCCCAGGCACACTAGCAAGGAACTGGATTGAAAACAGAGCAGGAGGGGACTCCAACCACTGCTCTGAATGCTGGTATTGCAGGCTATGGGTTAATCCTTTGTGTCAAAACACCAGTCCCTTTTTGTTTATTTGAAAGGGAAAGCAACACACACAGAGAAAGGGAGAGAGGGAGAGGGAGAGAGAGGGAGGGAGGGAGAGAGGGAGGCAAATGCCCATAATAGCTGGAGTTGGGATAGGCCAAAGCCAGTAGCCTATCTGGGTCTTCCAGAAGAGTTGCAGGCACTCCATACTTGAGTCTTTACCTGCTGCCTCCAGGTGCTTTAGTAGGAAAGCTGGATCAGAAGTAGAGACAGAGGCAGGACTCCATCCCAGTCTTGTTTCCCAAGCGGTGGCTTAACCCCCTGCACCACAATGTCCACCACAATATGTTATTTTAATCCAGGGTAACCCGGAGGCTAAAATAAACTAATTTTTAGTAATGTTAATTTATTAGAACTAACCAACATATGTAAGGTTCATTGAGATTTGCTAATTAGATCCCCTGATGCCTAAGATAAAGGTATTCTCTGAGTTATCATCACTCATGCGATGGTTACCTTCATGTGTCAACTTGGTTAGGCTGTAGACTAAATTATTTACTGAACTACAAGTCTAGATACTGTTGTGAAGTTACTCCATGGATGTGATTAACGTTTAGAATCAGGTGATCTTAAGTAAAACCGAATACCCTTGATAATTTGAGTTGGCCTTGTTTAGTTGGGTGAAGGCCTTCTGAATAAAAACAGAGATTTTCCCAGGAGAGAATTCTGCAAAGCTAACATAATAACCCTGCTCAGGTTATCACCCATTGTCTTGCCCTTGGATTTTGGATTTACATGAGTCAAATCCTTAAAATGTCTCTATATATGCCCTATTTGTTCTGTTTGTAGAGCTCTGATCAACAAACCAAGAATTGTCCTGATAAAGTCACTAAACAACTCATTTAAATAAAGTTGATAGGAAAAAGATGAGCTTGGGTGTATTTAAGTCCTATTGCTTTTATATTCTAAGTGTTTCCTAAATGCAAGAAATTTTATCACTCCTGTGGTCAAAGAAATCCCAGCTACCCTTCTTTCAAATGCACTAGGAAAGTAGACCATAAGTAATTCTAAGACTTCTCCTCTACACCATTATATCACTCCCTTCTTTTAAAATATATATTATTTATCTTCATTTTATTTCATAAGGTGGGGGGGAGAATTGGTCTTCCATCAGTTGTTCCTCTCCCCAAATAACCACAGCCAGGGCTGGAGCAGGTCAAAGCCTGGAACCTGGAACTCAGTTCAAGTCTCCCACGTGGATGGCAGAGACCCAGGTATTTGCGTCATCGTCACCTGCTGCTTCCCAGATGCACATTAACAAGAAGCTGGATTGGAAAGTAGAGGAACAAGGCACTTCTGACATGTGATCCTGGCATCCAAAGCAGGGAATTAACTGCTGCACCAAATGCTTACCCCTTGATCTCTCCCCTCTTTAGATCTGTCTCAATTTTAAACGCAAGTTCAGTTCCAATTATATTCACAATTTTGTAGGGCATATATGGATCTGGCCTTATTTATTTTCTCACATTTATCTCATTTCAGGCTCTGTTTTATTGAGTTCCCCTGGATTCTAGCTACACAGACCTTTTTTAGTTTCTCATACTTGGGATACTTTATCCCATCAGAACGCTTTTAAGACGTTATATACTTACAGTGTTTTGTCATGTCTTTTTTGTTTTGGGTGGGAGAGACTTTGACCCACTCTTAAGACTTTGACTCTCTAGCATCTCAGGGTAGTAATCTCTGTCTGACTTTGGCCAATCCAAATTGCATTATTAATATTCTTTTGCAGCACAGTGTAGCTTTCATTTGCAGCAGTTATGACAACTCAGATTTTATGTATGTTTATGGTATATGGTTTACATCTGCCTACTGAAAGTGATTGTGAACTCCAAAAGAATAGGAATCACAATTATTTTGCCAGTCTCTTATTCCCAGCACTTAGCATAGAGTACACCATATACCTACTCAATAAAGTCTTGATGAGTAAATGGGCTTGTGGATTTATGAGTCTTCCAAGTAGAGTGATGGAAACTAGGGATATTTTGAATTATGTTCTAAACACTTAAGTTTGGCAAAATATACACTGGTGAAATTCCTAAGTAGACATTTACATTAAATGTATCAAGAAAAATAACGTCATTTTGATTCTATTTTGTATAAGAAGTCACAAATATAAGTCTCAAGCATATAGGATTGGTGTTGAACTTAGGTAAGCTTAACTTACTTTTCGCTGTGAAAAGGATGTATGTTTTGAGTTGACACTCAGCAGAATATATTCATGATAGGAAGCCTGCTTGGCAGTTAGTAGAGAAAGGCAGCAACTTAAATTAGTGAGCTGCTGATTCACAAAATGTAAGAGTTTAATGGAGACTTTGGCCAGCACATTAAATGTTACTAAGTGCATGACAGTGGCATGCTTGGTGGATTTGCTGAGTTGGTTAGATTGAGAAACAGGATTGGGGGGAAATATGAGTCAAGCAAAAAGAAAATATGTTAAAGAAATGGAGAGTTTTTCTTCTTATGGTTCTCCAGATGGTTCAATAATTTTAAAAATATAGCTAGTAGCAAACATGCTATTTTATGCAAAATGTATAAAATACCTGAAAATACATCTGATAAATATGTGATTATTAGGAAAATTACTAACATAATTATCAAATTATAAAGGGCCTATAGAGGTCATTTATTCAGCTTCCTGCCTTCCTTTCATGGGGTGGTATCTAATCACCTGAGAATAATTATCATGAACGTTTTTAGAGATCAGTGTGTCCACAGATGTCCTGAAGACAATTCTGTTTCAGAGCACTGGAAGATCATTTCTCTTCTAAAGCCTGCCCAGAACAATAGCTCACTAATTTCCATCTTTGGTCCAGTTTCTTTTTTTTCCTTAAATTTTATTTATTTTTATTTATTTGAGAAGCTGAGAGACAAGAAGAGATGGTGCTCTTACATCCACTGGTTTATTCCCCAAGTGCTTCCAGTATCAAAGGTTGGGCCCAGATGAAGCCAGTAGCCCAGAACTCTATCTAGGTCTCCCATGTTGGAGGTGGGGACCTAAGTGCCTGACCCATTAACTGCTGCTTCCCAGGGCGTGCATTAGCCAGAGGACAGAACTGGAAGAGCAGCCAAGATCTGAACGCAGGCACTCCAAAATGGGAGCCGTGTCTTAGCTGCTGCACCAGATGCCCACTCTGAGTTCCAGTTTGGAATTTACACAGAATAAATTTAATTCCTCTTCTAGGAGCTTTCACCTCTTCCAATAAATAAGAGAACTACCAAGGATTCTGATTTCTCTCAGGCTGAACAGGTGTAGATCACTGTTACATGCCTTCTTGATAATCATCTTTTTCCTCTTATGAAGTCTTCCACTTAAACAATTTTCTTCCTTAAATGTGTTAATAAGAACACAAGACCTATATTTTGTCTGACAAGGGCAATATACCCATGGATTATTACTTTGATCTGAAGATTTTATTTCCATAAAAGTTGCCTTTGCTTTTTTTTACTGAATGAATGATAGAAAGGTTGAGATTATGTCCAGTTGAAATTCCAGCACCTTTTATAAAAAGTTTAATTTATTTGAAAGGCACAGTTAGAGGAGGCAACAGAGAGATCTTACTCCCCAAATGGCCCTGAGGACTTGGGGGTAGGCCAGCCTAAAGCCAAGAGCTTCTTCCCCGTCTCTCACATTGGTGCAGGGGCCCAAGCACTTAGGCCATCTTCTGCTGATTTCCCAGGCGCATTAGCAGGGAGCTGATCAGAAGTGGAGTGGCCAGAACGCCTCCTAGTGTCCATATGGGATGCTGGTGCTGCAGGCTACAGCTTAACCCACTGTGCTGTAATACCAGCTCTGAAATTCTAGCCTTTTCCATACGATTTGCTGTTAGAATGTTTTTCCTTCTCTATGCTTATGCAGCTGGCTCATCTAGGTTTTCATTTTCCCATATGAAACAAAGTCTCATCAATTGAAATCCATTTTTCTAGATATTATATCTCCAAATCTTCATTTTAAATTAGATTGTTAATGACTCCCAGGTTTGTGCATGTGAAAGTTGATAAGTGTACTATTTCTATTTTGATTTAAAATTGTGGTAAACTTTTGAGTGAGGCAGAGCCATACAGCTGCAGCCTGAGGGATCCCTTCAGATCCATAACTGTGATTTACCCATGTTCTCTGTGTAACTGTCCATGTGGTTGGGAATCCATGCAATGGTACTAACTTCTAGTTCACATTTCTCCTGATATTTCTAACAATGCTAAATCAGATTTTGGAAAACTGTATTGGGATTTAATAATCAAGATTATTTTAGAAAATGTTTTCAAAGTATAGGGCCTGTTGGCTCAACTGTAGCTAGGTAGAGAGTTCTAAGGCTGGAATTATGGGCCACCACAGAACTGATCTTTCTCTGTCACGGGTCTGTTCTCTTCTGGGTTGCTTGACTCTTGCAGGCTGTGTCCACACAGTGGTCCTCAGTAGATTCAGGATGCATACGCAGTGCTCTGTATAGCCCATGGATCTCCAGTGAAGGGGGCACCCTTCAGTTGCCAGCATTCTCTCTGATGGTTTCTGTTTGTGTCTTGTGCTCACTTCTGAGCCGTTCGTTAGGGCCAGAGGGATATGGAAATCACCTATGTGATAAAGCCCGCAAAAAAATAATTATTACTGATATTGAAAGTCAGAGGATATAACACTTTATTTGATAATGACATGCAAATACATTTTAGCTTCATTATTTTCTCAGGTTAAGCAAGTTTATTTTTAAGTAATAATCATGAAGTATAATTTTCAATCTTTATTTTTTGCCACCCTTTCCCTTTATTTTATTTCTCTTTTTTTTTTGGGAGGGGAGGTAAAATAGCAAGGTTTATTAGGGAAGGGACATCCATAAGGATGGATGGGCACCCCTCCAGACAGAGCCTGAGAGACTGGGGAGGGGGGAAGGAGTGAGGTTACATGATTGAGTAGAGAGATTACACCTGACCAGGCCAGGCGGGCGGCTCAGCAGAGAGGCAGAGGGCTGAGCGCCCCTTTCTTTTATTTCAAAACATTTTATTATGGAATATTTCAAACGTAATCCAAATTAAGTAGAAGAGTATGATGGACTCCATCATCCATCATCCAAATTGAGTAAGTTTAAGTTGTATACAGTTTAGTTTCATTCTAACTAACTTCTGCCCTCAATATTATTTTTAAGTTAATCTTATGTTCCTATTACTTAATTCATAAGTGTATCTGAAACATAAGGTTTCTTCTAAAAAGTGACTGGAATTATCACAACTGAAAAAAGAATTCTCAGTAACTCCTTAAATCATCAAATATCAATCAGTGATCACATTTCTAAAACGCCAAAAAGTATTCTATTTGTTTACTGAGATAATTTGTTTTTGTCAGAATAAAAATGAGATTTAATGGTATGACTGAAGATTGCTTTTAAATCTCCAAATCCATATATTTCCTTCTCTCCCACATTTCACATTTCTACTCTCTTCCCTTAACTGAATGAAATTTATCAGTTTTACAATTTACTTTCTTACACTCCAGTTTTGCTAATTGCATCTCTTTGATGACATTTAATATTTTTTTGCTGTCTACTGGTAGTTTGACCTCTAAGTTAGATCAGATTTTGTGTCAACAGTCTCAGCACTGGTATTTTGTAACTGATGTTGTCTTCTCCCATTAGGAGGCACACAGTGCTTGCTGGTTAGCAGTCATTGATATTCCTGTCTGTATCAATTACTGATCCATTTAGATATTTTACTTCTATCTTTCCTTCATCATTTTTTTACCAACTAATTTTATAAAAAAAGAACTTTTGTTTATATTGCTTTGGTTACCCTATGATGTAAGCACTTTGTGTGTGTGTGTGTGTGTGTGTGTGTGTTTTCGTTATATATTTGACAGGTAGAGTTATAGACAGTGAGAGAGAGACAGACAGAAAGAAAGGTCTTATTTCCATTGGTTCACCCCCCAAATGGCTGCTACGGCTGGTGCTGCCCCAATCCGAAGCCAGGAGCCAGGTGCTCCTCCCTGGTCTCCCATGTGGGTGCAGGGCCCAAGCACTTGGGCCATCCTCCACTGCCCTTCTGGACCACAGCAGAGAGCTGGACTGGAAGAGGAGCAATTGAGACTAGAACCCAGCGCCCATACGGGATGCTGGTGCCACAGGCAGAGTATTAACCAAGTGAGCCATGGCACCAGCCCTGTGATGTAAGCATTTGTAAAAGTTGCATAACTGCTGAATTCTCTCATTTGATTTTCTTAATTCTTCTCTATTATGCACAATTGTTTTAAATATTTTTTACTATTCTTTGAATTTACAGTTGAAATGTATATGATATGGTTCAATTTATATGCAGTTTTTATTCTGATGCTAAGATCACCTATTTTTGATAGTGGGAACCATTTGAAATTGGCTTCTGAGTTAATCTGATCTCAGTTTGATAGTCTTTGTCCTTTCTCTTATGCCAAAATGTTGGCAGAAATGAATCAGTCAATTATCTAAGAGATCCTGGTTCCTTTTAATGTGAAATAGTATACAGAGGATACAATTTGAGCAATAGGAATGCACATTACTATTATTTTGGTCATTTTCAGTGAACAGAGCTAGGGTGTAACTGAAAGATAAAATACATCATTAGTTTATTCTAATATTTCCATGAATTTCAAATTAGGGAGAGGATGGTTTCTACTTGACTTCTACCATTTATCAATATATCTGATATTCTATGTCTGGTACTACAGTTTTCAATTGTGCTGAAAAATGGTAGACTGTCCCACAATTACTCATACTCTTTAACCCCTAATATACATGCAATAGCCTCAATGTCAAGACTGCAAATAATGGTGATTAGAGAGCATAGTTTAGATCCTATTAGAAGTGTTTTCCTTAGTATATTGTTGTGTTCTTATAGTCTGCTAGTTCTAGAAATCAAGTTAGTGTATTCTAAAGTCTTAGAATTGTTCATCCAAGTGAATACATAAAAATACATTCATATATTTCATTTATTTGAAGATATTGATTTATAATTTTAATACTATTAGCATTATTTAAGGGAAACATTAGTATGGTTCCAAACTCAAAAAGATATCCTCAAAGAAGACAAGCTTTTTCCCTGTCCCCTTCACTTCATTATGCTTTTTATAGATAACGATTCTTTTAAAAGGAGATAGTTTATTCTTCCTTTACTTGTTTTAAAAAATGTTTCTTGAATATACTTTCATATGTTTCTGAAGGTTGCAGTTTCATGCTGTTTAATTTACTAAAAACTTTATATGATATTATGAGTTCCTTTCTTTTTTTTTCACTTAGTTGTTTTGGTACCCTACACTATATTAGCAAAACTGAAATTAGTAACCACTTCTTCTCATTCTCTCTTTCTCTCCTAGCATCTGATTTGAAGCAACATTCTTTGATCCTAGATAAAAGCTGGAAGACAATCAACAAATCTATTTTACTTTCATATTTTCTCCCTTTTATCTCCTCATTTTTGATTGTTGTATTTTACCTACATTATTATAGCACCAATCCTTTATATGCTGTATTCTTTTCCTTATAACAATCATGCAGTCTTAATTCTACAGGCAAATATATGGTTAGTGTTCACTATTATTCTTTTACATTCATAAAATTGGCTGCTTTGTGTGTACATGTCTGAATAGTTACAAAGCATTAGCTCACACTTACTTTCCTTGAGTATTTTAAATATTTTACCGCATTGTTTCGTGTTACAAAGCGTGCTGTAAAAGTTGATGAAAATCTGATTATATAAGTCTTATAAATTACATGGTATTTTTCTTTCTTTGAAATTTATCATGTTTGCTAGAATATGTTTGGGTATTGATTATGACTTGTTCATTCTCTCTCTCTCTCTCCCCCCCTTCCCTCCCTCCATGCTTCCCACTTCCTCTCTCCCCTTCTGTCTCTCCTTATTGACATGTCCTTAGTAGTTTTTTTCCCCGCATTTTTAAAGCTATGTGTTCTCAAAATGTCAATTTCTCATATACATTACATAATTTTTGTATTCTGTATAGTTTTTACAAGAAGTCAGGGAAAACATGATGTTTTATCTTTGTGGGACTGGATTGCTTTGCTAGGTATAATGGTCACTATTTGCATGCAGTCTTAGTGTTAGGCATAAAGGATTGACGGGTTTGTGGTATACTTTTCAGTGTATCAGTTCAGTTTGTAGTTTTAAATCTCTGTTTTATTAAATTATTCTTAATTTTTAGTACATATCCTCTTTTTTATTTTTCATTATTATTGTTTATACATATTTTATTAGTTTATTCTTCTATGACTATTTGCCAGTTTAGTTTGAATCTTTTTAATTCCTATCTTTATATTTTAGATTTATTTTATGTGTTTATTTGTACTAGTGCTCAATGTAGTTTCCATTTCTGAAATATTTAAAAAAAATTTTGCCTTACTTTGGGTTTTCCTAATTCTCATCTTACTCTTGAGTAACTACTGTTATTGTTCTTAATTTATTGTTTTAGCTCATTTAGAAATATTATTTTAGATTTTTTACCTATTTTGTAGCTCTGTATTTCTGGGATGATTTTATTGCCTTTAAGAAGTTATTTTCCCTTTTTATTCTTTTAATTTTATAATATCTGAGTATGGGGTTCAACCTCAGACTTTACTGTGGCTCACTTTAAATATATAATTAGTTCTCCAACCTTTTAGATAGGAAAGTGTTTGACCAGAGTTCTAGAGCATGCTCTTCCTTTGTTTGCGTTACATTTTCAAATGAACCAATATGATCTCCTATTTGTAAATATGTTTTAGTTCTGTTCTAGCCTCAGACTTTTATTTGGGTTTTAACTTTCAGTGTATACCACGTGTGCTTTCCTTGCCTGTAAGAAGTTATTCTACATTTATTTTACTTTTGTAATAATTAACTATGGATTTTTAAAAAAATATTTATTTCTTTGACAGGAAAAGTTAGAGAGGGAGACATGTGGAGAGAGACAGAGATCTGCCATCTGCTGGTTCTCCCCTCAATGGCAGCAAAGGCTGAGGCTGTGTCAACCAAAGCCAGGAGTCTGGAACTCCACCCAGGTTTTTTTGGTTGGTTCTAAGAACCCTGGAACTGGGACCATATTCTGTTGTTTTCTCAGTTGTATTAGCTGGAAGCTGAACTGGATATGGAGCAGCCTGAGCTCAAATGGGCACTCATATGATTTTCCAGAGTTATGGGAGGCAGCTTAATCTGTTATGCTACAACCCTGGTCTCTAGCATGGAATTTGACTTCAAGTTTCTACGACTTTCATTTCATTTCCATCTCCCTGTGTTGCTCAATTAGGCATTTTGAATGATTGGGTTATTATGAAGTTTCAAAAGCTCTATGGCCACTGTAGCCCCTAAAAAAGTATCCTTGTACTCACTCTAAAATGAGGGAAGTCTCTTCCTAGGCACAGCTGTTCTCAAATTGACCTGGTAATCTTTATTAAGAGTACTTGTTAGCTATGCTGGGGTTGCTACTGCCATTTTCTTCTGTGGAGTTATATATGGACGTTGTACCTATGGTTGATTTTTCACATCTACTGTGTTTTGGCATCTCAAAAGTATCTTGGACATGGTCTTGTGAAGACTTTTTCCATGGGCTTTGCTATCTTAATTGCTGTATTTAGTTCCATGAGAGAATTTTGGAGATAAAATTATTCAGCTGCTGTCGCATCACTTCTCTTTCCTTCTTAAGCTTATAGATGTCCCTCTTCTTGTTCCTATTATGTTCTCTTTCCATGTGTATATGCCTCCAAATCTCATGTCTTCATAAGGATACCTGCTGTGCTTGGATTACGTTCTATCCTAATGAACTTATTTAAACTCCATTACTTGTTTAAAGCTTTGATTTCTAAATGTAGTCACATGCTGAAGAATTGATGGCTAGAATTTCAACATATCAATTTGAGGGGTGGGATACAACTAAAGCCATCATATTTGAACTTAAAATTTAGTATAATGTAGTGTATTTAAAATATCCTTCGAATATTTCTCTTAGAACACATGGGTTATTTTTTAGAAGTGTGTTATTTATTGTATGGCTGTTTTGAAATTTTCTGACCTTTTTTCTATAATTGATTTCTTGTTTGATTTTTATTGTAGTTGGAGAACACATTCTGTGTGATTTCAATTCTTTTAAATTATTTGAGGTTTCTATTATGACTTAGTGTATACTGTATTTTGCCACATATTCTGGGGGCATTTGAAAAGATTGCATATTCTGCTGTTACATGGAGTGTTTAATCAATGTTGATCATATCCTACTGCATGACTGCTTTACAATCCTTTTGTATCTTCACTGGTTTTCTGTGTAGTACTTCTTTCAGTTGCTATGAAGGGTACAGAATCCTTCATTATTGCAGATTTGTTGATTTCTCCTTTTAATTCTTTCAGTTTTTTGCTTCACATTTTTTCAAAGCTCTGTAGTTTGATGCCTGCACTTTTAGGATCATTGTACTATATACATGAATTGCCCTTTTTATCATATAGTTTCTCTCTCATTGATATTTTTTTCCTCTGAAGTCTATTTTATTGTGGAGCAATTCATGCTTTCCTTTGATTGATGTTTTTGATTTATTTGAAGTGGTTTTAGATGTATTTGTTTGACTTTGTTAGTGGTTGCTTTAGATATTATATCTACATAACTTACCACAATCTCCTTGTGTCATCACTTTAACAGTTAACAGTCAGTATAACATTCTTAAATACCTATATGTATATTTACCCTGCCCCATTCATATATAACTATGTTAAATATTTCAACAACATACATTGAAACCCGCATGAGGGAACTCAGAAAACTAAAAATGAGAAGAAAAACCTATTTTAGTTTCCTATAATTCTGTTTACCATGTTCTCTTTTCCCTGCTGACATTGCAAGTTTCTTTTTATTTGTTTATTTACTGTTTAAAGAAATTTCTTAGGCACTTTTTTTTTCAGGTAACTCTGTTCATGACAAACTTCTTGGTTTTCCTTCATCTGAAAATGGAAAAATTTCTATTTTATTTCTTTCAGCAATTGAAAAAGACTGTGCCACTTTCTTCTGGCCTCCTTACTTCCTCATGAGAAATACAATCACTCCAAATGTATTTGTTCTGTGCGTAGGTTTCATTTTCTCCACCTATTTCCAAGACTTTTTTCTCTGTCTTTAGTTTCCAAAAGTTGAAGCATAATATATCTTAGCATAGTTTTCTTTGTGTTTATCCTTTTGAGGTTTACTTGACATCTTGAATTTACAGATTTATGATTCTTGCCAAATTTGACATGTCTTACACTTTTATTTATTTTCATTTTGTTTTCTTTGAGTATCTTTATTGCCTCATTTTTTCACCTGCTTTTCCTTCTTAGATGCAATGAAGTGACTGTTGAGTCTTTTATCATAGCAAGTCTAAGTCCCCCACCCCATCTTTCCAGGTGTGAGTAACGTCAAAGTTTCTACTGCTGTGTTCTGCTGGCTTAGAGAATGTGTGGTGTAAAAAGTTTTGTTTTCTTGGAATGACCCTTTCCTTTTCATTTGCTTGAGAAGACTCTGTTAGGGCATGTTATCTGCTCCTGTTGGTGTTTCTAGGTTGTCAGCTTCTTCATTTCCAATTTTGGAATATTTTGGGCCAAGAACAATTCTAGGTAGCTCCTCATCATGGCCCACCTAATGTTTTGAGTCCTCTACCCATTCTGCCTTTTCTCCCCATCTTTCATAGTCCTATTTTGTTTTATATAATGTCTAGGGAAAAATAGGTCTAACTCCATTACTCCAGAAGTCAGAGTTGGGCCTTTAAAAATGGTATTTCTCATTTTTTGAAAAAGATTTGTTTGTTATTTGGAAATTAGAGTTACACAGAGAGATGGAGTGGCACAGAAAGGGAGAGGATGTGTGTGTATGTGTGTGTGTGTGAGAGAGAGAGAGAGTGAGAGAGCGAGCGAGCAAGCGAGCTATCTTTCATCAACTGATTCACTCTCCAGATGGCTGCAACAGCTGGGGCTGGTCAGCCAGGAGCTTCTTCTGGGTCTCCCTCATGGATGACACTTTGGAGTGGAGCCGCAAGAACGTGAACTTGTGCCCAGATGGGATGCAGGTGTTGCAGGCAGCAGCTTTATCCACTACATCACAACGCATACTCCTAGTGTTTATTTCTCATAAATAAAGATATTAACATAAAATCCTGGAGACCCAAATCAGATTTTATAAATTGTTCCAATTAATGTGCTTTTTAATAAAGTTCCTGGATCAAAAACCACAAGTTTTAATTTGTTGTTATTTTTATGTAGTCTACCTCAATCTTGAAAGCTTCCTGTCTTTCCTTGAGTCCTATAACATTGACAGTTTTGATTATTATAAACATGTTTTTCATAGAACTGTTCTCAGTCTGAGTTCATCTTATACTAACTCATAATTAGACTCAGCTTTATAATTTAGGAAATGATGCAAAAGTGATGTTGTATTCACCCCTCCACATCTTATTAGGTGACTTATGATTTCAATTTATCCCAGACCAATGAGACAGGCCCAGGACCAGTTAGCTGGTTTGCCTTCATCTGTGTCTCAGCATTTACATTTATAGTACCTAAGCCGCTCATTTCAGAAGTGTGCTTTCCCTAGAAAGCTGTTATCACTGGAAGTGCCCATCATGGAACTGTGTGGTCTGTGTGATTTCTGCAGAAGGACTCAGAGCATGCAAAGAGAGAGTGCATGGGAAGTTGGGAATGCTTAGGAGTGGAGAGAAGCCACCTCGCCCAGCTGCATGAGAGGTACAGACGCAAGCCCTCCAGGACCAGCTCACACTGAGGGGCCCTTAACTGGGCGGATAAGCGAAGCATGGGTAGTGTGGAAATTACAATTCTCCCAGCTCCAGGGGTGAACTTCGAGGATATTAAAACAAGAAAATGACTGCATTCTTAGGCAAAATGTATTCATATGAGCTTTTCAAGTTACAGAAATAAAAAGCAATAACGTTTTGTTACTTTTTATGTCTTTTATTTAAAATTAAGTAATATGGAGATAGAATTAATTAGAAGTATATACTTCATACGATGAAAATCTTTTTATGGATTTATTAAAAATAAACAGGATTATCTACTTTTTTATTTATTATAAGAAACAGTAAGTTACAAAGACCCAGTTTCTCTCAGTGTTAAAAATTCCAGGGTGCTAGAAGTAACTTCTGGAGATACTGTTAATTTCCTTTCTAAGACTTGTTCATCATTGCACGACCCTGTCATTAGGTCAGCGGCTGTGTAATCACCTCAACTTCTTCAGATTTGTCAGCTGGTGCTGTTCTCCCTGTCAGGTTTCTGCCCAACGTCTATTTCTAAATAATTGCATTTATTAATGCTTAGATAATGCTTAACACCACTTAGAAAGAATGAAGCAATGCACCCTCAATCAAACACATAGAATCACCGACTTCGAGCCCTTAAGTCATGGACTTATCTGGGTATCCTTATTTGCTTTGTTTAATTCTCAGACTTGTCTGTGAGAAATGTGTCAGATCTTTTATGTTCATCAGTCTCTGTCTGTTCAGATAGTTTTACTTGTCTTCAATGCTATAGAGTTTTTTTTTTAATCTTTGAAAAGGCCTCCCTTTATCTGCGAGCTATATTCTCTCAGACCACACTTCTCCCTGCCAGTTTCCTGTCTGACTCGCAGCTGTCACACTCTTGAAGAGCTCTGACAGGCTACCTGCTGGCTCGTTCAAAACTGGAGAAACATTCTATCATCGTTAACATTTAAGCCATCCACGAGCATATTTTGCCTCTCCTTTATGTATTAAAGGCATGCCCAACTAGCCCAGCACCTGACTTAAAGAGCATTCTATTGCTATAGTTAGATACAGCCACTGCTGTTCCCTTCTCCCATCAGTCTCAGCAGTGAGCAGTTTCATATAATATGACTGGTGCAATGAAATGTGCCTCCAATGTATCTCTCCTGCCACCTGATTCTGTGTGGCTCACGGCTTACACTCCCAAGTGCCCGTTAGGTGTGTAAGTACCACTGCTCAAATGATCCTTTCCCTATTACGGCAAGAGTTGTCTATTCCTTCCCTACCCCTGCTTTCTTCTTGTTTCTTTTGACATTGACATGGCAAGGAGGCTGTGCTGTATAATAAAATAAGCCCTGGTTTGGGGCTTGTCTTTGGTTTCTGAACCTGGATTTCCTACTTAGTAATATTATAAATTGCATAACCCTTAGCTTTCTCATCTGAAAACTGGGATTAAAATAGATATTGTGACTACATTCAGGCACTTTTAATAAGTTGACACATATAGGTTTGATTAGCATGCAGTCTAGTAGTGGTGATGATCCCTTTTACAGATTGGATATTAGTTTAGGTGCCCCCCCAAAGGCCCGTGCGTTAAAGGCCTGGTCTCTAAAATTTTGTGTTGATGGTTAATGAATGTATTACTTTTAATGATTGATTAGAGTGAATGTTTGATCCAGGTATAGTGGGTCTAGTGGGGGTTCCTGGAGTCATTGGAGTGTGTTTCTCAGAGCAGGTTGGTTAGAAATCCCAAGCTTGGCCTAGCCTCAGTCTCTGATTCATCACTGCTACACGATCCTCTCTCCACACGTTTTACCATCCACCACCCACTTCAGATGCCAGACCACAGGGGCCGATCCATCTGGGATTGTGAATGTACAAAACTGTGAGCCAAAATACACGTCCTTTCTTTATAAATGGATTGTCTTGGGTATTTAGTTATAGTAACAAAATGCTGACTCGTCTACTAATGAGTCAAGCAAATCAATAGATTTTGAAGTAAATTCAATATAAACAAGGCTTTGATCTGGAAGAATAGTCAGAACATGACTTTCATCATCCATAACAGAGGTGAAGAGGCCCTTAACCAAGGCAGAGGCAACAGAGATAGAGGGGGAAATAATGGATATGGGGTGGTCTAATGTGAATGACTTTGGAGGACTTGAATAATTGGCTGAGATTTGTGAAGGTTTAGTGATAGCTTTCTCAATTGATCTAACCCTTAGCCGGCGCCGTGGCTCAATAGGCTAATCCTCCACCTTGCGGCGCCGGCACACCGGGTTCTAGTCCCGGTCGGGGCGCTGGATTCTGTCCCGGTTGCCCCTCTTCCAGGCCAGCTCTCTGCTATGGCCAGGGAGTGCAGTGGAGGATGGCCCAGGTGCTTGGGCCCTGCACCCCATGGGAGACCAGGAAAAGCACCTGGCTCCTGGCTCCTGCCATCGGATCAGCGCGGTGCGCCGGCTGCAGCGGCGGCCATTGGAGGGTGAACCAACGGCAAAGGAAGACCTTTCTCTCTCTGTCTCTCTCTCACTGTCCACTCTGCCTGTCAAAAAAAAAAAAAAAAAAAAAAAAAAAAAAAAAAAAAAAGCCTCAATTGATCTAACCCTACCTCTTACTGATGTTAATCAGAACAGAATAAAGAAGCTGGTCATTTTTTAACAGAATACAGTGAGTTGGTTTGGCTGCAAGTTTCATTTGTCTGTAGGATATAAGAGATCCTTTAAAAATTATAAATGAATAAAGTGTCAAATGGAGAATTAGATATGGGGCTCTGAGTCTCATTTGTGGGCTGAAGAGCCATGCATTTGCAATGATTTTTATAGAGAAAAAGAAATCCATGGGAATCATAGGGACCATCATGGGAGGCTGAATAGGAAAAGTAAAGTTGTTAGTATTGAACTCAAGGAGTTTAAATTTGAGTTTCTAACACTAACACCCAATATTTTAGAAAATAATATTGCTTACGTAATATAATTGTTTCTCTATAATGAATAATTCTCCTGCATCTTGACATAATTTTTTAAAGGCAGCATTCTATCAGGTGTAATCAGGGTAGCACTTCTTTAGTGTTCTGCTTATTGGATATCAGATTCTTTTCTGTTAACAATTTACTTTGCTCCACTAATTCACTATAAATATTTCCATGTAAAATACTATTGACTATAATAGAAAGCATTGACTTGATAAAAGATTTTTTGGGAAAAATCACTTTTAAAATCAGAAAGTTTGTCATAATGTTGAGGTGTGAAAAATATATTCATCTTGCAGCTGAACAAATACAATGTATATTTAAAGCATTACCAGCTAAAAATATGTAGCACATTACTTTTTGAAGGACCATGCCATGAAATGAGAACTACATATATTTTATTCTAAAGAAAATGTAAGCAAGTGTGACTACTTTATGGCTGAGAGATATCAATTTTTAGAGTTTCTTTATTTACATGACAACCCTTAATAAGAAAAATCAGGAGAATAGCCATTGGCTCAATGGGATTCCTTTTCTTTCTTTTCCCATTGTTCTCAATTGTAATTGCTCTTTCTTGTGTGTGCAAGGCAGTTTTGTCCCGTGTTTTTCTGTGTATAAGGGTCTTTATTATTACTTAAATTCAGCTTTTTATACATAATAGTGCTGATTTTTTATTTTTTATATACAAAGCCTTTAGCAGTTGGTTTATTAAAGAGAAGATTTATTACTTTCCAGATGTAATTTTTCTATATGAGTTCCTACAAATGAGTTCATTTATAGGTAACATTTCACTGAAATGATGGTTTTGGATTTTTCTAATGTAATCACTTAGTTACCTGAGGTGAAGTGAGAAGTGTATGATAACTTACAAAATACAAAAATGTGTTTCTAGTTCTTCTGCATTCTTTAACCTTCATTAATAAATACCTAATCAGTATCTCATCTGCTTTTATCCCAAAGGTATTTTAACTAGCCAGGTTGTGTTTGGCTGTCGCCAATCTTACACAAGGCTAAGGACTCTCAGAATGCGACAGCTTTCTCCCAAACACTTTGTAAGACTTTTGCTTTAGGAAATGTGAGCACTCCTCTTTCCCACTGAATGATATGAATTATGGGTATTTAAGAGAGAATTCTTGGCTGGCACCGCGGCTCACTAGACTAATCTGCCTGCGGCACTGTTACCCTGGGTTCTAGTCCTGGCTGGGGTGCTGGATTCTGTCCCGGTTGCTCATCTTCCAGTCCAGTTCTCTGCTGTTGCCCGGGAGTGCAGTGGAGGATGGCCCAGGTCCTTGGGCCCTGTACCCGCCTGGGAGACCAGGAGGAAGCACCTGGCTCCTGGCTTCAGATCGATGCAGCGCACCAGCCACAACGCACCAGCTCCAGCTGTAGCAGCCACTTGGGGGTGAACCAATGGAAAAAAAGAAGACCTTTCTCTCTGTCTCTCTCTCACACTGTCTAACTCTGCCTGTCAAAAAAAAGGAGGGGGGGGGAGTCTTTGTTGGTGAGTTCTTTCTGTATATTACTTACTATGTTTGACTACCCCAAACATTCTCCGTATTCTTACTGAGAGAATTTTTGTCCATTATGAATTTAGAGGTAATTCAGTTTGCAAGGCCATCCTATCCTTACTTCTGTTACCAAGTCCAACTTAGGAGGACATCCCCAAGCCACAGTCTCTGTTAATAATCCCTCAGAGGAGTCTCAGATCTACTGCAAGCTGCTAACCTCACAGTTACCCGTTTTTGCAGAAGGATCTCTTGACTAATAAGAGTCTAAAGCACAAGCATCCGTTTTGTTAGAGTGGTTTGACTTAGAGAACTCCCTGATAATTGATACCCTTAAATCCAGGGGAGCGGACAAGCAGGTCATTTCTTTATATTAAATTCTAATGATCTAGCCGGCGCCGCGCCGCGGCTCAATAGGCTAATCCTCCGCCTAGCGGCGCCGGCACACCGGGTTCTAGTCCCGGTCGGGGCGCCGGATTCTGTCCCGGTTGCCCCTCTTCCAGGCCAGCTCTCTGCTGTGGCCAGGGAGTGCAGTGGAGGATGGCCCAGGTGCTTGGGCCCTGCACCCCATGGGAGACCAGGAAAAAGCACCTGGATCCTGGCTCCTGCCATCGGATCAGCGCGGTGCGCCGGCCGCAGCGCGCCGGCCGCGGCGGCCATTGGAGGGTGAACCAACGGCAAAAGGAAGACCTTTCTCTCTGTCTCTCTCTCTCACTATCCACTCTGCCTGTCAAAAATAAAAAAAAAAAAATAATAAAATAAAAAATTCTAATGATCTAATCTCTGCACTAATCCCTAGGGCTTGAGACTTGTTTCTGAGTTCAATTCCCTGTCATTTGTATTACTTCTCAGATAAGTCTCACATCCTTCACAAGAGATACTACCTGTGGGCTGACCAGGTTTCCTTAATAAGGCCTTAGAGGAAGGACTGCATCAGAACTCCCAGAAAGTCTGCATACACATACCTTGCCATTATTAGACACTCTTATACTCACCTTTTTATTAAGTAACTCATGAGAAAGTAAATTTGCTAAAACAGATTTGAGAAACAGAAGTGAAGCTTAAAATAATATCTAATATAAAATGTGTTAAAAGTCAGCAATGGTTCTGAAGCACCATCCAGTCCTCTCTAGTGTGTGGATCTTTAAAAAAATAGATGCAACCTATGTTTCAATTTCTGTCTGTGTGTGCAGGCCAAGAACACCTGTTTTATGAATTTCATGTTGTATGCCATAGCCTTGACAAGACTCCTAGGGATTTCTATGCTTCCAATTGTACACTTGTAGCACAATGAAAACTTTTAAGGTTAGTCCACAGAGACCCAAACACTTCACAAAGACCTTTGATATTTAAGCCTTCAAGGTCTTGCTTAAAAAACATATAACAATGTTCTTGGATGTTGGGTAATTAATATAGAGCCTAAGTGTTTCCCCTTGTAAAACCAATCAAAAGACTGACTAAATGTCCATTAAAAACAGAATGAATTAACTACCACAGGGACATGTGCACCAGGGAACACAGTGATTTATGGATACATGCAATTATGCATCATAAGACAAAAGATGAATCTAAGAAACTAGAGTATAATAAATATTTCAATATTTTATTTATATAAAGTTCAAAAACATGATAAATTAAATACATGAATGTTGCTTAGGCCTGTCCAATTAGGTAGAAAAACTAAAATATATACTAGCAATGAAATTTCATAAAGTTTAAGCTAATGGTGACTTGAGGGAAGAGGGAAGAGAGTGTATTTAAGAATGGACTTGCAGATGACTTTTGGAGTCTTACTAATGTTCGATTTCTTGATTTGAGCCATGTCGTTAAATGACACTGTTATGTTTTAATCACTTCTCTGTGCATTTATAATATTCTAAATAAAAGACATTTACCAAATGACAATTAGTAATATGGTCCATGGCACAGAAGCAGCGAGGAGAGAAGCAAAGTGCTATCCTTGATCCTGTGTAGGTCTCTGCCCTGGATACTGCTGCCAGTGTTTGGTGGAGACACTTCTAGCTCCCTGGCTTGCTAACATGTGTGCTTCCCTTTTGGTGGCCTCCATCTCCTCTGCCTGTGCCCATGGGGTCCTGTACTCATTAAGGAATATGGAGGACATCACCCTAGCCTCTTGGTCACATTCAGGCACTGCCTTCCCATCCAGTCTTACTGACTGGCCTCTTTGATGTCCACCTCACCAGTTTATCTTGGATGGGTAGCAGGTGGAATAAAACCTACATTAGGGCAGGATCAGACTCAAGAGACCCTAAATGATCCCTGAGAGAGCACTGGATGTATGACAAAATGAGTGGCAGCTGGAGACCACTCTATCAGGGTGACTGAGGTCTCAGAGGAAGAGTGAGGTAAGAGTGGTTCTTTCAGAGAAGGGATCAGACTCTGGCCTTCTTTCTAGTTCCTCTTTTTAATCTTCAGGACATGCCCAGTGACACTGCCCCATGATTTATTCTTTCTACAAGAACTCAACTCTCTCTCTCCACCTTTCCACCACTCACGCTTCATGGTACAAAAATAAGACACAACAGGAATCAAGTAAAGCCCTTGGCTGGCAATCTGGCCACTCTCTGAAGCTCCTCCCTTTCAGATACTCCAGCCTCCCTTTCCACAACTGAAAAGGTGCACCCACGTTTCTTGGCTTAGTTGCAGGTAGAGGAAAATTCTCTTGGGATCCTATATTAATGCTATTTTTTCCTTGCTCTGTTCAGAGGAGCTTCTCTTCTCAAGGGATCAGTGAAAAAGGAAATGACTCCTGCTGTGGCCATTGGAAGCAAAACTTCCCCACTGGGCCCTTCCCTTCTAAATTTGTCCAGCAATCCTCCTAGCAACAGATTTAATGACTCCCACCAGGATTTGCTGGGGACAGAATTGTGTTCACTTAAAGGATAATGTGATCTTTTGTAGCCCAAATTTATGATCAAGAAAATCTAAGACTATTTTGAATGAGGGAAGCTATTGTAGAAATATTCATTACTTTGTAATTTTTTAAAGCTTAAATACAGTCTTGGGTATTTCGATTATTCTCCAATTATCTACAAAAGGGACACCTTCTATAATAAAAATGATATTGCTCCCTCTGGGAATGTAAAGATTAATAGGTAAGAGTCCCTCCCTTTCTCCAAAGAGCACAATCATTATTGGGTGAGAGTGGGCAAGGTAAAGCAATAAGAACACAAGTTAGAACATGGAAGAGCGAAAAATAAATTGCATAGGGGAGTGGACATTTTGCCTGGCAGTTTAAGTGCCATGTCCCATATAAGAGACCTGGGTTCAACTCCAGGCTTCAGTTTCCCTGAAATGTTGGGAAGCAGTGGTCATGGTTCAAGCAATTGGATACCTGTCTCCCATGTGAAAGACTTGAATTGTATTTCTGGATCTTTGCTTTGGACCCTGCTCAGGGGAGGCTGTTGTGGTGTTGTGGACATTTGGGGAGTGTAGCAGCTGATAAGAGCTGTCTTAGGGGGCATAGCCTAGGGTGCTTGAGTATAGTATATGTACAGGGAAGACTTTAATGATAGCAGTGACAATATTGGTATCAGATCATTAAATATATTAAATGTCCAACTGAAGAGTACTCTTTTTAAGTTAGAATGTAACAGATTGTAAAAGTTTGAGGATAAAAGATGATAAATAATAAGTCCATATACTTTGGGTATTATTTATTGCCTTGTTTATTTCTACTTTCTGGGATATAGTAGTTGAAATTTGCCTTTGTTTTTTAAATATATATATGTGTATGTAGGTATATAAATGCAAATACCTATATATTATCATTATATAATTATTTTGTTTCCTTCTTGGTTATTCTTTATTTCTATTTCTCTGACCCTTCTTTTCTCCCCCTTTCTTCCTTTCTTGCTTGCCTGCCCGCCTTTCTGCTTTTGGAAACAAATATGTGTGGTCAAATTTCTATGCCAGTTTCATTGGAAATCAATAGAAAGCATCTATTCCCCATCGGATCCTTGTCCTGGGAAAAATATTCTCCAGCTTTGTGGTACCTTCTGTGTTGGGAAGTTAACACTATAACACATCTCCTAATTTTGTCTTGATCTTGGCTAATAAATTCACTTTATGTTTCTGTGTGGGAGCAAACTGTTGAAATCCTTACTTAATGTATACTAAGCTGATCTTCTGTATATTAAGATAATCGAAAATGAATCTTGATGTGAATGGAAGGGGAGAGGGAGTGGGAAAGGGAAGGGTTGTGGGTGGGAGGGACGGTATGGGGGGGGAAGCCATTGTAATCCATAAGCTGTACTTTGGAAATTTATATTCATTAAATAAAAGTTAAAAAAAAACCATATAGTAATCTAGTTAGGGGAACCTGTTTCCTTGGAAAAATCAATAATTTGGCAGGCACCGCAGCTCACTAGGCTATTCCTCCACCTTGCGGCGCTGGCACACCGGGTTCTAGTCCCAGTTGGGGCACCGGATTCTGTCCCAGTTGCCCCTCTTCCAGGCCAGCTCTCTGCTGTGGCCAGGGAGTGCAGTGGAGGATGGCCCGAGTGCTTGGGCCCTGCACCCCATGGGAGACCAGGAGAAGCACCTGGCTCCTGCCTTCGGATCAGCGCAGTGCGCTGGCTGCAGCACGCCGGCTGCGGCGGCCTTTGGAGGGTGAACCAACAGCAAAAGGAAGACCTTTCTCTCTGTCTCTCTCTCCCTCACTGTCCAATCTGCCTGTCAAAAAAAAAAAAAAAAAGTCAATAATTCCAGAGCTGGGGCAGGGAAATTCAAAGATAGATATGATATGGGAAAATTCAATGGTTATATGATTGATGAAACCCATTTAACTTACCTCAAGATTCAGAAATCCTTGCCTAGTCTAGAAAGCAGATTTTATGTTTTTAGGTCTTTGCTTGTCAGCAATTTTCCTCATTCTACTTAGAATTCTATTTCATCTATTGTTGTAAATTTTTAATTTTGATAAAGTTTATACTTACCAATAAATTGCAAAACTGGTACAGAGAATTCTTGTTTACTCAACCCGGATTCTTCTAAGGTTATTACTCTATATAATCATAGAACAATCATGAATAAATACTATTTTCTAATTTACAGACTTGATTTCATTTTCAACAGTTTTTCAATTAACGTTCTTCTTTATGTCCCTTGATTCAATATAAAATCCCTTATTGCATTTAGCTATCAGATATCTTTAAGTTCCTCCGGTTCTTGACATTTCTTGAGTTGTTCTTGACTTTTGTGAGCTTAGGACTTTTGAAGAGTAGTGGTCAGATATTTTATAGATTATCTTATCAATTTGAGTTTGCCTTCTTCTTTTTTAAGTTTGAGGTTATATATTTTCAGGAAGAATTCCCAGAGAATCATGTGGCTTTTTTAGTCCATTACATCAGACATTCCATAACACTGATAGGACTTATATCTGATTGTGTTGACGTGGATCACTTATCTTACTGTCTGCCACACTTCCTCATTGTAAAATCACCATTTTTTTATTCAAAGTCCATGAAAATTTAGAAGAGATGCTTTACATCTTATTATATATGCTGATGAACAATTACATTGGTTCCATATCTTGACTACTGTGAATAAAGCTGCAATGAATATAACAAATACCTTATTCTTCGTGGTAGCTTTTTTTTTAACTTTTATTTAATGAATATAAATTTCCAAAGTACAGCTTATGGATTACAATGGCTTCCCCCCCATAACGTCCCTCCAACCCGCAACCCTCCACTTATCCACTCCCTCTCCCCTTCCATTCACATCAAGATT